>NC_054382.1:105810714-106524880 GCF_017654675.1 Xenopus laevis
ATGGCAGAAATGTTTTGAGCTTCTGTACCAGCACAAGGTAACCCCAGCCCTTTAGCAGTAAAGATCGGTGTCTCCAAAGATGCCCCAGTAGCTCCCCATCTTCTTTTCTGCTGATTCACTGCACATGCTATGTGCTGCTGTCACTTACTGAGCTTAGGGATTGACTCACAATATACAGTACACATAGAATATAAATATCACAATATAAGGCTAATTAGTAAATAATTTAGATTACTGGTACATGGCAGCAGAGAAACCAGTGCAACTAGCATCAGAATTTAATAATCAGCCCTGTAGCATCAGCTTATATGACAAGAAAACCTAATTTTCTGCTTGATAATTTCCGACAACCCCTAAATTTAGCTTCTCAACAGCTGCTCAAAGCCCAGTGAGCATGTGAGTGTTGTCGACACTCCCTAACAAAATCCAAGATGGAAAACTCCTGCGACAACTTTGAAGGCCTACATCATTATAACTATAACGATGCTGAACTTTTAGGTTCAAAAAGTTTAGTATATAAAATATAGCATTTAGCCATATTCATTTTTAGGGTTTGGTTTTCTTTAACCTGCCCAACCTTAACCCACAATATTTTGCCATTGTAATACACACACCCAACCCATACCTGTGTTTTCTCATTCTCTACGTTACTTCTGTGCATACCTCTGGTTTCAAGACATGGAATCTTCAGGAGCAGAGAAGGAGTGTACTTCCCCAATCTCACCAGCACTCAACCCTAACCTGCAATGACTGGCCAAATTTTAACCCAAACCTGCCAACCAATGGCCAACCCATGGGGCACCGCAGGCTTGATATAAAGCCGCACATAACTAGTAGGTAGTACAATGCTATATTATGGTGTCTCTGTATTGTCAAATGAAAGACCATGGCTTTATTGACACAAGACTTAAACTCCTCAATAACTTCCATGGTAGTTGGGAGGATTAGTGTTGATTCTCTTTTTTTAGAATGGTCCTTCTTGCTGCTGCTAAAACCAAGTTAGTGTATTTTAAAGAATATGAAAGGTTACCAGATTTAGGTTGACGTGTATGTGGCAATTGCGTTGAGTTGTTTAGTAGAGCCATTTTTGGCGTTGTTATACATATGTTGATCATTTAAGGTAGAGTTCAAATTGTTACAAAAATTCTTTTATACTGTATATTTATATACAAACATGACAAACACCTCTCTCCCAGAGCAAGAGATCTTCTGTCATTCCCTTTAATTTACACGACAAATACATTTGTGGCTGCCGAGTGTCTCCCACACTTGCATTGCTTCATACCTGCCATTATCCAGATGAACATTTTAGCGCAGTGCTCGGCACTATTTCCCTATCCCATTAAACGCCGCAAGGTAATTGCACTGACATGCACTATCAAGACATATGTTCAGTTAATAAAAGGGGGGAGGGTGTCTAAGCACCGTTTAGCCTCATTAGGGAAATGTCAGCTAGTGTGTAAGTGGAACATTAAATGCTGCGGCTGTATCTGCTGTAGTAAATGGGGCAGCTAGTACAGTATAATGGCAGCAACACTCTGTACGAGAGCTGACTAATGGCAGAGACAGATGAGAAGATTCGGGGGGATTTAATCTTAAATTGCCATCAGGATGGCACTTGGAGCGCTTTGTTTTCCGAAGTCACCCGAAGATGCATCACGAGGAAACTTTGGCCGACTTCGGAAAACGAAGCGCTCCGAGTGCATCCAGCAGTCGATTTAGATTCTAGCTGGCGGGAAGGCAGTTCGGGAGATCTGCCCAAAGAAGAGATGATTTGCCGCCGGGCGACTAATCTCCCCCAATCTTCTCGTCTGTCTCTGCCCTTAGAGTGATAGCTGATGGGGGGGGGGGGATTTGGCACCTGCGCTAAAAATGCTGAAACTGCGGGCGGGAAAATCTCCTGAAAATGCTTCTCTCCTGGCTATAATTGAAATTGCTGATGGTAAAACCTTCTCATCCCAAAGATGCGCAAAGTTTCCTCGCAAGGCAAGTTCAGGAGGCGTAGGTGTTACCGTCAGTGATTTAAATTATATCCGGTGCCTAAGCATAGTTTGCAGGAAATGTATCACCCGCAGTTCTACATTTTCTTTCGTGGGCACACACGAAGCACACACTCTTGTACATAGCTCCTGAATGTAAATATACTTGAAATAACAATAATGTATGTTTTAATGTAGACACAGTGAACCTGTTCATTATCAGTAAAGGTTCTTTATATTTGAGAGGGCATGTTGTACAAATAAATAAAGGAGAGAAATGGCAGTTGGCACTTTATGTAACAGTACGGCTGACACTCTGCACTGTCTGGGCCACGGATGGTTCTCAGTGTGACTACCTTTGTGAGGAGTCTGGGCCATGGACAGATAAGAGTATGGCTGCCTCTCTATAGTGTCTGGGCCACAAACAGTTCACAGTATGGTTGCCTCTGTGCGGTTAAATGACAGTTTGAGTGATGGTTAAACCTATGAAAAAGAAGAAAAACCGGCTCTAATCTTCTCTGGACAAATATGGACACATACATTAAAGCAAAACTAATTTAAGATTACTTTTAAATTTCACAGGTTAAATCCCTTGTAAATGAAAATAGTATGTTATTAAGTGAGACGCTTGGCAATTCTTACCAAGCGGAAAGGTTTGACCTGGGTGTCCAGACCCCAGGCCCTTCACTTGAATTGGTTAATGAACGGAAAACAGCCGAAGGGCTATAACTCACCGGATTAGCCAAATGGTCCGGGTGCCGTGCCCCGAACCCGTAGCCTAGGCAAATTCAATCTTCAAAATAAAACAGCACGCACTCCTGCGACCATAGCCTCTTCGGAGGCAAAATCACAGGGGTTAATTTTATTAAATTATATAAAAGATATGTGGATGATTTGTTATTAATTTGGAGGGGTTCACAGTCACAGTTTTCAAATTTTGTAGACAGTCTTAATGATAATGACTGTAATTTAAAATTTACTTTTTCTTACGATAATGTCACTATAGATTTTTTGGACTTGAAACTAAATAGTAAATCATGTGGAATAACAAGCACAGTATATAGAAAAGAATCAGCAGGAAATTCGCTGTTGCGGGCGGACTCCTGTCATCCCAAACACATTTTCAAAGCAGTACCTATTGGACAGTTTCAAAGATTGCGTAGAAATTGCAGTACAGATGCGGAGTTTTTATCACAATCAGTACAATTAAGAGATCGTTTTTTGGTTCGAGGTTACTCTCTGCCTCTTTTAGAAACAGCTTTCTTGAAGGCCTTGAAAATGGATAGGAGCACACTCTTAAATCGAGAGAAAAAGTCCCAAAATTCCGCACGTAATACCACACCAATGTTTATCACCACGTACAGTAGGCAATTTTATAAGATTAAAAAGATTGTACAAAAATATTTACCAGTTTTAGATGGTGATGAGAAACTGCGAAGGATAATGGAAGAGGGTTGTAGGTTCGTGTCGCGACGAGCTAGAACCATTGGAAATGTATTGTCACCGAGTGATGTATGTGGGAAACAAAATAGCCCGAGAACGTGGCTTAATGTATTAGGCACTTATCCATGTGGAGCGGGTCGTTGCGTGACTTGTAAATACATCGAAAAGACTTCTAAATTTGAAAGTAGTAGCACTGCTAATGTGTTTCATAATAAATGTTACATAAATTGCAACACTACTTTTGTAGTGTATCTGTTAACTTGCAAGAAGTGTAACATTCAATACGTTGGGAGTACCACCAGGAATCTTAAATGTAGAATGCGTGAACACATACATAGTATTGAAACACAAAGTAACAGTACAACGGTTTCTAGGCATTTTTTGGAATGTAGTAATGGTGATGTAGCTAACCTTAAAATCCAAGGGATAGAAAAGATATATCAGTCTTTAAGAGGTGGTGACAAAGCAGTGAAACTCCGCTATAGAGAAGCGTTCTGGATATTTACTTTAGACACAAGGCAGCCGAAGGGACTGAATTTTCGCTTTGATGTGGTGTGCCATGTTTAATGTATTTATGCGATATAAATGAACTTATACTTCTGATTGGAAGCAGGTCTTGTATTAATTTATTCAATTAAATGATCCAATTTAACACAAATATTAAGAAAGGAATATAATTCGGTATTAACTTTTAAATCTAATTTAACTGACTGATTGACAGGATTAAAAATTGGTAGGTCTTTATTTGCGTGTAATATAAATTTGCATTTATTATAATCAAAGAGCTATAAAATTAGCAATTGAGTATTTGTGGTAATTTATCAATTTTTAGACCGGTTAGTAAGGTATGTTATTTTGAATATGAGTCTGTGTTAGAAAGCCAAATATCGTGGTTTAACAGTTATTATTAATTTAGTTCCGCTAAGGACAGATGTAGATCCACAGCATATCTGATTATGAGGTTTTTCTTCTGTAGAATCTAAAAGCATCAATACACATTTTTTAGTAATGATAATTAAAATAATATCACAAAAATTGGGCCAGGAATATTTGAATTGAAGTATTTAAAATGTTTGGAAATTTTTGTTCAACATTTATTAATTTGAAGTTTAAAATTTGAGATGTAAATTTTTATCATTGATAATGCATACTAAAATTGTTCTATTATGATTAGAATGCACTTTATAAGGTAGAACTGAAATGTCATTTTGATTGCTAAATAATGAATTTTGTAGTAGTAACATTCTGTTATGTTAAGAGTTAAATGTTTTTAAATATTAGATCCGATGGGAGTACCCTAAGTGGGGTCATCCAGGACGTCATTTCCTTCAATTAGGTTTAAATTGTTGTAACGGTTACTTTGTTAACATGTGCCTATGATTACGTATCTGTTGATACGAAACGCGTTAGGACGCTTACTTTTTAACTATATGGAATAAAGTTACAATTTTTATCCTCATGGCTATGGTCGCAGGAGTGCGTGCTGTTTTATTTTGATGATGGTTAAACCTACCAACTAACAAAACAGGTTCCTCCTTAGAAGGTGTAGCTGAAGAGAATTATGTAGCGAAACTGAATATAAGCCAGGTACCTACTGGCCAACATTAACTGATGAGCAGTACAAAGATATAGAGCCATGGCAACGCAAGGGTTTATGCACAAAACAAGAACCCAAAAACAATTAGCTCAGCCTGTGCAGTCATTTGGCTCATCATGAAATTGATGTGTTTTCACACTCGCATCCTGTGTATGTGCTCTCATTGAATATTATCTAGGGCATTGATTTAACAGGGGTGGAGTGGCTGATTCAACTTGGAACTGTGCTTCCTTTAAAAAAAGGAACCGGTTCTAGCAAGATACACACTGCATTTAAACAACATCATTGGCTTTCTGTGCTGTCAAAATAAAACAAAAAAAAATGTTGTTCCTATCCCTTTAAGCTCACATTGCACCCATGTCTGGTCTATGCTGCGTCTACCTACAGCTTCAACACCAGATACACTCACTGGTCAATCGCTTTCTCTCAGCAATGCTGAGAAACAATCCTATAGATTATATAAACAAGCTGCTGTGTAGCCATGGGGGCAGCCATTAAAAGCTGAAAGAGGCACGGGATACACAGCAGGTAACAGATTAACTCTGTAGTATACAATAGATTCTTCAGAATTTATCTGTTATCTACTGTGTATCCTGTGCTTGAATGGTTGCCCCCATGGCTACACAATATCTAATTTATATAAACTATAGTTATATTTCTGAAGCAAACACACCAGTTTTACCAGTGCAGGGCAACAGTACATTATATAATCATTCCTTTAAAACAATATTTTTTGGTGTTGCTGTTCCTTTAAGCAACCCCCAGAAAGTAGGAAAAAAGCAAAACAGAGAATGCTAAACATGGTGTCTCTTAAAACACCCAAAATATACAGAATCACACAGTTCTGGCCATTTTTTACATCTTTTCTACATGGTATTTTTTGCCACTTGATTAAAATGCAGCGTTTGTAAAGTACAGTGCCAGCTGAATCTTCATTCACTATATATAAATGCAAATTCTAATGGAAATCTGAAGAACTATATGTTTAATTTCCTAAAAATTCTAAGGGTACTTAATGACTCAGATTGCAGTTTTAGATTTGGGCAGAGACACACACACTCAGATTTGGGGAGATTTAGTCGCCCGACGATTAATCGCCTCTTCTTCTGGCGACTAATCTCCCAGAAACTGCCTCCCATAGGCTAGAATCTAAATCGCCGGCGCGGTGGCACTCGGAGCACTTTGTTTTCCGAAGGCAGTTCGGGGAGATTAGTCACCCCGAAGATAAGGAGATTTGTCGCTGGGCGACTAATCTCCCCAAACCTGAGCGTGTGATCTACCTTAAGGATCGTTTGCTTCTCTGGCTTTCTCATTAGATCCTATAGGCTTATTACAGTCTTGTATTAGGATTATAAGAAGCCAGAAGTGGGCATGGTTTTGGACTAGTGATGTGAGGCCAACACTAGTCTCTATAGCCATTTATTCACCTTGTTAACAACCCCATATAACAGAACAGGCCTCATTATTTTGACTTTTCAAAATGCAATGACATTGCAAGGTTAACGTGTAGTCTGGAACTGGCCGCTAGGCTTTTAGTTTATGGAGCAGATTTGATTATAAACATTTTATATTAGTATATGGTTGTCCACACTACTTGTTCTGCTAAGATAACATTTTTATCCTGAGTCCAGACCCAATGAATCAGTGCTTTAACTGTCAAATGAAAATGAAAGTAGCAGAATGTATGTATGGGATTACAGAGCAAATTCTTTTGGAAGGAAGTGTCTGTTATGAGAGTATTATATTTTTTTAAAAGAGCCACAGATACTCATTAGGGGTCATTTACTACAACTCCAGACATAACTGAGACTAAAGCTGGCCATAGACGCAAAGATCCGATCTACGAAGAGGATTCGTACGATTTTCGGACCGTGTGGAGAGTCCCGGCATTTTCGTCCGGCAGAGATCGGACGTTTGGTCGATCTGCCAGGTTAAAAGATTTCTGTCGGCTGCTGACAACATCTCTGCATGTATTGCTGATCTGACAAAATCAGTGAGAGACTGTCAACAGCTTTTTTCGGACATAACTTTCGTACGATTGCTGTAGGGGCTGATCTGTGATTTTACTACGTTATTTGATCTGAATGGTTAGTGGCAGGTCAGGAGGTGGGGAAAGTCAGATTGTTTGAATCTTTGCATCTATGGCCAGCTTTAGGGACACAAAAGAGCACTCTCTAGTGCTCATTCTAAAAGCACTTACCATCAGAGTTTGGCTAAATCTAGCACCCAAGGTGCAAGTTGGGGGACAGGTAGGGGTGGCCCCTAGCCTAGGTCCTTGGAAAAGCATAGTGCAGGGCAGGGTGCAAAATGAGGAACACATAGTGGGTTGTACATGCTTTTTCACTTTGCACCCTGCTCTGCACTACTGTTTTAAATGGTAAGTCTAAATCACTGGGGGGTCCAAATGTTGGGCACCGGTTAGTGATTATAATCACTTACCTGATACTCCAGGCTGGTGCTCCTGTTAGCAGAAAAACCACTGAGCGATTCTCAACCCGTTTCTTCCTTCTTCACGCTGGTGAACATGTGCCGAAGAGTGAAAAAAAGCTAACTTTAACAAAAAAAAGCTGTTTTTTCACTCTCCTGTGCATGCTTCTGCCCCGGGCATTGAAGAAAGAAGGAGAAGAAAAATATCACTCTATGGTGCCCACACAGAAGAGCCCCAGGCAGGTGCAGTTTTCTGCTAACAGGAGCACTGGCCCAGAGTAACAGGTAAGTGATTACAAACAATGGGTGGTACATAACATTTGGCACCCCTCCAGTGATTTAGACTTTCCTTTAGGGTTAGTTCACACAAGGAGATTTAAGGAGATTTTGTCGCCTGCAGCTAATCGCCTCGTCTTCTGAGCGACAATCTCCCCATACTGCATCAGCGTGTTTTCCCACAGGCTACAATGAAAAGTCGCCTGCTCTAATGCACACGTGGCGATGCGTTTTCCATAGTCGCCCAAAGTTGCCTCACAGATGCAGTACGGGGAGATTGTCGCTCCCCAGTAAAGTAACTGCTTTGCGTAGATCAAACTTAAAGGATTTCGATCATTCTCTCGGTTCACTTTCAGTATAGGTGCAACCAGTGCAATGTGCATTAAGTTTTAATGATAAGCTCTATAGCTTCAGCATCTATGACAGACAGCCTCATATCATGCCTGATGATTTGCACCTACCCCTTAAAGGGATACTGTCATGGGAAAACATGTTTTTCAAAATGCATCAGTTAATAGTGCTGCTCCAGTAGACTTCTGCACATAAATTCAATTTTTAAAAGAACAAACAGATTTTTTATATTTTAATTTGAAATCTGACATGGGGCTAGACATTCAGTTAATGCCTTAAACTAAAGAATGGCTTGGATGATTTTTTGGACAGACATAATATCAAAGGCTATTGTGATACTAAGCTCTATAGTTAGTATAGGTATGGGCATATATAATTTATGTAAAAGTAGGGAAGGGTGTGTGTATGGATGCTGGGTTTTCATTTGGAGGGGTTGAACTTGATGGACTTTGTCTTTTTTCAACCCAATTTAACTATGTAACTATATTGTCAGTTTCCCAGGTGCCCACAGTCATGTGACGCTTTACTACAAGTTCGAGTGATGTCACCACCCTCCCCCCCCTCCAGCAGCCCATCAGCAGAACAATGAGACGGTAACCAAAGAACAACACACTGGTAGATTTAAGAACAGCACTCAATAGTAAAAATCCAAGTCCCATTGCAACACCTTCAGTTACTTTGAGTAACAGAAACAATAGCCTGCCAGAAAGCAGTTCCATAGTGGAGCACTGGCTCTTCCTGAAAGCACATGACCAGGCAAAATGACCTGAGATGACTGCCTACACACCAGTATTACAAATAAAAAAAAAAAAATTTCAGGAACTAAATTTTAGAACAACTTGTAACTTCCAAACTGCAGCTCATAACAAAAATATCCAACTTACTATTAATGTATGCATTCATAATGTGAGCACACATACTTTACTGGTTAATATGGAAACACAGATATCCATGATGCTTGCGAGTAGAATGCTTATTTGAAACATTACCACCACCTTTAACCTTACCTGGTCAGTGTGTCCAAAGTTTGGCTCCTCCTTCTCTGCTTTGACAGCCGATAATTTTGGACAGCTGCTAGGGTCCACCTTGTTATCTGCTCGCTCTAGTTTGGGTGTGATATCTGCTACATTATCTGTAGTATCATCCTTATCTAATAAGTAGCGAAGTAGTGCATGCTCTTTTTTCTTGGGGCTGACTGGTTCCTGCTTTATAGTGACCTCTGAACCAGGGCCTGTGCTATTGGACTCCTGGCTCAGCTCTTTCCCGGTGGCCTCTGCTGTAAGCTTTGCCAAGTCAACAGGAGAACTACTGTCCTGAAGGAGTCTGTGCAAAATTTTATGCTTCTCTTTCAGTGAGGTTCCATGTGCTGAGGCAGACATACTATTTGATGCAAAATTTGACAAGGAGTCTTTGTTCATGTCTCCCAAAGTATTACTAGGTAGCGTGGATGGCTCCATCTGGTCAGATTTGGTGGTGAGCAGTTTCAACAGTTTTTGCTGACCTTTGCCATCAAGCAATCTGCTTTGGCCTTCTGTTTTGTCAACAACACTTGACAGGTTTTCACCGCAGTCTTTCTGCTCATTTGAATGGCAGCCGGACTCCCCCTGTCCAGTTGCACTTTCAGGCTGTTCCTCATACAGACCAAAAGATTCTTTAGAGTCTATGCTCCCCATCTTTCTAAGCTGAGGAGGGTTCATGTTGCCAGGCGAATGCTGAAGATTTCCACCTTTCAGATCAGGAGAGGACAATGGGGGGGCAAGAGGGCCTTGACCCTCACTGAGAGCCTGAAGTGCATTAAGAGAGCTGTTGGTGTAACTATGGCTATTTCCTGTGCTACTGCAAACACTAACTGGTGAATGCAAACTTCCTGCAGGGGAAAACGGACTCGGTGCAATCCGAGGACTTCCTGCCACTCCTGGGCTGACACGATGTCTTGGTGAAAGCATAGAATTAGGCTGACCCTGGCCCATGCCAGGACTTCCATGTGATGGGCTATTCATTTTAAGTGCATAGTTATTACCCTGAGGAGTGGTTGCTTGCAAACTTGAGATATGGTTCATTCCACCTGAACCAACAAACCTGCCAGTCGCCAAGCCCATTTGTTCCTTTGGGCCACTTATGGCATAATTCATATTGCTACTTATGGTCGTATCCTGACCTGGGTTCCCACCGTACATTGCTTGATGAGCTGGACTGCTGGACTGAACTGGATTTAATGTCTTTCCCATTGCTTGCCCAGCCAAGTCCTGATTCAATCCACAAACATTCTGTTCTCTAAAATGAAAGGAAGGACATATTAGCAAGTATCTGTACAATGAGACTAATATACTAAAAACATGACACATTCTAAGGTTTTAATGAATTAAAGCTCTATACATAAATTAATGAAGGGTTAGTTCATTCTGACATTCAAATTCCTGTTTGACTGGAACCCAGCAAAGACATCCTAAATTCCAAACTGGAGAGTTGCATTTTCTAATGTCACTATAATCTCACTATAAACTACATAATAAAAGGCAATTGTAAGGTGAACTTCTCCTTGTAAGGTGAATTTCTTCTAGGGCCAGACGGGGGCCGAAATCAGATAGATGAAATACGCTGGCTGGTTTCAGCCCTACCATGGACAGTGGCCTTCCCTCTCTTCTGCATTCAGAAGTCTTGAATCGGAAGCCGCACAAACAGACTCGGCAGATTTCGCCGCTGCTTTTTGATTACAATAATAGGCAATAAGCATATTAAGAACAAGCACTATTGATTGCACTCATGTTAATTAAAGGGGAACTATCACAAAAATGAAAATTTAATATTAGCTTCAGCATACTGAAATAAGAATAATACAATAAATAAAAAATTCTGTACAGTTTCTGAAATAATCAAGTTAATGTTCACTATTCCTCTCTCAGCATCTGTTTCTTGTCATTCTGTCTTCATTTAGGAGTTGGGTGTCAGATGAATGATCCAATATATCTTATAGGGGGGCTCCTTTTGCCTACAAGATGTGTTACAGCTCACTATTAAAATCACCAGAATCCTCTCTCTCTCTACATGCAGAATTTGTGCAAAAGGCACTTATTTTGTCAGATTTTGTTTGTACTGGAATCAGTTATTTGAATGAGCTCTAATTCCTCTGCTAACATGTAATTTGAGGAGAGCACTCAGTAGCAATTTTGCTGTGAAAATGTATTCAAAGACTACATAACATACAACATGTTTCGGGCCTTCAGTGCCCTTTCTCAAGTTTGATCATTCATCTGACACCCAACTGTTGCATGAAGACAGAATAAAGAGAAACAGATGCCGAGAGAGGAATAGTGAATATAAACTTGATTATTTCAGAAACAATGCAGAATTTTTAATTGATTGTATTTAGAAAGTTTCTTACTTAATTATGAGGAAGCTTATATACATTTTCATTTTTTGCTATTGTTCCCCTTTAAGGCTAGGGGCACACGGCGCGATTTCGCCGCGATTCTGCGCTGGGCGAGTTGTCGCTGCGTTTTTTAAGCCGAAATAGCTTTGCTAACTTTGGCGCTGGCGTCAATGCAAATCGCGGCGAAATCGCTGCGCTAATTCACACGCGGCGATTCTTTTTCTACTGTCGCCCGGAAACGCCCAGCGAGGCAACTTCGGACGACAATAGAAAACGAATCGCCGCGTGTGAATTAGCGCAGCGATTTTGCCGCGATTTGCATTGACGCCAGCGCCAAAGTTAGCAAAGCTATTTCGGCTTAAAAAACGCAGCGACAACTCGCTTAGCGCAGAATCGCGGCGAAATCGCGCCGTGTGCCCCTACCCTAAGGGGTTTTACAGCTTGACGTTTTTCGGTAAATTATGTAAAGCAACTGAATAAGCAACTACTAACTTGAAATTCCGTGGCTACAAAGGCATCCAGGTTAGTGCTTACAATGAACTGGAGAGGACAGTGCATAATTGCAATTTATCAGCTGTTTTATTTCAGTCTTTTATTATGTTTTCAACAATCTCATAAAAGCTCATATGGTCCAAAACTAGGGCAATGTGACCTTACTTCAAGTCTCTCTTCCTGCTATACTATTTTACTATAATAATATAGGCAAGCAGCCTCCCTAGTGCCTATAAACTATAGGCCTGTTTCCAAGCAGCCTTAGCAATAATGTTGGGGACAACAATCAGGGGGAGTAGTAGGGGATCGTGCTGTCCTGTGAAAGCTTTATTGAAATAAAGAATTACAACACTCTCCACGACCACATAATTCTGACATAAAACAACAATGCTCATATAGCAAGGAAGTTCACTCCCACAACATCTGATACAGTAGAAAAACATTTTCCCTTTACATGATCATTGTGTAGCCCCTAAATTGGGCTAACCAGCTATGGAGCTGTGCAAAGTGAATAACAGTAATATGGGCATTAGAAGGTACATAAAATCTCAGGAATTGTTATTACAACAATTCAGTATGGTTATTACCTCTGAAGCACATGTAGAGATAACACAAGCGGAGGTTCATTATTAGTCTGTGAACGCATGAGCCTGCTCTTTGTTTGGGCCACAACAGTCGTACCATCCGACAAGGAAAAGCGGTAGAAAGGACTGGTCGCATGCCCCTGCCTGAGAACTGTAAATTTTATAGGGAAAGATACAAAAATAATCAGTTGGGATACACAATGCTGAGGAAGTGGAGCAGGTCTATCCTATTTTCAGTGGACTCTTGCATTACCTTCTTGGTGATGTCTTCTGCTGTAAGATATTTCTCCATCATGCTGGGAATGAAATCTCTGGATGCAACGCCGCACCATGTCCTCCCATCCTGGTCTCATTAGGGCCCTCATACTGGTTGTGTCTAGAGATGTTATTTTACCTATTTATTTGAAGGATAAAACCAAATGTAATATGTTGCAAAACACAGTGATGTTGTTAACATGGCCAAAAATCCATCAGCACAATGTAAGATTAACTGTATTTTCACAGCAGACAGAGCCCAAGCAGGCCAACATAGATTGATATGTCCAATTTTGGCTAACCTCAGTACTTGGGATACTGTCATGTGGTTTCACGTTTGTTGTACAAGGGTATCAATAACCATAGAGATGATGGTGCCCCAACTAGTTTCTTAAGCTTCTACGCTGGTCTTTTGGGATACAGGTGTATCAGCTTTGCACAATGCACCAATTTTAACTGGGACATTGTAGGCCATTTACTGTTTGGTTCTTGAGCTATTCCAGTGTTACAGAGGCCTGGTGTTTGGGATTGTTCTGCTGAAAGATGAACTTTTTTTTTTTTTTAACAATCTTCAGTTTATGTACAGATTAAAACACATTCTCTTGCCGGTGTTTCGTACCACTCATTTCTCCTTCGGCCTTAACAAGAACTGCATTAATGAAAGGAGCTCCAGGGAATGAGGTATCCACCACCCTACATTCTGTAGGTATGGACACGACTGTATTTATCATATAGGCAAAGAAGGGACTGTGCTTTGAGTAGCAGCTTTAGGGAAACAGCCTTTGGTGCCTATATGGTAAATAAAAAGGTGCCCCCAATGTGGCTGGTTCTTCTGCGATTCCCCAAGGGAAGGGGAAAAGCTGAGGTCTGGTGCCTAGGACAAGACAAATGGAGCCATAGGCATGGGCCAATCATATCAAGAGCTGTGCATAAAAGTGACCTGTATGGGAGGTGGCCCAGTGGAAGCCATTACTCAAACAGAAACATGTGAAACCAGGTTTAAAGTTTTCACAAAACATTAGAGTATCACAGTTTAAATGGGAAAAATATTATAGTCAGATAAGACCAAAATATTACAGTTGTAGTAATGCATTTGGAAATAAGCCATAGAACGAATACATAACATGGCAGACAATTTAGCATGATTGCAACAGCGGCCAATAATAAAATGCTGCTCAAATGATTTACAGAACTAACAAATCCCCTGTGATTAAAGGGCATATTTGACTTTAGGCAATACAATACATCCAACAGTGAGCCAAATTGGAGCTAATGACATTTTGCCATGTCAGATACAGCCTCTCTCTTCAGGCAAGCTGAAACCTCACTACCCAAAAAGTAAGCACAAAGGATAGAATAATATAACAAGATATCCTTGTGGTAACATAATCTGCAGCAGCTCCATAAAAATACTGAAAATGCAGGTTTTGTTGGTCCTGTCTGAGTAATCATACTTTTAATTACAGGCATGCAAAGAGCAGATCTCTGCTGACTCAGTGATAAAAGTTTTTATGCCTTTCCAAGACAATTCAGAGGGATCTTTAAAAGGATTATACTTTATAAATGTGCAAGAATCCTGCATGCTAATGTCATAACAGGTGAGCTTAGTCATCCTATGTGAGTCCATGATACCATTTTTCACTAGCAAGGAGCAGTTGTATTTTGCCATTAGTGGTAACAAGATAGCTACTTAGGTGTGCTCTGCGGGGGGACCCAGCAAGTGAGGCCCTGTCATAACTCTATGAGGCATTGTAAGACTGGTTGATCTGTCACCAAATCATAATCTTCATGTAACCAGGATATAGTGGTTGGATACTTGAAGCAATAGTTAAGTACACAGCCCATTCATCCTATTATCTTCAACTGGCAGTATATTGTCCTCTAATGATAAACGTGCAAAACTAATAAAACTGCCCTTCAATAAGACAGAATCAACAATAAAAGTGTAATAGGAGCATTCCATGGTGGGCATGGAAGATCACCTTGAAAGTCCTGACGCGTTGTGAAGCTCTCAGATGGGGGAGGCACAGGCCTCTCTTTCACTGGAACTCTTCTGGCCACACAAATCAAACAAGACTGGAAATCTACAAGGGAAAAAACATTGCACAGATAAATCCAGCATATCCGATAAGTAAAACACACTCTACCTTATTATTATTAGTAACTATATCTATGCTTAATCAAGTATACTGTGTGTGTATATGTGTAACCATTCTACATCAACTTCCTATAAAATAACAGCACACATCCATGTTTACTCAAATACATACTGATGAGTCAATAATGTTGTTTGTAAATCACAGCTGATACAACAGGTTTTATACCACACATCAAGGAACTAGCATGAAACACATGACTGCGTTACCGGAGCTGCAGTGTGTTCTCAAAAGTATAATCCATACATTGTAGCACACACACTTCTTTACATCCCTTCAGGTTGAGACAAAAAAATTAATTACTGTATAGCTATATACAGTGGGTTGACCATCCAGGGATCCAGTGCATGAGGAGTCTCTATATAGAATAAAAGACCATACCTTCACCTTCTTCTTTAATTGACTTTGGTTGGGATACAGCAAAGCACTGCATACTTTCGTATTTCTGATGTGTTTCCTGACCATCGTGCCTTTCCTCTTCGCATTCCATCATTGGCTTCACCAGCATACGACAGTTAAAGGTATGGCTATTTCGCCTAGGCACCCCATTTACTGTGAAAATCAAACAACACTATTAGATTTTATTATATACATTAGACTTGAACACGTGGCTCCATATACACAAAGTATGAATAAGCTCAGATTAAAAAGATACCTGTAGTTTAAGCGATGTCTGGATCCGATAATATATTACATTTAGATAATATCCTCTGCAGACTTTTTGGAACTCTACATAAAATGCCCAGTGCTCACCTCCAACAATACACGGAAATGGATTTTGAAGCCAGCAGGTGTATATCAATTAGCAAATGATTAGGATTTATAGAGAAAAGCATACCTAAAGACTTTGGCAGCAGGTTTTTGATGAACTCGCTGTGATCTCCCACATGCAAAATGCTGTACACACTAGTATTCATCAGTTCTTCCTGGTTGTATCTGAGATATTGGGTCACATTCTCAGAAACAAACACCACATTCCCTTCACGGTTCACCACAAAAAAGAACCCGTCCAAGGCCTAAAAACAAAAGAAACAAGCGAAGGCAAGGGATGAATGAAAGAACGAATGTTCTTGGGACATGGGCCAATGGTTTAATTTTCACTGGGTTACATTCCAGCAGCAATACATTAATAAGCCCAAGGAATTTACCCAGATCTGACTGATGACCCCTATGGAAGTGACAAAGCTGATGGCACTGTCTACTTTCAGCTTTTCAGCGCTCTTCCTTTCCACGGATTGGTTGCAGTCAGTAACCAATCAGTGACTTGAGAGGGGGGGGCACATGGGTCATAACGGATTGCTTTTAAATCTGAGCTGAATGCTGAGGATCACATGACCAGGGGCAGCTGGGAAATTGACAAAATGTCTAGCCCCATGTCAGATTTCAAAATTGAATATAAAAAAAATCTGTTTGCTCTTTTGAGAAATGGATTTCAGTGCAGAATTCTGCTGGAGCAGCACTATTAACTGATGCGATTTGAAAGAAACATGTTTTCCGATGACAGTATCCCTTTAAAGTCGCTGACTACAGGCCCGGGCCAAGTCAGCTGGGTGCCCAAGGCAAATTCGTGGATGGGGAAGACCGTGCCGATGGGATAGAAAGGGTCTGGATCAGGGGTAGGTTGAAGGAAGAGGTACGTGCTTGGCACCCCCACTTTGTTGCGCCCTAGGCACGTGCTATTTACCCAGTTTTTTTTTTACACTGAACTGTTCCTTTAAGGAAGGAACTACCCTCAATACAGGTTTCTGTACAGATCCTTTGGGCTGCACTATTTTGCCATTGGATTTGGATGTAATCTTCCTTGTTATTCAGCATTTGAGATGAAACTATACAAATAACAGGGTACATGTATTTACTAGGGCTGCCATGCTCTTGGATTTGATCCAGAATTATATATAGAATATATTTATTTCCTCCCAGTCTTAGACAAACTTGAATGCACTGCATTAGATCTTATATTGTGGATATATCCGTATAGTTCCTCTCTCTGTACATGCTATAGGGTTTCATAATGTGATATTTTAGCCATTTGCAACTGCCAATGCTTCCTGGTCACTAGGTCACACCAACAACTGTCTATAGAATATGTCTAACCCTCATAGTCTCATTTCAGGGATATGTAACTCAAGCTTTAAATGCCTGGTGCCTTAATAACTAGTGATACACATTTAAAAGCCCTGCGAAAATAACAAGGACACAGAGCTGAAGGTTAGATAACATTTTAATTAATGTTGTTAATTATCATATAATTAAGCTGAGATGTTTATTTAGGACACTTTATATAAGGGCAGGGGAGCATAATAGAAACGAGTGAATAACAGACAAACCCTGCATCTGTCCTCAGTACTCAGATGCTGAATTATTTTGTTGCGAGAAACTGCAGCTCATGCTCGGTTGCTTAGCAACTGCTGTATACTTACGTTATGACATCCACAAACGCACAGACCTTTCAAGGAACAATTAGCGAGCAGATGCTTCCTTACTGATGCGCTTCTGACACGCAACAAGATTAGCTATATAGCCACATAATAGTTCAGCAGATAAGAACATCAGATGTTCCAATACCCAGTAAGGGCAAACGCACCATGTTGCCAAGTACCTTGTACTACAGGACGAGTTGGAGAGCAGTGTGGGTACTAATTAAATTATGTTGGTGTACTGTGTAGGAGGTTTGGCAAATGATACACGCTCACATGACTAGCCCGGAGCAAAGTTTGCTCCGGGCTAGTCACCCCTAGCAACCAGCCAACAGGTAGCATTTCCTAGTAACCTGTTTAAATACAAACATCTTATTGGTTGCTAGGGGTTACTGCATCTGGGCATCATTGTGCCTTTTATTACGTAGGGGGGGGTTTAATGCCTTACTATAGACATAGGAATACAGGTATGGGACCTGTTATGCAGAATGCTCTGGACCTGGGGCTTTGGGATAACGTATCTTTCCTTAATTTAGTTCTTCATACCTTTCTACTAGAAAATTATGCAAACATTAAAAAAAACCTAAATTGGCGTGTTTTGCTTCCAATAAGGATTAATTATATCTTGGTTGGGATCAAGTACAAGGTACGGTTTTATTATTACAGAGAAAAAGGGAATCATTTTTAGAAATTTAGATTATTTGGATAAAATGGAGAGGGGGCCTTTCTGTAATTCAGAACTTTCTGGATAACTGGTTTCCGGGTTAATGGATTCTATACCTGTACTATGATTTGGAAATAAAGATGGCGACATTTGGGCAGATAAAAGCTGCTGAGTTGACCCCTCCAGACCAATATGACAGCTTATTTGCCCACATATTAGGGTCTCTTGAGAGTAGTCCAGGACAATACCTGGCCTTAAATTGGGTAGATATCAAAATCCCATCAGGCAAGTACTGCATTGGGGTATTTATGTGGTCCTCAACCCTTAGACACTCTAGAAAACTTAATTTCTTCCTGTTACCATTACAGGCCTAAGACAGGGCTGCAACACTATCTACCTCTATGTAGTCACTTGAAGCCATACATACACACACATAGCTGTGCTCAAGGTGGCATTTACATATTCTTACCTCAAGCATCATTGGTCCAAGTGCATCCTTGTCTATGACACTTTGGCCTGTTGAGGACACGTCAGCCTTCTGAACTTCATCCTCATTTGCAGCTGCTGTTTTTTCTGTGTAAAGAAAGGTACTGATCAGAATAAAGCAATGCCAAATGATGAATCTAAATTGTCTAATGTAGCGGATCTAAAGTTCTATGTTCCACCATATCATATCAGGTTTTCTACATACATGAGATATCGATATAGATAGATATATATATATACATATATATATATATATATATATATATATATATATATATATATATATATATATATACATATACACACACACACATATATAGTTTCAAAACAAAAGTCGTAACCAGAACACTTGAAAGCAGCATTTGGGTTAGTGAAAAATGGGGAAGGAGGAGTCTTGAATCTCAGCAGATCTATTATAGATGTCTTGCCTCCTGGTTCGAATGTGCTCTAAAGCTGGCCACAAACGCAAAAATCCGATTGTAAGAATCAACGTACGATCGTACTTTCCCATCTTACTACCTGTCACTAACCATTCCAAATCAAATTAAGTAGTAAAAGAACAGCCGATGTTCTGCCGCTGACAGCAATCGTACGAAAGTTATGTCCGACCAAAGCTAGTGACAGTCTCCCTCTGAAAATTTTACGATTGGCAATACACGCAGAGATATTACCCGCAGCCGACAGAAATATTTTAACCTATCCGATCGACCTATCTCCGCCGGACGAAAAAAGTCGGGACTCTCCTCCACGCGAATCCTCAATTCGTACAATCATATCTTTGCATCTATGGCCAGCTTTACCCTGTAATTTCAATGTCAGACCTTTATCTTAATCTGGATACAAGTATTACCACAAACAAAGTTTTAAGTAATTCAAGGAAAAGAATTGGCACAACTAAGTTTGAAATATTTCCATGGAAGGGCACCACTGTTAAGGCGGTTACAATGTTTGCAGTCATTTTTAGACACACTGGCAAAGTCTGCCAGTTACCACAAGAAGGGGGCATTCATTGTGAAATACAGAAATAGCGAGCACTGGCCTTCCAAAACTAATTCTGGATCCTTCAATCTGTCCAGATGAAATAAACATATTCCGGCCATAACTTCAAAACTTGTGTACAGCACGATAAAAACAAACTATTATTAAAGAGAGACATATTCTAAGAAAGTGGAAAAAGAGGAGGCTGGTTTGCAGAGTTATTCACATAGAAACCAAGTTACCAGATATTATTGGAACAAAAGAAAGATGCCCATCCTCTGTTTGTTTGACCCCTGGGGCAATTGTAATAATAAAATAGTAGCTTGTACTTGAGCCAAGCTCCGATATAATTAATCTTTATTGGAAGCAAAGCCAGCCTACTGAGTTTATTTTATGTTTACATGATTTTCTAGTAGACTGAAGGTATAAAGATCCAAATTACAGAAAGATCCATTATCCAGAAAACCCCTGGTCCCAAGCATTCTGGATAACAGGTCCCATACCTGTATATTCCTATATAAATTATAAGATTTCTAAAAAAAAATGCTTCTGTTAGTAGCATCCCAAAATAAAAGATATCAAGAGCAACACACAGCAACTATGACGCCATCATTAGGAATATCATGGCATATGATGTATCATGAACACCAGGTTTCACCAAACACTTTTCCTGGAAATAATGGGCAGATATGTAACAAGGCTCTGCCAAGTAAATTGACACCATTATCCCAGCTAAGGAGGGTCTCCAGAATATAAAAAAAGAGTGATGGGGAAGACATTCCTGAAATACTTCTGAATCCCCACATAAATGTGAATGTTCACTGGCAGTTAGCAAAAAATACAGCATTATATTGTTGTACTTCCTTTTCTCTCGTGTAAGTACATTCTAACCCATCTACATGAAAAGAACGATTACCTAAAACTACCTGTGCATGGGCACATTTGGTTGGGCAGTTTGGTCAATTTCGACCTCTTGGGCATGTATGGGAGGCTGTATTGCAATCCTGTGGTATCTGGGAACCTTCATGATAAGCATTAAACTATTATGTCATTCCTTTCGTTTTATATAGAATCAAGTTTGCCCTAGTCCAGTAACCCATAGCAACCAGATACTTTCACGACTGTAACCGCACTAGTAAATGCCAGCGGCTGTTTGGTTGCTATGGGCTACAGTTTCAAAGCAAGCTGTGTTTGTGCATAATTTCCTTTAAATGCTAAAGCAGGAAAAATAGGAAGATGGCATTCTAGTTCATATGTTAGACGTCTCTGGAGCGATGTATGTGGCTTGCAAGTTGCAAGTAACATAACAAGCTCTTGATGAGCACTGGGCTCCACTAATGTTCCGTGGCATGTTCTGTGGGGCTGAGAGGAGTTAAAGACATGTTGCAGCTCAGGAAGGCTTTAGGAAGTAAGCAAGTGAGACAATTATGCATCTGCACTATACTAAAATTAGAAAAGCTGCCATATGGCTGGGCGAGGGCAGCATCACATTCGTATTCATTAGGAAGCATTCTGCTAACATAAAAAACACAAGGCCCTTCCTGTGCTCTCCCAATGTGTTTATCTTTTCAACATTAATGCGCAATATATCAACTGGCGGCTGAAATCTCCCACAGTGCATTAAAGGCAAAAAGCAAAGCATTAAGCCCAGCTGCACCCTCTCTCCTAGCAAGCGACTCCGAGCGAATGTGAGCATCACACGCACACCCTCTCTCTAGCTCATCCTTGTTAGCACAGTCTCCCCATAGCACATATCACCAGTCCAGGCGTAATGCTGCTTTTTTTTCTCCCCCTCATCTCAGATGAGAAAGTGAGATTTTGTTGCACTCTAAACTATGCCAGGAATGGAGCCGCGTGACAGGATGACTAAGCAAACAGGGGAGAGTTTGCACAGATTAAATACTGCTGCTGTTGAGGCATTGCAGCGTTAACCTAAGGAATGTCACATATACAAATGTGCATGGACTTAACTGCCAGCAATTCTCACCTCCTTACCCGTGTCCTCTACTTGCGATCAAGCTAAATTCAAGGGGTAGTTCCCCTTTAAGTTAACTTTTGTGATGCTATAAAATGGTCAAATCGAAGCAACCTTTCAACTGGTTGTCATTATTTAGTTTTTAAATGATTTGCCTTTCTCTTCTCAGCTTTCAAATGGGGGGTCACTGACCCCATCTAAAAAACAAATGCTCTGTAAGGCTACAAATGTTTTGTTATTGCTACTTTTTATTACTCATCTTTCTATTCAGGCCCTCTACTATATAGAACCCAATCTCTTATTCAAATCAGTTTGGTTATTTGAACGTTAGCAACCAGATTGCAAACTGGAGAGCTGCTGAATAAAAAGCTAAATAACTCAAAAAACACAAATGAAAACCAATTGCAAATTGTCTCAGATTATTACTCTCTATATCATATTTAAAGTTAACTCAAAGATGAACAACACCTTTAAAGCACTAAAGCATCTAATGGGTTAAAAGCACCTTGTTAGTTACTTGGAGACCACCAGTTCTAGGGCTAATAAAAGAGGGGAAACTTGACAATGCAGCAAAAAAACACTTTGGAATCACAATTGCCCAACCAAAAACTTCCAGCTGCTGATGAAGTATAACTCCCAGCATAACCTGATTGTATAGAACCAGGAGTTGCACTACAGTCACTAAGGCGTATCAAGCTGGAGGCCCATTATTTAAATAGAACAAACTATGAACACAATGAAAAGTGCATTTTTTGGGGCACATGGCACACTATGATACCTGCTTGTAAGCAGACTTGCTCTATTTGTTTAATGAGTTGATATCACTTTGTAATGACTGAAATGTATAGGCAGAGGCCCAGACGTTAAAGGAGAAGGAAAGGTTAAAACTAAGTAAGCCTTATCAGAAAGGTCCATCTAAATATACCAGTAAACCCCCAAAGTAATGCTGCTCTGAGTCCCCTGTCAAAAGAAACACTGCATTTCTTTCCTTCTATTGTGTACACATGGGCTTCTGTATCAGACTTCCTGCCTTCAGCTTAAACCTCATTGCCCTGGGCAAGAGCATGCTCAGTTTGCTCCTCTTCCTTCTCTACTGTAATCTGAGCCCAGAGGAGGGAGAGACTCAGGCAGGAAGTGATGTCACACCACATTAATACTGCAGCTCCTATACTAAACAAACAGAGTTTCTAGAGCTTTTTACTCAGGTATGGTAAAACAATCTACAGAATAAATATAGCATTCTAGCTTGCACTGTTGCAGCTAATCTATTGGCAATAACATGCCTCAGTAGCTTTCCTTCTCCTTTAAGGAACAGCTTAGCCTGCAACCTTTCCAATGACTGACTACTGGAACGGACTCATTTGTTGGACGCAAAAGTGTGTAATGTACACAACGGTTATTTTTGTCCCTGCACAACATAATTCCAGCTTAGTTTGTTTCTATTTTCCAGTATATGGAAAGTTGTAGCAATTGAAAAAAATGCAGTGTTGTTTCCTGTAAGTCAGACCAAGAATACTTTAATTAAAAATGTGTACCATTTTTATAAGAAACCTGACTGTATGCAGTGAAATTCACCCTTCGTTTTACTTGCTCTGACAGCTGAGGATGGGGAACTTCAGACGGTCCCTAACTGCTGTGCAGGGAAATGATCATACACATAGTGATTTTTGACCAAAATACACTGGGAACTGTAGTAGTTTTTTAACAACTGGGGACTCAAGATCTATTAAATTATATAGATATTATTTCTTTGCAGGTATAATCTAGTGTCAGAACTGACTTATGAAAAGAACTGTTACCCTCATGCCTGCTGCCATTGACTGGTCAAGAAGGTGCATTTCTAACCATAAGCAATCAATTGTGCATGATGGCAATATAAGAGGGACAAGCGGGGAAACCGGATGTGCCGTTCTCCTTAAAATCACAGAAGTACATGGCTCACACAGTCAAGCCACCACCTTAATTGTGTCTGCTATGAAAAGGATGGGTTATGGGAATCACATTCCACATACCACTTGGAAAAGGTTTTCTTACTTTTCTACTTAACTGAATAATATCAAAAACATTTACAGGAAGGCTCATTCGGTAAATATAAAAGTGAAACCCAAAATGCAGAAGTGAAAAGTTGAGAAAGGGCAGGAGTGGAAATGAGCGAACAGAGACTACTGAGTATATTAGGGCCAAATCAAGTTAGAGGAACAGCGGCATTTTGTGGGATAAAGAAGCAATGGCCAGTAACCAATAATGGGAATAGAATGCTAAAGAACGTCAACTTCTACCAAGGACTAATATACATAGGCTGTCCCAAAAAAAAAAAAAATCTTTCACAGTTGACATCACATTTATTTCACATATATTGAGCCAAACTTCATCAGATGTTAAAGGACAAGGAAAGTCTAAAATAGAATAAGGCTAGAAAGGCTGTATTTTGTATACTAAACATAAACATGAACTTACTGCACCACAAGCCTAATCAAACAATTTATACTTTCAAAGTTGGCCACAGGGGGCTGTCATCTTGTAACTTTGTTAAACATCTTTGCCTGACCCTGCACATGCTCAGTGTGGTCTGGGCTGCTTAGGGATCGTCATAAACAAAGCTGCTTGAGTTCTACAAGGCTGGGAAGACGGGGGCTCCCCCTGCTGTTCATAAGTATGATTGTTTCCCTGCTCAGCAGTTAGGGACCATCTGACAATTCCTATCCACAGCAGTAAATGAAGGGAGAATTTCACTGCATACAGTCAGGTTTCTTATAAAAACGGTACACATTTTTTAATTAAAGTATATTGGAGATAGGTTTCTTTTTCATTAAAGAATGTAAAAATTGGATTTTACTTTTTTGCCTTTCCTTGTCCTTTAATAGAAATATGCCATTGAAGAAGACTTCATGGGAAAATGAGTTCAGTGTGGATGGGTCTGCACACTGGTGCCAAATGACTGGATCAGCCTGATTTGGCTCACAAACTGGGCAAAGATCATCCCCTGTATGGTCAGCTAGCAAACCTGAGGTAATGGTCAGACAAAAAGGCTTCTCGCATTACAAAAGATTCTCTTATCCATGGAACATACAAGTGGCTTACTTACATCCCAGAACCTGTATTATGGGGGAGGGGGGTACTTACCATGTTCTTTGATCTGGCGAATTTGCTTCACAGTCTCCTTCAAAATTGCACATTTGTCAGGTTTAAAGTTTAAGTTGTCAATGTCGTTAAAGTTTGCAAAAATCAGCTCTGCCAGCTCCTCTATATATTTATTTTCCTGCTCTCTGTTCCGTTTCTCCGTGCTCCGCTTTGGACTTTTGGGAAAAATAAAGTGCAGGTTAAGGATGTGCCACAAACTGAGTATGAAAACCATTATACACTTGTTGGGCCATTATGACATGAAACCCTTTAAATTCCACAAAAAAGAAGTGTGCTGTACAATATACATGTAAAACTGCCTTTATCAGCCTACAGCTATACATCTTGATGCCAATCAATGTGTTTTTATACCGCAGGAAAAAAAAGAGGAGAAAGGCTTTAATGTAAGACATACTGCTTTGGCTCCAGATGTGGAATTTCCACAGACTATTTCCTTCTAATATATTATCCTGCAAGGAGAACGAGGCTACAAGAAGAGAGCAGAATTAAAAGCCAAAAACCTTTCAACACCATGGCTTCTGAAAACCACACCATTTGTCAGGGAATATGGAATAACAGGGTGATACAGTGCAAACAAGGCAGCGAGAGGCTAAAACGTCCCCCTTGTACATTTGGGACAGCTATCTCATCACTTAGCCCTTAGCATTACGAGGGGATGCACTCTCAGGAAGCACTGCTGAATAATAATATAGATCTAATGCACTAAGAAACTAAATGCACTGAACATGACGTTACATTCTACAGCAGCTTCCCAAATACACCAAATTAATCAAGGGAATGTATACTGAAAGCAAGTGTTTCTACACAATTGACTTGAATGGTTCTAGAATATGTAGGACAGAAAATATGCATTTGCTATAAATCTCCTCCTTACTGGCCTTGAGGCTGCCCCAAACCCTGGAGGCTCCCCAGTTTAGGAACCCATACCGAGAAGTGAGACATTTTTAAGTACCTCTTACTTTGGGGGGTTACTCAATTTTCTTTGAGATTATGTTCACAAACCAAACCTTTTCTAACCTTTTATTGGTGCTAGTACAGTTCATTTATTCACAACAGTGCTCCAACAGAAACATGTTCTCACTATACAGCTGACAGAGCTGGAGAAACATATGGAGGGGCTAGGACCACATAAGGTATGTTCTTTGTACTTTTTCTATAACTTCCCATACCTCAAAGGGCCCCCTGTAATACTTGAAGTCCAAGGGCAAATTCATTCCCTGCATTACACCAGTCCGGTCTATTGAACACCACTTTGGTAAGGTGTGGTAACAAAGGATCCATGTCCACTGGATTAATACTATTAACACCGAGATCGTTTTTTAGAGAAGAGCACACTAACAAACACACTAATGCCAAGATAAACACACATGAACAACAAATAGAATTTAGAGAGAACAAACATACTACAGTATCTCCAAAAATAATTTAGAAAGAAAAGAGCCCTAACATGATAATAACAAAATGAATTTAGAGAGAACAGTGCACACTAAAAAGGAGATGGATTTTGAGAGAATGGCACATTTCCAATTGCACTAATAAGATGGGTTTATGGAGAACAACAAAAACACCAACATGGATTTAGAAATGAGGAAGGAACTAAAACACTCTAATGCCAAAAAAGATTTAGAAAGAACAGCATTCACCTCAAGATAAGATTTTGTGAGAACACCAATAACCCCAGTACAGATTTCAAGAGAACATTGTACTAACAAACACCAATAATGATTTAGAGAGAACAATAAACTCCATACAAACTCCAAAATGAATCCATCGGTTTTAACATTACCATTTTCATTACCCCTGAACACAAATATACAGGTTAGCAGGTGTATGTTAAATATGTATAGACATCCCTCAAGAGATACCGTAGATATGTCTATCTTTCCTCTTGTTCCTGTTCCACAAGTCTCAAACAGGCATAGAAGGAAGCATCACAGTATGTGTGTCACTAGGCAGAATAATAACATCTCATATATAACTTACCTAGGCCCAAGCTGATCAAGGCTTTCCTTGCGTTTCCGTGGCTCTGCCCTGCTAGGGTCAGAGAGATTTTCTCCCATCCCACTCATCTTGAACACATATCAGCAACTGTACAATCAATGGAGAGACAAGAATGAGAGAGATGTCAAGGAACCTGGTTTTATACAGTTACTGCTCCTTTTAACCTAATATTGTACGATTGTAGACTATTGTACTATTGTACAAGATACACTGCTTCGCAGCAACAGTGCTGGGGAAATCTATTGTACTTGCAACGGTCTCCTCAAAGTTCCAATGTCCACATTTGGGGGAGACAGTTACGAGTATAAATCATATCCCCACCCAGTTCAACTGAAAGCCCTACAGATGCTGCTGATCTCTGTCCAATGCCTTTACCAAAAGATCTCCCCGAAGTCGAAAAGTTGCAGCAACATTCTGGCAAAGGGTTTACAACTAGAGCTAAAGGAATGTTGCTGCAATGGCATATCTAGCTTTTGTAATAGACCAGCAACATCACTAGGATCTAAGCTTTCTTTAAGATGCTTGATGGGTCCCTATAAATGAGACACAGCTACAATATTAAACAATGAAGACATTCATCATATAAACACCATCCTTTATAGTAAAGTCACAATCACATTGCCTCATATTTATGCATACTGTGTGGGTCCCATGTGACAATAACAAAAGGCAAGAATCTATATATAGCATTCCTCTGCCAATAGAAGGTTAGCACTAAAGCAACGTAAACAGATTATTTCCTATATATCATTGCCCCAGTTCTGGGTCAATGTTTATTTGCACATGATAAAATAGTTTTTCAGCAGTCAGAGCGCCACAAGATCTTAGTGGGTGCTGTCCCAATAGTTTAGATGTGGGTGATGGGAGGTGTAGTTGAGCAAGGCTGCTACACAGCCTGGTGCTACACAGGCCAATCTGTCAGCATCTCTTATAAAACTTAAAGGGGTTGTTCACCTTTAAGATAACTTTTAGTATGATGTAGAGAATGATATACTGAGACAATTTGCAATTGGTTTTCATTTTTTTTTATTATTGAAGGTTTTTGAGTTATTTAGCTTTTTATTCAGCAGCTCTTCAATTTGCATCTTAAGCAATCTGGTAACTAGGGTCCAAATTACCCTAGCAACCATGCACTGATTTGAATAAGAGAGAAATATGAATTTAAGAGGCCTGAATAGAAGGATCAGTAATAAAAAAAGTAACAATAACAATACATTTGTAGCCTTGCAGAGCATTTGTTTTTTTAGAAGGGAGTCATCAACACCCATTTGAAAGCTGGAAATAGTCAGAAAAAGGCAAATGGCTATAAAAATAAATAAATAGTGAAAACCAATTGAAAAGTTGCTTAGAATTGGCCATTCTATACCATAATAAAAGTTACCTTAAAAAGTGAACCACCCTTTTAAATTGGGTTTTCACCATTAAATTATGATGTAGAGAGTGATATTCTGACACAATTTGCAATCGGTTTTCATTTTTTATTATTTGCGGTTTTTGAGTTATTTAGCTTTTTATTCAGCAGCTCTTCAGTTTGCAGTTTCAGCAATCTGTTTGCTAGGATCCAAATTACCCTAGGAACCATGCACTGGTTTGAATAAGAGACTGGAATATGAATTGGAGAGGCCTGAATAGAAAGTCGAGTAATAAAAAGTTGCAATAAAATAGATTTGTAGCCTTACAGAGCACTTGGGTCAGTGACCCCATTTGAAAGCTGGAAAGAGTCAGAAGAAGAAGGCAAATAATTAAAAAAAAAAAACAACTATAAGACACAATGAAGAACAATTGAAACGTTGCTTAGAATAAGCCATTCTATAACATACTAAACGTTAACTTAAAGGTGAACCACCCCTTTAATAACAAGTGACATGTATGTAGAAAACGACTTACACAAGCTTCTCAATGAGCAAATACATAAAATCATTTACTATAATACAACCCTGCTAACTGTATATTAGTTCTAGACTTTTTATTATAAACCCCCTACACAGCTGTTAGTACACTTGTGTCAGTTTGAGTGGGAGCGAGCTAAAAGGAAACCCATGCAAAAACAGGGACAACAAAATACAAACTCCGTGCAAATAGTGGCTTAGCCGAAATTAAACTGAATATAGCCTGTGAAGAGTGGTGAAACAAATACAATATAATATAATATACAATAACCATGGCTGTAGTTGATGTTTTTAATGCCCAGCCTAAAAAAGCTTACAAAAAAATGTTTTGATGTACAAATTCTCCTGTAATTAGCATTTTTATTTCAAAGTAAGATCATAAGCTCTGTATGAAAAAACTCACTCCCTTCAACCTTTGTTGCAACTGTTTTGGTGTTATCTGTGTACTGGTAATGTGATTAACCGACTTACAAAAACCAGGAGACATGGAAGGGCTCAGTCTGCCCTTTTTAACTCAAGAAATGACACAACAACATAGATTTTTCTTGATTAAACCAATAGGCAAAAAGTATGTTCGGCTCAAGCCTTATTTCACTGAACTGAAGTCACACAAGGGGACATATTAGGCCTTTAACAGCTACTTATTGTAGAAGAATCAGTATCACTCTTACTAACATACTTTAAGATACTGACTCGTTGAATAATAGATGTAAAAGAAGGTCAGCTCTTTAATTTTAGGGGCACAGTTAAGCTTCCCTTTCATACATTCTAATTTTTCCAAGCTGCCATGATTATCAATGGGCTGTAGGTGCTGCAACTGAAAGCCACAATGGAAAAAAAAGGTAGTGGAATTCCAGAATAACAGGAGGGTTATTTAGAGGTCAGAGCAGAGTCAGCACAACGTATGAGTGCAGCTCACACAGGACAGAAAGTAGTAGCACAGCAAATAATCTCCTTTCCATGCATGGAGGGAGGAGCTTCTCTATACACTGCACCACAATAACAGCAAGCACTGCTCCAAATACAACACACATAAACAACACTTTACAAGGACAGCAAATATCTGTGCTCTTTGACAAATGTCGGATACTGTAGAGTGGCAACAGAATGGCAGAATACAATGCCGTACAGGCTAAGAAAGTCTGCTGTATTTCTTCCCAAAATGTAGTCTTTCTGCATTACTAAAGGCCTCCATGGTTGTTTTAGCTCATGCTGTGTGTTATGCTCATAAATCTACAGTGTAAATCTGCATGTCACAGTGTAACACAAGCACTGCAGCTTTACACTCGCGGATTTGCAAAGGCCACTTAAATACTGGCAAACCTTAGGAATCTTTTAAATATATGAATACAGATACAATAAACAAGAATTCTTAGTACCCTGTGTCCCAGTATGGTTTCTTATTTCTTAAGGCCCCATACAGGGGCCAATAAAAGCTGGCTAAAGACAGAGTTGGAAGCTTATTGGCCCGTGTGTGGGCCAATCCGACGGGCTTACCCGATCGATATCAGGCCAAAAGTTGAAAGTCAAGTTGAAAAATCCTGTTGGATCACGGCCGCATCTATGCGTCTATGCAGTCTCACAATACGACCGCCTGTATTAGATCCTAGTTGGGCCCACTTCAATGTGGGCATATCAGGGAGAGATCCGCTCGTTTGGCGACACTGACAAACTAGCGGATCTCTACGTCTATGTAGGTGGGTGCTCGTGTGCCCCTGTTGTAGCACCACAGACTCAAGTCCACAACATGGGAAATATACAGGGATGGTTCACTTTTCAGTTAATTTTTTAGTATGTTACAGAATGGCCAATTCCAAGCAACTTTTTAATTGGTCTTCATCATATTTTTTTTTTATAGTTTTTAAATTATTTGCCTTTTTCTTCTGATTCTTTTGAGCTTTCAAATAGGGGTCACTGACCCCATCTAAAAACAAATGTTCTTTAAAGCTACAAATGTATTGTTATTGCTAATTTTTATTACTCGTCTTTCTATTTAGGTCCTCTCCTATTCATATTCCTGTCTCTTATTCAAAGCAATGCATGGTTGCTAGGGTAATTGGGACCATAGCAACCAGACTGCTAAAATCGCAAACTAGAGAGCAACTGAATAAAAAGCTAAATAACTCAAAAACCAGACATAATAAAAAATGAAAACCAAATGCAAATTGTCTCAGAATATCACTCTCTACATCACACTAGGGGGCACATTTACTTAGCTCGAGTGAAGGATTAGAATGAAAAATACTACAAATTTCGAAGTATTTTTTTGGCTACTTCGACCATCGAATTGGCTACTTCGACCTTCCACTACGACTCCGAATCGAACTAAAAATCGATCGACTATTGTCTCTTTAAAAAAATCTTCGACCACCTACTTCGCTTTTAAAACCTATCGAGTACCAATGTTAGCCTATGGGGAAGGTCCCCATAGGCTTTCCTAGCAATTTCTGTTTGAAGGAAAATCAGTTGATCGATGGATTAAAATCCTTCGAATCTTTTGATTCAAAGGATTTATTCGTTTTTTTCCTTCGATCAAACGAACTGTGGTAAATCCTTCGACTTCGATATTCGAAGTCAAAGGATTTAACTTTGATGGTCGAATATCGAGGGTTAATTAACCCTCGATATTCGACCCATAGTAAATGTGCCCCTAAAAGTTAATTTTAAAGTTAACAACCCCATTAATATAAGGTCCGCACTCTCAGGACTTCTTTAAGTAAAAAATGTTTTATTATGTCTGTAGCTTCATAATAAAACATTTTTTACTTAAAGAAGTCCTGAGAGTGCGGACCCTACTGTAATTTATAATGATATTACAAGTTCCGGAGGGGAGGCATACGTGACCATATACATGTTATGCAAGTCCAAGGTGACTTTTAGGGGCAGATTTATCAAAGTGTGAGATTAGAACTCACCACAGAAAGACTCACTCACTTTCTATTCATTCCTATGGGATTTTAAGAATCAAATTTATCAATGGATTTATTCATTTGATAAACAAGATTCTAAAAACCTCATAAGAATGAATAAAAAGGGAGTGCGTTTTTCTATGGCGAGTTCTAATCTCACACTTTGATAAATCTGCCCCTTAATATCTTTATAAATTTTAGCAGGAGGTACATTATTTATTATAATCAACAGTTAAATGTGGATAGGTTAGTTAACAGCTTTCTCTCTTTGTTGCGGAATAAAAATGGCTGGTAGAAATGTGGCATGGGGTATGATTTTCCAGCGCTTTTGTTTTTTTTTCTTTACAAAATAATAATTGTTTGTGTTTTTAGACAAGTGACAGGCAGTGTGAAAGTTCTAGAAGAGATCACCACGTGAGTTATAAACAGCACATTTATAATGACGTAGGAATGTGCTGTTTACAATATTATAATGTAGAGTTTGGTCCAACAGATATATATATACACGCACAGAACTTTAACATATACACACATTGCATAGCCAGGAGACTGTAGAGTTTAGTACTTCAAAACTGATTCAGAAATGTATTTATATACACCCTCCTCCCACACAAAGATACCATTCGTCAGTGCACTGGCAACATAAATAGTAGTAGGAGGGGGAGGCAGGAAGTGATGCACCTATCTTGCCCCTAGGCACCACTCTGCAATAACAAACTGAAGGCCACACGAGAGCTCTCCTGCCTTCTCTTTCTCCTCTTTTAGTCTAATAACTTTATTACAAAGGGAATACATGGCCAGAGAGTGAAGAAACAATGTACTCACGCTGCATACACGAGACCTCCTAGGAAATATGTATGCCACTTCCCATCTATGTACAACAGCAAGAGACTGCAGGAGCCAGCGGGCAATCCTCACGCTGTGTAAGGAATGTACATTCTCTGACATTCACAGATTTCATGACAGCTATGAGAATGATCAAACTTTTTAAGAAGGGAAGGAGCGGCCAAACTGGTTTCTCAGGCTTTTATCAAAAGGGAAACTCGCTGAGTATCTGCTTTGCTGAGCTCCACTTCTGTATTTGTCAAGAAAAACAACCAGTATCACACCAGAAGTGCCTCTCTCTGGGGATATACAATGGCTTTGGCAAAAGAACAGTTTTAACACTCTAAATCTTTGCTCTTTTATATGTTCTATATGAGCTCAGCAGCTTGTCACTGTGCTAATGGCTACACTGCAAGCACTCCCATGAATCTTCCATTCTTATCAGTGGTATCTGCAAGAGCCACTGACCTAAGGATACAGTAGATAAGCACAGCGTGTTTCTCGGTGTTGCCCCAGTTCAATTATTATTATTAGCATTTAGCCAAGAATATATTTTACAGAGCCGTAGACATGCCAATCACAAGAACTGACAATCTACAACATAAACATAGTTGCAGTTTTTATTGGAAGGCACATTGTCTATAACAATATATTTAGGGTCTGAATATTGCTTAATGCAGTAATCTTTCACCCATGGATATCTGGCTGCTGAGAGCTGTAGTTCAGCAACTGCTGGAGAGCAACAGACTGAATGGTCCAAACTAATATTAGGGTGACTGCAAATGATCATCTCCTAGCAAGGGATAGTGGTAGTTCTACAACAGTTAAAGCAGGAATGCCCATACTTTACTAATGTGATGTCTACCTTTAGTGATGTTGTCCCATTATGATCTACATCCATAAAATCATTGCTAGCACTTTGTTTCAAGGAAAATATTATTTAAATACAGTTATGGGATCGTTATCCAGAAACCCATTAGGAATGGCTGTCTCCCATAGACTCCATTTTATCCAAATAGTCTAAATTTTTAAAAATTATTTCCTTTTTCTCTGTAATAATAAGACAGTACCTTGTACTTGATCCAAACTAAGATATAATTGGAATTGGAAGCAAAACCAGCCTATTGGGTTTTTTAATGTCTACATGATTTTCTAGTAGATTTAAGGTATGAATATCTAAATTACAAAAAGATCTGTTATCCATAAAACCTCAGGTCACGAGCATTCTGGATAACACGTCCCATACCTGGATTGATTTTTGAGAAAATGAATATTTTTATTTAACAAACAACTATTTCTTATGTAACCATAATTTGTCAAGCAGTTTGTTGACAAGTGTCCCGAGATCTACTGAGCTAAAAGTCTACCTGTAGATCCCGATCTAGCTTTTGGGCAACCCTGAGTTAAAGCATCTCCCCCTTCTTGTATTATGGGAGAAAAACCTGCACACATATTCTCCTTTTTTTCTGTGCAGTGGGAAAGCTGCTCATTAGTCCCATTAAGTGTAAGCAATGAATATGAAATACATGGAATTAAGGAAAGTTGCAGAAAGTAGCAATAATGAGGTGAGTGAGAGAAGTAACAATAGGAAACATTTATGAGAAGAGCCAGAGAGAAGAGTCAGTATCTACGCAGCTCTGAGCAAAGCCTGTAGATACAATGTGCTTACTCAGCAGCCTGACACAAAGTTAGCAAGCAAGTGCCTTGTAGCTTTCTTGTTACCTCCAGATATGGTGTGGGGTGAGCTCAGCCTGACACTCAACCAAAGTCCGTGTTGGGGTTCATGTCTCGTGGAGAGGGAAAGACAGTCTTCAGCAAGTGTGAGCGGAGCAATAGGAAGTGGTGACAATGTGATCAGCTGCTGTTGCTTCTGGAATCAAGGCTTCCGTCTCATGTCCCAAAGCCTGTGCTCCACCTTCTCTCACTCCCTGACAGCCGCCCAATTGCCTTCCAGCTTGCTCTCTGTTTACTATGCAAAGAGATCCCTCGCTGTAGTTTGGCCCCAAAAGGCTGCAGCGTTTTTCTCTTACTTACGGTTTCCTCTTGTGGGGAGGGACACTCCACTGACAGCAGATTATGCAACTAATCCTTCAATGCCGTCTCCTCTCATTAATCCATTAGGAAATGATCAACATGCAGCTGCATCCAGGCAGCCTGCCACCCAACTGTGACAGAGCGAAGGCACGGGGCTAGTAGGCTCCTAGTGACCCGTTTATAATACACACATCTCCTACAAAACAGGCAGTAGCAAAGCTGCACAAACCAGCAGAGCTTGTACACACCACCGACAGGCCTTTTTGTAAATATTTGCCCATGTTAAAAACAACATTTGCCCTGCAGTTGGAAAATCACAGATGTGGATACTAAATACAAGTGTGAGAATGTTATATGTGCATTGTAAAAACGGCAAAAGTATTTAGTGACCAATCCACTAGTGTGGAAAATAATTGGGCACATAATAAAAAAAAAACTTCCCAAAGAAACCCCCCCTCCGAAAAATACACCACCTTAAGGGTAAGGTCACACTGTGAGATTCAGGGAGATTTAGTCGCCCGGCGACTAATCACCTCTTCTTTGGGGCACCTGAGGCATGGCACCTGAGGCATGGCACTTGCGGCGCTTCCTTTCCGAAGTCGCCCGGTTTCCTTGTGAAAAAAAAAAGTAATATGCAATGTATTATCTGAAACATATTATATAGTGAATTGCAAATTTCCCCTCCTTTATTACATTTCCTCACTTGAAGGCAGTGCTGCACACAAGCAGTGAACAGATTCAGTCATACCCCTAGATGTCACCAGGTGGGATAGCATGAAGAGTGGGCTGCCAAATGTATCTGGGTGTATGCCTAGCCAAAAATGGGTACAGGACCTGTCAGGAACTGGGGTCTTCCAGATAATTTTGTAATTTGGATCTTCATACCTTAAGTCTTCTATGAAATCATTTAAACATTAAATAAACCCAATAGGCTGGTCCTGCTTCCAATAAAGATTCATTATATCTTAGTTTGGGTCAAGTACAAGGTACTGTTTTATTTTTACAGAGAAAAAGGATATCATTTTAAAAAATTTTGACTATTTGCATTAAATGGAGTCTATGGAAGACATCCTTTCTGTAATTTGGAGCTTTCTGGATAACGGGTTTGCAGATGATGGATCCTATGCCTGTAATGGAAATATACTGTTATAGCTGAAGTTTGGACAGCAACGTCTTCTCATAGCTTATGCAGAGATGTACCATTAAACTTTGCTGCCCAGTGCTTAGTACAGAGAATACTTTTTGCCTATTGTTTTGATTGGGAAATATGTAGGATTTTGGTTATGAAAACAAAATAACTAAACAAGGAAACATCTGAAACTGAAAGTAAAGTCACATTCTACTGGTTCCTGGTTTGTGTGAGCACAAATCAAATCAACATTTCACAGGGAAACTCTGCCCAGAGAAATGTCCAGCCTGCAGTGTGCCATCACTACACGAGATACGTCTTAACAAAAGTTGTTCTGAACTCAGCTATCCTAATGGCGGGCAGGAGGCTGCCAGTTATATGCCTACCAATTTAATAAGTGTAAGCAATGTTAGAAAATATACATAGACAGGAATTTACATACAAATGTAAGAAGGCTATACACACATTTCATACAGAGCCCATAACACTTCCCAGGGGGCACAGCAAACATTGGGAAAGATGTGGGGTAAATGTTTTTTTTTTTTTTCTAAAAACACCAGATATAGTCAATTAAGGTGGGTTTTGGGATAAAAACCTATTTGCTGCCTATACATTATTGGGACTTTGCTCCTATTTTTCTCTTCAACTAACATTTTATGAGCTAAGGGCATCTCTGACCACAGGCTGAACCTCTAGAAGCGAACTAGAAAAGTCCAACAACTACTCCCCTAAGGCCAGTGTCAACCCCCTATTGCATGATTGACAGTTATGTTGCATTCACATGCAAAGTAAAAGCTGCCCAACAACAGCAAAAAGCGCTGACTTGAGAGGTGAAACCTGCGTATAATGGAAGGGTTCCACATAACTGCCTGTATACAGAAGTGTTTACATAAGCACTTTCTCCTGATACCTACCTGAAAGGATGGGGACTTAGCTAGACAAACTGTTTGCTTAACAGACAAAAAGGCCACATGCCAGGATTCCAGGAAAGTGGAGATAAAGGATTGCACAACACCTACATGCCATTCAGTACAATCATACCACCATCAACTAATAAGTGGAAAGGAAAGGTGCAACTGCATGAGGGGCTTTTTATCACGGAGTAGGACAGAAAAAATGGGTCCCTACTGGCATGGTCAATAGCATTGCTAGGAGTAACACAATGAAATTAGCCCTTATTATGTCTTCTAATACTTTCAGCCAATTGGCTACATCTGGCTGAAATTTCATTAATTTTATTAGAATTAACTTAAATTTTTTAACATCAAAAGATGTTCCTTGTCTTATTAAATTCATTTTCAGCCAACTGCATCCGGTCAGCCAAGCAGTAGGTAGCACTGTTTCAAATACATTATATCAGATGTTTAATAACTGAGAATACCATGAAAACCAGACATAAAAAATGCATTAATGTACATTGCAAAGCACTTGTAAGAGCGCTGTGACCAATTTTACATTTCTTTGTTTCGAGGGTTTACATTTCATTTAAATCTGTCACTGTCCCCTTTAGCCGACAGTGCTGTGATTGAAACTGGCGTAAATGCTATATTGTTAAATATACGGCTTTAAATAGTCCTTACCAGCAATGTGTGCCATGCTCCACCTACTCTTCTAGGTGCCACTGGGAACCCGTGCCTACCTCATTCTCTAAAAACTAAAAAAAAAGAACTGGCAAGACACAAAATCACAGTTCCTCATCCCACCAAGCACCATAGCTGCAGATCTGGGAGAATCAGCAGGCCTAATAAAATCACTAGATCAGAAGCTGAGCAATGTACTCTTGCGAGTAAAGTGTTGTTTGTTCAGCCAGTATCACTTTCACTTTGATGTGGCTCATAGCCAACCCTACAGCATAAGGAAGTGATGCTAGCAACTAGATAAACACTAAAAACATGAACCAAAGCAAGAGCAGAGTCCAGAGGACACATATTGAACTATATCATTGTTATCATCCCATGATGCACGCTGTAACATGTAGGATTGTGCCATCTTGCTGGCAGAAACACGGGATAAAGAGAGAGGAGCTTTTAGCAGCCAATCAAAGACAAGAGGAAATGCGCAAACAGTGATACCATCATTTCACAGATATCCCTCTTATTCACTCTCATAATGACTAATAAATTAAAGCTAATTACCGACATAGCTATTATGAAACCCACTTATTCAGAGATAAAGTTACCCGCCGCTAGGATGCCTTTCGCTCCTATCTCTGCAGGCCATCTTCCAAACAAGCGCTGTTAAGCCAGTTGATTCATTGTGGGTTTAACTAATGTGCTTAAAAGAATAAATTAGTTGGCCCTTTAGCTAAATCTTAATTAATCTGCCACTCTTATAAGTCTCTAGTTTATGCACAGGAATAGTAATACCTGCTTCCCAAAAATTCCACACTGGGAGTTTAGCTTTCCAACTTGTTTTTTTTTTTTAGTAATATTTACATTGAATGGATGAATATCTGCGGACTGGGAGTAAAAAAAATCATTGGTATGGACTGAATATCATAAACAGACCCAAGCTGGCCAAGATCCCCAATTAATGCACTTAGACATGATGGGGCCACCATGATGAAGGCCACCATACATGGGCCGATAAAAGCTGCCGACAGACCAAGTCGGCAGCTTATTGGCACCACTCATGGGCTTTCCTGATCGATATCCGGCCTGAAAGTCAGCCAGATGCTGATCCGGCAGGTTAGAAAATCCCGTCAGATCACGGCCGCATCTTTTCGTTGATGCGGTCCCGCGATCTGACCGCCCGTTTGGCCTCCGTTCTGATCTGATTGTTGGGCCCGAAATCGGATCAATCCGATATAGCCCACTTCAATGCATATTGGGGAGAAATCTGCTTGTTTGGCGACATTGCCAAACGAGAGGATCTCTACGTCTATGGCCACCTTTAGACATAAAACCTCCACACTATGCTCAGCTCTCTCTTCATTTGTATAGTATATTTTAAAGGAATGTTGATCATAGGGTAAAAAAGGAAAGTTCATTCTATCATAAGTTTGCCCATGAAAAGTTAAACAGATACGGGACCTGTTATTCAGAATGCTCAGCTTCTGGGGCTTTCCAGATAACCTATCTTTCCATAATTTGGATCTTTATACCATAAGTCTACTAGAAAATCATTTAAACTAAATAAACCCAACAGGCTGGTTCTGCTTCCAACAAGGATTAATTATATCTTCGGATCAAGTACAATGTAAAAAAAAAAAAGGAAAATCTTAAATAATGTGAATTATTTGATTATAATGGAGTCTATGGGAGACAGACTTTCCATAAGTCGGAGCATTCTGGATAACTGTTTACCGGATAACGGATCCCATACCTATACAAGTGAAAAGAAAGCTGTGAAGGTTCCCTATTCTCCCCCCCCCCCCCGTGTACCTGTATCAATAAGTGTGATATTTTCTCACTCTGCAAGTTGCTTTGATTAGTAGGTACAAGGTTATTTGTTATTCATATATCGAATGGTCCAGACTACACCAGTTGATACACACACAGCTTTACTGGGAGTGAGAGCTTCTCTTTGCACTAACTATATATAAAGAGCAACCTAGAGCCCTTTATCATAATAAATATTCTGCCACCGTCTATGTAAAATAATAATAACCTGAAATATTCCATTGGCTCATTTCTGATATTTTTTATGCCACAATTTTGCATTAAAAAAAAAATCAATTTGCTGCTTTTACTTGTGTTACTTTCCTCACACCAGTTATGTATTGGACTGGTCCACAGGTATGTGCTAAATGCTGGGCAGGTTGGGGCTTGTTTACACACCAACAGACTCATTCTTCTGACCATTTATGTATGTAGAAAACAACACGTGCTTTCCATGGCAGTTCCTGCTGAGCAAAACAAAGAGAATCGCATCCCAAACTTAAGCTATTACCAAATTTTTCACACTGTTTTTATAAAAAAAAATCCCCTCTGCAGTATAACTACAGCAAAGCATAAACACATGCAGATTTCAGCAACTTGGTTTCATTTCTCGCTTCCCTTAATGTACTGTATCATTACAGCGGTATAATTATGTAAACATAATGACAAAGGGCACCACCAATGATGAGGGTATCATGCTCCATGTGATGATACCAGTGACACATTGGGGCATATTTATCAAAGAGTTGAGTTAGAGATCACTACAGTCCGCTAGAGTGAAATTCCGCCCCTCCTCATTCATTTTTATAGTATTTTCAAAGGCCTATTTATCAAAAGGTGAACTTTATTTTCACCCATTGATACTCTTTTAAAAATCTCATAGAAATAAATGGAGAATGGCGGAATTTCACTCTAGAGACTGTAGTGATCTCTAACGTCACTCTTTGATAAATCTGCCCCATTGTGGTGAGATTTTGCTGCCATCTTGAAAATGCAGGGTTGTGTAGAAGTTAGTGAGTTTGCATTGCAATTAATACTAATTGAAATATAATGGTGTTTTTTGGCCAAAATGCACCCTTCTGCGTTGTTAGGAATTTTTATGCCCCAACAAAATGCATGTGTAATGCCATTTGGCAGAGCCAATGAATTTTAATGTGAATACATTATTGGTGTAATTACACTGCTGAGGCATACCTCCCAAGTGTCCCTTTTTCGGAGGGACAGTCCCTCTTTTGACAGCTCAACCCGCAGTCCCTCATTTGTACTGGAAAGTCCCTATTTTCTCTGCACTGAACAGCCAGAAAAAGAAACAAAGTTTCTCACTTAATTGGCTTTTAGCAGAGAGCAGAGAACAGGTGCAAATAAGATACTTTGTAACAATTTTGAGACATAAAAACACAGTTTAGATAAGGAGAAATATTTTCAAACTTTCATTACGTGCCAAATTTTGTAAAACAAACATGGTAATTAGGGGGTGTGGCAACAGAAAGGGGTGTGGTCAAAAAAATTGCTGTGCTACGTGCGGGAAAAAATTTTTTTGCCCCTCTTTTTACTTCCAAAATGTTGGGAGGTATGCTGAGGGAATGTTTCCAAAAGTGGCATAAGAACATTGTTTGTTGGGGATGGGGTCCACTCCAGAAATATGCAGGTAGGTAAGGCTTTGGGTACAGAAAAACCAATGTATATTATTGGATTATAACAATAATGCATACGATACAGTCCAAATATATAAAGCATTAGCCAGAAGCTAACCGAAAAATAAATATATGCAGTATAGAAAGCGCTCAAAGTCTGAAAAAAATGCAGTGGATCTCCAGTGGATCGAAACGCACTTTGCAAGTGGACAAACTAATCACATACAGTGAATAAAGTATATTTGTATATAACATACCCCTTTTGTAAAATAGGAGGAGTTCTCTGACCATAGAACGGTAGTAGAACTCTTGGGTTACACCATATATCCTCACATTTCGCAACAGGGGTAATTTATTTATTATAATACACAAGTTAAAGTGAGTCATGTCACAGAAATGAAATCACTATGCACTATTTATAAGGATATGATTTACAGGAGATTTGGACAAATCCCAAAACCGAATTCGAATAAGGTTTCATCAATAAATCCAGAGTGTTTCTTTTGTATGACATTATATTTTCGGTCCCCAATTGCTATACTGAATAACCTGTGCACTGCACTGACCTACAGAATAGATGGGAAGGGATTCCTAAAGGCAAGGATACACTGAACACTGGGATTACACAGTAAAGCAACATCTGAATAAGCAAAGGGCTTCTGTTAAACTTTGTACTTAAAAAAGGGGAAACCAAAGAGAGGCAGATAAACATGAAAAGATGTGCAACTACAGTGTGACGTTCCTGCCACTGTTAAACGGACACATTCATCTCATGATCTCTGTTTAACAAAAACTTTAGAAAGTACTTACTTTAAGTATAAGTTAAGGCATTGATGGTGTAAAACAATATACAGTTCTTCGTGTTTTATTAACCTTTTTGTTCAACAGCTCTACATCTACAGTCTAGTCTACATCTATGACCACCTTAAGAAACTATTCAGAATCATTTATGTCCAACAGCAAATGATTGAATCCAATTGCTATAATTCCCGCTATGATGTTCAGGGATAGCATTTCACCACTGGCCTGACAGGTATAGGTGTTCCATTTAGCAATCATACGAAAATATATTTTTATCTAGTTCAGGGCGGATGGAGATACAAGTATACATTTTTAACTTTGTAAAATAAAGATATATTTTTTAAGTTAAAACTTTTCTGGTCCTGTGGATCCGTTTGAGTGACGGACAGTCCTGTTCTTTCTTCGATTTCTCGGATTTAGACAAGCTGTCTTGAGATCTACTGAACATCACCTGGTAGACCGATCTACCTTTGGGCAACCCTGGTTTAGACTGAAAAAGAAAAACTTGCAAATGGCAACAAAAAGACAATAGGGAACTTTCATTTCAGAAGAGACCGTTATAGTTTTATTGTGTTTTATGCAAACCCCTTCCGTTACAGTGGCATGACTAGTTGTCCACAAATTCAATTTAGAACCCCAAAACATTGCTAAGTTGACACATTCTGCCAAGATATATTGAAATTACTCATTATTCATGGCCTTACTGGGCCCTCCACACTCCTGGGCCCCCTTGCAACAGCAGAGTCTACTTCCTCTATAGTTACACCCCAAACTCCGATTTAAATACATAGAACCAGTGAAATACTTCTGTGCAGTTCTACAGCTTTAATGACTGGGCCATTTTCTGTGACGTTAATTCCCTGTAACATATGTTAGAAACATCTAATTGTCCTAGAAAACTAGGGATAGCTGCCAAGTATGCCAGGCTAATGTGAAGAGGGCACCATGTAACTTTGTATAGGCAGAACAAACAAACAAATTCCATTATTGTCCTGTAATAATGTATGAAACCACAGAGCGTTACTCACAGAGTATACAAGTATCACATTTTAATATAACATTTTATAAAGCTGCTCATAAACACACATGTTTACAGCCAGCACCCGAATGCCTCTAAGAATGCAGTCTGAGTCACATCATAAATCATGGGGCAAGGGTGGTGCAAAAATATATTACTGTATTGTAAAAATAAACAACGCTGCAAATACTAGCAGCACTAGATAAGAGTTATACATACATACAGAGGGAGGGTCACTTTCACATACACAGTCTTGTCTGGCATCTATGATAAGCAGCACACGGAAGTAAAAAAAAAAATTGCACGTAATAAGACAGTGGAGGTCATTTATCAACACTGGGCAAATTATCCTTAGGGTGATTAGCCCATAACCGTAGTTACAATGTTGGCAGCGATGTTTTGATGGGTAAGGCCTGGGTGCTCCTGACAATCCCTGGTAGAGAGAGTCAGACATAACACAGCTCATGAATTTTTAAGTTCAGTTTCTTCAACATACATTTGACAAGATGGTTTAATAATGACACATTAATGGCTGAATTACATCTTCCTGGGAGCATTACAAACCTACTTTACAATGCTGATGCAATGCCTCATATGTACTCTGATATCATCTGATACAAAGAAAAGCTTTTGATTTACAAGAGGTGTGGAAAGAAACTGGGCTCAGCATTGTGTGCAGGACCATTAAATATGCTTGTCTTCTGCAGGATGGATAGGGGGAAGACTATGTAGTTGCTCTCCTAAGGGAGGCAGACAACTAAACTACTAGACAGTTAAGAGAGACAGCAGAGGAAAGATGTCTGAAGACCTTCAGATACTATTATCCAAACTGTTAAAGAGGCAGTTTTGCTCCTTTTTAAACAGGAGTTCAAGGAATAGGGCTTCTGCTCAACATACATTTTGCCTATTAATTTAAAGGAGACATATAGGATAAATGAAAATCCCTGATACTGTGTAGGCATTAATAAATAAAATATGGTGCTGGTTTTACTTTGGGCTAAAAATAAATATCTTTAAAAACAGCCCCTGTATTGGAGCTCCTCCCTATAGATTTGCTATGGTCCCCATCATCGGTTCAAATTAGTGGTGGGCGTATGTTTAATGGACTGTGCCAGAAGAACAGTTTGAGGGGAAATAGCCAATCACAGTCCTGCAGTCCCACATAAGGAAGTGAAAGACAGGCTTCACTTCCTTATGAAGTCAACCTAGCTGAGGATTGGTTCCCATCCTACAGCGCAGCATGCAGAGTGCTGCCGACTCCCCTACACAGAATGGGAAAGAAGGCAGCAGGAAGTGTAACAGATGGGCTGGACCAGTAGGGATTTCGCTGAAGTTTTCAATAAATCAGCCAGAAATACTACTTTTTTTAAACACGTTACTTCTATATTTAAAAGAATAAAATGCACTGGCACATTCTTGTTTTACACACAATATGTCTCCTTTAAGTCATATTTATGATTTTTATATTTATGGAGCTAAACAAGAAAAAGAATGAGAGGGTTATACCTGTTAATCCAATACTTTAAGGCAATCCATGTACACAAAAAGTGTAAAATTTGTTAATAGTTCCAATATTCTTTCTTCTCCCTGTAATTCATGGGCATAGAGTGAAATAGCTTTGTAGGATTCCTGATTCTTTTCACCCAACCAGAAAAGATGAATACACACAGTAGGAGTAACCTTACAAGTAGTGTTTCCAGTCCATCCAGTAGTGGCACAAAGCTTTGTACAATATCACGTTTACTTATATGTATGACTGGAACTACATTACTGCTACAATTAAAAATTAAATTCCAATTAAAAAAAAGCATCTTCTTTTTGACTGTTATAGGTACCTTTATTGCAATTTTTAGGAAGATACTTCATTTGGGGTAGCCATCATGGCAGCTCTCACAAATTAATATCAATGCAGACAAGTAATGTGGAAATGTCCCGTATACAATGAGCTCCTGGTTTACCTCCCATTTAGGAGATATAATAAAATATTACAGAAAATACACTATGGGGGTTATGTAATAAAAGGCACTAAGTTTGCCCAGGAGCAGTAACCCAGAGCAACCAATCAGCAGGTAGAATTTACGGGTCACATGTTTAAAAGCAAGCATCTTATTGGTTGCTATGGGTTACTGCCCTTGGGAAAACTTAGGGCCATTTATTACATATGGGGGTATTTCTTTATATGGGGCAAGTGCTCATAAATTACACATTTAGCAATAAACACTCAGAGTATGGAAATTTTAAAAAAAATGGAAATACACAGAACATTTATAGAGCTACATTCTAAATCATAATGCTCTTTCACAGAAGCCAAAAACATTTGTATTGGTTTTTTAGGAGCATATACGGATTTGTGGAGCAATGGGATACGCTGGTCTAGAAAAGCACATCAGAGATTTTTTTCTATAATATCATTATATTCAAAGCACTTCATAACTCTGCCCTACATCTCTGAATTCATCTCTAGATACTCACCCAATCGCTTACTACGCTCCTCTACTGAGCTGCTCTTCAACTCTTCTCTTATTACCTCCTCACATGCTCAAATTCAAGACTAAGCAAGGGCTGCACCCCTCCTGGAACTCTCTCCCACTGTCTATTCAATTTTCTCCCAACCTTTCTGCTTTCAAAAGATCTCTTAAAACACACTTATTTAGAGAAGCCCACCCTCACTCTATTTAGCTACCAAATGACATTATTTCTGATCTTGTGCACTCCCACACCTTGTGTCTCATTCACTTGCTCTTTAGATTGTAAGGTCTTTTGCACAGAGCCTTCCTCACCATTTGTACCTGTACTGGTTGTTATGTTTGTAACCCTGCATGTTCTATGTATGGAATTCATGTGATTTCTATGTATAAACACATTTATTTTACAGTGCTGCGCAATATGTTGGTGCGCTAAAAATGTTAAGAAAAGTATTTGTTTACTGCATCCGTCTTCTTGGATAAAGGATGCAACTCTACACTGGAACTATTGGTGTTGCCACTAGATACAATAAGCAAAGATGCAGCTGTTGGAGTAAGCTTCATGTTTTGACTTTAAAGTAACAAAGATATTTCTCTTCTGTCAGAACTGGTTTGGCCAGATACAGGAAAAAGGGTGTTTGCACTTTATAAAAACATGTGTAGGATGGAATATGATTAGGACAGGAAAATAATAATGATTAATACAAATATATTTATACTGAACATGCAATGAGTTTCAATATGCCATGGGTTGAAATAAACACAATGCATTAAAAAAACACATTCCTTTACAGAAGGGATGTTTTTTTCTTGTAGACAAAAGGAAGAATGTATTTCATGAGACGATTACAATATAGAACACATGATGCAGATCTGGTAAAAAATCATATTATGCCCCTTTGAGTAATTGGGGATGAGTACAATCGTTCGGCTGAGGTTGATTAAATTTTGTTAATCTTACAAACACATAGGACCCTTTGTATAAACATCATGTGGCCACAAATACCTGGGCACCTTCCTGTTCTATAGGTCATCCCCAAACCAAGATTTTTATATGACTTTGAACCTACTTTTACTGATGTAACAGCCTCTACTATTTTGGGAAGGCTTTCCACTATATGCTGAAACATTTTTGGTGGGATTTGCTTTCATTCAGCCACAAGAAAAATAGTGAGGTTAGTACTGATGTTGGGCAGTCAGGCCTGGCTCATGGTTGGCATTATAATGCATTCAACAGGTATTCAGTTGGGTTGAGGTCAGGGCTCTATGCAGGCCATTCCAGTTTTTCCACTCTCATCTCAACGAACTCATTCTACAAGAACCTTAAGTTGTGTCTATTGTACTGAAACAACGAAAAAGCCTTGCCCAAGCAAAGTATGAAGCACAAAATTGTTACTAATGTAACTGTAAATACTATGCTGGTAAATGTTTAATCACCTGATGCTCCAACCCCCACCCACCCCGGCTTTCAGCCAACCCTTTTTCAGTCCTGCCCCTCTGTTTCCAATCCTACTCAACAATTTTTGCTTAATTGGCCCATTTTGCTCCCTGTCCCACCCTGTTATGTCATAACCCAGCACATTTTACATTATGGTCATGTGGTCTAGTCCATTAGAGACTGGAATTTTCAAAGAAGCAATGTGGCAACAAATATTTTCCTAGAGAAATTTCTCCAGGTTCCGGCTGGCGAACTACCATTATAAAGATACTGAGCAGCCACCTTTGCATCTCATTATCAACATTTTTCCTTCCATGCAAATATCTCATATACGTCATTGCTTTGTGGCATAAAGTCATTAGTGAATTCTCCTCACTACAATTATATGAAGAAAATACACTGGTGAAATTATGAAGAATGTATGAAACCAAAATTCTGGCACATTATGCTCACAACAGCATACTTGTTATTTGAAGTTAATATGCAAAGTTGTTGTGAAAAAACAGAACATATTGAGGCAGACTTTAGTGGAGGTAGACGAGGAATATTCACACTTTACAAATATGTATATACATCAAATGCAATGCATATCTCTCTCTTCACTCATGTTTTCTATTATATTCATTGAACATCCCAATTTCCTCAGAAAGCCCATCCCTTGCTACATATTTGTCAGAAAAAAAGCAGAGGTATTTAAATACTTTGCCCTCTATCAGATGCTGCTAATTGCACAAACCACAAAGTTGGGGCCAATGTTTTTGTAGCTGCAAGCCATTTCAGAAGGCTGCTTTGTAAATAGTCTCTTCCAGAGCAGGTTCCAGCAAAACGGCAGGCTAAGGCTAAGCGCAAGAACAAGGTTTATTTGTGAATCTACCGATTTAATAATTTAATTATGATGGGGTGGGGATTGATCTCTACATAAAAAAGGAAAAAGTGCATAAGAGGATATATTAAGAAAAAACATTATACAGAGCAATTAAAAGGGGTGTTCATCTTTATATGATAGATTAAAGAAATACATTAATTGACCATCACAGTTTATTCATTTTGTGCTTTAAATTATTAGCAATCAATTTCCAGCAGTGGTGTACCTACCCCAAGCCGGGACCCCTGCAAACAGATTTTCGGAGGGTTCGAGCGTGCATCTTCAACAGGATCCTGCCCTCCCCCATAGCCCAGCCCCTCCCACCCTGCAGCCCTATCAGTTTGCACCGCCTGCTAGCTTTTAGGCTGGAGAGCAGCTGGGGAGTAGGGTCACAAGTGGGGTGGGCCCAGCAGTCTGGCCTGCAACTAAAATTGCCATCTGGTTGATTAGCTCAGGGCACCATCAGAAACCAGGAAACCTAATACTAATAAGTTAGCAGGGCCCTCTCTCAGGGAGTCTCTATAGACTACTACCCATCAGGGTCCTTTGGGCTTTATGCCGCCGAACCCTGTCTGCTTCACCAAAACACCACCCTGACTTGTCTCATGACCCTGGCAACCAGAAGACCAATTAAATTTTGTTGTGGTTCTAATTGATTGCTTTCTTTTCAGGCCTATCCAATTGACCATCTGTTTTTCCACACTTCCAAACTGCTGCCTAGTTGCTAGATTAAATAAGCCCCATTAGCTTAAACCTATTTCATGGCCATTCCCTATTTCTATGAGAACAATTATAGATTATAGTATGTAAAAAAAGAGACTGGGAGAATAAAGGTTGAGTGAGGAGAGAAAGAATAATACTGAAAGTGGGCCCATGGTCTAGACTCTAAGGTTTTGGGGTGGGCCCCTGGTGTCCCAGTCAGACACGTGTTGCTTAATTGTGTGGGTGAAACACTCATTAGAACAATCAGTGGTTTGGAAACCCATGAAAATGGAAATTAATTGTTTTTTGCATGGCTTCTGATGAAATTGTAATTATTCTGTCTATTTTGTAGCTTATTTTAGGAAACCCTGTTTAATGTTGGCATATTCATGCAAGGAAATAAAATTGCTACACAGAAGAATCACACATATACTTTACTACATACGTACTCACTTTATATGAGTTTTGAAGTTAAATAGTAAAGCTGCATACTTCTGTAGGCATCTCTTAATGGCGTCACTTACACACAAACAATCCCTCATGTCACACCAAAATGTTTATGTGTGTGTGTGTGTGTATCTCTCTCTCTCTCTCTCTCTCTCTCTCTCTCTCTCTCTCTCTCTCTCTCTCTCTCTCTCTCTCTCTCTCTCTCTCTCTCTCTCTCTCTCTCTCTCTCTCTCTCTCTCTCTCTCTCTCTCTCTCTCTCTCTCTCTCTCTCTCTCTCTCTATATATATATAGTAACCAAGTATGTGATGCGATGGAAATAAAAGTATTGTGACTATTCTTGTTTCCTTAAAATATTTAAATATATAAGGACATGAAAACCTTGAAAACAAGGAGGGTGCATTGTAATACTCTATTTTTCGCTGAGATTAATGAATTTACTACACCCCATAATTTCACCTTTAGTATCTCGGAAAACTGCTGTATTCCTCATTCTGCTCAGTAATTATACTATGTTTAAGCGGAGCTTCCACACAGTTTTTTTTTTTTCCTTTTAAATAAGATATCTGTGAATAAGTTTAGTTGCCCTTTAAGTCAATGTGCTCCATTCTAGACAGACTCCTTATCCATTTTTCTATAAAATCTCTCTCTGGGGCAGAATTACATGTCATCAAAATTTCAAGAGCAAAACCTTTGCAAGTAATGTTGGCCTGCCGTGTGCACATTGCTACAAAATAATCATTTATGTCGGAGCTAGTTATGCTTGGCGTAATGGGAATTCCTGTGCAGTGAATGATTCTACTCTTATTGCAAAATGTCACTAAAACGACAAGCTGCTCCTTCGAGAGATAATTTATATAACTATTTGTATCAATAACAGAAATTTTAAATAATATAAATTGTAGAAGTTATATCTCAAGAATGTAATGTTCTTGGGGAGACAAATTATCTGTTGTACCTTGCTTGCTGTTGTGCATACAGGCAAGGACTCCCAGGTTTTCAATTTTAAAGATGCTGTAAGTTAACAATGCCAGAGGACCGAGACCATAAATTCTGTTCTGTAAAGGGAATGAATGTTTATTATTAATGTTAAAGGGAAAGGCATAACCTTCTCAGTTCTGCTGGCAGATTTTGCATTAAGGGCAAACATTAACTTTTAGGGTGAAGACACATGGAGCTACCAGCAAAAGCTACTTCTTATGGCTACAAAACACCAGAAAATACCCTGCCATAGACAATGCTGAGAATTGCCTCTGCTAAAACACATGTAAAGACAGTTATCAGTAAATTATCAATGTTGTCTATTTTTGCAGCTGTTAGGGCAGAGACACACGCTCAAATTTGGAGAGATTAGTGGCCCATCGACAAATCTTATCTCGACTAATCTCCCCGAACTGCCTCCCGCCGGCTAGAATGTAAACCGCCGGCATGATGGCAATCTGAAGGCTTTGTTTTCCAAAGTCGCCCGCAGTTGCCTCACGAGGAAACTTCAAGCGAAAATGAAGCACTCCGAGTGTCATCCTGCCGGCGAGTTAGATTCTAGCCGGCGGGAGGCAGTTTGGGGAGATTAGTCACCCGAAGAAGAGACGATTTATCACAGAGTAACTAAATCTCCCGAATCTGAGCATGTGTCTCTGCCCTTACAAGTAGCTGTTTCTAGTAGCTCTGTGTGTCTTCACACTTAGGGCAGAGACAGACGTGGCGATCCTGGGAGATTTAGTCACCTGGCAACTAATCTCCCTGAAAAGCCTTCCCGCCGGCTCGAATCTAAAACGCTGGCGGGATGTCACTCAAAGTGATTCCTTTTCCAAAGTTGCCTCATGTGGAAACTTCGGGTGACTCCCTAATAAGACACGTGCTCCCTCATACAACCCACTGGCTATGCACAGCCCCTTAAATCCCTGTTTAGAAAATCCAGCCCTGCATCCGCGTGCCATATTTAAAAGCACAATGTATTGTCCTCTACGTTAGTTAAGCTTCCTTATTTAAATCACTGATAATTAATCCGATTACAGGCTTGAAGTGCTGCAGTGATATAAACAGAGTGACACATGAGGACTACACATGGATGGCCACATTCTCTTGTCCTGTTTGGATGGGCCACGAGTCCAAAGCACGGGCACTTCAGGAAGTTAATTACCCAATGCACCATATTTCCAATGATATGGTGCATCAGAAGATGACATTTTAGACAACTGTATAGATCATCTGCCAGGCAAAGACAACGGTATAGATCATCTGCCAGGCATAAAATTGAAAGAAAAAGCTAGGCAATCACTTGCCAAATTCCATATTGTGTAAGTTTAAAGGAAAAGGAAAGGTCCTGAAGCAGTTTATGGTCAATAGATTAGCCACAATAGTGCAAGCTATAACACTATTTATTCTGTAGAATGCTTTACCATACCGGAGTAACAGCTCTAGAAACTCTCTCTGTTTGTTTAGGATAGCAGCTGCCATATTCACTTGGTGCGACATCACTTCCTGCCTGTATATCCCTGCTCAGTCATAGCTCTGGACTCAGATTACAGCAGGGAGGGGAAGGAGGAGCAAACTGAGCATGCTCAAGCCCTGCAGGTTGATGCTGAAAACACCAAGTCTGATACAGAAGCCCATGTGTACATGGAAGGAAAGAAATGCTGAGTTTCTTTTGACAGAGGACTCAGAGCAGCATTACTTTGAGGGTTTACTGGTGTATTAATATAGACCTTTCTGATAAAGCTTACTTAATTTTAGCCTTCCCTTCTCCTTTAAAAACATATTTGGAAATGTTAATGCACATTTTACACTTTATTTCACACATTTTAAAACCCAAGAACAAAGAAAATACTAATTGTGGCATGTACATGAATTTGGACACCCTTCCACAAATTACCTCATTTTGCCTTAATAGCCATTAGGAGTTTTCACAATTACAGACTCCAAACATTAGACTGTCACTCAACAAATGTGGGTCCAGTGAAGCTAATTGAAGCCCACAAAGTAGGGGATAAAAAAAATTGATCTTCAGCATTCTGCTCAGATTCAAAAGCAACAGTGATGTCCCATGTGCCACCCCCCTCAAGTCACTGATTGGTTATTGCCTGGTAACCAATCAGTGGAAACCAAGAGAGCAGCAAAGCAGGAAGTAGTGTTCTGGCTATGATGTAAGACATCTAGTCACTCCAGCTAGTCACTCCAGCCTTTATACATCAAATTTTTGCCTAACTATATTGGAAACATTTTCTATTTTGCACAGCCTATTTACCCAGTTTTAATTTTTATACTGAACAATTCCTCTAAGCAACACTGCAGCTCTATGAAATGGCTTAACATACAGCAGACTTTAAGCAAAGGATGACAACACAAAAGGCATGCCTGTCAAAGAAGATATATTTATTGTTAGACTTTCCTTGTCCATTAACAATACACTGATCCCTACAGTAGTTGTTCCTACTTTTAAATTACCAAACTAACTAAATTTGTCGGCAAGAAGTCCAAACTTTTGCATTCCACTGTTCATAAAAAATATTTTGCTTTTAATGGGTCAGGTTCCCTGAGCTGCCTCAAGGAGAGACAAGTAGACTTAACATACTTTAGATGACGCCAAGGATGGAAAAAGAATGTTGCAGAACACATAAGGTGAAAAACAAGGAGACAAAAGAGAACTGAGAATTAGAAGAAGAGCTGAAGTTATAGGCAAGAATGAAGCCTGAATACACGTACTCCCATCAGAAGAAGGCCAAAGGAAAAAAAATCAAGATGTCAGAGGAGGGCTGGGAACACATGGGCAGGAACAGGTACAGGGCTTATAACAGGATACAGGAACAAGGATGCAAGAACAGGATTCAGGAACAAGGATAACCATAGAACACCCTGGAGCTACTCACAATCAACCTAAGAAGATGATACGTTTGGTCAAGATGTATACAGTTAAAATAGGTCACCTTACTTGTGTAACATGTATAATACTTCTAGTGTTCTCCCCAGGTATTTTTAACTAGGTGCTCTGCCCTGATGAAAAAAAATGCACCCTCCAACCATACCCATCTTATTAGAACAGAGGTAAGTAGGAAAGTGTGCTTCTGCATATTTACTATGTGCAGTATTTGCACAACCAGATTCTAAATGTTTTCCCCCCTACTTGGCAACTTTTTTCTTCCTATCCGGTGGTAAAGTATAAGTGACGCGAGTACAAAAACAAAGTGATGTTTCTAAATTTAAATATGGAGTACATTCTCAGTTATTAGTTTTCAATGTGATATCTACCATATAGTTATTTCTATCTTTCACAACATATTATGAAATCTACAGACTTCCACTACCGCTGACAACTTCAGGTGACTGGTATTTAAGAATGTCACGATTTTGCTGAAAAACGAGCCAGGTAGAACCTCCAAAATCTGCTTCACAGCCACATTAAGTGCTCAAGTCTCACAGATAAAATGCTTAGATAAATGACATGACTAAGACTAATAAATATTCCCCACAGACTAATGCTAGAGCTAAAATAATTAAGTAAATCCCAATGAGCTGTTTTGCAGCTCAACATCAAATGTCACATTGCACTCTAATAATTTCATTCACCAGATGCGCTCACTGGAGTAAGCCGGAGCAACTTTCAGAATGAATCATGAATTATTCATAAATTTAGGCCACTCATGGAATTCTCCAGCTAATATATTGTTAAAATGCCGACATTTAGGCGGTTATCAAAATCCAAAAAGTTCTCACTATTTTCTGAAAACTACTCAACTAATCACTATCACTAACAAATCCGCACAGTCCTTTTCCCCCTATTTATCAATAGATTTTTCCGAAAATTTCTTGTGCTGGGAAAAAAGTTTGATAAAATCTTGAAAAAAAAAATAAATCAGAATTGTACAAATTTTTCGGATTTGTCGCAGAAAAATTTTGACTTTTTCGGATTTGATGCCCGAAAAACACAAAATCTTTGGATTACTGAACAAAACCCAGGGCAGAACAGGATATCAATGGGACATCTGCCATTGACTTCTATATGGACTCAACAGGTCTGAATTTGAATACTTTTTATTCAGACTTTTAACACCATCAAAGCTTAATAAATCTGGAAAAACTTTCTACGAAATAAATGCTTTTCCCCTTTAAAAGTCCGACCATAAAAAAAAAAAAAAAAAAATATGAAAGAGCACTGTGGGTGGGAGCATTTCCACGCATGGGCCTTATATTTTTGCACAAACAGAACTTCTCGACCCACACCCGACCCGCTGCTCCCCTTTAATTATATACTCGCGCCCGCCCCCGCAGTGACATCACAAAAGGGGCGGGGCAGGCGGAAGTCTATACATTCTGGCACCGGAAGCCGGCAGTACTAGGTCAAGCATTTTGTCCAGGGGTCGGCCCGAACCTGCCCGACCCGCAGGTAAACCCGCGGGCTTCGGGTCGGCCCGCACATTACTAGAATGGTCATCACCTACACTGGTCTGAAAATCTATCTGACCAATCAGAATTCTGTAGGGTATGAACAACTACAACAAAACATGGACCTAGGGAGATTTTCAGGGTTAGTTCACACAGGGCGTTTTGGGGAGATTTGGTCGCCTGGCGACTAATTGCCTCATTTTTGCGTCGACCAATCTCCCCAAACGCCTTCCCTGTTCCTGTGCCGGCTAAAATGAAAAAAAAAACGCTAATCACACGCGGCAATTCGGTTTTCTGAAGGCATACAGAATAAACTGTAAGTCATATATATGATAACAAGGGGAAGGCATTTTATTTGCACATGAATTATATAAATGAAGAGGGCAATGTAAAATTGCTTTCCCCGCTTTTTATAAGTATGACGCACAATACATAGACCTGTATACCCCCTTGTTCATCGTGAATGCAATGAATAGTTACTTGTTGCCTATGGTTTTAATCATGAAACATGTTTTTGTTATTTCTTGAGCTAAATAGAGAAATAGAAGCCCCTCCATGTTTAATACTTGTGAGGCAAATATTTAGATAACTATTTCACACAAAACCACCTTGCATAATGGCGACTGATTTCGCCATCTGCCACTACCCTTAGGCCACATGATTGAAGAGTTTGCAGAGAAACGCAGGCCGAGAATCCACTCTCCTGCTGCTCTAGTTTTGCAGATGCAGCGGATTTTAGCACCAAAACACAACATTTTACACCGAAGCCTGCATAAGAGAAGATGAGCAGCTGTGCAGTGGATTATCTGCCTGCGGAGGTTCCGTAATGACTGGCCTAGCCCAGGGGTGAAGGGAGAAGGTTGTTTATATAGAGCTGAGATACAGAGCACTAGTTAAACAAACAACTAATCAGCTGTGAGATAGTAAGTGTGAAAGAAAAATAATCTTTTATAATAAAATTAACGGGAATTTGCACTATTATATGCAATAAAATAAAAAAATAATCAGCATGTTTTATTTGTTTTGCTCATGATGAAAAAAAAGGTGCATATAGGTGAAAATTGCCACTTTAAAGTGATGAGTAAATGTATGAAACTGGAAATAGCAGAGCATGCTCTGTTCATAGGCTGTTTACCTTTTACTATACAGCATTCATGTGAAAAAGGGAAGGAACAATTTTGTTTACCACAATAAAAAGCACATTTTGTGGTTTAATTTACAATTGTTCTTGCAGATGGCCCGGTGCTCTGACACTTCCTGTATGGACTGTATAAACAGTAAAAATTGCCCTTCCCCATCATACACTACTACAGAAAGTGAATAGGAATCTCTGATGAACAACTGCCTCCCACGCTTCTTGGATATTAGCCACTGGGAGACTCACTTCTCACTTCTGGAGAATGAGTGTACAAGTGATAAGAGAAAAAGGGCAAAATAAGAGATATATAGCGCTGCTGTAAACACGGAGAGATTACGTGTAATCCAAGTTTAGATTTCAGATGAAATCTTCAGGTGACAGGGATGGGTAGAAATATAAATAGTCAGATAAACACCCCAAATGGATTAAAGGAGAACTCCACAAAACCATAACTTTGAAAAGTAAACATAATTTCAAGCAACTTTGCAATAAACATCAATTAAAAAATATGCAAACTTTTCTTGATTTTTAATGGTTTAGCATAAGCCTAGCCCCCTGCTGATCTGTCTGACTACTTTGCTGAGCTGGCTGACTACTGTTACTTTGTATCAACAGCCATCTGTCCTCAGCCTGCATCCTCCAAACCCCACAATTCCCTGCACACGTGATTTCAATAAGGAATGGAACATCACAGTGCAATGCATTGTGGGCTATGTAGTTCCTGCATGCTGTCTGTAAGCTGTGGAGAAGTTGTTACAATTTGTAACATCTGTGTTTAGTCCCTCCTTCCCTGCCAGGATTTCAAATGATACAGAAAGAGAAGAACTGTTATCCAGCTGGATTGCAGCATAGAAAATGGCATTTATTCATACTTTTTGAAGAAACAGGTAACAGTGATGGGTATATTAGGGGTTTCTGTGTTATGTGGACCTCTTTATTAAATTTTGGTTTGGAAGCCGGAGTTCCCCTTTAATATTAATAGCTCAGAACGATCACTCTTGCGGTTTGAAAACATATTTTATTTAATTTAGCTTTTTTGATATCAGAAGTTTTACACTGTTAATGTGTACTGTCAAACAAGTTAAGCGAGTTAAGTGACAGATGCAGCAAGCATCTTCTGGTGCCTCTCTGCTCAGTTCTTTCACTCCTTGTCAGGTTGTTAGATTAAATGTCCTGCAAGGGAACAGACACTTCCGTCATCAGTCACTTAACCGATTGGCTAGCAGTTCATCGTATTGCAAATTACGATAGAGTGTAAAACGTCTAATATTAAGGCTAAAAAAAAAAAAAAAAACATCTACGCAAATTGAATACGAGCAATTTTACCTAAATTTATTTTGTTTTTAGCTCCCCTGTGCATTACAATTTGACATTTGAGAATTTGTTGCTAAATAAATGAAGCTATATTACAAGGCTACTAGCACATGGGGCTAATTTTAGGCATTTGCTCGTATGTTTTTCAGTAGGTTAAAAATACTCAAACTAGGGATGCACCGAATCCACTATTTTGGGATTCCGGTGGACCCCCAAATCCTTAATGAAAGATCCGGGTGAATACCAATCCAAATCCAGTTTTGCATATTCAAATCAGGGGCAGGAAGGGAAAAAGAAAGCCATGCGCGCAGCGTGTGGTTAAACATTTTCCTACTTCCTTGTTTTGTGATAAAGGATTCGCATTTGGTTCAGCCAGGTACGAGAATTCGCCCAAATCAGAATCCTGCTTAAAAAGGCTGAATACTATACTGAACCAAATTCTGGATTCGGTGAATCCCTAGCCCAAACACCAGCAGCAGGACTGGCAGTTAATAGCCATGTATGCCATAAATTACAAAATCTAAGTCTATGGGGTATATTCATTAAAGCATTAAAGTTAAAGATCGCCACGGTCATTCATAAATCTGTTATCTGTCTCCTTGGTGAAGACTAGACCTAGGGGTTTATTTATCAAAGAGTGAAGTTGCAGATCGCCACAGTCCTCTAGAGTGAAATTCCGCCACTCTCCTTTCATTTCTATGGGATTTTGAAAGGCGTATGTATCAAAGGATGAACTTTCACTTTCACCCATTGATAAATACGCTTTTAAAAATCCCATAGAAATGAATGGAGAGTGGCGGAATTTCACTCTAGAGGACTGTGGCGATCTGTAACTTCACTCTTTGATAAATATCCCCCTAGGTCTAGTCTTCACCAAGGAGACAGATAACAGATTTATGAATGTATGATCAGATAAAAAAAAACAAAAAACTGCAAAATGAGGGCAGCGAGATAGCAACTTACCTTTGGCTTATACTGGAACTCCTCCTATTGCTCTCTTGGATCTGGTGTGTGAATCGCAAAATTCAAACATTTTAACTCCATCTGAAAAGAAATTTACCGCATCAAGTACATTGCTGCAGTAATAACCCCCAGAAAGCAATAACCCAGAATGGAAAGCAACAGCTTGGGAAGGCCACAATGACCCATATTCTTTCTCAAGAGTGAAGTTACCCTGACACCTTGGGCCCACTCTTACAGTAATAAGATATAGATACTGATAAATGGTATAGGTTTTTATATAGGGAAATAAGGATGAATTCTTTGCATTATGCTAATCAGAAGGACATGTAGAAGTTCAGGTCGATCAGCAGATTTCCTGTCCTGATGCTGAAACACTGCCATAAATTCTAGTATTCCAGTCATATCTTCTACCATAACAAAAAATAAAAAAAAAAAGTTTTGGCACATTAAGGGAAAAAAAAAACCTTGCTTTTAACAAACTGTTTGCCAGGCTAGATTAAAGCTGTAAAGCTGCCATGATACTAAACAGGAAAGAAAAATGCTCCTCACGTCTCAATAATGGATCAACCAACACAAAGTCCTCAGGTGGCACCTGTTTTCACCTTAAACAACACTATATGCTGCAGGCCTGAGTGCCAAAACTTAGCTGAGTAAGTTCCTGCATTTAACCTGTCATTTGCTACACATGCACTTATGCTGGCTCTACAATACGCCACTGTGTTGCACATTTGTGTAGAGCAAATGAAAGTTCCATTTTAGCCTTCAGACCTCTAGTCTACTCTAGAACAAACTACAGTAAGCAATATTCTTGCAGATAATGCCAGGGTATTTTTAAAGAAGGGGGTTCACCTTTAAATAAACTGCGTGTGTTATAGACATCATTTTTTATTTTCTATGGATTATTAAATCAGTTTTTCTGTTCTGCCTATTTCTGGCCTGCAATAGAAGATGCAATCTGGATGTCAGGGTCACAAACCCTAGCAACCCACAAATAGACTGAAGTGTAGCTTTAGCCTTCGGCCCTCTACTATTCATCTGACTCCCTAACTACTGCCTTAGCATTGAATTGTTAGAATTCCAAGCCTGATAAAAAAAACTAACTCAAACATAAAATAATAAAATGAATGTTGGGAATTAGGGTTCCCACCTTTGATTCTTGAGTGGAGCCATGATTTAAGAGGCAGACCTGCGCCATGAATGGATGAAGCACATCAGATTTGGTGAGTAGGCAGGGTTTGAGGCAGAGAGAACAGAGGTGGGCCAGGGCTGAACAACAAGGGATTACAAATTTGGCAAGTACATTGCCAGTAAATTTGTAATAGCAGCCCCAGCCTTGACTGGTATTTTAACAGAAAAACAATTGCAAATTGTTTTCATTCTGTACATCATACTAAAAGTCAACTCCAGGTGAACAACCCCTTTAAAGTGGTGATATGTGGTGTATTATAACACCACAAAACCTCAGGCACTGCAGAAAGGATTCAAAGTACCCGAAAAAAGGGGTGACAGTGTTTTGAAATTTGATTGCTGGTTACCTTAATAATGAAATAAGGAAACAACCAGTCCTTAAAGGAACAGTTCAGTGTGAAAATAAAAACTGTGTAAATAGATAGGCTGTGCAAAATAAAAAATGTTTCTAATATAGTTAGTTAGCCAAAATTGTAATGTATAAAGGCTGGAGTGACTGAATGTCTAACATAATAGCCGGAACACTACTTCCTGCTTTTCAGCTCTATAACTCTGAGCTAGTCAGCAACTTGAAGGGGGGCCACATGGTACATTTCTGTTCAGTGAGTTTGTAATTGATTCTCAGCATTCAGCTTAGATTCAAAAGCAACAGATATGACCCATGTGGCCCCCCCTCAAGTCTCTGATTGGTTACTGCCTGGTAACCAGTCAGTGTAAACCAAGAGAGCTGAAAAGCAGGAAGTAGTGTTCTGACTGACATGTTATACATCAAATCACTCCAGCCTTTATACATTACATTTTGGGCTAACTAATTCTATGAGAAACATTTTTTAGTTTGCACAGCCTATCTATTTACCCAGTTTTTATTTTTACACTGAACAATTCCTTTAAACTCTTGCTGGAGTGCTGGTCTCAATTTTTATCTGTATACCTGGTTGTAGAACAGTGTTGGGACTGTGCAGGTATAGAGCCCCCACACTGCACAAACAAACAGAAGGAATGTGAATATGAATAGGAAAGTATCAGGAATTGAAGCACAATTGTCAGAATAAAAATTATGTACATATACCGTCCCTAAAATGATGTATTTTGCTATGCAAGCATGGGTCACACTAGCCTTAGAGCAGTGATCCCCATCCAGTGTCTTGTGAGCAACATGTTCCTCACCAACTCCTTGGATGTTGCTTTCAGTAGCCTCAAAGCAGGAGCTTATATTAATTCCTGGCTTGGAGGTAAGTTTTGGTTGCATAAAAAACATGATAACTGTCAAACAGAGCCTCTTGTAGGCCGTCAGTCCACATAGGGGCTACCAAATAGCCAATCACAGCCCTTATTTGGCACCCCAGGAACTTTTTTCCTGCTTGTGTTGCTCCCCAACTCTTTTTACATTTGAATGTGGCTCACGAGTAAATAAGGTTGGGGACCCCTACCTTAGAGTAGTAATTACAAATCACGATGCTCAAGGGGGACATTTCCAGGCATAGTACATGCAACAAAGTCACTGTAAATTGCTACAACATACTGTAACTGCTGCAATAAACATGCACAAATAAAACATTCCAATATAAACAAGTTAATTTGCTCCTACTGTTTAAATGACAAGTTGGAAGCACGAGGCAGTGATTTTGGGTGAAAGCGAACTGATGGTGCTGCAGGGCGTGTGTTGAGGGGTGCTGCTGGTCATATGCAATGGTATAAGCAAAGAAACATTAACGCAGTTGTTGAAGAGTGTGTTTTCTGAGCAGCACTGTTGTAAATAACATAGAATAAGTCTGTTTCATGGGAAATAAGTTTTGAGTCGTGACAGTGGCTTTGTATTTATAGCAAGATAAAGCACTTAGCATGGGTAGCCTAGGAAACACAGCCATAAGAGCATCACATACCCACTTTGTATAAAGAATTTTGCACCCACTGGTCCTTGAACCTGTGCCTTGCAATGGCAACGTTAGTAGTAGGATTTCCTTTGCTGGTGATTAGGGTGCTTGTGGTCTTTTATGACAATTTCACAGGGGCAGGCTGTTTCGAATGAACTAAAATGTGATGCAAAGACTGGCAGTGTGTAGAACGTTACAGAGGATAGCTGCAGCTTTGAGCGCATGCAACTTGCAAGGCTGCACTTGTATAGTGCCGATCTGATTGGCTGCCAGGCAGTGATGCTTAAAGTGGTGCTGTTCATCCGTGAACATTTTAACCTGCCAACAAGCTTATATTATGGGTGTAAAATGTACCCCTCCTTTCAAGGATAGATATCAATTATAATGTAACCCCTTTTATGAAATATAAAGATATTGTAAGTCACCAAAGAGATCCAGCACCATTTCATATCACAAGGACAGAGGTTGAGTGCTTTCGTGCAGGTAGCGTCTAGTAACCTACAGAATGTTCAACAGAATATCAACAATAGCTTTTATAATACACATTTCAGTGAGTCACGTTTCATATCACAACACGCATTGTAAGTGCCCACTAAGCAACAATTATAAGGATAAAATGTACAGGTTATAAGAGGCTTTTGTGTTTTACATGTATATTTATAAACAACCTAGATTGTAAGCTTTCTCAGACAGAGATGTTATGACTTATGTATGTCCCATCCTTTATAATTGCCTTGTATCTGTCTGCCATACTGTTTGTGCTCCCCTCAATAAACTATTACACTGCAAAATATACTGCACTTTATAAACAGTAATAATTACTCATTCTGGAAGAAAAAAAAAAAAAACAACTTTCTCAAAATGCACAAAGTAACACCCACATTCATTCCCACTTCAATATTATAAACATTATTTAGTCAAAGCACTTATATGAAACCATCATCTGAACAAGTTTAACATTTATTTTTCTTTTAAAGGGATACTGTCATGGGAAAAAAATGTTTTTTTCCCCCCAAAACCCATCAGTTAATAGTGCTGCTCTTCAGCAGAATTCTGCACCGAAATCCATTTCTCAAAACAGCAAACAGATGTTTTTAGATTTTATTTTGAAATCTGACATGAGGCTAGATATATTGTCAGTTTCCCAGCTGCCCCATGTCATGTGACCTGTGCTCTGATAAACTTCAGTTACTCTTTACTGCTAGTTGGAGTGATATCATCCCCCTCCCTTTACCCCCCCCCCACCTAGCAGCCCAAAAACAGGACAAGGTGAAGTTAACCAGATAGCAGCTCCCTAACACAAGATAACAGCTGCCTGGTAGATCTAAGAACAGCACTCAATAGTAAAATCCAGGTCCCACTGCGACACATTCAGTTACATTGAGTAGGAGAAACAACAGCCAGCAAGAAAGTGCTGGATCTTTGTGAAAGCACATGACCAGGCAAAATGACCCGAGATGGCTGCCTACACACCAATATTACAACTAAAAAAAAAAATGCACTTGCTGTTCCGGAATTACATTTTATATTGTAGAGTGAATTATTTGCAGAGTAAACAATGTAATTTAGAAATAAAAACTACATCATAAAAATCATGACAGAATCCCTTTGAGACCTTAGCAGTTTTAGACTGTCAGTACCATGCTTTTCTCTCAACAGTTGTGTTTGAAAGTCAGTGGCCCTAGGGTTAGTGAATATGCAGGTTGTGCACATTCAGTTTGGGTTGCTTACTTTCAGGGAGAGCTGTTGAGACAAAAGACTGGTATCAGCAGCCTAAAACTGCTAATACCTCACAAAGCACTAAAAGCATGTGGGGAGTTGGGAATCGTAATTCAGTTATAGGCAGAACTAGTAATTATTTTTATTCAAGGGTGCAAACATATTAAAAATGTATGTTTATCATTAGTCTTTTCTGCAGCTGACCAATCTGTATCTCAAAAATAGCACAGGCCACATATTGAAAGTGATTAAAGGGCATGTAAAGTCTAAAATAGAATAAGGCTAGAAATGCTGTATTTTGTATACTAAATATAAACATGAACTTACTGCACCACAAGCCTAATCAAACAAATAATTTATGTTTTTAAAGTTGGCTACAGGGGGTCACCATCTTGTAACTTTGATAAACATCTTTGCAAGACCAAGACTGTGCACATGCTCAGTGTGGTCTGGGCTGCTTAGGGATCGTCATAAACAAAGCTGCTTGAGTTCTGCATGGCTGGGAAGTAAGGCGGGGGCTCCCCCTGCTGTTCATAAGTATGATTGTTTCCCTACTCAGCAGTTAGGGACCATCTGACAATTCCTATCCACAGCAGTAAATGAAGGGAGAATTTCACTGGATACGGTCAGGTTTCTTATAAAAACGGTACACATTTTTTAATTAAAGTATATTGGAGATAGGTGTCTTTTTCATTAAAGAAAGTAAGAATGGGATTTTTTTTTTTGCCTTTACATGCCCTTTAAAGTCAGAAATATTGACTGGTAGCTCCCAAATTCTTGTGGCATAAGTGGGTAAAGTAAAAGGCATAAGGCCCATTACAGGCAAATTAAATGTTTTCCATGGTATGCTTGCCATGAAATAAGTAAATTTTCCCCTCTAGTTCACAACTTGCTGATGGGTTTCAGAGCAGTGAATGAATAAAAGGAAAGCTTGGCTTCCAGAGTTTCTGCACCTGGACAAGGGAGCAGGAGAGGAGCAGACGCCTGCCAAGATTCCTACTACTTCTCCTCGCTCCAGAAGGGATTTCCTTGTGTAAGTATGCTAAGCATTTTGCCTATACTATCAAAGGAGCCCTTCACTGGCTAATTACATCCAAACAGTCTCTATGTACGCAGTTAACACATTTTCAAATGTATTAGTTTATACACAGGATTAGGATTAGTGGGCAAAGAAACTTCAAAGTTAGCGGAATGGCCATGCCACACTAAACCATTTTATTAGCCAGATTTAAAGGGGCACTCACTTTAAACTGCTGTTCCATTAATATTAACTGTATTGAAAGGCATATTAATTATTATAATTAATATGCAATATTTATCATATTAAATTTATATATGGACAAAGCTTTTCAGAACAGGAACGTGTGTGTTTATGTCACACTACGAGTATAAACAGCTTTGAACATTTCTTACTATATCTTAAAGAATACAAACCAGGAAAGAATTTGAGGGTTATTTATATTAATTTAAGGAATAGAAATTTAGTCAAAGGTTTGTAATGAAACAAAGAATTTTTTTTTTTTGTGTTATTAATTACATGTGCACACAGCAATTGGTTAGGATCACAAGGGAGCCCGGTGATATAACGTGCAACTGAGCAGGTTTAGGGCAGAGACATATGCTGCTAATTCGGGAGATTAGTCGCCCAGTAACAAATCGATTCTTCTTTGGGCAACTAATCTCCCCGAACTGCCTTCCCACCTGTAAAGCTGGCCATAGACGCAAAGATCCGATCGTACAAATCAACGTACGATCGGACTTTCCCATCTCCCGACCCTCCACTAACCATTCAGATCAAAGTCTTTACTATTCCGATCAAATAAGAACAGATCACCCAATGTTCTGCCCCTGACAGCAATCGTACGATACTTATGTCTGACAACACTAGTTGACAGTCTCCCACTGAAAATCGTACGATCGGCAATACACGCAGAGATATTATCGGCAGGCGACAGAAATTTTCTAACCTGTCCGATCGACCAAACGACCGATCTCCGACAGACGAAAAATGCCGGGACTCTCCACGCATGGTCCAAAGTTAACCAAATTTTCCCTGTGAGGCAACTTCGGACAATGAAGCGTTCCAAGTGTCATCCCGCCGGTGATTTACATTCTAGTAGGTGGGAAGGCAGTTGGGGGAGATTAGTCGACCGAAGAAGTAATTTGTCGCTGGGCGAATAATCTCCTGAAAGAACAATGGGGCTCATTTATCAACACTGGGCAAATTTGCCCGTGGGCAGTTACCTATAGCAACCAATCAGAGATTAGCTTTTTAAAGCCAGCTGCAAGTAGAAAAATGAATGCAGCAATTTGATTGGTTGCCATGGGTTACTGCCCATGGGCAAATTTGCCCAGTGTTGATAAATGACCCCCAGTGTGTTTTGCACAGGGCACTTGTGCTTTTATTTGCCCAATAAACAATAATGGTAGCCTCACAATAACCGCTGGGGACAATGAACCCTATTTAAAAGCTGGGGAAAAAAGGCAGAAAAGGAAGGCGAATTATGCAAAAACCACAGGAAATTAAATCAAACTGTAAAGTTGCCAGGGACAGGACATTGTATAACCTACTACAATTAATCTAAAGGTGAACTACCCCTTTCAACAGCCAGCTTGCAGCATTGTTTCAGAAGTCAGAGCGGGAGTGCAGGGAATGTACACAGCTACTTTCAATTGCAAGTGTATTTAGAAATGTCTTTAAAACCACTAAACATTTTTATGAATGTATACTGGAAAGTTACTTTGAATGACATTTTGTTTTACTATGCAAAACCAGTTTTAGGTTAGAGAAACCCTTTAAGTTAACTTAAAGGGATACTGTCATGGGAAAAAAATGTTTTCAAAATGAACCAGTTAATAGTTCTGCTCCAGCAGAATTCTGCACTGAAATCCATTTCTCAAAAGAGCAAACAGATTTTTTTATATTCAATTTTGAAATCTGACATGGGGCTAGACATATTGTCAGTTTCTCAGCTGCCCCCAGTCATGTGCTCTGATAAACTTCAGTCACTCTTTACTGCTGTACTGCAAGTTGGAAAGTCGGAATGATATCACCCCCCTCCCTTTTCCCCCCAGTGGCCAAACAAAAGAACAATGGGAAGGTAACCAGATAACAGCTGCCTGGTAGATCTAAGAACAACACTCAATAGTAAAAACCCATGTCCCACTGAGACACATTCAGTTACATTGAGAAGGAAAAACAGCAGCAGAAAGCATTTCTCTCCTAAAGTGCAGGCACAAGTCACATGACCAGGGGCAGCTGGGAAATTGACAAAATGTCTAGCCCCATGTCAGATTTCAAAACCGAATATAAAAAAATCTGTTTGCTCTTTTGAGAAATGGATTTCAGAGCAGAATTCTGCTGGAGCAGCACTATTAACTGATTCATTTAAAAAAAAAAAATTCCCATGACAGTATCCCTTTAAGTACAGTTACAGAAATTCCTATTCTCTCATATTTCATTTGGTCTTCATTTTTTAATTATATACTTTTTTTGCCTCTTTCCAGCTTTCAAATGGGGGTCACTGACACCAGCAACCAAAATACTATTGCTCTTTGCATCTTCAGTTTTATTATTACAGTCACATTTTATTACATATCCTTTTATGCCCTTTCCTGTTAATAGTCCAGTCCCTTGTTTAAACCACAATGTGGTTGCTATAGTAAATTATACTCTTAACGACCAGATGAAATTCCCAACCGGAGAGCTTGCTGAAAAAAAAAAACTAAATAAAGATGTAGTTCGCCTTCATCTTTTTTTAATGATATAGACCGTGATATTCTGAGACTATTTGCAATTGGTATTTTTATTTTTATCATAATAAGTTGTAACAGTTTGCAATATCAGTAGCTGTTAGGGTCAAATTTTCCCTAACAACCAGGCAGGGACTTTAAGCAGAGACGGAAATATGAATAGGAGAGGAAGATAAGTAATACAATGTAGCACTAACAATAAATTTGTAGCCTCAATGAGCAATAGTCTTTTGGCTGATGGGGTAAGTGATCCCTGTTTGAGAACTGAAAGGCAGAAGAGAAAGGCAAATAATTAAAAAACTATAACAAATGAAGATCAGTTGAAAAGTGGCTAATAGAATTTTGTATATTATCCTAAAAGTTAAGTTAAAGGTGAACTAACCCTTAAAAAATAAATAAATAAATAAATGAAAAAATGAAGACCAATTGCAAATTCTTATATCACCATCTACATTATCCTACATTTAAAGAGTTAACCAGCACATTAAAAGGAAGTATACTTAACATTTTAATGCATTCAATGTAAGTCTTATGCTTATTAATAGGTGGACAGGCTCATCAACAGTTTCATAACTTGCCACTTCCTATTCAAAAGTGAAAGAGCTGCTGTTTTATTAACCAGTGGAACGCCCACACATTAGAATATTACAGGATAGTAACAATATACAGTACTTTTTAACTTAATCAGAACAATGTACTATATATATATATATATATATATATATATATATATATATATATATACACACACACACACACCCCCCCCCCCATCGGCCAAGTGGTTTTATACAGGTTACTTCTAATTTCCAACAAGGGGTACTTCATTTATTATAATACACAAGTGTTAGTGAGTCATGTGACAAAATGATATTGCTAAACACCGTTTAAACTCACTAGTCACAGTTTATAAGGATATAATTTACAAGATATTCATGGCTTTTATGAAAAAAAAAAAAAAATATATATATATATATATATATATATATATATATATATATATATACATATATATATATACATATATATATATAGTGAATAAAGTACCCCCTCTTGTAAAATATAAGGATATTATAAGTTACCGAGGAGTTTCATGACCATATAAAAACACGAGGCCGAAGGCCGAGTGTTTTTATACAGGTCATGGAACTCCAAAGTAACTTCTAATATCCTCATATTTTGCAACTGGGGGTACTTTATTTATTATAATACACGAGTTTCAGGGAGTCATGTGACATAAATGACATCAGAACTCACCGTTTATAACTGATGACATCAGAACTCACCATTTAAAAAGATATTCATGGCTTTTGTGTATTATTTATATACAGGTATATATATATTTATATCTCTATATCTATATCTATATCTATATCTATATATATATGACCAAGTAGGATCTGCACCCAATTGAAAGAAAACTAGGAGAGTGCCAACTACTAGTTATGATCTTTATGGACCTTGACTCACCAATCTAGTGTAATTATCTCCTGAAAAGTAACTCAAAGTTCCAGGCAACCAGAAGGCAGATTAATCCATCTTTTCATTTAAACTTCTGCATGCAAGTTGGACCTTAGCAACCAAATTACAGTTTAAAATCCAAACCAATGAGCTAAAAAAGTAACAGGATTTAAAAACCAAAACGAAAAAAAAAAAAAAAATCAAATATAAAGAATATTCAGGAAATTGTCAGAATTGCAAGAACTTCCCTTCTGCATACATCATACTCAATGTTAATTATAAGGGACATTTCAGACTTCTTGAAACAACCAATGACAAAAAAATGGCACCCTACATAGCAAGAAGTATTTCAGTGCACCTTTTACACATCCACAGGTGTCATTTAAAGGGGACCAATTTGCTCACCCTCATAATGGGTCAAATATAATATTGTTGGGTGATCGACTGGATCACACTATGGCCTACGGAGATCCATCATGCAAGGACCATGTCAATCCACCAATGCAGTCCTCGCCAAAATGGATTTTTTAACCTGTCTGATAAATATCTCATTCATATAAGAGGGTTATTTGTTGTAGAGGTAAGGCGACTATTATCCAGAAATCTGGGGATCTGAGGTTGTCTGGATAATGGATCAACCCAGTGTCGGACTGGGATGCCAGGGGCCCACCAGAAAGCCTTAGACCTTGGTCCCACCAGAAAACGTAAAACCGTGAGCACACCAGAAAACCTTTAGACAGTGGACCTTTCCAAACTTTATTCTCCTATTCTTTTATATAATATACTTACAATATTCTCCCATTATTAAGCATTTTCCCCATAAAAAAAATAGGGGAATGACCATGAAATAGGCCAAATGTTTAGAAACAAGAGGCCCACCGGCAGTTTTCCTGGTATCCAGTCCAACACTGGATCAACCTTAAGTCTGCCTAAAAACATTTAAACTATGAATAAACCTAACACAGTTTTTTATCTAATATGGATTCATGCAGCTTAGTTACAATCACGTACAAGATACTGTTTTTTAATTACAGAGAAAAAGGAATCTTAAAAAAAAAAATAATAATAATAATTAGCCTTAAATGGACTTTACATTACAGGATACAGCTTTCCAGTAATTCTGAGTTTTCTGAATATTAGGTTACTGGATAACATATACCACACCAGTACTAACATGCTCAGAACCCCTGTCTTATAAGAGGAATCAAATGCCCTTTACCTGAAATGGCTCATAAACATTTACTACTCTTGCCCAGATTGTCACTGGCTTATTAATCTCAGGGAAAGAAATAAGTAATAAGAAATAATAACAATAAGAGATAATAACAACAACCAAAGTTAAGGTAACTTGCATAGTACTTACAGCATAAATTATATACATGAAGTCTAAACCTAAAACAGCAGAACAGATACCACTTTTCTTTTTTACACAAGATTTAAAATTGAAAAATTGTTCATTTTAGTATGTTATAGAATGGCCAGTTCTAAGCAGCTTTTGGTCTTCACTATTTATTTATTATAGTTTATTAATTATATGCATGCATGTATTATTATGACTCTTTCCAGTTTTCAAATGGGGGTTACTGACCTTATCTAAAAAACAAATGCTCTGTAAGGGCAGAGACACGCTCAGATTTGGGGAGATTAGTCGCCCATCAACAAATCTCCTCTTCTTCAGGGCGACTACTCTCCTGAACTGCCTCGTGCCAGCTACAATGTATATCACCGGCAGGATGGCAATCAGTGCGCTTCGTTTTCAGAAGTCGCCCCACGAGGAAACTTCGGGCGACTTCAGAAAACGAAACGCTCCGAATACCATCCTTCCGGCGAAGGCAGTTTGGGGAGATTAGTCGCCCTGAAGAAGAGGCGATTTATCGCCGGGCTTCTAAATCTCCCCGAATCTGAGTAAGCGAGTGTCTCTGTCCTAAGAGTACAGATGTATTGTTATTGCTACTTTTGCTTACTCATCTTTCTATTCAGGCCCTCTCCTATTCACATTCCAGTCTTTCTAAACATATTTCAGTCTCTTATTCAAATCAGTGCATGTTGTTAGGGTACTTTGGACCCTAGCAACCAGATTGCTGATCACGCAAACTGAAGAGCCGCTGAATAAATAACAAACACCAAAAATAGTGAATGAAAGAATATCACTCTCTACATCATACTAAAAAGTAACCCTTTAAGAAGGGTTAAGTCATAAAATCCTTCCCTGTAGCAACTCATTGACAGCGCTGGCAAGGAAAAAATATTTCTGGCTTCAGATATGAAAACGGAGTGCAAGCTCTGCAGGCCAGTGATCTATATGCTTGCAGTGCATGTATATTTAACAAGATTATTATAACAATACATCTGCCAAGATATGGGGGAGGGGGTGATACAGCACAGTTTTATGTAGAAGAGACTGTAAAATAAAACAAATTCTGCTATGGATCTGCTCCAGTAGTAGCCACAGAAGCTAGTGATACACCACCATCATTTATTTGTAAAGTAGCCAGAAAGCCAGTTACAGCTGCCCAGCAAGTGCTGGTAGGAGAAGGAACACAGACACAAGACTCGTGTATGGGCAGAAATCAGTGCACTGTAATGTAAGCAGCGGGGGAGAAGCTGGGAGGATTGAAATGCAGTTGGGCTGATGGCAGCCACATGCACGGGCTGCGGTTCCGACTCAGTATACACACACATATATATACACACAGTGTCATGTTGCTACACATCCCACACAAGAGAAACAACAAACACAGAACTACTGTCAGACAAGTGACCCCTCCGAGCCCACGTACCCTTTCTCCTGTGCCAGGGACTGTGCTGTGCCTTCTCACGCGCGGTCAATTTAACCCTCTGTTTTTTCTGATTAATAATAAATAAAATATAGGCTCCTTCCGCTGTGTCGCTTTAAGCTGTGAGCTAATGTGGCTGTGTCAGTGAGCTGATTGGACGAGTTGGGCCGCACCTCCCCCTTCTGCATATGCCTTTAGATTCACATTACCAGCAGGCAGGGAGCAGGGGGGATGGGCAGCCACCAACTCACTCCTGCCTTATGTAATCAACATGGGGAGCAGCCTTGCCTGACAGCCAGGAACAGGTTAAACCTGGCTTTTCTGCTGCTGCTGTTGCAAGGACTCCATCTGACCAATAGGTTTTGGCCTACTTTACTCACAAGAGATAACTTGCTACAGTTGCTCAGTACAGATACTGAGCTTTGATCCAATATGTAGGTTAGAGTTGCCACCTTTGCTGATGGCTAAACCAGAACACGGGGGCGGGGCAGATAACCTTAGGGGTGGGGCAGTGATGTAGGAACAGACATGATGACATCAGAGGTGGGCACAGTGATCTTGGTGGAGTTATGACACCAGGGCAAGGTTATTGCATCATTTAGATGCAACTGGCTGGATTTCTATCTAGTATTCTCAATGTTTTTCTGTAATGTGTTGATGCCCAGTTGAAAACCACCATCCCCATCTCTCGCTATATTCTGCTTGATGATGAATCCCACTCCTTTAATTACAGGTATGAGATCTGTTATACAGAAAGCAGTTATCCAGAAACCTCTGAAATACAGCAATGCTAATTTACATAGAAAAAAACATTCTTATTTTTGATCGGTTTCCTTTTTTTTTAGTATCTGTAATAATAAGAAATAAACTGTATTTGATAGTAAGTAAGCCATGTCAAGGTGAGCATTTTAGTATTTAAATGCTTTTCATGTAATGGCCAGATTATTGTTCAGGTTTCATAAGGCTGAAAACCGAACAGAAAGCTCAGACCTGAACTAGGGATGTACCGAATCCAGGATTCGGCCGGGATTCTGCCTTTTTAAGCAGGATTCGGATTCGGCTGAATCCTTCTGCCTGGCCGAACCGAATCCTAATTTGCATATGTAAATTAAGGGCGGGGAGGAAAATCACGTGACTTTTTGTCACAAAACAAGGAAGTAAAAAATGTTCCCCTTCCCACCCCTAATCTGCATATGCAAATTAGGGTTCAGATTCGGTTCGGTATTCGGCCGAATCTTTCGCAAAGGATTCGGGGGTTCGGCCGAATCCAAAAAAGTGGATTCGGTGCATCCCTAACCTGAACAGGCCTTAAAAAAACCGAAAATGTTCGGGTGAAAACCGAACAGGTGGCAACCTTAATGTAGGTACAAGTTAGGTGGCCTATAAAATTAGAATTCTTCCTAGTGGCGGAACTACCGGGGGAACAGGGGGTGCGAGCGGGCCAGGGCCCGCACCCCCTCAGGGTGCGCCACTGAAAATGCGCCCGTACGGAGGGGGGCAGGGCCTGGCTGCGCATCATGCACCAGGGCCCGCCCCCCTCTAGTGACGCTACTGATTCTTCCCCATTTTAGTTTTATGGCCCCTCAAGTCTTTCAATAGTAACCCTATGGCTGATTGTGTGTGCATGAAAAAGGGTAGGTGGACTGTGCCTGTCACATGATTATAATAATACTATATTATGCAGTGAAAATATATTTTATATCACTATACCGAATAAGCTATTGCGATGGATGAAGACATTGGGTACAGCTAGGGTTGCCGCCTGGCCGGTAAAAACGTTGGCTTATCCCAATATTATTAATAGGGAAAAAAGATAAATATATAGGAAGGCCGGTATTTTTTTCTAGAAAAGGTGGCAACCCTAGGTACAGGGGAACTTACCCGTAAGCTGAACAGATCTCAGAGACACCTATAAAAAAAATTCCGATGTATCCAGTGTGTAAGGTTGCCACCTGGCTGGTATTTTACCAGCCTGGCCGGTAAAAATGATGATTGATGCCAATGTTATTAATAGGAAAAAAAAACGCAAGAATATAGGAAGGCAGATATTTTTTTCCAGACAAGGTGGCAACCCTACCAATGTAACTAGATATTACTGAGCTCCAGAGCTAGGGTTGCCACCTTTTCTGGAAAAAAATAACAGCCTTCCTATATGTTTATCTTTTTTCCCTATTAATAACATTGGGATCAACCATCATTTTTACTGACCAGGCCGGTGGCAACACTACCCACAGCAAACTATTTTTCAGGTTCCCAAAATGTCGAGATTGACCTGTTTTACCAATATTTATTGATATTGTATATGAATTAGCCGCAGGGTCTGCTTCCTCTGTAGTTACACCACTGGATATATCCCTATGTCCCACATCCTCAATGCACCCACTATTAAAGGGGTGATCTGGTCAGATAACATACTCAAATACCCTAGACACCAGACAATGGATTGCCCACCCCCCATCCAATGACCAGTGCATACACCGAACACTATTATAAAGGATCCTCACCTTTTAGTATGACTTTTAGTATGATGTAGAGAATGATATTCTGAGAAAATCCACAGTTGATTTTAATTCTTGTATTATTTGTGTTTTTTGAGTTATTTCACTTTTTATTCAGCAGCGCCCCGGTTTGCAATTTCAGCAATCTGGTTGCTGATGGAGCCCATGAGATCCGCTGCACCTACTCTGCACCTATTCAGTAATGAATTAGGGGCACTTTCAGGGGTAATCACCCATGCAGAGGGAAGGAAGTAGTGAGGGGGACTTTGTAAGATAGTGGGTAGAGGCTTATTTATTGGGGGGTTTAGTTCTCCTTTAATGAATATGCCCCCATATTTACTGTGTATGTACCAATAGCGGGAAAAGAGGTACCCACTCTCAGTTTCAGATTTAGCTGCAAGATTAAATATACAGGTTTAGGATCCGTTATCTGGAAACCAGTTATCCAGAAATTACAGAAAGGCTGTCTCCCATTTATCCAAATAAACTTGATCCAAACTATCCTTATTGAAGCCAAAACCAGCCTAAAGATCCAAAATTACAGAAAGATCTGTTATCCGAGCATTCTATATATATACTGGTGCCCTGCCCAAGACAGATACATTTCTTACAGTGCACTTTTTGGAGTCTGATGCAATGTTTATATTTGTGCACACAAATTGAGGCCAGTGCACATAAGAATTTGTGCGCAAAAATAATTCTGTGTAAAAACTCAGCATTTTGTATTTATTTTGTCCTAAGCATATATTTTCTTAATGCACACAAGTTAAAAATGTGCACACAAAAGATTTTTTTGGTGAGCATAGTCAAGAAGGAATTAGAGGAATGGTGGTGGTTGAAACCTCTGCTTTTTGGAGGTTGGGGCTACCCAGGCACTCTCCCATTTACATTACTGGGCCTATGCATTATATATTATTATCTGTTTTTATATAGAGCCAACACACATTCCACAGCCCATTACAGAGACTGTTCATCATTCACATCAGTTCCTGTCCCAGTGGAGCTTACAATCTAAGGTCCCTATCACATTCACACACAGTAGGGTCAATTTAATCAGAAGCTAATTAGCCGCCTGTATATTTTTAGAGTGTTGGGGGAAACAAAAGTACCCAGAGGATATTTATTCATAGAACTCCTCCATACTGTAGAAGTGCTGTACAGGGAAGCCCTAAATGTTAGAATCTATTGAATGAAAGCTTATGGCTTATTAAGGTTGATCAGCTTATTAAGGTTGATTTAACCAGAAATGCAAAGTGTCAATAAATATGTATGATAATTACAATTATAGGCCTATTCCAGGTGTGAATCATTTATTTTGAATTATGTTTACTCTGATCATTAGGATCTTAAAGTCTGTGTTCTCAAGAGCTTGCACTTCAGTGCACAGCACATACTGTCCATATTTCCCCCATGCAGTCCCTGACTAAACCACTGACTCTTCATTCAGGGAGGTGTCTATGACTGTCTTGTTATTCCACAGAGGGTATGGCCATGTTCCTTCAGACCACAGGATTGTACAGGTATTTCATCTGTTATCCAGAAACTCGTTATCCATGGACTCCATTACAATCAAATAATCTAGATTTTTAAATTTTTTTTCTATTTTCTCTGTAATAATATAACAGTACCTTGTACTTGATCCCAATTAAGATATAATTAATCCTTATTGGAAGCAGCCTATTGGGTTTATTTAAGGTTTACATGATATTCTACTAGACTTAAGGTATAAAGATCCAAATTACGGAAACCCCAGGTCCCGAGCATTCTAGATAACAGGTCCCATACCTGTACATTAAATAATTACCTTGTGTAATAGGTTCATTGTACATGGATTTCTATAGCAATAGAGAGCATTTCAGGTTATAAGAAGTGCTGCCATCTAACAGTTATGTAATGGTTATATAATTAGCAGTGCTGTCCAACTTCTGTGGTACAGAGGGCAGAAATTTTTCCGGCCTACATAGTGGAGGGCCTATAATGGAAGCCAGTGTTGACCACTCCCTGTTTTTAAACCACACCCATGTTACCACAATATCATGTCCACATTAATTGTTGTAGCACACCAAAAAAAGTAGGGATATCACTTATCACTCATATGTGAAAAAAGTTGTCATATTAAGACATTAAATCCATATGCCTCCTCTTCCCCTTGGATAACACAGCACCCCCAGCACATGATTAAACACCTTAGGGGCCCCTAACGATAATTTATTTTCAAATGCTAACAAACCCCCAGAACAAATACCAGGCTTATGTTCCACAGGCAGAGCAGGGCACATACAGGCAGAGCAGGGCACACACAGGCAGCCCGTGGCACACACAGGCAGAGTAGGGCACATGCAGACAGAGTAGGGCACATGGCACACACAGGCAGATTATGGCACACACAGGCAGAGCAGGGCACACACAGGCAGAGTATGTCACACACAGGCAGAGCAGAGCACACACAGGCAGAGTAGGGCACACACAGGCAGAGCAGGGCACACACAGGCAGAGTATGACACACACAGGCAGAGCAGGGCACACACAGACAGAGTAGGGCACACGCAATAGGAGTAGGGCACATGGCAAACGCAGGCAGAGTATGGCACACACAGGCAGAGCAGGGCAAACACAGGCATAGCATGTCACACACAGGCAGAGCAGGGCACAAACAGGCAGAGCAGGGCACACACAGGGAGCATAGGGCAGGCAGAGCATGGCACACACATGCAGAGTATGGCACACACAGGGAGCATATTGAAGGCAGAACAGAGCAAGAGACAGGGAAACCTATCAGGACCACTCTTAGATGTACTACATACAGTGACACATTGCTGGTGCCCCTTTAGCATTTTGTATAAAGTGTGAACAAGTGAACAATGTGGACAGTTTCTGTCTGGGTCTCAGGTGTGAACAGTACAGGGCATTAGGGTTATGAACAATAGAGGTGTCACAAGTGTGAACAATGCAGGGGGATCACAGGTGTGAACAAAACAGGGGATTATTCTGAATTTGAGGTTTAAACAATGCAGGGGCCAGTTAATCTCTGTAGTGATACCATTTAAATTTTACACATGGTAAGAAAACACAGCAGGTAGGTGGGGGGCCACACAAGGGGGGGTCACAGGCCGCCAGTTGGACAGCCCTGAATTGTGTTGAAGAGTGTTAAAACTTGTCACTGTAACCACAGATGCAGCGGGATGGCTGGGATGTGCAGGGACTCAGATATAATACAGAAAAGCGAGTCACACACTTATCACAAAGCATTTAAGGCTACAGCCAGACCAGGCTGAATTTCAGTCTGCGGATAAACAAACAATGTAGCCCTCTGTTCGTGCCCCTAGGCCTAGGCAGCGTCTCTGGGTGCAGGCACAGGGGCAGGTTTATCAGAGCGTAGGTGCTTAAAGGACCAGTAACATCAAAAATGAAATTGTTTTAAAGTAATAAAAATACAATGGCAGTGTTGCCCTGCGCTAGTAAAACTGCTGTTGTGCAGCAACACACTGTAAGCCATGTTACTGCTGTGGCCATCTTGTGCTCATAAGCAAAAATACAGCTCCTTCACTAGATACCAGAAGGAATGTGTTAATACAGAGCAGTAGAAATGTAGGGCATCCCACCTATGAGTTGCTTTGCCAACACATAGCTTTTCTGTAGCATCAATGTTACTATCTAAAAGGTGCAATAGTCCATGTAAAATAATATTCAGCAGTGATCAATATACTATTATCAAATAATCTGACCTGTTTTCTTCCTAATGAAATTCGCCCATCACTATTTATCAAGGTGCAGGCTTGGAAAGAAATAATATGCAACAAAAAGAGATTCTGACAGAAATTAACCTTTTCTTACATCTTTCATAACATTGTCTTTAATTGCTATTTATATAATTTTGCCTTAAAAGTATTTGCCTGATGCTTTTACATTACCTTTGGTACCCCCATGTTCCTCTATGAGGGGCTGCCATATTTGTGCAGCAGGAGTCTGTTAGCATTAGTAACTCCAACTGACAGGTTCATAAGGGACAGTCAGGTTGACAAAAAAGTCAGGTTTAGGAACTTCAAGTAACAAATAACTTTTAATGTAGATCAAACAGCACAAACGCAATCAACAAAGCAATAAAACTATAGATGCAGCAGGCAATACTCTGGCCTCTGGCAAACATCCCCACCATTTTCCCAAAAAAATCAATATGCCAAGCGTGTCAATAAAGTCTTCTCCATCTATATGCAGATATACAGAAAGTCTAATGATTCAATGAAGCATTATTTTTTTTTTTTGTTCTTTAGAAAGAAAATGACTATGAAGATTTTCATTCATCCGGGTCATGGTATATCTAATATAAGTATTTGTAAAACAACTGGACTTGCTGGGTAATAATTGAAAGAAAAAACTATATCGAAAATATGGGTTGTTCAAGACAGCATTTTTAGCTGCTGGACTGGGAACAGATCAGAAGACTTAATCAGGGGTACACATGCAACAGCAGACCTAGTGGAGAAATATAGACAAGATCTACTTGGGGTATAAAATTGAGGCAAAAAACCAAGAAAGGAGTACAGACAAGGCAGAAGACTCAACCAGGGTGTAAAGTCGAGGAAGAAGACAAAGTTAGGCTGTGCATTAGAGGAAGCATATTCAGCCAAGGAGTACAGACAAGGCAGCAGATTCCATTGGGGCATCAGTTGAGATGAAACATCCAGTAGGGCTTTGCAGAAATGATGTATGGGTTGATCCGAAACTCCATTGTGACCCGCAGGTTCAGGTTGAGGTTTTGTTACCAGAGATGTGCACAGAAGTAGCATACAGAGGAAAACAGAGGAAGAGATGTGATGTTTTAGAGTTTATTTCTACTTTGAAAAAACTTGAATATCTATTTATTAAAAAATCTGAATATAAATCATGAAAAAAAACGCAAACAATTTGAATTTGTGAGTTTACAAGTGCAGAAAAAAACCAAAAAATCTAGAATTAATGGGCAATTAAAAACCTGCTTGATAACCAGTAACATACTTAGGTTCATTTTGGTTAGGACTACACAGACATTTTTCTGCGTGATCCGATGCGATGCGACAAAATGTAGGTGATAGGAGTCGGATGAAGTCGCAGCGTTGATCCGACGCAACACGACTGTCTGCATCCGACAGTCGTGCCGTGTCAGATCAACGCTGTAATTTCATCCGACAATTTTTTATCTCTTACCCTATTTCCGTGGCATGCAAATTGACGCTGGCGTTTTGTCTCAGTGCGTCGGATCACGCCGAAAATGTCCGTGTAGTCCTACCCTTATACAGACATTTCCCAGGTATTTCCCTATCTTGTGCTACTGCCAATGCAATGCCTTTGCCTTTCTTTATTATTCCTATTAGAATCAGTGTATTTCCCGAGCACATATCCTATTAGCAATAGCGAACAACACAGTTGCCTCAGCCACTGCCTCTAAAATTTTAAGTATGTGACTGATCTTGTTTCCGCCATTAGGAGTTCACTCCATAAAAATAAATTTATAATCTGGCTAAATGCAAGCTCACACCTACTTGACAACAGGCTCCATACCCAGGCCAGTGACTAATGTAAAGGGAACGCTTACTCCTATATAGGGCAATTTTTCTTACTATTTATCCCTCCTTCTTTAATGTAGCACTGGATGATTATGGCTATGGCTGTTGGTGGGTAAAATCAGTGCTATCTATTGCACAAGAAATGTTGCACTTATTTAAAGCAGTAGAATATAAATATGCTGGAATTCTGCTTCACTGAAAGGGAGTACAGGGTAAATTACTGCGACTGATTCTAAGAAATTGTTAATGAGAAGGGAATGGGGCAGGCTTGGGCTTGCAACACAGAGGATAAATTTACTTTAAACAGTTAACGTATGGCAACAAAAATAGTGACTAAAGAGAAACAGTGTTGTAGTACAACTGCAGAAAATATGTATGGAACATGTTGGTTCAAAACAGAGAAGTAGGCAGTAATTTGTGTGTGTTTATTTCTAAGGCCAACAAGCCACAGCGATTGCACTGAGCACTGAGCAAAGGTTGAAGATATAATAGAAATCAAACTCAAAGTTAAGGGAAACTTTTGCAAGTAGAAAATGTGGAAGCGACAGATAAATAAATGCTTTCTTATGTAGTTCGTCAGGTGCGGATTTACCCTAGTCTTGGTTAAGCTAAATGCATACCCTACATATTCAACTTTTCTTTTTTTTTGACAGAGGATTGATGGAAAGGACAATACAGATGAAAATATATGTGAAGATTTCTCTTATAATCACAGGCTGCCCAAGTTTAAATATCAAGAAAGAGGTGCTTAGGTTGATAATAAATAGTAAACAAAACAACTGAGAAAAGACACACCAGGAGATGCTTACTGCATCAGCTTCTGATGTTCTGCCTGGCCTGGCCACTGAAAAGCAGAGGGCACCCCTGCTGCACATTCATGATAGTTGGAGTGTAAAAACTGCTACAGTAATACAAAGAAAATAAAATTAAAGGAGAGGGATCGCAGAGTTCCCTTGGCGGTGCCAATATCCCTCATAGAATTAAATTGTTACTTCTACCCCTCTTAAAGACTTTGATAATGTCAGCAGAATAAAGTCTGCTGACAGATGCCTGGGAAAATGAAATAAGATGGCAGTGTTGCAATACAAAATTCCTCGGGCTCGTGCATTTTATTAAAAAGGACCACCAGCCTTGGGGAAAACTCCTTCATGTGCCTAACATATTGGCACCCCAAGTGAATTTGATTTTTTTCTCTTTTAATATACATTCTGAGCAATGCTAGGGTGCAAGTGCACTGAACAAGTCCCTTTAAGGGACACTCCTGTAGCATAGTAAGGATTTTTTATATGAATGTGGTGGCAGCAGTCAGGATCGTTCCCTATGTGAATATTTGTGGCACACTTATTAGGGAGATAGTCATTGCCATCAGTTACTGTTTGATAGTGATTGTTGTCTGAACAGCACCATTTCCCTGCAATCTGTAAAATCCAGTCACTGTATTATGATCTGTTTCCTGTGTTCTTCCTACATTATTGTTTCCAATTGACTATGATTTGTGATCATTTATGTTTGCTATTTTCTTTCAGCTCACACCCTCTTGGATTTAAGTCCAGTCAGTGCCCTGACAGCAGTAAATACTAGGGATGCACAGAGTCCAGGATTCGGTTCGGGATTCGACCAGGATCCGGCTTTTTCAGCAGGAATCGGATTTGTCTGAATCCTTCTGCCCGGCCGAACTGAATCCGAATCCTAATTTGCATATGCAAATTAGGGGTAGGGAGGGAAATCACTTGACTTTTTATCACCAAACAAGGAAGTTAAAAATGTTTTCCCCTTCCCATCCCTAATTTGCACTTGCACATTAGGAATCAGTTCAGTATCTTTCGTGAAGGATTCAGGGTTTCTGCCGAATCCAAAATAGTGGATTCCATGCATCCCTAGTAAGTACAAGTGGGACCCTACTAACTACATAACAGCTTCAATTCCAAATTGCAGACAGACAGCACATAAACTATAAAATATAACGAATGAACAGATACGTTACTATTAAAGGGCCAGTATACCCCCTTTTCAACTTGTATTCCCAACAAAGAAACAATGATAAATTAAATTAAGCAGAAATTTAGGCAGGGGCACCCAAGGACATGCACCTAGGGTGGCAGAATTCGGGCAAAACTACACAGGAGATTCTCATTAGATTTGTGGGTCAGATTTTATCTGATCTTGCCATGCAACATCACGAACAGCATGAGATTTCTAAGATATGATTAGAGTCTATGTCATTTTTAAGGCAAAACTTGGCGAAAAATTACGCTCATCACTAGCTATGAAATCTGATCCCCCCTATAGCTAAAATGTAAAGCTAGAATCAGATGAAGTCTAATGGTGTAGTTTGTTCATGCATCTACATCCAACAGTCAATTTAATTCAATGGGGGCAAAAGTCGATCAGAAACCATCAGATTTTATCTCTTTGGATGAAAGTGCAGCATGCTGTGTTCCCATCCGACAGTCGTCTTGTGTCCAATGGTAATATGTCCATGTAATTACACATCAGATTTTTGCATTTTCGGCCATTGGGTGATTATAGAGGAAAATAAAAACAAATTTCATGTCATATCATAACATATGATATTTTACATTTTCTTTTTCTTTTAAAAAAATGCACAGGGATGGTCCCGGGCTTTCATTTGTCATAGTGAAAAGATCTGTGTGGAGAAAATCATGAAAGTTAGGACAGCAACAAATGAGAAACACTTAGGAAATAGTGAATGACAAAAATTCATATTAATACTTTTGAAGGGGAACTATCACGAAAATGAAAATATAATATAAGCTTCATCATACTGAAATAAGAAACTTTGTAAATACAATCAATTAAATATTCTGCATAGTTTCGGAAATAACCAAGTTTATGTTCACTATTCCTCTCTCAGCATCTGTTTCTCTTCATTCTGTCTTCATGCAGGAGTTGGGTGTCAGATATTCATTGACAGTTAGATCCAATATATCTTATACGGGGGTTCCTTTCCTAGCAGATGTATCAGAGCTCACTCAAATAATTGATTCCAGTACAAATAAAATCTAACAAAATAACTGCCTTTTGCACAAATCCTGCATGTAGAGAGACATGATGTCTGGGGATTATAATAGAGTGAGTTCTAATACATCTTCTAGGCAAAAGGAACCCCCCTATAAGACACATTGGATCTAACTGTCAATGAATATCTGACACCCAACTCCTGCATGAAGAGAGAACGAAAAACAAGAAACTTGATTATTTCAGAAAGAGTACATCATTTTTAATTGATTGTATTTAGAAAGTTTCTTATTTCCGTATGCTGAAGCTTACAGGTATATTAAATTTTCATTTTCGTGATAGTTCCCCTTTAATATTAAACTGCTGTACAAAAGTAAAAATGCAGTGCTCCTTCTAATGCAACATGGACAAGTAAATAGAATGGAAACAAAAGTAATATTACATATCAACCTTTAATACCAACACTCTCCAAATTGCAGGAAAATTGGATAATACAAGTTTTTTTTACTGGTGATGATAATGTGTTCTGAGGCCTAGCCTCATTCAGGTAATAGGCTAGTCGTGATGGAGTGTAATGGGCTTAACAGAACGGTGTCACAGAGGAACAGGGAACAAAGATAACTTGTAATGAGCACATTTCTGTACAGTAAAATGAAGTGTAATGCTGCTGCTATATTATACAGCATGCAATTCATCATTAACATATTGTCTGTGATTAGCAAAACTATTAATGCGTGAAAAAATAAAGTTCTGATGACTGGCAGGGGCAAATCAGCACCAATTTAGCTAATCGCCACTGCCACAGAGTTATATAAAATTTTTATTGCTTTAACGAAAAAAAACATTGGAGTCTACAGGCATATTTTTAGAGCAAAAACCTGGCAAAAAAATTCATCACTACTCTTTAATGCTCAAATCTGCTTTGCTTTTTAAAAATCCAAAAGAGAAGCCAAATCATGGAAAGCCCTTATTCTACCCTATATAGCTAGCATCTAAAACTCTCTGCCCTCCAGCTGCAGTTTGCTAGTAGATAGCTGAACATTCTGCACGTTATATACAGGTATGGGACCTGTTATCCATAATGCTCGGGACCTGGGGCTTTCCATATAATGGATCGTTCTGTAATTTGGATCTTCATACCTTGGGGCAAATTTACTAAAGGTCCAAGTGGCTAATGCTAGCGAAAATTCGCCATGCATTTTGCCACTTCGCCAATTCACTAACGGGTGCTGATGTAAATTCGCTAGCAAAGTAGACCTACTCTAGCGCTACTTCGCTCCGTTACGCCAAGCGAAGTTGCGCTCTGACCATGGGACGTTACTACGCTAATTCACTAACTTGTGGATTTTACTGAACTTTACCTCTTGCACCAGACTTTACTTCGCCAGCTCAGACCAGGCAAAGTGCAATAGAGTAGATAGGAGTTTGTCAAAAAAAGTTGAACATTTTTCTAAAGCTGGCCATAGATGTTGAGATTTTTAAAAGATCAGATCCTGATAGTGAGACCACGATCTTCTCAGAACGATCGTACGATCGTACGAATTTACCATCAACTAAAAAGACCAATTTGCCAGGAAAACAAAGGGGAGCTGCCTGCTTGGCCCTGCAAACATAGATAGATTGCACTGGGACCGATAAAGATTTTTTGACCTGGCCGATCAATTTCCCGACATATGTCGGCCGAAAAATCGTAAGATGTAGGATCGATGTAGAATCCCACTAACCACACGATAATTTCGAAGGATTGGTCGGGCTTCCCTAAAATTGGTCGTTCGGCAATAAAAATCGTCACGTCTATGGGGAGCTTAAGTCCAAAAAAATGCTGGCGTTCTTTTACTTTTTACTGGGTGATAGGCTGAAAAAGATCGTAAATTTTTTTTGGGGTACCCTCCTTCCCCCTCACATTTGGCACCTAAACTATACAGTGGGTACATGTGTAGGGCAATATAAGACCTCTATTCAATTTTTCAAGTTTCCCTGGCCTTGTGTAGTGTAATGTAGTTGCTGCAGCATATATGTCCACTGCACGCCGTATGCTAATTAGGCTTTGCTAGCGTAACTTCGGACTGCTTATCGTATTATCGCTAGCAGAACTTTGCAACCATTTGGTAACCTGTCCGCAACTTTGGATCTTTGTGAATTTGTGCAGCCCTGGCGAAACTACGCCTGGCGAAGTGCGGTGAAGCCATCGCTGGTGCATTTTCGGCGCATAGTGAATTTGCCCCCTTCAGTCTATTATGAAATCCTTTAAACATTAAATAAACCCAACAGGCTGGTTTTGCTTCCAATAAGGATTAATTATATCTTAGTTTGGATCAAGAACAAGGTACTGTTTTATTATCACATCATATTTTAAAAATTTCGATAAAATGGAGTCAATAAGAGACTGCCTTTCCATAAGGGCAGGGGCACACAAAGCTTCTGGGGGAGATTAGTCACCCATCGACAAATCACTTCTTTGATTGACTAATCTCCATGAACTGCCTCCCTGCTGGCTAGAATCTAAATTGCCAGTGGGATGGCACTCGGATCGCTTCATTTTCCGAAGCCGCCTGAAGTTTCCATGTGAGGCAAATAATTTATGTAAGAAATTATTTTATTGAATATTTGTAATCACTATATATTCTATGTGTACACAGTTTTCTTTTCACATGTTGCATAAATTTAGTTGGATTCTATTGTGTGACTAGTAATATGGTTTTGCTTAATTTAAATATATTAAATTATATGCATATGTCACTTATAATAAAACAGGAGAAGTTTCTCCTAGTTTGAGGAATAGCACTAATAATCCTGATGATTTTGCACTAATCATTGATGCATTTTTGATGTCATTTCTTAATTCATGGTGTCTTATTGGCTATAAATATCACATTGTGTGAAGGGTGTGGTTGCCTTGAGAAAGGTCCCAAAAATTCTTCTAAGAATAACCCAGTGTTGCTGGTTCTTTTTGAGACTATGGTAAACGTAAACTCAGCGCCGTTTCTGGGGAAGGAGCCGCCTGAGGCGGCTCCTGCAATGCCGCCCCCCGCACCGACTTACCTGTCGGCGAGGGGAGGCAGGAACACGATTGCGGAGAGCGCAATTGCGCTCTCTCGCAATAGCGCAGCCGAATTTCCGGTTTAAAAACCGTAAATTCGGCTGTTAAAGGTGCAGGAGCGGCTTTTTGCCGCCCCTGGAATCCTGTCTGGCGCTGCCGCCTGAGGCGAGCGGCTCAGCTCGCCTCATTGGCGGAGCGCCCCTGCGTAAACTGTGCAACAGGGTAAAGGTGGGAAGCCATGTGCCACCCATATATATATATGTATAAATATATAAAACACAGGTTGTACTGGTTATATTTCTCCTATTTAGAAGAAATAAGAAGAAGTTCTTGGAAATATAAAATACAATATCTACAAATATTTCTAGAGCTTTGTGTGTCTGTATCACAGATTCGGAAACAAATAATTACCCAAATACACTTTGCAATATAATTCGTATTACTAGGCTGTAATTTGGCATTAGAGAGGAAGGAACGGCATGATTAGTTTTGCTTTTTCTCCAAACAAACCAGTTATGGAAGCAAGTTAGCACATGGCATGTCTATCAGTCCAGAAGTACATGATGTCACTGTTGGAGAGCACAGAACACAGAACAGATATTTACAGAGAAGCGAGCCTTGTGTCGTGTCTGTCTATACCGTGCGCTCAGTTTGTATCCTTATTTTACCTTTTCTCTTGGTCACATTTCTGAGGGCAGTCACTTGGATTAATGTGCAGGTGTAAAAGACTGAAGTAGAACATGAACAAAGTCAATCTAAACACACATTCAGCGTTCTCTCTCTTCCATAACAAAACACTGAAAGCAGGAGAGATATTGCCATGTTGATATACTGTACGACATACAGGAAAATGCAAAACATGGGTTTAATAGGAAATATGACAAAACAATCCTTTTTCTACAGCATGAGGATGAGAGGATACGTGTGATGTATGTGAGGCACAACAATGCTCCCTTTTTAATATCAGATACTTTACTAGGGCACATTTAGAATTCTAAAAATACTTTTGCTGAACATAAAGAAAATTAGAATTATGAACATAAAAATTACCATGTGTAGGAAAAAAGTAGAATGATATAGATTTTACACCATGACATTGCTGATATACATTTAATTGTATTAAATATTTATTAATAATCTTTTCTCAGGGTTTAGGAATGAAATGACCATGCTTACCTGTCAGCTTCTGTGTCTTGTTATTGGCAAGCAAAGAATAGTGGGGAAGGGACTTGGGCCAATTCTGCCTTTAATGATATATTCATAAACAGTTGATGAACATACATATTCATTAACACATGCTTTAATCTTAAACTACAGGAGTAAGCAATCTTACACTTCTATTTATATCACACCTCGTGAGGCGACTTCGGAAAACGAAGCGATGCGTGTGCCATGCCGCAGGCGATTTTTCATTATAGCCTGCGTCAGACAGGGGGAAGCCGTTCGGGGAGATTAGTCGCCCCCCAAGGAAGAGGGCATTAGTCGCTAGGCGACTAAATCTCCCAGAATCGACAGGTGTGCCCTTACCCTTAAGGTACAGAGTAATTCAAAGAGCAAGTACAAAGAAATACTTTAAATCTACAGCACACTGAGGTAAAGTACTTTACATAGAGACTACTCAGTTCTACAGAGTACTTGTTAAAGAGAATACACACAGGTACAAAGTGCAGAGAAGTAAAGATCACTTTATAATGAGAGCACAGAAGTAAAGAGAACCTCTGTACTCCTTATTTCTGCACTGTCATTATAAAGTGCGCTTTACTTATCTTCATTATAAAGTACTCTGTACCTCTGTGTACTCTCATTATAGAATGCTTTATAATGAGAGTGCAGAGAAGTAAAGAGTACTTTATAATGACAGTGCAGAATTTATGATTATTAACATGTATTCATATAGCGCCAACATATTGCGCATCACTGTATGATAACGCATACTTTATAATGAGAGTGCAGAGAGGTAAAGAGTACTTTATAATGAGAGCACACAGAGCTACAGAGTTCTCTACAATGAGAGATTAATGAGAGCACAGAGAGATAACGGATACTCTATAATGAGAACAGAAAGGTAAATAGTACTTTATAATAACAGTACACTGAGGTACAGAGTGCTTTATAATGAGAGTGAAGAGAGGTAAAGTGAGTGCAGAGAGCTATAGAGTGTAGGGATGCACCGAATCCACTATTTTGGATTCGGCCGAACCGCCAAATCCTTCGTGAAACATTTGCCTGAATCCTAACCCTAATTTGCATATGCAAATCAGTGAGGGGAGGGAAAAAGACACCCGAGCGTGCAGCGCCCATCTTAGAAAAGTTTTGACTTCCTTGTTTTGTGGATTCAGTTGGGCCAAGCACAAGGTTTAGTCCGAATCCTGCTGAAAAAGGCCGATTCCTGGCCGAATATCGAACCGAATCCTGGATTTGGTGCATCCCTACTTTATAGAGAGTGCAAAAAGGTACAGAGTGCTTTATAATGAGAGTGCAGAGAGGTACAAAATACTTTGTATATAACAGAGGTACTTTACAAGAGTACACAAATGTATAGCGTAACTTACAAAGTGAATACATAGAGGTGCAAAGTGAGTGCACAGTAGTACAGAATAGTTTAAATAGGTGGTTCACTTTTAAGTTAACTTTAAGTATGTTAGAGAATGACCAATTCTAAGCATCATTTCAATTGGTTTTATTATTTGTTTTTTTAATTATTTGCCTTTTTCTTCAGGCCCTTTCAAGCTTCCAAATGGGGATTACCGACCCCATCTAAAAATCAAATGTTGTGTATGGCAAATGTATTGCTATTGCTATTCAGGCCCTCTCCTATTCATATTCCAGTGTCTCTGGAAATCAAATCAATGCATGGCTACTAGGGTAATGTGGACCCTAGCAACCAGATTGCTGAAACTGCAAACTGGAGAGCTGCTGAATAAAAAGTTAAATAACTCAAAAAGTACAAATGATAAAAAATTAATCATATTAAAAGTGAACTCAAAGGGGAACAACCCCTTATAAAGAGAGAGAGAGTACACAGAGGAATACACAGAGGTAAAGAGCACTTTACAAAACAATATATGTATAGAATAGTATAGAAGGCCCACGGAGAGTATAATGTGGTACTAAGTACTTTACAAAGATTACACAGAGGTAAAGAATACTTTACATAGAGAGAGTACACAGAGGTATAGGGGGAAATGTTATAAAAGTCAGTAACTAGTGAGGGGTGAATTTATTCGGCAGGCATGGATTCACATTGAATTTCCGCATTTCGCCATCTGCGAATTGTTTCGTAAAGACTGATGCGAAAATTCTTGGGCGAAAAAATTTGCTGCGACAAAAAAGGTCGCTCGTGTAAAAATTGTCACACGTCAAAATAATTTTGACGCCCATTGACTTTAATGCATTTGGACAAAAAAGTCGCACATGCAAAAATTGTCAACCGCATAAAAATTGTTGCGCGTCAAAATAATTTTGACAGCCATTAATTTCAATTTGTTTCGTAAATTTTTCCGCCGCTTGCAAATTTTTTCGGAGTTTCGAAAAATTTTCGGCGAACCGAAACGGGACAGATTTGCCTATCACTATCGGTAACTATTATACCTTTATTTATGCCTTTGCAGAAATTAAAAACCGGAAGCTGTTTAGTAACAACTTCTGAGAGTGATAGAAAGATTGGGACTTTTAAAGTTGTGTAAAATGTGTATATATATAAACATTTTACTGAAAAAGTTATGTTTGCCCCAAAAGATTGACACTTTCAAGCACTTCTTAAAAGTGTGCAATGCACGATTAAAATACACAATCCAATAACAGTTGAATGAAGAATATTACATTTTTATTCTTATTTTTGTGAATTGTTTTCTTTGCGACTTTTATTACATTACTTTACAAAACAATGTACTGTATGTGTAGAGTTGTTTAGAAAGAGTAAATACATAGGTACTGAGTACTTTACAAAGAGATTATAAAATAATGCAACGTAGTTTACAAGGAGTACACAGAGGTACAGAATAATTTACAAGAAAGTACACAGATATATAGAGAGGCATGGAGACCTTTGCATAAAGAATACCATGCAAGTACTGTATAGAGTTCTTTACTAAAGGTTCGGCGTATTTTACAAACAGAGTACTTACAGGTTCAATAGTACATTTCTAAAACTCCCAAACTGGAAATTAAGATCAGTTTCTACATTGCAATAAATGTCACTTTTAGAGTAAACTTCTTGTACATTCTATCTGTATTTAATTGAATAGTTCATGGTCAATTAATACTGTATCAAATGATTATTAAACATATATTGTTGAGTACTTATAAACAGTGCTAAGCTCTTGAGAGAGTAATATCTGTTCCTGCTGGAGATTTGGAGAAGTGTATTATCAGACAAACACTGCATCTACTTCCGTCCTGGCAAGAACCAGCAGCACAATTGTTGTCTATGGCTGGGAATCTGCATAACAGAGCAGCAGCTTATAAATGCTCCACTCTTACCCTGGCATAAGTCCCAGTGATACAAAAAAATCCACCTGTATTACCGCTATGGCATACACTAAAATATTGATTGTCAATACCAAGTACTGAGTACTGGCAATCAGGAACTGTTTCTATTGCTTCACACCTATAAGAGCCGTAAGTAATCTTTAGCCTGTGATTTTTGATCCATAATAACTGCTTTAATTATTTAAACCCAACAAACCAAATATCAGTTTATCCAAACTCCATCCTGTCCAAAACCATGTAAAGGGTAAGTTAAATGTTGCATTTTTTTAATTACTAAAAGTCTATATCCTACAGTTGAAATTTTTTTTCAGGCCCTCTTGTATCCATCTTGAGCTGCCTGGTTGCTAAGGTAATAAAGCCACAGCAACTAGACCCCCTCTAAAAAAAAATAATTCATAAACACCAATGTAAATTAAAATGGAAAAAATCAAGCTGAAAGCTGCATTGGCATTGATAGATCTGGGGAAAGCTGGTCTTGGCAGTGAAAGGGTTAGCAGCACCATTCGGCTCAATGATCCAATCGAGCAATCCCCACTATTCCCGTAATATATTGACCTTGGAACCAGTTTCTCTGCTACTCTAAAAAGTTGAATTATTTGCCTTTCTCTGATAAATGATTAATTAATGTCTTCAGCTCTTACTAGCTAATGCGCGCTCTACGCTTGGAGAGAGAGATAAAACCTCTTTCACTAATTAGCCTTGAAACCCAATTAAAAGATCCGCTGTACAGTCGGTTTGGAGCCATTTCAGAACTTGTTTACTGCATTGGGTGTAAAATTTTCCTGTAGAAAATGGCTATGCAGTTTGTATGAATGGCTCCTTATAAAGTGAGATTGGTTAATTTCCAGACCCTCGGATTATTCCACTAAAAATGACATTTCCTGCACCAAAATATCTCCAACCCCTCGTCTTCTAATATCTCGGAACCAGGCACATTTGGCTCAGTAATGCTGCAATAAGTCACATGCAATCACTTTGCTTTGCTTCTGTTTCAGATTTCCATTAACCCCTAATGCTTCAAAAATGTGATTTCTCTCTGTGAAGTGAGGTCAATGGTACAAACCTCTCTCTGTCTCCTTTGTCCCTGATTATTCCACTAGTTACTTAGGTAGGTAGTAATGCTGGTCATTATAAGTGCACTTACCTGCTGACAACCCCCTTCCCTGCACAGCCCTAGTGCTCTCAATGCTGGGCTCACTCTGCTGTGTGTATCCAGATCCTGACTGGGGAACCTTTCATCTGTATGGTGGCATTTTTAAGGTGTTCATCCCTAACATGACCCATAGGATGAATGGACAGATACTATACAAGGAGACATACAGGTATGTATGATCACCTCTAATAGTTTCAGCTGACTGCTACAGCTCCTCTTGAATTTAGTTGACTGGTTGAATGATAGACTATTTCAAGAGGATCTAAATGTCCTAACAACCCCCAAATGTACCACTCATGAAAAGATAAAGGGGCAGTATGGGTCACCAAATTCTGGATGTGTATGACTAGCTTTTGCTCCATGTCACACAGAATGGACGGGCTTGTAGCACACTTCACTACAAAAAATTTACAAAGAACATTTTGTTGAGTTGTACCATCCAGTGCAATGGGAATCAGCAGGTGGCAATTTGGGGCAAGTTGGCTGAGAGAACATGAAGCAGAGGTCGGAATTGCCTGCTTTTGCATTTTTGGGCCCACCTACATTCTGTGTACCTGTAGACAAGCAGAAGCTATACTTTTCAGTGCAGATCAACGAAGCTGGGAAAGAGTGCAAATCGGCTCCTCCCTGCTTGCATAAAAAAACGCAGGTAGCAGAGTTGATGCTCCTTGTGTCCTCAACCTTAAGGTGCCCATAGACGCACCAATAATATTGTACAAAACAAATTATACGGTGGGTGTATGGTGGGAGACATGCCGACAAGTTCTTGGTCGGGCTGGACAGAAAATTTTGATTGCGCACCTTTGTAGGCACCCGTGCATCGCCCACTGTTTAGTGCTGAATCATCAGATACAGGTAGAATTCTATTGTTTCTACCTACATATCTGACAATTCAGCTCTACACGTGCGTGTTGAAACGAACAATCTTTCTTGGAAAGATCTTTTCCAGGAAAGATTGTAATTGGAGCGTGTATGGCCAACTTTAGGTTCTGCCTCTTCCACAGCACTGGTGCTTTCCACCCTAAAGATGCTCTAAAGCACATACACAGGCTTAAAGTATCCAGTACTGGTGCTATGATTAAAGATGACATTCACCCGTATGGCATAAGGCTGAATGTCAGAATTGGTGTGGGGATACATGAGAATTTAAACACCAGACAGAACACACACACACACAGAAAGCAGCCATGCTGAATGTCACTATCTAATGTATTTACAGTTGTTTCCAATAACTTTGCCAAGCAGTGTGTATATTCGACTGCAACCCTCACTGTGTTCACATGTTACCATTTAACAATCCAATTTGAACTTGTGACCCTGTTCTGACATCCTATTAGGATAACCCATTAAACAATGTACTTCCTACTTGGCACCAAGTGTCATGGCACTCCAAGGAGTAATTAGTGGGGAAGGCAGGGTTCTCTGGCCTCTTGTCTTGGTTTGTTTCTCTTACATACATTGTTTGCCTCTTCCCTCTAATGTATTTACAGAGCTGCCGAAAATGTTACTAAACAAATTATTAGTATTTTCATTTATTTATGTAGCACCAACATAGTCTGCAGTACTCTGTACAAACTGCACTTCGTTCACAGCTCCTACCCCAGAGGATCTAATATTCCTCTCATATTCACACACACTAGGGACAGTTTTATCAGGGGCCAATGCCTTTATGCCTTTATGTATCTGGTGAGTGGGAGGAAGCTGAAATACCTGTATCAAACCAATACAGACGCAGGCATGACATACAAGCTCCTTGCTTATAGTGCCCAGGTTGGAACTGAACTCAGGACCCCACAACTACAAGGCAGCAATACTTACCAATGCTTCTGGGCAGGGCCACCATTAGAGGCAAGGCTACATAAATCCTTTGACTCCGACTCCTCAGTTTATGGTACCTCCAACTCTGACTCTTCTGATTTTCAAGGAACAGTAACACCAAAAAAAGTGTATCAAAATAATTAAAATATAATGTGCCATTGCTCTGTACTAGTACAACTGGTGTGTTTGCTTCAGAAAGGCTACAAGCTTCTGTGTAGCTATGGGGGCAGCCATGCAAAGCTGGAAAATAGAAAAAAATAACACCATTGTATTGGACAGGGCTTATCTGTTATGTAATATATTTTTCATATTGCTTGAAAGAAGTTACCATAAGTACACAACGTACAAGGCATGTTATCGCTGATAAAGATCAAAAATATAAACCACACCCCTTGGTAAAGTTAAACAGCATAAACCAAAAACAATTGGAAAACCAAAAAAAACTTATATATAAATTGAACCTGGTATATAGCTATAGAATAGTTGTTAAATACAATCCACAATTAACTTAAGTATTGTTCTTAGAAACAGAATCGCCATATTCTCCTTCATAGGAGCTCTTAAATCTGATTTGATTATTTTCAGTGCTTGTATTTAATAGGGATGCACCGAATCCAGGATTGGGCCTTTTTCAGCAGGATTCGGACGTAAAAGTGAACCTTTAGTGGTGGTTAGATGATCTTTCTATTAAATAAATTTAATTGCATTTTAAAAGTTTTCTTATACTTTGATATTTCTGGGGGGGGGTGACAAGTCTGTGTTATTATCCATTTATTAACCATTTCATTTCTTTTTTTATTGTCTTAATGGGAGGAAATGTTTGGCCCCATAGGTCAGCACAACAGCATTCTTAAAGAGATACCAGAAACTATCATAATAGTGCCTCTGAAAGCTGCTTATAACTTTGCAATAAAGTATTTGCACAATGTTTTTACATTACCTGTCTGATGCCCCATGTTCCTGTATGAGGGGGCTGCCATATTTGTGCAGCAGGAGTCCGTTAGCATTAGAAACTGTCACCAACATGCAAAAGGAGCATCGTTTGGGAAGGTTAGAAGCAGAGCGAGACGAATGTTGGGCAAGGCAAGGCTATTGTTGAGGGTTAAAAACACAATCATATAAGCACCAAAAATCACCTGTGCCTTTTCCCTATTTTTAAATAAGTTATATAACTTCAGTTTTAAATTAGCCTAACAAAATGTATATCATGGGGTATAATCGCACCCCCCACCTCTTCCTGATTCTGCTACTTAATTATCGTTTTTTTTATATCAGCAACATATTCGGCAAAACTTTACAGCGATCATAGATCACTCACATCCACTCCTGCCCCAGAGGAGCTTAAAATCTACTCAGGCCCAGATTTATGGCGAGGCCGGAAAGGCCCGGGCCTAGTGCGGCATCAATTAAGGGGGCGACATGCTGCCCAGCCGCTGAGCAATTCTCTTGCTGAAGCACTAGCGCCAAATGGCCATTCTGTAGGTATTTGAAGTGTGGGAGAGAAATCATAGTATCCAAAGGAAACCTACGTAAACTTAGAAAAAACATACAAATTCCTGGAAGGCAGATCATTATGTTGGTTCATTAGAAAGTTGTTTAGAATCACAATTTATTTCATTAGGTTAAATTGTTTTTTAAGAGGGTTAAGTCCCCTTCAATAGCATTAGCAAGAGAACAATCATCCTTGCACAATAAAAACAGGCGTACTGCAGTCAAACCTGATTTTACATTTTCCGAGGGACCAAAAAAAAAAAAAAAACGTAAAATGTAGGAAAGAGTAAAATGACGTACGTAAAAAACAGGGGATGGCGGTTCTATGTACTGTACAAAAAAAAAACGTACGGAGGTGTTTTAAGGAAAAGGGAGCAAAATAATTATGTAAAATGTTGGATAAACATACCTAGAATGCAAAAATTGCTCCCATTAAAATATGACGGGGCTGTTAAAAATAAGTAAAATCCATGAAAACAGTGGTACGTAAAAAATGTGTTTGACTGTTTCAGCTGTATAACCCAAAATAAAAGAACCAAGCTGAGTTCTACGAGAGCCCAAGCAAGTGAATGAGTGTTTTGTGCAGGAATGACAGGCAAGCTCTGCACTGGAAATGTTCCTATGTCTGGGATTTCCTCTGCCATTGTGTGATTATGAGATTTTACATGTATACATTGCACTTTGATTTCCGCATATTGCTTGGTCTTTGGCACAGATCTGTGTACACGATTGCTCCTGTATAAATAGGAAGCAACACAATAGTGATACATTATTGTTATATAACCTATTGCTATAGTATAAGGTATAATCTGATGCTATCGTATACGGCTGTGAACTGTTCAACTGGTGTTAAAGTTAGTCTCTTGAAGAAACCATCACTCTTTTAAACAAAGAAAAAGATTTATTACACACGTGTGGACCAGCAATAAAAAAAGAATTGCTGATGCCAAATACACTTTTAGGACATACAGTATATTTATACTGTTTCAACAAAGTTCCACAATAACGAGGATTTTTTCTTTAAGAGAGTGATGGTTTCTTTAAGAGATTAACGTTAACACTGGCAGCCCATTTGGAAGCAGGCAGGGAGAAGTGGATCTGCTCCTGTTCCCTTGTGTGTTTAGTTGCTACAAGTGTGGCTACTCAGAGCTGCGTAAATGCATGCTTTTGTGTTTTCCACACCAATACACCTGGCTGTGCCCTTAGCCTATGATCTAGATTCATCATAATTCAAACTTTCAGTCCTCAGGCCAAGGATCACATTGAATGGGGTGTGGGAATGACAAGCCAGCTGTAGATCACATCCATAGGCCGATGCAGTCAGTGACCAACAGGACTTTCCACTGGCCCAACAGGATGCAAACAAGCCCAGATCAGAAATTACTTGGGACGGTGGTCATTTTGGGCTCATTAAAGGGTCAACATGGTGCTGGCTTGTTCAAGAGGGGCCAAGCAATCACCTGACATGCACCTATGTATGGCCAGCTCAGCCATCAGACAACGTAGGAATTCCCACTGATACTGCTGCAAACAAAATGCCTTTTGTGCCATAGACCTTAATGTTTGTGAAGATTTTCTGTATTCCTATTAGTTCTGTCCTATTTATCATGATCCTTATTCACTTCCCAGTCCAGGAGACTCCCAGTAGTGGTGTGCGGGTTGGGAAATTCTCAAGCTGCAACAAACCCACACCAATCCCCTCCCAACCCGCATCTGGCCCATCGTTTCCCCTCTATTTATAGACCCCCTGCCCCGCAGTGATGTCACGAAAGGGGCGGGCAGGCAGGAGTCTATAAATTTAAGGCCGGGGGCGAGAGCAGGAGAAAAGCTCAACCAGAACACGTCCATGACCCGAAGATTCTGTGCAGGAGCTGGCCTGAACCCTCCTGACCTGCGGGTCCCGCATGTCTCGGGCAAGCCGCACATCACTAACTCCGATTAATGAAAACCATGGGAGGAAATTCACAAAAATATCAGTAAGGGGAAATGTTATAAAAATTATGTATAAGAATTACGGATGCACCGAATCCACTATTTTGGATTTGTCCGAACCCCCGAATCCTTCACGAAAGATTTGGCCAAATACCGAACCGAATCAGAATCCTAATTTGCATATGCAAATTAGGGGTGTGAAGTGGAAAACATTTTTACTTCCTTGTTATGTGACAAAAAGTCATGCAATTTCCCTCCCCAGCCCTCATTTGCATATGCAAATTAGGATTCGGTTCGGCCAGGCAGAAGGATTCGACCGAATCCAAATCCTGCTGAAAAGCCCGAATCCTGACCGAATCCCAAAACTAATCCTGGATTTGGTGCATATTCTCAATAAGAATATCATATTTGCAGCGGCTTTTTCACAGACCAAACAACATTTTTATGCCAAAATGTCTCCACCATAATGAAATTGGGAGCGAAAAATACTGATAGGTTAATTTGATTGACACCAAATACCTGAAATTGTTTCCCCCACCAGAGATGCAGGATAATTGAGCTCCCAGTGTGGGTGGCCATGTTGGAGCACATGCATGCACGTAATGAGCAAGTGGGGAGATTCGCTCATTATGCGCATGTACGATATACAACATGATTGTCCGCACTGAGTGCTCCCTCTCGCTGCACTGGCGAGGACTATTTTCTTTTTAAAAAATGATTCTTTCCCTCAACCTGAGCTTCTGGTGGGGAAAACAAATTCAGATGACAGGTACACTTTAAAGGGAAGCTGACACCAAAAAAACTTCTTTTAAAAAAATGATTCTTCATTTGAAGTTACCTATATGTCATGCTGACTGTTTTCTCCTTAAAGCTTTCTTTCACTTAATAAACCCAGTTCTGCATCCGACTGTGGCAGCCAGACTCCTGCTTCCTGTCAGAATGTGAGCTCGATGATGTCACAAAGGGGGCGGAGCTTCCCCCTCCTCTCCGCTATATCTCTCTGGCGTCTGTGAACCACGTGTGCTTTAGTAACTGATTTGCTAAGTACTGTAACTTGGTCATCATTTATATAGTTTCTTTATTATTATATAATGAAATATAAATGCATATTCGTTCTCTTTCTCACAGTGTCACACTGTTTCGGTGACTTGCGGCTGCCGCTGCGGAACTGTTATGTCCTCCTCCTCCTCCTGGGGCTTCTCCGATCCAGCCGGCAAGACTGTGGCAGCAGCTGAGGCCAAACACAGGCCCCCGAAGACAGTCTGCTCGCTGGGCCTTGATACATCCCGCGGTGCACTGGGTAGAGGATCTAAGAATACTGTGTTCAAATGATAAGGACAGCAAACAGCCCGAGATGGAAATAGTGTGCGAACTACAGATGTGGGACTTCTCTTCTCATACCGGCTGTTACATCAGTGCGCAAATGACGTCACCAAATCTATCCGCCCTCCACCCAGTGCACCGCGTGATGTATCAAGGCCCGGCGAGCAGACTGTCTTCGGCGCTAAGAGACGTGCTAGTTCCGTGCGTATCTTCTCTGTGCCAACACTCGCCCGTCAGGAGGAGAGCCCTTCCGACTCCAGGACAGGGGCCTGTGTTTGGCCTCAGCTGCTGCCACAGTCTTGCCGGCTGGATCGGAGAAGCCCCAGGAGGAGGAGGAGGACATAACAGTTCCGCAGCGGCAGCCGCAAGTCACCGAAACAGTGTGACACTGTGAGAAAGAGAATGAATATGCATTTATACTTCATTATATAATAATAAAGAAACTATATAAATGATGACCAAGTTACAGTACTTAGCAAATCAGTTACTAAAGCACACGTGGTTCACAGACGCCAGAGAGATATAGCGGAGAGGAGGAGGAAGCTCCGCCACCTTTGTGACATCATCAAGCTCACATTCTGACAGGAAGCAGGAGTCTGGCTGCCACAGTCGGCCACAGTCGGATGCAGAACTGGGTTTATTAAGTGAAAGAAAGCTTTAAGGAGAAAACAGTCAGCATGACATATAGGTACTGTAACTTCAAATGAAGAATCATTTTTTTAAAAGAAGTTTTTTTGGTGTCAGCTTCCCTTTAAGGGGCATATTAATCAAAGGTCGAATGACCGCGAAACTCGAATAGTACCTTATGTAAGAACAAACTCGAATGAATATTACCGACGGAAAATTTGAATTGAATTCTAATCGAATTTGAGTCTTTCTCTGAAAAAAACTCGAATGTCGGGAAGGTTATTTACATCTTCGAATGGGTCACTTAACCTCTGCCATTGACTTCTACATAAACTCGACAGGTTTTAGGTGGCATACTAGCGAATTCGACTTGAATTCGGAGGTATGATTAATCTCGATTTGAGTTTGGATTATTCCCAACTCTAGTTTGTGAGTTTTGACCAAAAATCCAACTCGAAAATTCAAATTTATCATTCGAGCCTAAATAAATCTGTTTGCCACCCAAATGGCATTTTCACAGTTGTTAACCATGGATGCAACAATTTTTTAACATTTGGCTGCATTACAAAAAATCCATAACTATACCATTCCGTCTGTAAATTTGTCGAGTTTGCAACATTTTTACAATTTGGTAACTGACACTTCGAAAATTGTGTACTTAGCGACACTTTTGTGAATTGCCCCCAATGTGTTTGTAAACCAAAGATTAGAAGACATCAAAAATTATTAGCGGCCAGTACCGTCTAGTTTTTTGCAGATCTGCATTTCTTTCTTTCAATATTATGGCTTGAGGAGTGACAAAATTACTTTACGAGAACAAGTCAGTGTCATTAAACTAAAAGTAGAGCTTCTGTTTATTTGTAGTTCCAGACTGTCAAGTCTTGCTTCGTTTCCCAAGATTTCTCATATTCATAGAAGAATTCAATAAAATTCAATAAAGTGGAATTTCCATTTTAAAATAGAAAACATATTTGGCCTAAAGCCACCCAGCGAACACTGAGAAAGGTAATATCTAAACATCCCGACATTATCAGAGAAGCATCTTAAAGGCACAGTAATACCATAAAATGCACTGCACTGGTACAACTGGTGTATTTGCTTCAGATACTCTACAATAGTTTATATAAACAAGCTGCTGTATAACAATAGGGGCAGCCATCCAAAGCTGAAAAAGGAGAAAAGACACAGGATACACAACAGATAACATATAAGCTCTTTTGTATACAATGGGATTCTTTAGAATGTATCTGTTATCTACTGTGTATCCTGTGCTTGAATGGCTGCCCCCATGGCTACACAGCAGCTTGTTCATGTAACTATAGTAGTGTTTCTGAAACAAACACACCAGTTTTACCAGGGCATGGCAATAGTACATTACATAGTTATTCCATTAGAACCCTTTAATTTTTTGGTGTAACTGTTCCTTTAAGCAGCAGAACCACAAGAGGTCAGAAAAGAACTCACTACCAACAAACAGAAATCCCAACAGAGGGGTTGCTCCATTCCAATGTACCAGTTGCAGCTCTTGGCACATCAGGTGCAAAGTGCATTGTGCTCACAATTGTGCTCACAATGCTTGCTCTTTCTCTAGAGTACAACATGCAGGAAAGAGCCCTGCAGGTGGATGCCCATGCCTCACCTGCTGCCCCATACAATCTGTTTTATTTTTTTTTTTTAATGAAGGGTAAAAAATCTAAGCAACTTTACAATATACATACGCCCTGTGGTTCTTTGGTTTTTAATGGTGTCTGGAGTGTATAAAAGGCTTTTAACTAGTGAAGGGCGAATAAATTCGGCGTTGGTGGCGAAAAATCCGGGGCTTCAAAAAAAATTGATACACGCTGACTTTAATGCATTAGGATCAAATATTCGCTTGCGTCAAAACTGACGCACATCAAAATTATTTTGGCACCCATTGACTTTTATGCGTTTCGTGAATTTTTTGACATTTTGCTAAATTTGTTTTCAGCGAACTGAAACTGCAGAGATTCGCCCATTACTACTTTTAACTGCATGTAGCAGGTTACTGCCAAGAAGATTAGTGAGAAGTGTAAGTGCATTTAGCTTTGTCTACAAACTACCATCACTTGCACTGAATCACCAGTGGGATATTATAAAACAGCTGCTGTGGCTGCCAGGTAGTAAGTTGGGCGTATCCATTGCAGGATCACATCTGTCGCATGATATACAATGAAACTGCAATATGTTGCATTCAGCTCTTTATTCATGGACAGGCACAAGCAGTAGTCAATTTGGCATCATAGTAGCCGGAAGCTGAATTCAAGGGTATTATTATATAATTCAAAAAAGCCATGACTATCTTGTAAATGATATCCTTATAAATGGTGACTAGTGATGTCATCAGTTATAAACAGTGAGTAGTGATGTCATTTTTGTTGCATTACTCACTAAAACGTGTGTATAGTATGGGACCTATTATCCAGAATGCTCGGGACCTGAGGCTTTCCAGATAAGGGGTCTTTCGGTAATTTGGATCTTCACACTTTAGATAACTAGAAAATCATGTAAACATTAAATTAACCTAATAGGCTTCTAATAAGGATTCATTATATCTTAGTTTGGATCAAGTACAAGGTACTGTTTTATAATTACAGAGAAAAAGGAAATCATTTTTAAAAATTAGAATTATTCGATTATAATGGATTCTATGGGAAATGGCCTTCCCATAAAACTTTCTGGAGAACGGTCCAAATAACATATCCTATACCTGTGTCTATCATATTAACAAACAATACAGATATAATTAATCCTTCTTGGAAGTAAAATCAGTTTATTTTATGTTTACATGATTTTCTAGCAGACAGATACTGTCATGAGAAAACATATTTTTTTCAAAATCCATCAGTTAATAGTGTTGCTCCACACACACTGTAGCAGACAGCAGCAACAGGAATATTTAAAAAGCCTTTATTTTGCTTTTCTTAGGCTTAATGATCAGGACAGTGGCAACGTTTCAAGCCAAACAATGGCCCCATTGCAGACTTCTGCAATGAAATCCGTTTTTCAAAAGAGCAAACATTTTTTTTAAATTTAATTTTGAAATCTTACATGGGGCTAGACATATTGTCAGTTTCCCAAGTACCCCCAGTCATGTGACTTGTGCTCTGATAAACTTCAGTCACTCTTTACTACTGCAGTGCAAGTTTAAGTGATATCACCCCCCCCAGCAGTCCATAAGCAGAACAATGGGAAGGTAACCAGATAACAGCTCCCTGGTAGATCTAAGAACAGCACTCAATATTAAAAATCCATGTCTTGCTGTGACACATTCAGTTACATAGAGTAGGAGAAACAATAGCCTGCCAGAAAGCAGTTCTATCCTAAAGTGCTGGCTCTTTCTATAAGCACATGACCAGCCAAAATGACCTGAGATGGCTGCCTAAAAACCAATATTACAACTAAAAACTACATAAATCATGCCAGAATCCCTTTAAGGTATGAAGATCCAAATTATGGAAAGATCTGTTATTCAGAAAACCCCAGGTCCTGACCATTCTGGATAACAAGTCCCATAGCTGTATTCTAATATCTCACTATTCCTTCAGAACAAAACATAGCCCTTATTCTATATTGTTCTCAACATGTACTTACTCCACAAGCAATTTTTCTGTTTGCATTTCCCACTTCCATATTTACTTGGTACAGAAGGAAGTGGTTAGGGAAAGATAATGATCCTGTAACTTTCATCAATTATATACTTATACAAATCATGGCATAGTTCTACACTGCCTCATATATGAATCAGGTTTATTGGTACGGCACCATGCTGAATTGTGATTCATTTGGAATGTATTTGCATTGTAAAGTGTGACATGCTATATATAATTGGGTACTCTATTTGGAATTAAAACAAAGGATTCTTATACATATGGAAGTATATCATCTCTCTCTATGGATGAAAGAGGAGCCATACCATTCTGAATTTAATACATTGTCAGAAATGTTTCATAAAAAGTCATTTTCTGTAATATATATTTCTAAAAATGTTGTTTAGTATCAATTCTTGTTTATGCACTGTCCCCTCTGCTCCTCCTCGATCCAAATTTGATAGATGCTCTAAAGTCACACCAATCAAAATCATTTGATTGGAGCATTACAAATGGCACCAATCAAAATCCGAGCACTACAAATGGACAATGGTTTACTGAACTAGACCTACCCAGGGCTCTGCCTCAGACCCTCTCCTCCTTTCCCTGCCTGTTTATAACATTGCAGCACTGTAACTTTAAAAGAACACAAGTGTCATTTTCCTTTAGGTAACTATTTTGTTTTCATAAAACTTCTTTAAAGGGCAACATAAACTTTAGGCCCGCACACTTTAGAGCTTTAATTGTATTTCTCACCTTCCCAATCTCATCAGCAATAAGGCTCTACTGTAGCAACGGCAGACAAAGACAATTCAATTCCCAGAGTTTCAGACAGTGCCAGAAGCAGAAATGCAGTTTGGCGGCACACAGGGGCACCACTAGAGTACAATCCAAGTTGCCCATAGAAAAAGCATGTGCCCCTCTACTGACCCCAGATACAGTCTCCAGTAAACCACTGAGGCTCACGCGCATCAATACAATTGAGTCAATAAATGTATTGATTTGCTCACCTTCTACGCTCACTAACATCAGAAGGTTTTGTTATGCCACAAGCAATGGGCACAGTTCTAAGCTTTTATCATGTAACAGACACATTATATAGGAAAGGGAAACACAAGATTCACTTTACCTTTTGGCTACAATAAAATAACAAGTTTATGCTGATTCAACTATGAAAAGTAAGAGTGATTCTCTACAAATACTGTTGAGCAATGGGCAATTTTATACGGTTTTGCCATTATGGTTATGCCATTATTCAAGCACCAGATGGGCCCCCTACTATAAAATAAGAATATTTTAAGTCACTTGTTTATTTTAAGTATAGGAGTGTAAAGGTTTTTCTATGCCTCAGGGATTTATTTCGCTAGCTAGGCTGGGTCCTTTTTCTCGCTAGAGGAGGTGGTGTGTTGCTGTTAGGGCCTGAGGTGAAAGTAGACCTCAGTATAAGAGAAGAGAGTGTCAGGTCAGAAAAATAAAATGACCTGCTCCCATTACTCATTTGTAGGGATGCACCAAATACAGGATTCGGACCAGGATTCTGCCTTTTTCATCAGGATTTGGAATTGCCCGAATCCTTCTGCTAGGCTGAACCAAATCCGAATCCTAATTTGCATATGTAAATTAGGGGCGGGGAGGGAAATTGCGTGACTTTTTGTCACAAAACAAGGAAGTTAAAAATGTTTTCCCCTTCCCACCCCCAATTTGCATATGCAAATTCAGATTTGGTGAAGTATTCGGCTGAATCTTTCACGAAGGATTCAGGGATTCGGCCGAATCCAAAATAGTGGATTCGGTGCATCCGTACTTACATACACCTTGAATATGTGAAGTTATTGATCATTGAGAAATAACATTTTTGGCTGTTTTAAAGAACCACTGGTGCCCAAAGTTATTTGATCAAGAGTGACTGCTGTGTGCTTATAGCAGAGTGGTGGTCAATTCCTCCATCCCATGGAGGCCCAACCTCCTCCGGCCTTGTGTTCTGGAAGCAGTATATAGTAACCCAAGAAAGGTTGAGGCAAACCCTAACCCATCTAATTGTAATATAAGAACAATATTAATAGAGTTTCTTAACCTGTATAAAAGCACTATTCAATCATCATAGGGGCTAGATATTTTGTCAGTTTCCCAGGTACCCCCAGTCATGTGACTTGTGCTCTGATAAACTTTAGTCACTCTTTACTGCGGCAGTGCAAGTCTGAGTGATATCACCCTCCTCCCTCCCCCCCCCCAGCAGCCCATAAGCAGAACAATGGCATTGAGTAGGAGAAACAATAGCCTGCCTGAAAGCAGCTCCATCCTAATGTGCTGGCTCTTTCTATAAGCACATGACCAGGCAAAATGTCCTCTGATGGCTGCCTACACACCAATGTTACAACTAAAAAAATATACTTGTTGGGTTAGGAATGAAATTTCACAGTAGAGGCAAACCCTAAGCCATCTACTTGTTACATAAGAAAAGGATATTAGTAGAGTTACTCTTTTATAATGTTTTACAAGAAGGCAACATTATTCCTTGCACAGCAACATACTGTCTATACAAAGTCACTCACAATGACTAGTGAATTGGGAAAACAAAGAGCAAATGAAGCTTTCATTCATAAAATATCTGTACTACTAGTGAAATTGCCAATATAACGGTTTTTGTCACAAAACCACTGACAAAGTGAATCTACACTGATAAAAAAACCTACTAGCTTGAAATGCAAATCCCTGCCACAGTTCAAAAAGCAGCGCTGAGAGTAAATGGGAGGGCATGTGAATGAGCCGCTTTTCTCACACAGTGAAATGGTACCTGCCAATCATTCTTAGGCTAACAAGGGCCGGGGACAATTTTCACATAGGAGCCGACAAAAATGGCTAAAGGCATGCACCAGCTGCAGAGTGACAAGTAAGGGGAGAGACCCAGAACCCTAAATCTGCATCAAGTATGTTTTTATAGAATGCTGGTAACCCACACTAGAAAATGCTCTCAGCAATATATAGCTCAGATTCCTTAGCTTAATTTCAAGTACATTAGAATTATCTAAATTAGGGATGTTGTGTTTGATTTAGAAACATCTGATGTCTCGAAAAGCATTTTAATGGCTGACTCCTGTGCAGCCAGGCATTGCCTACTGGCAAGGATTTCCCACATGTCCCCAGGCTCAGAGCATATTTATCACAAGGCACATAGCAGGATAAATTCCAATAGGTTAATTTACCCTTGTTTCGCTGGGTGCCAAGGATGACAAGTAATTGATTTAACTATAAGCCTTAAAGCATTAGGGCAATGGCACCCAGGGAAGTTCAGTGATTATAAGTTCAATAAACTGCTCAAAATCCCCCCAAACATACAGTTGCCTCAGGTGAGAATAGACCCTGGATCAACTATGTGCCCCTGCCTTTAAAGGAATTGTTTAGGATAAAAATTGGCTAAATAGTAGGGATGCACCGAATCCAGGATTCGTTTCAGGATTCGGCCAGGATTCGGCCTTTTTAAGCAAGATTTGGTTTCGGCCGAATCCTTCTGCCTGGCCGAACCGAATCCTAATCCTAATCTGCATATGTAAATTAGGGCGAGGAGGGAAATCACGTGACTTTGGTCACAAAACAAGGAAGTAAAAAATGGTTTCCCCTTCCCACCCCTAATTTGCATATGCAAATTAGGGTTCGGATTTGGTTCGGTATTCGGCCGAATCTTTCGCAAGTGATTCGTGGGTTCGGCTGAATCCAAAAAAGTGGATTCTGTGCATCCCTACTAAATAGATAAGTATAATTAAATAAAAGTTTCTAATATAGTTAGATAGCCAAAAATGTATGAAGGCTGGAGTTACTGGATGTCTAACATAATAGCCAAAACACTACTTTGCAGCTCTTTCGGTTTCCACTGATTGGTTACCAGGCAGTAACCAATCAGAGACTGGAGTGGGGCACATGGGTCATAACTGTTGCTTTTGAATCTGAGCTGAATGCTGAGGATCAATTGCAACTTCACTGAACATTTATGTCCCATGTGGGCCCCCTTCATGTCATTGACTAACTCAGAGTTAGAGAGCTGAAAAGCAGGAAGTAGTGTTCTGTTCTGTTACGTGGTATGGTGGCTTTTCAACTTTATGATCATAACTTTGCTAACTAAAAACCCCTGTTTTATAAACTTTTGAGACAGGGGACCAGGGAATGTGCATTAAAACAAGCACTTTCATTATACTTAAATATACTATTACTTAGCCTTTAGAGTGCTTCCACACCTCCTATTTTGTACATTCTGTTCTGTTACATTAGACATCCAGTCATTCCAGCCTTTATACGTTACATTTTTGGCTAACTAACTAAATAAGAAACATTTTTTTATTTTGCACAGCCTATCTATTTACCCAGTTATTATTTTTACACTGAACTGTTCCTTTATAGATTTCATATATTTATGGAAGTTCAGTAGTTTTGTTTACTCTGCCTCCAGCTTTCTTATTTCTTCCTCTGTAAGGTACAAGAGCAGGGGTAAAACACCAGGGGTTGATTTATGAAATATTATCCTGGAGTATCCTGAATTATTATTATTAATATCATTATTATTTCTAGCCGGTCTATATATTTAGCAAAGCAATCCTAAGGGATCTAAAAAATGTATTGAACTAAACATTTTCATTTTCATACCCACCGTTTGGATCAGTTTGTAGTCAAGTTTGCTCTATAGGTGAACGATTTTATTTTTTAAGCAGGGCCCCATTAAGCTGGCAATAGATGCAAAAATAAAGTTGTATGTAATGAAAGAAAATGATTTTCTTACTGTGTGTGGATTGTCTTGATATTCTTCATACCATGGTCATTTAGTAGACTGGACAGATGAAAAGGTTTCTGGCGGCTATGATAATATCTCTGTATGTATTGCCTGTCTGACAATATCAGTAGTGACTGTACTACTATTTGTAGGACATAACTGTCGTACGATTGCTGTCTGTCAGTTAATAGCCAGAACATTATCTGATTTGTTCTTTCTACTACTTTATTTAATCTGGTTAGTTGTAGGTCGGGAGACTGCACCACGTTCGTTTGTCGAAGTTAATGATAAATCTGCACGTCTATAGCCAGCTTAATGGAAGTGCCCGCCACCTAAGCAGGCCCATTAGGACATGGGTCCAATTATCTTATTAGTATTGGGCCCCATTATATCTTATGGAGGCCAGGAACATAACTGTCAACAAAGGCTCCCCTGCTGCTCTCAGCCGCAGACCCCGTTCCCCCTCACCAGTGGTAGATGTAAAATCTGGGGTCTGGAACAGAGATTGCAGGCGGCAGAACAGGAATTGTGGATGGTGGGGTCTACTCCCCACTAGTAATGTCACTGATTGCAGCTTTGTTTATTGTAAATATTTGTTCTTGACACCATGGGGCAGATTCACTAAAGGGCGAAGTGGCCGTCAATAGCGTCAATTTCCTAGCGTTCACTCACACCTTATCGCCAGGCAACTTGTCGCTCTGGCTAATGGTCATTACTCCACAAATTCACCAAGATTAGAATTATACTGAAGGTTACCCCTTTCACCAGAGTTTACTTCTCTACCTCAGACCAGGCTAACTGATAAAACAAAGCTACATCTTCCTCAATCTTATATCAGTGACATCATATCCTGTGTGCCGGAAATGCATTAAAGTTATAAAAAAAACGCTGGCGACTTTTCTTTTTTTAAAAGCAGGATTGCCTTCAAAAGTCTGAACGATTAAAGAAGTTTGTATTTTTTTCCCAGACATTTGAGGTGCATGGCACATTTGTTTTAGGGTGGGCTCATGTGTAGGGCATTAGAGGATCTCTTCTGTCTTTATTATGGTTCCTTGGACATTTGTATTAAAAAGAGGCCACTTCAAGCATTTGCATCAATATTACTAATAAAGACGTCCATACAACTTTTATGTACCCGCCATATTTAAATTGACCTAAGCGTAAGAGTGCTAGTGAAGTTTCGCGAGGCAGAAATGAGCGCTAGTGAAAATTTGCTTTGGAATGCTCGCACAGCCGAAGTAGTGCTAAATATAAATTCGCCAGCGTTCGGCAGCTGAGACGCAACTTCACATTTTATTGAATTTGCGCATGTGGCGCGAAGTTGGGAAAATTCACCCTTTACTGAATTTGCCCCATGTGTCCACTTCAAAGAGGAAAAACCATCAAGTAAAATTGATTCTATAATCAAGTCACTCTTATCCCCTTCTCACTTATGCCCTTCTCAGCATATGTTTATGTATATACATCAATTAGCAAGTCAGTATGTAGTGAGTCAGATTGCTTAATGTAAATTAAAGAATAACTTGATTGAATTTTATTTAGAAATGTTCTTATTTCTGTGATGAAACGAATATGAAGAATATTCATTGACTCATTCATTTTATTTTTTGATATTGCAGAGTCCTACACCCAGATATTTTCACATGGGAACAGGTCTGTGGTTTTATCACACAAATGAGTCTATTACATTTTTGTTTTTATTTAATATATATAGTTCCCCTTTAGAGTGGTTGCACCCACTTGATATTCAGGGAGATTAAGAAGAAAGAAACTCACCCGGAAACTTCGGCCGGCGGGAAGGCATTAGTTGCCCAAAAATGAGGAGATTTGTTGCTGGGTGACTAATCTCCCCGAATAGCAGTGTGTGCCACCACCTCTAAGGGCTCTTACACATGAGCGTTTTGACCTGCGCTCCCCTGCGTTCCGTTTTTTGGCGTTCAGCCGCAGGGGAGCGCAGGAATAGACGCAAGTCATTATTTGAAATGGGGCTGTACTCACTCAGGCGCGTGTAGGCGCCGAACGCAGGTTCAGACGCAACATGCTGCATTTTTCCTGCGTTCGGCGCTGAACGCCAAAAAACTGAACGCAGGGGAGCGCAGGTCAAAACGCTCATGTGTAAGAGCCCTAAAACTAGTTAAACTGGTAGAGTAAGAGAAGCCGCCTAAACCCGTGGTGTCCAAACTTTTTGCAATGAGGGCCAGACTTGGTGAGTTGAAAATGTGTGGGGGCCGACCATTCAGCCTGACATCCATTCCGTGGTAGCTAGCTTGCGATCAGGATCATTCACTCCTGGAGATGGACGCGTACACGGCGTTTAGGAAGTGGAGAAGTGGAGTCTGTTTGGATTTATTCTCCGTGCCTGATTTAAACAAGGAATTGCGTAGCTGTAACAGTAATATTTGGGCACATGATTAGTGAAATGATCGTCTATACTGCTGCCTGTGTACTGAAGGTGTTAGCAATAGATACGTACTGGCACGTAGTGACGCACCACTCTCGCATACGTCTTTAGTTTACTGTACTGGCACGTCAGTACGTCTATTGCACATTCAGCCCTAAAGAAGTATGCGTGAGCGGCGCGTCACTACGTGGCAGTACGTGTCTATTGCTAACACCTTCAGCACACAGGCAGCAGTATAGACCAAGTGACAGATCATTTCACTAATGTGCCCAAATATTACTGCTACGGCTACGCAATTCCTGATTGTACTGTGCTGGTGGGCGACATTATTATTAATTTCATGACGGAGGCTGAGGACCGGTGTAAATCTGAAAAAGGGCCACAATTGGCCCACGGGCCGGATTTTAGACGTGTCTGGCCTAAATCTATTCAGAACATTCTGCATTTTTGCAGTCTGTGGCATTATCAAGGGATTGTTTTAGGCACAACCCACCAAGCTGTTTTATGTTCTAGAACCCCAATCTGCTTGTCGGGTAGCAGTTTAAATAAATTAATAAATAAAACCGCACACAAAGTAAAGGAAAGAAACTTTAATGTGTCCTATCTGTCACGGCTAAGACATTTTCCAGCATTGACAGGATAGAAAGGAACCATCAGACACAAATGTTAAAATATTCATACACAGGCATGTCTTGTCCAATCTTGGCAACATCATGCCAAACTGGGCTAATGCCATTGTTTGTCCCCTGGACCGACAATTCAATCATACCGTCAACCTATGGAAATTTGAAGCAGAGAGCCACATCTATGTGATTCTCCCCAGACTGGATTTTGTAACCTGCCCAGTTTTTGGTCAGATATCATTTAGGAAGGCTTTTGAAAAGACTCCAAACACAGGTTAATAAGATGCTATTATCAGCATGTGCTATGGCTGGCTTTAAGCGTATGGAGAGAAACTGAGAGATCCTTTTATCCTTTAAAGGTGACCTGTCACCCACATATAATGTAATGTGTTATAAATAAATAAAATAAAATAAATAAATGATTTTTTTTATTAGTACAGCCATACTTGTTATAAAGGTATTTAAAAATCTCAGCTGTCAATCATATATTGCTTGTTCCACCTCTATGTCTCAGAAACAGGCAGTTACTTTCACTTTCCATTCAGCACTTCCTAGATGCCCTATACTCCCCACCTTCCCCTTCCCTCCTCAACATCTAATTGCAGCAGGGAGGGGAGGAGGGAGGGGGGAAAGGGAGGGGGAGAGGGGAAAACTGAGCATGCTCAAGTCCTAGCCCTGGAGGTTTAAGCTGAGACTGTGAGGAGGCATGTGTGGCAACCTACTACTCTTAACCATTCTATAGCATGAAGAACCACACAGAGACAAAGTCTTCCATTTGAATGGGTGAGAGTCGACCACAGCTTTTATTTTGAACATGTTATTATTCTTCCAGTTAACCATAACAAAACTTGCCATTACATAACCAAACATCAGTTTTCCAAATGCCAGCCACCGCGGCCGTGATGGGCATGTAGGTAAAGCCAATACAGCATCTATAACAAATGGCAAGGACACCGTTTTTTTCAGCTGTGACAAATCAAAACCACGTATGAACAGACCATGGAAATAAATATAGAAATATATATATATTTTTTAAATACATACAAACAAATTAACATATTGAATATTGACAACCGGAACAGATGGGAGGGTGGGTGGGCAGCTTCACCAGCGCTCCATGAATCCAGCATTGAAGAGGAAGAGGGTAAGACACACCTATCCTTTATACCAATCCTCCCCTTCCTATTCCCACCAATCCCTTTCTGGACTACCTTTCCCAGAAAACCCTGCTTCACTAGGCACCCTTTAGTGCCCTCCAAAACAGGAAGTCTGATACAGAAGCCCATGTGTACTTAATAGAAGGAAAGAAATGCTGTGTTTCTATTGACAGAGGACTCAGAGCAGCATTTCTTTAAGGGTATTTATATAGACCTTTCTGATAAAGCTTATTTAAAGAGATACTGTCACCAGAAATTAACATTTTTTACATCTATCATAATATTGTCTTCGCATGCTATCTATAATTTTGCCATAAAAGTATTTACGGGTGCTTTTACATTACCCATCTGATCCCCCATGTTGCTCTCTTAAGGGGGCTGCTGTTTTTGTGCAGCAGGAATCCGTTAGCATTAGAAACTCTAACTGACAGGCTGAGATGGGACAGTCAGGTTGGCAAAACAGTCAGGTTTAGGAACTTCAAGTAACAATTACTTACAAAAACAATTAACATGAACTATAGATAACTTTTGATGTACATTAATATTTTGAATAATATTTTTTTAGTGTCAGTGTCACTTTAATTTTAGCCTTTTCTTCTTCTTTAAATGCCTAGCATAACTTCTCATTCACACTGTTTATGGCAAGCACTGACAGAGAAAGGGACCAATTAGTAGTTCTCATTTTGCTATTCCTAAGCATCCCCATCCGCCACTACCATTCCTAAGGGGCCCCCACTCGTCATTCCTGAGCAGTCCTACCAGAGTCTACCCCAGACAGAGCATTTGCCACTCTTCTGTATAGAAAACAGGGCAAGGCTGGTGTGCCTATCATTTAGCACTGCCATGTGCTGCCTTCGAGCAAACACCACGTCTCTCTATCTCTGAGCACAATGACAAATGCACATATTGTAAACAGCCGTAAGTAGCAACCACCCACTCAGCAGACACCATATTTGTCTAATCCCTGATAAAATGTACTTCTACCCGGCTGAGTATTTATTTTCCGAGCCAAATATACATCATTAACATGCTTGTGCCAGAAATCCGCCAGCATAAAGGGAAGGAGAAAGTGAGTGGTGAGAGCAGCCGAAGGAGAAGTGTTCATCTAATCCAAAGAAACTCCTCCGCAAGGAGCCAGAACTCCCCAGAGTATAATAGCTAATGATGAACACTGTGTTCTCCCTGTTTTGGGGTTTTCTTATCAGCACTGTGGGATACGACTTCTGCAGTAACAACACTGAATGAGAACATTAAACAAGTGATCAAAAAGCCATCCTGAAATTGACAATGAGGATGGTGCCATGGAACTCGGCTAATATTAGCTTTTTGCACTCCCACTCGTCTCAGTGCCCAAAGCCGTTTCTGAAAATAAACTTGTAATAAGCGTTTCGCTTTGCTTTGCTGTGTCATGGCACAATGGAAAAGACTGTCACTCTGAAAACTGGATTTTTAATTTTCTAAAATGATTTGTTTTTTGTTGGTTTGCAGTAGTTGGAATTTTAAACTCTTAAACACTATAACAGTTCATTTACATGAACGATGACACCGATAAATTAAAGTGTTTTATAGTAATGACAATATGATGTACTGTTGCCCTGCACTGGTAAAACTGGTGTATTTGCTTCAGAAACACTACTACTATAGTTTATATAAACAAGCTGCTGGGTAGCCATGGGGGCAGCCATTGAAAGCTGAAAAAGGAGAAAAGACACAGGATACACAGCAGATAACAGATAAGCTCTGGAGCATACAAAGGGATTCTACAAAGTTTATCTGTTTTCTTCTAAGTATCCTGTGCTTGAATGGCTGCCCCCATGGCTACAAAGCAGCTTGTTTATATAAACAACCAGTTTTACCTGTGCATGACAATAGTATGTTACATTTTCATTACTTTAAAACAATTACATTTTTTGATGATACTGTTCATTTAAAGGAACAGTAATGCCAAAAAAAAAGTGTTTTCAAGTAATGAAAATATAATGTACTGCAGTGCTGCACTAGTACAACTGGTGAATTTGCTTCAACTACTTTAGTTTATATAAACAAGCTAATGTGTAGATATGGGAGCAGCCATTCAAAGTTGAAAAAGGAGAAAAGGGACAGGATACACAGCAGATAACAGATAATCTCTGTAGTATACAATGGGATTCTCAGATAACTTATCTGTTATGTACTGTGTATCCTGTGCTCAAATGGCTGCTCGAATGACAGCAACTTGTTACACTATACTTGTGTTTCTGAACCAAACACACACTACACTATACTGTCCTTTAAAATACTTTATTTTTAACAATTTTGTGGGTTTTACTGTTCCTTTAAAGGTGACAAATAGGAACAACAAAATACACAAAAGACTTTCCTGTAATTATGCTCTTCTACCAACGTCATAGCAAACTTGAGAAATCAATATGTTCCTTGTCTACTTACTTGTATTTATTTTTTATGAGAGGGTGCTGTCCCAGAATGAAAAAATAAAAATGATACTTAAAGAATAAAAGTGGAAAACCCAAAGTAGCAAATCCTGGAAAGCTCCAGGAGTAGGTGAATGTTGGCACTTTAGTATTCCCATGCCAGGAGCTGGTGAAGGTTGCTGGGTACTTGAGTTCTGCAACAAAGCTTTAAAAAGCCATATTTGCATTAGACACACAACAATAGAATGGCAAGCTGCTACGTCTCCCAAAACCAAAAGAAAATGGTTGGTTGTTAAGCACATCATATTTACTGGTTATAGGTGGGTATTTTCAGAATAGGAATCAAACAACTAGTCCACTGCAAATACTTAAAAGAAGAGCACTGAGATGAAGTATTATAACGAATAAACATATGGCACTGCTGCTATGTGCCATCCAAGTGCTACAATTCCTGACCGTTCTACCAGCCACATAGCAAGAAAATGAGATTGTGTTGGACTGCCTTAAGTTAACAGCACAACTGCTTTCATTTTATACTTTGTAGATGCCATGGAAGTAGTCCCATGGGAAAGAGTATGTTTTCCTTTGAGATTTCTATGGTTTGTAGCAACAATAACAATCCCCAGTGTAGCCTACAACACACAATGTAGCCTGCGGCATCATAAAGCAGCTGCTCTCATTTACATCCAATTCCTTGAGCATCTCCCAATAATCTCACGCCATTAAAGATGCTAGCAATTGTAGATATGGAAGCAAATTACATCATCACCAACACCCACAATGTTTCCGAACATCCTCCGTGCATTTGATCCTTTTGACGCAGGGGCTCTTAGCATTAGCTCCAGAATATCCACAGCGCCCTTTAACCATGACACTTGCACCCCAAGAATAAGGTGCAAATTCAGAGTTTCTGCGAATGTTTTCGCAAAACTGCGGCGAAAATTTCACTATCGAAAAAATTCTCCACAACAAAAAAATATTTTGCACATAAAAATCATTTGACTTTCATGCATTTGGACAAAATAGTCGCACGTATAAAAATTGTCGCTTGCGTCAATTTTTCCCTTAACGGGACAGATTCGCCCCTCACTAGTGCAAATGTCACTAGCACACCCAAAGATAAAAATTACGCCATCCGAATTAGCGAAAGGTTTTAGGTCAGCTGTGTCCAATTTGTGGAAAAAAAGGGAACTTTTGGTCATAAATGACCCCTCTAGTCTTCTAGGACCAGTCTGTTAATACATATGTAAAATATAGAGCAATATACCATTTAACTTATAAAATACAAGCATGCACAGTGTCTCACTTAAAACATTTATTGGTGCAGTTTAACCATTATACATAAGTGGAGCCTTACAAGGCATTTTAACACAACACACCACAATGCAGCGTCTTCCCCCAGTCTGCCTACCTTATGTTAAAGCCACTCCCTCCTGACGCATTTTGCGCTAATGGGCGCTTCATCAGAGGAGGTGTGGCCGGTACTGGTCACATCCCTTATATACCCAGTCGTTCTGTTTTATACATCCTGCGGGGTTAATCATTTGGTCATTAATACTGAGACCCCGTCATATCATCACTCAGACCTTTTTAGCCCTTCAATTTGCAAACCTGGATAAATCAAGTAATTACTATAATCCTCTATAGGAGTATTCTAATAAATACTGTACATGTCCTGGGAATAAAGGATATGACCAAGTGCATTACCGTGACTTAAAACTCATAAAACCATAAAAAAAAACAAAAATGGATATTATTCCTACTTAAAATTTCATGTGTAAGAAAGTGCATATGTACCATAAAATTTCACAAATAACTATTATTAACAATATCTTAACAATTAAAGCACATACATGCAACCAAATTCATAAATATATTAAAATGTTTAAGTGAGTTCTTTAAAAGACTATATATACTTTAATATTTAAATATTTAAAAACCAACATATTTAATTTAACTCCAACCAGGTAGAACCTGGTTGGAGTTAAAAGGATTTTTTCCATGTAAAAGTTGCGTAGTATGTAAAAATAACAACTGCAAAAGACAGTAATCAAGAATTTACAATGAGAAAAACTATAACTTGCCTCACAAAATATATAGTTTATGCTGTACAATGTCAGTTATGGTAAGGCCACATGAGGAGATTCAGGGAGATTTTGTCGCCTGGCGACTAATCGCCTCGTCTTTTGAGCGACTATCTCCCCGAACTGCCTCAGAGTTTTCCCCCATAGGCTACAATGAAAAGTCGCCTGCGCTAATGCACACGCGGAGATGCGTTTTCAATAGTCGCCCAAAGTTGCCTCAGTGAGGCAACTTCGGCAATAAGATTAAAACAAATAACTTAAAGGGATACTGTCATGGGAAAAACATTTTTTTTTCAAAATGAATCAGTTAATAGTGCTGCTCCAGCAGAATTCTGCTCTGAAATCCATTTATCAAAAGAGCAAACAGATTTTTTTATATTCAATTTTCAAATCTGACATGGGGCTAGACATTTTGTCAATTTCACAGCTGCCCCAAGTCATGTGACTTGTGCTCTGATAAACTTCAATCACTCTTTACTGCTGTACTGCAAATTGGAGTGATATCAACCCCCTCCCTTTTCCCCCCCAGCAGCCAAACAACAGAACAATGGGAAGGCAACCAGATAACAACACAAGATAACAGCTGCCTGGTAGATCTAAGAACAACACTCAATAGTAAAAACCCATGTCCCACTGAGACACATTCAGTTACATTGAGAAGGAAAAACAGCAGCCTGCCAGAAAGCATTTCTCTCCTAAAGTGCAGGCACAAGTCACATGACTGGGGGCAGCTGGGAAATTGACAAAATGTCTAGCCCCATGTCAGATTTCAAAATTGAATATAAAAAAATCTGTTTGCTCTTTTGAGAAATGGATTTCAGTGCAGAATTCGCTGGAGCAGCACTATTAACTTATTCATTTTGAAAAAAACATTTTTTCCCATGACAGTATCTCTTTAATCAATTAGAAAAAAAAAACATGAAGAAAACAGAATTCCTTCAACACATGATTTTGTGATTTTCCGAAATAAAAGTTGCCCGCAACTCAGAAACACAGCTAACCCATATACAACTCAGTTACTTATACGAAGGCCAGCCAGAGTATCATGGGCCAGATGTTACACACACATAATTACATGAATCTGCATGACCCGTACTCTCAGAGTTGTCAATCTGCATTCCAAATGAGCCAAAGCTACTTAGTGTGTAAATGTATGCCAGTCTAAGCACAGGTGTCACTATGACTTGGCAGTCATTTTTACTACATTGGCTTTATTAGAGGAAAAAAGCACAGTGATACAGAACTTAATTGTTTTCACATGCTTGGTAACTCTCCTGCCCAAATCCAGCCCAAGAATCACAGGAACACAAGCTTCCACCCCAGCTTTCAGCCACTTGCTCACATCCACACCGGCTCATACTCAGACCTGTGATTGCTCCTCTATTCAGCAATTTCACTGGGTTGTTTTACACCAACCTGTGGTTCAGGTTAGCAGTGGCATATTTATTGTACAAATTACCTTTAAGGGCTCTTACTGACGAGCGTTTTTACCTGCGCTCCCCTGCGTTCCGTTTTTCTGCGTTCAGCCGCAGGGGAGCGCAGGAATAGATGCATTTGATTTTTTCCAATGGGGCTGTACTCACACAGGCGCATGTAGGCGCCGAACGCAGGAAAAATGCAGCATGTTGCGTCTCAACCTGCGTTCGGCGCCTACACGCACCTGTGTGAGTACAGCCCCATTGGAAAAAATCGAATGCGTCTATTCCTGCGCTCCCCTGCGGCTGAACGCAGAAAAACGGAACGCAGGGGAGCGCAGGTAAAAACGCTCGTCAGTAAGAGCCCTTAGTGCCAAATAATTACTCATTTGCTGAGACAAACTAAAGTTGGTCTTACTTTTTAATTTTTCATTTTTTTACCCTTTCCAACCACAAATTCATAAGTGCGGCTGGGGTCACTCACATACAGGTGAAGTTAGATTATTTATTTCTGCGGAAGTTCTGTTACATCCAGTCTCACATTACACAAACCACTAGCCAAAGGGAAATCATATTATTAACAGAATCTGCAAACTTTAGAAATAAAATTCAAATCCCATTTTAAATGGAAACAGGGGAGAAATATAAGACAAGGTTTCCATCATCAGCCAAAATGCTAACTAATAACCCTTGTATCTATTGAAAAAATTCAATTGGACTTTGTTTTTTTCCTTGTCATCCAACTTGCTTTCTCAATTCATAAAATGATTCTGAATGGAGAAATCTAGTCGGATGACTGGTGAAACGACTTCAAGGAAAAAAAACCACAGCAAGTCCAGTTGACTTATTTCTATAGATATACCATGACCTGGATGAATGAGAATTGTCACAAACAATTAATGACCGTTACTTATTAACTAATTACCATTCCCAAGAAACTAGTAACCAAGAAATGTAAAGGTCTTAACAGACTGCCCTCCAGAGCAAATTAACTTTAAATGATCATCTCGCCTCAATAAAAATACATTCTGTAACACACCAATAATCACAAAAGCTAATTGTGCATTTTCATATACAGGTATGGGATCCGTTATCCGCAAACCCATTATCCAGAAAGCTCCGAATTAAGAAAAGACCATCTCCCATAGACTCCATTTTATCCAGACAATTCAAATTTTATAAAAAGATTTTCCTTTTTCTCTCTAATAATAAAACAGTAGCTTGTACTTGATCCCAACTAAGATATAATTTATCCTTATTGGAAGCAAAACCAGCCTATTGGCTTTATTTAATGTTTACATGATTTTCTAGTAGACTTAAGGTATAAAGATCCAAGTTATGGAATGATCCGAAAAACCCCAGGTCCCGAGTAGGGATGTAGCGAACGTCGGAAAAAAAGTTCGCGAACATATTCGCGAACTTGCGCAAAAATGCGAGCGGTTCGCGAACGGTTCGCGAACCCCATAGACTTCAATGGGAAGGCGAACTTTAACATCTAGAAAAGACATTTCTGGCCAGAAAAATGATTTTAAAGTTGTTTAAAGGGTGCAACGACCTGGACAGTGGCATGCCAGAGGGGGATCAAGGGCAAAAATGTATCTGAAAAATCTGCCTGTGTGTGCTTGGAAGAGATAGTGTAGGGGGAGAGCTGTTAGTGATTTCAGGGACAGATGATAGTAAGTTTGCTGGCTAGTAATCTGCTTGATACTGCTCTGTATTGGAGGGACAGAAGTCTGCAGGGATTTGAGGGACATTTTAGCTTAGGTAGCTTTGCTGGCTAGTAATCTACTGTTCTCTTTAAACAACTGCCATACGTTGACCTTGTAGGCATTGTTTGCCCAGTTTTTTTGGACGCAGCCACTGAAGCACAGTTGCCAGAAAAAATATGCCATATAAATGCTGAAAATAGTAATTTTTCGCCATACGTTGACCTTGTAGACATTGTTTGCCCAGTTTTTTTGGACGCAGCCACTGAAGCACAGTTGCCAGAAAAAATATGCCATATAAATGCTGAAAATAGTCATTTTTTGCCATACGTTGACCTTGTAGGCATTGTTTGCCCAGTTTTTTTGGTCGCAGCCACTGAAGCACAGTTGCCAGAAAAAATATGCCATATAAATGCTGAAAATAGTCATTTTTTGCCATATACGTTGAGTCAACGTATGGCAAAAAATGACTATTTTCAGCATTTATATGGCATATTTTTTCTGGCCTCTGTGCTTCAGTGGCTGCGGCCAAAAAAACTGGGCAAACAATGCCTACAAGGTCAACGTATACACTACTACAGCGGTGGATACGGATTACGTAAAATATATGAATGCTGCTTGAAAAAAAGTAACTCAAGTGGTTTTTCTAGAGACGATAATATTATCAATATTTAGACAAAATGTGAACAAGCTCACACAGCTAGATGGCGGGTTGAAGAAAACACTGTGCAAATAATGCCTACAAGGTCAACGTATACACTACTACAGCGGTGGATACGGATTACGTAAAATATATTATGGCTGCTTGAAAAAAGTCACTCCGGTGTTTTTTCTGGAGACGGTAATATTATGGATATTTAGACAGAATGTGAACAAGGTCACACAGCTAGATGGCGGGTTGAAGAAAACAGTGTGCAAATAATGCCTACAGGGCAAATAATGCCTAAAAGGTCAACTTATACACTACTACAGCGGTAGTAAAATAAAAAAAAGTAAAATAAAAAAAAAATGAATATTAAAAAAAAAAATTAAAGTTGGTGCTGCTGAACTATTAGGAGCAGCAGATTAGCACACCAGTCCCACTCCCCAACACTGCTAGACTAATAGCACTGGGCTCTTATAGTAGTAGTAGTAGTAGTAGTAGTAAAACAACAAAAAAATAAATAAAAGCAGTCCTTACAAGGACTACTGTTATTGCAGCAGTCAGCAGATGAGATCAGAAGCAGGACAGCTGCCCACTGCAGCTACATACAGAGCACTGCAGTAGAAGGTAGATTACTAGCCAGCAAAGCTACCTAAGCTTAAATGTCCCTCAAACCCCTGCAGACTTCTGTCCCTCCAATAACAGAGCAGTATCAAAACGATTACTAGCCAGCAAACTTTCAACTGTCCCTGAAATCACTAACAGGCAGCAGCTCTCTCCCTACACTATCTCTTCAGCACACACAGGCAGAGTGAAAAAACGCTGCAGGGCTTCGGTTTTTATAGGGAAGGGGAGTGGTCCAGGGGAGAGCTTCCTGATTGGCTGCCATGTACCTGCTGGTCTGGGGTGAGAGGGCAAAAAAAAGCGCCAACAATGGCGAACCCAAAATGGCGAACGTCGCGCGACGTTCGCGAACTTCCGGCGAGCGCGAACAAGTTCGCCGGCGAACAGTTCGCGACATCTCTAGTCCCGAGCATTCTGGATAACAGGTCCCATACCTGTATTATCAAGCAGTTTTAACTATAACTGCATAGCCTTTCCGGGCAATCTGCCATTCTGCTTAGTGAGAGGGAGCATGATCTGGGGCACAAACAAGTGAGAGTCACGGCAGCTTTCATTTGGTCTCCTAACAAGCAGATTACTGGTCATTAATGTTAGACCACTCCTAGCAAATATGAATGATTATTCTTCAGCCACCAGATAAAAAGAAAGTCCTGTGTAATGCCAAGTCCATTCACAGACCAGTGTGGTCCTGACCATATTTCCTGCCTGGACCAATCCATAGATCATAGATTACAAAGGATATCCATTGGCAATGTCAATCCTTTTGGACCACAAATGGGCCAATTATCTGGTAGACTATTTTAAAAAAGGTTGGATTTGCAGGCACTACCTACATGTGTAAACTACAACTACTTAAACTTCCTACCCTTGAAAGAAGATCTGGCTGCATAACCTAGTTAGTGATCCCCAACCTGTGTCTCATGAGCAACATGTTGATCTCATTGGCCTCAATGCAGGTGAATTCCTTGCTTAAAGGTAAACTTTAGATGCATAAAAACCACGTGCCCTGCCAAAAAGAGTCTCCTGCAGGCTGCCAGTCCACATTGGGGCTACCAATACCCATTCACAGTCCTTTTTTTGGAATATATGCTTATGTTGCTCTCCAACTTTTTTTTTATACATTTGAATGTGGCTCACGAATAAAAAGGGTTGGGGACTCCAAAACTAGATAGTCCAGGACCTAGACCAGCCAAGAGACTGCCTCATGAATATAAAACTTGATGGATATCAATTGGAAAAAAAAATACAATACCTTTAGAACAATGGTATCTGTAGCAATTCCAGGTGTTTTGTCTATGGATGGGCCCTTCAGCCCACTGCCAGTAATCAGTTCTGGACTGGGATTCAAAATAGGCCCTGGAATTTCAAGTACACAGAAGCCCAAACAGCTCCCCACCAGTCCACTAAATAGTGACTGTCTATGGCATCTTACAGCAGCCTCTTTGGCATTTGCCAGAACCCATAGATTGCCAGTCTGGGCCTGCTAGCAAGAAATACATTTTCAAAAGTTTCCAAACAGAGAGTCCGTATCCATAGGCTGCACTGTAACAGTAGGGTGCTGACTCTGGCCATAAGCACGAGTCTGTACCCACGGGGTGCACAGTGACAGTGGGGTGCTGACTTGGCTATTAGCACACTCAGGGTTGGACTGGGGAGCCTCGCGTGTGTGTGCAAAATGTTTTTGCCGCGACTGCCCGAAGATCTGGGCCACAAGAGCCGGGGGCCCACCAGGTTTTTTCCCGGTGTCCCACCAGCCCAGTCCGACCCTGAACACGCAGGGCCACAGCTACATCGGAAGGGGGGCCAATGCAATATAGGAAGGCTGAAGTACCAATCTAAGGGGGAAAAGTCAATGAAACTTCCTTTCTGGGATGTACCACTTGCTCCTCATCCACTTGTGCTAATGTGCAGTTGCCATTGGTTGGTCAGTGGGATGCCGAAAGTTGCTGTACAGACAGCTGGGACTGAGTAATAATTGTTACAAAATTACAGACCTTACACACATTGTCAAAGGGGTCCCAGAATTCTGGGAAGCAAAGCCAAATACTGACAGACAGATGTGTGCAGCACACAGCACCTGATATTCTACAGCCATCTGCCAGGTGACAAGCACAGTCACACATTCAGTCTCACACACACAGTCACACACACAGTCTCACACACAGTCACACACACAGTCACACACACAGTCACACACACAGTCACACACACAGTCTCACACACAGTCACACACACAGTCACACACACAGTCACACACACAGTCACACACACAAACAGTCTCACACACACAGTCACACACACAGTCACACACACACACACAGTCACACACACACACAGACACACACACAGTCTCACACACACAGTCACACAAGTCATACATACAGTCACACACACAGTCACACACACAGTGTCACACACCGAGTAGCTGTGGACACAATAAACTCTTTTCACTTTGAATATTTGCCTGGTGGAAGTCTGCCTTCATTTGAGTGCCTGCTCCATATTGGTTTGTTGTGCTGTCAGGAACAGTCAGAGTGAAGGATAGGTCCCTGCTGCACAGCAGCCTGGGACCTTTAAATCGCTAGATCCCGCCACAAGCACAGAACAAGCAGCAGCCACTGCTACAATGTGCTCTTGTAGGGCACTGGCGCTCAGCTTGTAAGCGAGTACACTGAGAGATTGGTGTGAATGTTACTGTACTGGAAAGTGTGAGAGTGATGTGAAGTAAATTTGTTAAAGGGGTGGTTTACCAAAAAGAAAGTCCTGTGTAATGCCAAGTCCATTCACAGACCAGTGTGGTCCTGACCATATTTCCTGCCTGGACCAATCCATAGATCATAGATTACAAAGGATATCCATTGGCAATGTCAATCCTTTTGGACCACAGATGGGCCAATTATCTGGTAGACTATTTTTTAAAAAAAGGTTGAATTTGCAGGCACTACCTACATATGTAAACTACAACTACTTCAACTTCCTACCCTTGAAAGAAGATCTGGCTGCATAACCTAGTTAGTGATCCCCAACCTGTGTCTCATGAGCAACATGTTGATCTCATTGGCCTCAATGCAGGTGAATTCCTTGCTTAAAGGTAAACTTTAGATGCATACAAACCATGTGTCCTGCCAAAAAGAGCCTCCTGCAGGCTGCCAGTCCACATTGGGGTTACCAGTACTAATTCACAGTCCTTTTTTTTTTTTGGAATCCCCAGAATATTTTTGCATGCTTATGTTGCTCTCCAACTTTTTTTTTACATTTGAATGTGGCTCACGAATAAAAAGGGTTGGAGACTCTAAACCTAGATAGTCCAGGACCTAGACCAGCCAAGAGACTGCCTCATGAATATAAAACTTGATGGATATCAATTGAAAAAAAAAAATACAATACCTTTAGTTCAACGGCACCTGTAGCAATTCCAGGTGTTTTGTCTATGGATGGACCCTTCAGCCCACTGCCAGTAATCAGTTCTGGACTGGGATTCAAAAAAGGCCCTGGAATAGGCCCAAACAGCTCCCCACCAGCCCACTAAATAGTGACTGTCTATAGCATCTTACAGCATCCTCTTTGGCATTTGCCAGAACCCATAGATTGCCAGTCTGGGCCTGCTAGCAAGAAATACATTTTTAAAAGTTTCCAAACAGAGAGTCTGTATCCATAGGCTGCACTGTAACAGTAGGGTGCTGACTCTGGCCATAAGCACGAGTCTGTACCCACGGGGTGGACAGTGACAGTGGGGTGCTGACTATGGCTATTAGCACACTCAGGGTTGGACTGGGGAGCCTCGCGTGTGTGTGCAAAATGTTTTTGCCGCGACTGCCCGAAGATCTGGGCCACAAGAGCCGGGGGCCAACCAGGTTTTTTCCCGGTGTCCCACCAGCCCAGTCCGACCCTGAACACGCAAGTCGGTACAGTGGGGTGCTATTAGGCTATTAGGAAAGCAAATGTCCTGCAAAGAGTACAGTGACCCTGAGGAAGTTACAGCAAAGTATGCCGCACTGTACAGTTAACAAGTTCATGCCCCATAACCTTATACTTATGATTAAGACAATTAGAAGACATAGGAGAGTGCACTTCATTTGACATATTAACATACCCGTAGGTTCCCAGCAAGAAGGCTGTGCAAGGAAGGCATTTATCTAAAGCAGTAGAAGATCTAAGCTATCTAACTCAATGACACATAACAGGTTGCTCTCTTCCAAAAAAAAATGCACACCAGATGTGTTGTTCAATAACATGTGAATGGCTGTCCATAACTGTAGAGCTCATGCCCACACATGACACTGACAAGTTAACAGTATATTATATAAGAGGCCTGACCGAGTCCAAACTGGCCCCCTCAACTGCAACAACTTTCAGTAGCCATGGTGGGTACGACACCTTATGTAGGGAGCATGGAGGGCATGTACAAAATCCCACCAGTAGAGTGACATATGTAGGGCCACAGATACATCTCAAGGGGGCCAATGCAATATAGGAAGGCTGAGATACCAATCTAAGGGGGAAAAGTCAATGAAACTTCCTTTCTGGGATGTACCACTTGCTCCTCATCCACATCCACTTGTGCTAATGTGCAGTTGCCATTGGTTGGTCAGTGGGATGCCGAAAGTTGCTGTACAGACAGCTGGGACTGAGTAATAATTTTTACAAAATTACAGACCTTACACACATTCTCAAAGGGGTCCCTGAAATTCGAGGTATTATTGAGAGCCTGCTAAAACAATATGTCTTGTTTTATATGTATGTTTAAAGGTCTTCCTACCTCACGCTCTTTTTCAGTTATATTCATTACATTACATTACTAGGTGAGTCATTGGAGGATTAGCATCCGTGGGACATGTTTATCAGTACAAAACATTAGTAGTTGTGGGGTAAACTGAATGTTCCACGTTTCTCAATAGAGAATAGTTTTATGGAATTCCTTTGAATGATTAACACAACCACTTACACCAGCTGTTTTCGAACTGAATCACCATCTGTGTTGTGCTCAAAACTATTTATCGTGTGTTTCATAGAAAAATGCTTTTTTTTTGTTTTTTGACTCAGATCACCCCCTTTTGGTTGATTCTGTACATCCGTCACAATACCAAATAAACAGAAGTTTACCATCCTAGCCAACTGAAACACAGGGCTAGAGTTTGTTAGGTCTTTTTAAACAGAAAATGTTGATAGTTACATAGTTAATTTGGGTTGAAAAAAGACAAAGTCCATCAAGTTCAACCCCTCCAAATGAAAACCCAGCATCCATACACACACCCCTCCCTACTTTTACATAAACTACATATACCCATACCTATACTAACTATAGAGCTTAGTATCAAAATAGCCTTTGATATTATGTCTGTCCAAAAAATCATCCAAGCCATTCTTATAGTCATTAACTGAATCAACATCACCCGGCAGTGCATTCCACAACCTCACTGTCCTGACATTGAAGAACCCCCTACGTTGCTTCAAATGCAAGTTCTTTTCTTCTAGTCTAAAGGGGTGGCCTCTGGTACGGTGATCCACTTTATGGGTAAAAAGGTCCCCTGCTATTTGTCTATGATGTCCTCTAATGTACTTGTAAAGTGTAATCATGTCCCCTCGCAAGCGCCTTTTTTCCAGAGAAAACATCCCCAACCTTGACAGTCTCCCCTCATAATTTAAGTCTTCCATCCCTCTAACCAATTTAGTTGCACGTCTCTGCACTCTCTCCAGCTCATTTATATCCCTCTTAAGGACTGGAGTCCAAAACTGAACTGCATACTCCAGATGAGGCCTTACCAGGGACCTATAAAGAGACAGAATTATGTTTTCATCCCTTGAGTTAATGCCCTTTTTATGCAAGACAGAACTTTATTTGCTTCAGTAGCCACAGAATGACACTGCCCAGAATTAGACAACTTGTTATCTACAAAAAAAGGCGGAGAGGGCAGTACTGTTGGATATGGGTTAAAGGCAATCCTGTCCTTCACCTGAGATAGGTAACAAGCAGGCTACTGCCACCACCAAAATAAGTTTCTTAATTTGCTTCAGCCAGCAGCTGCCCTGGTAACACCTACATTACTCCCCTAGCATGTTCCTCTAAAAGGAGAACTAAACCTTAATAATGCATATGGCTAGAAATGCCGTATTTTATACATTGAAAATTGAGCATAGGACTGGCCAGATATGGGATGACTTTGACGTAGTTGGCCAGCTTAAATATATTGCAATATATGGACAAACAATCCCTGTGTTGTTTAAAGGGTAAGGCATTTTTTAGTAGCAGTATGCACAAAATGTCGCTGTCTTAAATATATTGATAATGGGTTGAGTGCAGAGGACTCTTGTAGTTGACAGTAAATAAGCAGAAAAGAACATGAGGAGCTACAGGGTCTTTAGGGGGACAGATCTTTATTGCTAAAGGGCTGTGGTTGCCTTGGGCTGGTATAGAAGCACAAAACATAATGTACAACATTTCTAGCTACTTCTTTAGTTAAGCGTTAGTTCCTGCCAAATGCAGGAAGCACTATATTCATGGTGAAAGGAACAATTCTTGTCGGCCATTCTGGGGCACAAACACCTGCACCTAAATGAATTTACTATTATACAAACTGTAAAAACATGGCAGCTAATCTGGTTTTTGCACCTTTGCTCTTTGCACCACCAATTGTAAATGAACCCCAATGACATAATAAAGCAAACTTCTATTATCTATCAGACCCAGAACTCTCGGCAGCATATTATTAACGTAATAAAAGAAAAGGCATTTTTTCACCATGTTAGTACCCCCTTAAGTATTTGGAATCAAAATCATGACCCCTTCTCAGGCGACCCCCCAGCACCCTCCCCTGACTAAGGTGGTTTTCAGGGGTGTACTGATTATAGGTAGGCTAGGGACCCAGGCATTGCTGGTAGGGCAATAGAAGGCATTCATTTGTAGAAGGCATTTAGTCTATAGCTTATTAATATTGTAAGGTTTACTGACAGAGGATCCCTATGCTTGACAGTAATATGTACAGTGCTTTACATTAAATGGGTGGTTCACCTTTAAGTTAACTTTTGCATTTCAAGCAACTTTTCAATTGGTCTTAATTTTTTTTTTTAAATGTTTTTTGAATTACTTGCATATATGTCACTGACCCCATCTATAACATATTCTCTGTAAGGCTACAATTTTCATTTTTATTGCTACTTTTTAATTCAGGGCTGGAACTAGGGGTAGGCAGAGTAGGCACGTGCCTAGGGCACAAAACTGGGGGGGCACCAGGCTGGTACCTCTCTGTCGCCTACCCCATGTCCGGTCCCCTCTCTCCCAAACTGGCATTTTCTTCACCTATTGCGCTCTTGTGCATGGTCCATTTTTGTGCATGCGCGCAGGAGCTAATTCTGTTTGCGTGCACGAGTGCTCCATTGTGCACATGCGCGCATGAGGGCCAATAGGGGCGTGTGCGCGCACGAGCGTCAATTCGCATGTGTGCTCTCAGCCGGCGCCGGGGACAGACAGGCTGCCTAGGGCACCTGGCTGGCCTGGCCCGGCTCTGTTTTAATTACTCATCTTTCCATTCATAGCCTCTCCCATACATATTCCATGAAAACCAAATGCAGATTTTCTCAGAACATCACTCTCTATCTCATAATAAAAGTTAATTTAAAGGTGAACAACCCCTTGTAAAGAACTCTGGATGAATAAAAGAAGCAAGACTAATGAAAAACTTATACTCTCTATACCAAATGAAAAGGAAGATTACCTGACAGTGTCACTACAGTAGGGTGGATTCATACATATTCATAGCCATAGTTTGGACATATGGAATATATTAATAGTGAATCAGTTAATAGTGCTCCTCCAGCAGAATTCTGCACTGAAATCCATTTCTCAAAAGAACAAACAGATTTATTTATATTTAATTTTGAAATCTGACACAGGGCTAGGCATATTGTCAGTTTCCCAGCTGCCCCCAGTCATGTGACGTGCTCCGATAAACTTCAGTCACTCTTTACTGCTGTACTGCAAGTTGCAGTGATATCACTCCCCTCCCCTCCCCCCCCCCAGTATCCCATCAGCAGAACAATGGGAAGGTAACCAGATAGCAGCACCAAAAATGTAAGTGTTTTAAAGTACTGAAAATATCATGTAGTGTTGCCTTGCACTGGTAAAACTGATCTGTTTGCTTCAGAATCACTACTATAGTTCATATAATCAAGCTGCTGTGGAGCAATGACGGAAATTGAAAAAAGGCTATATGGCACAGGTTAAATAGTGAATAACAGATAACACCATTATGTTCTACAGAGCTTATCTGCTGTGTAACCTGAGCCTTTTCTCCTTTGAATTGCTGCCCCCATGGCTACACAGCAGCTTATTTATATAAACGATATTAGTGTTTCTGAAGCAAACACAGCAGTTTTACCAGTGCAGGGCAACACTGCATTATATTTCTATTACTTCAAAACACTTTCATTTTATAATATTACTGTTCCTTTAAGTGCTGGCTCTTTCTTAAATCGCATGACCAGCCAAAATGACCTGAGATGGCTGCCTGCACACCAATATTATAAATTAAAAAAATACACTTGCAGGTTCAGGAATACACTTTACAGCTAATGTTACATTAGAGGACATTATAGACAAATATCAGGGGACCTTTTTACACATAAAGAGGATCACGTACCAGAGGTCACCCCTTTAGAGTAGAAGAAAATTATTTTCCTTTGAAGCAACATAGGTGGTTCTTCATAATGAGGACAGTGAGGTTGTGGAATGCACTGCCAGATGTTGTTGTGATGGCTGATTCTGTTAGTGCCTTTAAAGGAGAACTCAACCTAAAAATTAAGAAAATCCCCTACCTAGTAAGCAAGATAATCTCCCCTCCCTGCTTCCCCTCGCATACTTCAATCTGTCTGAAAATGACCCTAAAATTAAGTAAATAGAGTAAGCGCAGCGGAGCTTGTAGGCATCATCTGGATTGCGAGTCTTCATCTGTAATAGGGCGCCATATTGACACATGGGCAGTAGGAGCAGTCTTCCGGAGCGTACCGACTGCGCATGCGCCGAAAGTTTGAAAATTGCTGAAGAGGACCTGAATTGCCATAGAAGAAATCTGAGGAAGGTTGAATTCTCCTTTATGAGGGGCTTCGATGATTTCTTGGACAATTATAATATCCAAGGCTATTGTGATACTAAAATCTACAGTTAATATAGATATGGGTGTATATATATATATATATATATATATATATATATATATATATATATATATATATATATAGTTTGTGAGTGTCTGGAGGGTCAGTGTGAGTATGTGAAGGCAGGAGAGGGCTAAGCTGGCTGGGCACCCTAGTCAGTCTGCCTGGCAACCTCGTTCACGTGCACTCGCGTCCACAATGACATTGTGTGGGGTATGGAGTACGTTGTGTCACATCAAGGCCCCATCAAGGGGGTACAAGGAATACTATTGCTAGGGGCCCATTCTGCACCCGATTGGGGGGCCATCTACGTGGAACTAAACTTATAGAACTTACTTAAAAGCATATGGAACTTAAAAACTTCCATAACTTGCATATCAAGCAATGACAAGTGCATGTGTGTGTGTGTGTAAGGTTAAAACTCCACTGACCACCAATCAATATAAAATCTAAATCCCACTGACTATTTATATGAACGAGTTATTGCAGAATAAGACAGCTTTATATATTAGTATGACTATGTATGAATATGGTAATGGGAATAGCCCGTGTAGATTCAGGAAGAAGCAGCCTATGTACTATACGGCATTTAGTAAATGATAGAAGGCAATGTACGGATGGCTGAAGTTGCTTGAACCGGTTGTTTAGGATACAGATAATGAAGCTGAGATTCCGTAGTGGGAGGCGGGTGGATATAAAAAATTATGGGAAGGCCAAGTTATAGGAAGGCAGTCTTCCATAGAGCCCATTTTAAGCAAATCATTCTACAAATAATATCCTTTTAATGTAATAATAAAGTGGAACCTTGTACTTGATGGTAACTAAGCTGCATGAATCCAGCAAATTCTGTTAGGATGGCTTAAATGTTGGGGAATGTTAAATTCATTTTTAGCATACTTGAGGTGTAGAGATGTAAATTAAGGGACACCCCAGGTCCCAAGCATTCCAGATAACAAATCACATGTGCTCTATGTACTAGTGGAGAGGTACAACATACAATTTAAAGACTTGGTCAGGAAATGACTCTTGGATTTCATCACAACTAAGCTCAGTTTTAAATGTCATTGTTGCAGCAATAACAACTTTGGGTTTTAAATACCTCTGCCCACTTTCACATGAGTATGAGTCATTTACGTGCTCAACTCTCAAGTGTTAACACCAGCTGCCACCTTGTGGTACATTGTACTTATGCACCCCTTAAGAACACTGCAATACAGGAGATCTGGTGTTAGACAGACAGCAATACAGGAGATCTGGTGTTAGACAGACAGCAATACAGGAGATCTCGTGTTAGACAGACAGCAATACAGGAGATCTGGTGTTAGACAGACAGCAATACAGGAGATCTCGTGTTAGACAGACAGCAATACAGGAGATCTCGTGTTAGACAGACAGCAATAAAGGCAGGCCCAGATTTGTGGAGAGGCCACTAAGGCCCGGGTGTAGGGTGGCAGGATTTTAGGGGGCGGCATGCTGCCCAACCACACCCACATTGGTTTAGAAACACTGTTGATGCACAGGAGATACAATAGTTTTTAAAAATTCCTGTTTGCCAATCCCCATGTCTCTGGTCCCAATAAAAATTTGATTGAATAAAAAGGAGGGGACGGGGTGATGAGCAACAGGGGACCTAGAGGCACCTGCTATGTAAATCCGGCCCTGAATAAAGGATATCTCATGTTAGACAGCAGGTGATGAGGGAAAGAAAAGAACTGCAGAAAATGATACAAATGCTTTAAAATGGCAACCAAAACCTGAAAGACGTGGAAGAAAACTGAAAACGACCATTGGAATGGATAGAAGAATAGCGAAAATGGCAAAGACTCGGCCAATGATCAGCTCCAGGGAGATCAAAGAAGGTGTAAAGTTACCTGTGATACTGATACAATTAGAAGCCAAGCTATCGGCAAGAAGCCCCTGCAAAGTCCCATTGTTGAAAAAAAGATGTGCTGAAGAGCTTACAATTTGCCAAAGAACACACTGACTGGCCTAAAGAGAAATGGCACAACATTTTGTGGACTGATGAAAACAAGATTGTTCTCTCTGGGTCTAGGGATCACAGACAGGTTGTCAGACGACCCCAAACACTGAATTCAAGTCACAGTACAGCGTGAGGACAGTGAAACATGGTGGCAAAGCATCATGATATGGGGAGGTTTCTCATACTATGGTGTTGGGCCTATTTATCTCATACCAGGGATCATGGACCAGTTTCAATACATCAAAATACTTAAAGAAGTCATGTTGCCTTATGCCGAAGAGGAAATGTCCTTGAAATGGGGGTATCAACAAGACAACAACCCCAAACACACCAGTAAATGAGCAACATCTTGGTTCCAGTCCAACTAAATTGACGTTATGGAGTGGCCAGCCAAATCCCCAGACCTTAATCCAATAAAAAAAACTTGTGGGGTGACATCGAAAATGCTGTTTGTGAGGCAAAAGCAAGAAATGCAGAAGAATTGTGGAACGTAACAGGTGCCAGAAGTAGGTGGACTCCATGTAACACAGATGTGCAGCAGTTCTCAGAAACACTATTTATACAACTAAATATTAGTTCAGTGATTCAAAGGAAAGCAATATCTTGAAACATTTTCCAGTTTATACAGTGAATGTTTGTTTGTGCTGACATTTACATTTTTTTTTGAACAGTCTAATATTCCCTTTTCTTCACTTCTTGTAAAGGAATAACACAAATGTGATTAATTCTTCATGTTTTGATTTGGAATAGAATGTGCAGTGTTCCCAATGCATTTGTGTGTATGGTAATAAAAGCTATTTTACGGATTTTGAGCTTTATTCTATTTTTTTAAACACTATTATTCTGAACAAAACTGTATGAATAAAGCATGTACATGCCTACTTAATCTTCTCCCCTTTCTTCTTTCATTTTACTACTTCTTTCTGTTTCCCACAACCTTGGAAACAACGCTGCACCCCTGATCAACTTCCCAAAATGTAACTTTTTACCTTAGCACTGGGTTCCCCAGTATAATTAGCTGAGGAGAGTAATTGTTAATTGATCACCTGACCAGAAATACTGCAACTCTAAGGGGGTTATTTACTAAACTCAGAATGCAAAAATCGGACTTTTAAAAAAAATCCTGAATTTTTAGGAATTTATTAAACCCAGAGGATGAAAAAGCCTGAATCTGAAAATCCGGCATCTCAGACCTGTTGAGGTTGCATATAAGTCAATGGGTGAAGTCCCAATGATTTTTTCATGTGCGCTGGTTTTCGTGCAATACCCCGATGTTTTCAGGCGAAAATTCCGAAAAAAATCTTGAAAATCTGATTTTTTTCTGCAAAGTAAATTTTCAGGAAAATGTAATAATAAATAAACGTAAAAAATCTGAACGGATTTGATCGGGGTTTGTAGCAGAAAATATTGAGATAAATTTGGACTTTGATACATTTCCCCCTGAGTGGGTTATTTACTAAACTCTGAATGCAAAAATCACAAAAAAATGTGATTCTTTTTATATAAAATTGGACTTTTAAAAAATCAAGAATTCTCTTTATGCACAGAATTCTATTATATCCATTCTATTAAGTCTCTTGTGTATAATACCGTTATAACCTTTAAAGGAAAACTAAACCCCCCGAACAATGTAGGTCTCTATAAAAATATACCTTAGTCCGTGTGCTAAGGGCAAGGCCAGATGTGGCGTTTTTAAAAAAGCTCCGCCAGGCGTAAACAAGCATAAACTGCACTTCCACTGAAACTAATGGAAAACGCACTATGGCAATTCACACAGGGCGCTTGCAAGCCAAAATCCGCCACAGGACGTCAGTATTGGCTTTTTTCAGGAGAAACGCCAATACGTAAGAAACTACCAAATCAATAGACTCTATGGGATCTGCACGTTTGAAACCACATTTTGAGTAAATATGCAGCGTATTTTAAATATGGCGTCCAAATGCTCAATGAGAAGTGCATGTTGGGAAAAGAAACCTACGTGCTGAAAAATGCATGAAAAACTCATGTTGATGGTTGTTAGTGGTTTCAGTGGCATATTTACGCCCGGCGTTTCTTTTTAAAAAAAGCAACGTAAAAACGCCACGTCAGGCCTTGCCCTTAAGCCCTTATATACCATAACTCTAAAGCTGTATTTTTCAGACTTTTTCAGTTCAATCAACCCTCCCCAATTATCAATCTATGACGTGTAGGTTGGGGACCCCAGTTGCTGCTTCTGGCCTCCCTAGTTGAGAACCACTGCTCCAAAGGAGTTTTATTAAATAAAAAAACTGCAAATCATTTAAATAGACACAGGTAACAGCTACGCAATTTGCAAAATCAGAAACTGAAACATTAAACAAGAAAATTACAGTTATCAAAGTCTCAATATAAAACCCTCTTAGGCATTTAGTCGCGGTTAAAATAAACCAAAACAAGTATAATCACCGCCGGCTTCTTTTCTGTTTATGAGGAATAAAGCAGAGAGCGTTGCTGAGCACATTAACTCATCAGCAATGACACTAATTACAGGTTTGATGACATGATTCTGCATATGCTCCAGGCACAGTCTCATTTTTAAAAATCCACTTACCCGATCATGGCACGCAGGAGTACAATAATTACGCACAGAATTGGTGAATACATTAGTGCGTATTTATTTCGGGAGGAGGCTACAGAGGGCAGCAGTCATTCACAACATTATGCCATAAGCTGTTTCATGTTTGTAAAGCTGCCAGACACGGAATGCTTCAATAACTCCTTGCAAAAGTATCCAGCTCAACTATTGAAATTTTGTTCTTTTTACTACACTTGAGCCATGGGCCAGAAGTCCTGAGAAGCAACGTCCTATGTCATATTCCTATTTCAAAGCAACACCATGCAAAATGTGTTTGTTAGAAAAAAATATTGGGAAACCATTGTATATCTCTACATTTTACTTTTTTTCTAGTTTTGCACACTGTTTGACAGGACCCCCCCACCAAATAAAAACCAATATGTATAGTTGACACTATCACATCCAGATAGCAGACTGCTTAGTAGCCATCTCTCCCTGGATGAACCAACGACACCTCAAGCTCAACTTGGCCAAGACTGAACTCATGGTCTTTCCACCCAAACCGAGCCCTTCTCTTCCTTTCACCATTACTATTGATGGCATGACCATTAACCCGGTTAACATAGCACGCTGCTTGGGGGTCATCTTTGACCAGTCCCTCTCCTTTTCTAATCATATTAATAATAATGCCAAAACCTGTAGTTTATTCCTCCATAATATAGCCAAGATACACCTGTTTCTTTCACAAAACACAGCCAAAACACTAATCCATGCCCTTATCTTATCCCATTTAGACTATTGCAATCTCCTCCTAACTGGTCTTCCTGACTCCCATCTCTCTCCCTTCCAATTAATCTTAAACTCTGCTACCAGGATCCTTCTGCTCTCTCCTAAAAGGGAACCTGCTCAACCCCAACTAAAATCCTTAGGGTGGTTGTCTGTTAAGCAAAGGATAGCATATAAACCCTTCTACTAACATTCAAAGCCCTTCACTTCTCTGCTCCTCACTACATTTCTTCTCGTCTCGCTATATGTTCCTGGTCGTCTTCTCCTTTCAGAACCACCTTCTCTTCACACCATCCACATCCACTCGTCTCAAACCCTTCTATCTTGCTGCTCCTTACCTGTGGAATTACATCCCTGAATTCCTCCGTAAGGAATCCTCGCTCAATCTCTTCTAGAAAAAATGAAAAGCCTATCTTTTTTTAACTTTTTCATCTCCAATTTGTGCCTGTATGTTAGCCTCCCATCCACTTAGACTGTAAGCTCTAGGGGGCAGGGACCTCCTTCTCACTATGTCTCTTACCACATAGCTCTTAAGCTTTTTGTTCTGATATGATTCTGTGTATATTTATTATGTGATTTGTCTTCCCTGAGTATTTTTTTTATATATATTGTACTTTTATGCAGTGTACAGTGCTGCGAAACAATAAAATCCCATTTTTACTTTCTTTAATGGAAAAGAAACCTATCTCCAATATCTTTAATTAAAAAAGGTGTACCGTTTTCATAAGAAACCTGACTGTATGCAGTGAAATTCATTTACTGCTGTGGATAGGAATTGTCAGATGGTCCCTAGCTGCTCTGCAGGGAAACAATCATACTTATGAACAGCAGGAGGAGCCGTCACTTTACTTCCCAGCAATGCAGAACTCAAACAGCTTTGTTTGTTTCCCTGTTTTGATAATTAAAGGGATCCGGTCATCGGAAAACATGTTTTTTTCAAAACGCATCAGTTAATAGTGCTGCTCCAGCAGAATTCTGCACTGAAATCCATTTCTCAAAAGAGCAAACAGACTTTTTTTAAATTCAATTTTGAAATCTGACATGGGGCTAGACATTTTGTCAATTTCCCAGCTGCCCCCAGTCATGTGACTTGTGCCTGCACTTTAGGAGAGAAATGCTTTCTGGCAGGTTTTTTCCTTCTCAATGTAACTGAATGTGTCTCAGTGGAACATGGGTTTTTACTATTAAGTGTTGTTCTTAGATCTACCAGGCAGCTGTTATCTTGTGTTAGTGAGCCGTTATCTGGTTACCTTCCCATTGTTCTTTTGTTTGGCTGCTGGGGGGGGGGATAGGGAGTGGGGTGATATTACTCCAACTTGCAGTACAGCAGTAAAGAGTGATTGAAGTTTATCGGAGCACAAGTCACATGACTTGGGGCAGCTGGGAAATTGACAATATGTCTAGCCCCATGTCAGATTTCAAAATTGAATATAAAAAAATCTGTTCTCTCTTTTGAGAAATGGATTTCAGTGCAGAATTCTGCTGGAGCAGCACTATTAACTGATTCATTTTGAATTTTTTTTTTACGGTACCTAAGCAGACCACACTGAACATGTGCACAGTCTTGGTCTTGCAAAGATGTTAAACAAAGTTACAAGATGGTGACCCCCGTAGCCAACTTAGAAAACATAAATCATTTGTTTGATTAGGCTTGTGGTGCAGTAAGTTCATGTTTATATTTAGTATACAAAATACAGAATTTCTAGCTTTATTTTAGACTTTCCTTGTCCTTTAACAGCACTTTACAACTAAAGTTATACATACATACATACTAGGGGGCCTATTTCAGAACATTCAAATGTTTTTTTTTTTCACAAATCTCTAAAAATTTGTTTTTTTTTCTATGATTCTTTGAAAGATTTATTGTGTATTAAGTGTAAAAACCACGAAAAACTTGAATACAAAATTAGCATTTTTTTTTTTGCTCATACTTTTTGGGGGTTATTTATCAAAATTTGAACTTTATTGATTTTTCTAAATAAAGTCAGACCAAACTAGAATCCACAATTTGACCTTTGTTATCATTAAAAAAAAGCACGATTTAATCGATTCGGGGGAAAACTCAGTAAGACCAAGCAAAAACCCGAATCGTACGATTTTTTTTCCTACACTTGAGCCATGGGCCAGAAGTCCCGAGAAGCAACGTCCTATGTCATATTCCTATTTCAAAGTAACACCATGAAAAATGTGTTAGGTAGAAAAAACATATTGGGAAACCATTGTATATCTCTACATTTTACTTTTTTTCTAGTTTTGCACACTGTTTGGAAGGACCCCCCCACCAAAAACAAACAAATATGTATGGTTGACACTAGGGGGGCCTATTTACGAACATTCAAATGTATTTATTTTTTTCACAAATCTCTAAAAAAATATTTTTTCTAGGTTTCTTTGAAACTCTAAAAATTCTAGATTTATCTTAAAGGACCAGTAACATCAAAATTTTTTTTAAAAGAATTCGTTAGAATACAACGAAAAAAAACACCAAGAGAAATAAAATCTTAAAATAGCAAAGCTTTTATTATGAAATAACTTACAGAAATTCTGCTTCCGCTCCTCTACAAAAAAGGCGACACGGCGACCATCTATACTGCGGCGCTTGATTTCTCCTCCCTGGCTATTCTAGTGACAGTGTTTCCTCTGCCCCCATCTCCTTTTGCAGCTCTCGGTGCCCGTACCCCTTCCTGCGCTGCGATATCAGTCGGCAGCTGCGAGTGTTGCAAAGAAACAGGACTTCTTCGCCAGCCTGGATGAGACCCTATTGGCCCGAGCAGAAGCATTCGCTGCAGTTGACATCGCCGTGTCCCAAGGCAAGAGCCATCCCTTCAAGCCAGATGCCACGTACCATACTATGAACAGCGTGCCATGCTCCTCCAACACCACCGTGCCACTCGGACATCACCAGCACCATCAGGTGCTGGAGCCCGGGGACCTCCTGGAACACGTCACCTCCCCGTCCCTAGCATTGATGGCCAGTACCGGACATGAAGGAGTCCGCGGCGGCGAAGGAGGTGGAGGGGCAGGAGTTGGTGGCGGAGGCTTGATCTCTACCTCGGCAGATCCGCACAGCCACATGCACGGACTGAGCCACCTTTCCCACCAGGCAGCCATGAACATGACCTCTGCCCTTCAGCACCCTGGACTGTCACCCCTAGTTTGCTCCTCCGCTGCTTGAATCGCTCAGCAAAGGCTTCCAACTCGCGCGGGTCAGTCTCTGAGTCGCAGACACACAAGACTCCCTTTACGTACAGTCCTGGAACGGATCTTGCGGAGCAAACTGAAGTAGAATAGCACCACCGTGCCACTCGGCCCTCACCATCACCAACATCATGTGCTTTCGCCCGGGGACCTCCTGGAACATGTCACCTCCCTGTCCCTAGCATGGTCGCCACTCATCACTGCAATGGGGGGCAGGTGGCTTCGGCAGGCTAGGTGTCTGCGACTCAGAGACTGACCCGCGCGAGTTGGAAGCCTTTGCTGAGCGATTCAAGCAGCGGAGGAGCAAACTAGGGGTGACAGTCCAGGGTGCTGAAGGGCAGAGGTCATGTTCATGGCTGCCTGGTGGGAAAGGTGGCTCAGTCCGTGCATGTGGCTGTGCGGCTCTGCCGAGGTAGAGATCAAGCCTCCGCCACCAACTCCTGCCCCTCCACCTCCTTCGCCGCCGCGGACTCCTTCATGTCCGGTACTGGCCATCAATGCTAGGGACGGGGAGGTGACGTGTTCCAGGAGGTCCCCGGGCTCCAGCACCTGATGGTGCTGGTGATGTCCGAGTGGCACGGTGGTGTTGGAGGAGCATGGCACGCTGTTCATATTATGGTACGTGGCATCTGGCTTGAAGGGATGGCTCTTGCCTTGGGACACGGCGATGTCAACTGCAGCGAATGCTTCTGCTCGGGCCAATAGGGTCTCATCCAGGCTGGCGAAGAAGTCCTGTTTCTTTGCAACACTCGCAGCTGCCGACTGATATCGCAGCGCAGGAAGGGGTATCGGCACCGAGAGCTGCAAAAGGAGATGGGGGCAGAGGAAACACTGTCACTAGAATAGCCAGGGAGGAGAAATCAAGCGCCGCAGTATAGATGGTCGCCGTGTCGCCTTTTTTGTAGAGGAGCGGAAGCAGAATTTCTGTAAGTTATTTCATAATAAAAGCTTTGCTATTTTAAGATTTTATTTCTCTTGGTGTTTTTTTTCGTTGTATTCTAACGAATTCTTTTAAAAAATTTTTTGATGTTACTGGTCCTTTAAGTGTAAAATCCACAAAAAACTCGAATACAAAAATTTGGCAGTAACAGTTGTTGAGGTCCTATAAAATGTCAATAAGAGCTGCGTGGATCCTATTGGACCATTTTTAATCAATTTGGTATTTTGTAGTACAGATTGCAGCATTTTTTTTTTTGCTCATAGTTTTTGAGAGTTATTTATCAAAATCCGAATTTTTCAGATTTTTTTAAATAAAAAAGTCCGACCAAATTAGAATCCACGATTGAACCTTATTTATCACTAAAAAAAAATTGACCAAAAACACGATTTCTACCGAATAGTATGTTTTTTTTATGGATTTTTGCCAGAGCAGACACAGAAATTTACAAATAGGACAGGGGACCTTCTCCCATTGATTTATATACAAGTTAGGCAGGTCTGAGATTTGGGGATTCTGACTTTTTGCAGCCTCGGGATATAACGGTCAAATTTTTCGAGTTTTTAGCATTCAAACTTCAATAAATAACTGCCAATAGATTCAGATTTTTTAATAACTTTCATGCAGGCCCGGACTGGCAATCTGTCTGTTTGGGCTGCTCAATTTCTAGCTATGTGGGCCAGGGAAACCCTGGAGCTGAAGAAGGGAGCTGAAGCTGTGAGCCACAAAGGAGAACAGAAGAATCTGCTGGAAGAAGACCGGCTGCCAAATGTTTCTACTGAATACCAATAGTCATTTTTTTTTCTTTAAATCCCTGGTCACCAATGTGTTTTTTTGTAACTTTTATTTGGGGGCCCTGACCACCAATTTTTTTTCAAGTTTTATGGGGGGCCCTGCCCAACTATGTTTTTTTTAAACTTGTAGAGCCCCACGGGTCACACGCTGCGTCTTCATCTGACCGTCGGATACATGTAGTTTCACCTGCACTCTCATTCACTTCCTTCATCTTCTGGATATTCAACACATGGCATGTGATGGCAACGAATCGCTCCTTGGCCCGCTGTGCTGTTCAGCCCTTATTTTGAACACTGATATTATTTGGAACAAGCCTCAATTAATGATTCAATTACACACATTCAGCAGCAGGTCATGACTGTTGCTTTTCTATTACTCGACTGCACCTACTAGTAAATTATTTGCCATGTAAAAATATTTCTACCAAAAACATTGATCAGGTTAGTGATGTGTGTGTGTGTGTGTAAATATGTGCACTGAACCTTCACTCTGCACACAGGTCTGTCACTATGACTGGGAACTCATTTGCTTTCCTTGATTGAAGTCAATCTGATTATTCTCCATACACAACAACACAATCGTCTATATGTGGTGACCCACCGAGTTCACTACTTCTCATTTTGTTTACATGGAATCTTCTTCCTGCTCATAGATATGGACACAATAACTTACCCCGTCACATGTCATATATGTTCAGATTAACATTTAGGGGCATATTTATCAAGAGTCGAATTTCAAAGTCAAAAAGACCAACCGAAATCAAGTCAAAATTTTTTTTGGGTCGAATAGGTCTTATAGGTTTTTAATCTAATAGGTCCGTATTTGGCCAAATTTGAATCATTCAAATCGAATTAATAGTGCAATCGATCGAATTAGATTTAAAGTTTTTCCCCCAAAAAAACTTTGATTTTTCAAAGTCCACCAATTGACTGCAAATAGGTTCTAGCTGGTCCCCCATCGGCTAAAACAGCAATTTGGAATGTTTACAGAGACAGTACATGATACATTTCAATATTCAAATTTTTTTCTAATTCGAATCGAATTTGGACTATTCCCTAGTCGAAGTACACAAAAAATTGCTTGAAATTATAACTTTTTTCATTCGAAAATTCACCTTGACCTTTGACAAACCTGCCCCTTAGAATCATGTAGCCGTTCACATTTCGAGACATTTTGCAATTAATCTTTTTTCTTAGATTAATCAGTATTTGGCTGCTTTTGATTTTGAAAGACTATGGGGCAGATTTATCAGAGGTCGAATTTTGAGTTTATAGGAGTGTCTAAAAACTCCCATCAACTCGAAATTCTAAAAAAAAAAAAAAAATTTAAAAATGGGTGAAGAGGATCGAGGTGCAAATTCGAATCTAATTAGAATGAAATTCGATCGAATTTGATTCAAATTTTTTCACTAGAAAAATATATTTTTTGAAGAAAAAAAATTAATTTTTTTCAAAAGTCCACCAAATGACTCCAAATTGATTGTAGGTCCCCCATAAGTTAAAACACCAATTCAGCAGGTTTTACATGGGGAATAGTCGAATTCAAATCGAATTTGGACTATTCCTTGTCGAATTAAAAAAAATGTCAAAATAAAGTCGAAGTTTTTTTTGATCGAATAGGTTGGTTTTTGATCGAATAAGTTATACAAAGTTTTTCCCAAAAAAAACTTTGATTCCACCAATTGACTCCAAATAGGTTGAAATAGGACTATTCCCTAGTCGAATTACACTAAGGGGCATATTTATCAAGGGTCGAATTTAAAAAAATGTCGAAATTCCAATTCAAAAAGACCAACCGAAATCAAGTCTAAGTTTTTTTTTTTTGGTCGAATAGGTTGGTTTTTGATTGCATAGGTCCGTATTCGGCCGAATTTGAATTGTACCAATCGAAGTAATACAAAGTTTTTCCCAAAAAACCCTTTGATTTCAGCAATTGACTCCAAATAGGTTCTAGGAGGTACCCCGTAGGCTAAAACAGCAATTTGGCAGGTTTTTGATGACAAATCGTCAGTCATATTTTTAAAGAGACAGTACATGATAACGTTCGAAAATTTTAATTTTTTATCAAATTCAAATTTAATTTGAACTATTCCGTAGTCGAAGTACACAACAATTCGCTTGAAATTCGATTTTTTTTAATTAGAATTTTCCCTTCGACCTTTGATAAATCTGCCCCTATGTCTTTTAAATGCAATTTACATAAAAATAACTTTAGTTTTCCTGCAAGACAATTAACTATACATGACAAATACAAGTCCAAGCATCCTTAGGCATGAGAGCAAACCGATACTAAATTAGATTAAAATGCAACGCCACAGCAAGCAGGAACACTAAAAAAAACAAGTTATTCGTAAAACGTAATTTAACAAAAACTTTACTCTTTACAGCAAATGAACATTTTACAAGCTGGTCCCAAAAAGACGCAGATACTTTGCGACAACATTAACCAGACAGATTACTTCTCATGTATCAAATGGTGGTCACAACAGAAGTACAGCAAACGGCAGACATATTGAACACGTGTTTAAGGCTTCGTTAGTAAAGATATAAATATATATTATTTTATCCAAAAATATAAATGCTGTATACAGATTGCCAGACATCACAATCCTAGATGGATGAAAAAAAAAAATGATATATAGAAAACACAATATCCGTAATCACAAGTAAAAACGCTGTACGATTAGGTCGTGTCACATTATTCAGCTCCTGTACAGCTGAGAAACTTACTAAATACAATAAATTAAAAATTCTACATTGTTTCAGTCTGTCTACATGCAGCAGTTGGGTGTCTGATGAATGATCCAATATATCTTATAGGGGGGTTTCTTTCCTAGCAGATGTATTAGAGCTCACTCAAATAACTGATTCCAGTACAAACAAAATCCAACAAAATAACTGCCTTTTGCACAAATTCTGCATGTAGAGAGACATGATGTCTGGTGATTTTAATAGTGAGCTCTAATACATCTTCTAGGCAAAAGGAGCCCCCCTATAAGATATATTGGATCATTCATCTGACTCCCAACTGCTGCATGAAGACAGAATGAAGAGAAACAGATGCTGAGAGAGGAATAGTGAAGATAAACTTTAGAAACAATGCAGAATTTTTAATTGATTGTATTTTGTATAAGTTTCTTATTTCAGTATGCTGAAGCTTATATTAAATTTTATTACATTTTTGCAATAGTTCCCCTTTAGACAGCCACCTCTACGTTAGAAAACAAAAATCTGATTGGTTGCTATGGGCAACATCTCCAGATATTTATCCCCAATGTTAGTAAACATAAGACCCAGAGGCCCTATGGGAACAAATCAGCTCTAAACAACAGATGACCAAATAAAAATATCTGCAGTGTTAATGTTCAGTGGAGGACCGCATATGCAAAGGTTGACGAGTATAGGTGTATACTAAGGGGCAGATTTATCAAGGGTCAAAATCCGAATTAAAAAAAATTTGAAATTTGAAAAAAAAATTGGATTCAAATTTGAATTTTTTTTTAAATTTTGAGCTATTTTTTGTGTACTTCAACATAGGACTAGTCCAAATTCGATTCAAATTTGAAAAAAAAATTCGAAAATTCTAAATGTATCATGTACGGTCTCTTTAAAAATTCGACTTTGACCATTCAGCATCTAAAACCTGCCGAATTTGTTTTAGCCTATGGTGGACCTCGTAGAACTTATTTGGAGTCAATTGGTAAACTTTGAAAAATCTAAGTTTTTTTTTTTTTTTGGAAAAACTTCAAATCGAATGTGCCGTTACTTTGATTCATATTAGATCAAAAAAGGACCTATCCACCCTGATTTTTTTTTTTTTATACATTTCTTTTGGTCTTTTTTTTTTTTTTATTCGAATTTTGAAGTTATGGGAGTTCAAAAAAAACCTCCCATTCAACCCTTGATAAATCTGCCCCCAAGGGTTGGGAAATCACATAGGTGGTAATTTGGGAGTGACAAAAAGGATATATTAAATTATGTAAGTTATACAACTTTATTTAAGAATTTAAAATTGCTGCAGAATAGATCTAAAATCATCCCCAGAAATGAAAGTGTTGCACTCCAGATGTAGTTGTGGCACTCAGGGACGAGCAGAAAGAATTCATTTTTATATCACAGGGATCAAGCACTTCAGAACAGATAAACCGCTTGGGGGGCACATTTATCAAGAGTCGAATTTCGAATTTGAAAAACTTCGAAATTCAAATTCAAAAAGACCAACCGAAATTAAGTTAAAGTGTTTTTTTTTTTGGCCGAATCTGTCCTTTTTGGATCGAATAGGTCCATATTTGGCAGAATTAGAATCGTACGAATCGAAGTAACAGTATATTAGATCGAATTCGAAACGAAGTTTTTTCCCAAAATATAACATTCGATTTTTTAAAGTCCACCAATTGACTCCAAATAGGTTCTAGGAGGTCCCCATAGGCTAAAACAGCAATTTGGCAGGTTTTAGATGGTGAATGGTCGAAGTTGAATTTTTAAAGTTATATTTCGATATTCAATTTTTTTTCAAATTAGAATCGAATTTTGAACTATTCCCTAGTCGAAGTACACAACAAATAGCTCAAAATTTGAATTTTTTTGAATTCGAGAATTCACCTCGACCTTTGATAAATCTGCCCCTGGATGTTAACAACTTGTCTTGCCCCAGATCTCGCTACATTTAAGGCGTGTGAAGAGAAAAGGCAGATACCGTTTATAAAATAGATTTGTCTGCTAAGCCAAACTTAAAAACACATAGAAAATAAGCCACTATTGTAGCAAATATGCACAATTTAATTTTTGTTTTATTGTCGTTTTAATCAAAAAAAAAGAAAAAAAATTGCCTTATAAAAAAAAGTGAAAATACATTTATCACAGCATTTACATCTTTTAAACAGTTCGGATTGGCATATCAAAAGAGTAGAATGCTGAATTTGTACAACGGGACTTGGGGGGAATTACCAATATTTTAATTTTGTTGCATTTGTGCGATTTACTCCACATTTGCACTAGTTACTCTGAACAGCCCCAATAAGGTTTTTATATTACAGTTGGCCTCAATGCATTGGAGATCTGGCACGGAAAGGGATGGTTTCTGTTTGCACCAGTGCAAAGCCGGAGTCAGCACTTGTTTATACATAAGAATGAACCATCAAATTAGAGTAAGAACATGATTTGTCCTATTTGTAATTTAACTCTATAGGGGTTATTTATCAAAGTCTGAATTTATCGCAATATTTTCTGAAAAAAAACTCCAAATCCGCACAGGTTTTTTGGGCTTATTTATTAATAAACTTTTCCGAAAATTTTGTTTGCGGGGAAAAAATCTTGAAAAATCCAATTTTCACAATTTTTTCGGATCTTTCATCCGATTTTCATGATTTTTTCGGATCTTTCGTCCGATTTTCAAAAAATTTTCAGATTTTGCGCCCGAAAACTCCGGGGTATTGCCAAAAACCCAGCGCACATCAAAAAATCATTGGGACTTCTCCCATTGACTTATATGCAACCTCAACAGGTCTGAGATGCCGGATTTTCAGATTCGGGTTTTTCCATCCTCTGGGTTTAATAAATTCCGAAAACTTTTTTTTTTTTTCAGATTTTTCAAATTTTATTAAAAAAATCATGAATTTTTCGTGATTTTTGCATTCGGAGTTTAGTAAATAACCCCCTAAGGGTAATACTATACGGGCGTGTTCGGTGCGATCAGACGCGATGCGCAAAAACGCAAGCATCAAGTCGGATGCAACAGAAATAAGGTAAGCAATAGCATTGTCGGATGGTGTTGCAGCATTGATCCGACGCAACACGACCATCGGATGCAGACGCTGCGTCTGCATCCGACAGTCGCGTCGGATCAACGCTGCGACTTCTTCAGACATTTGTATATCTTACCTTATTTCCATAGCATCTGATTTGACGCCTGCGTTTTTGCACAGCGCGTCGGGTCGCGCTGAAAACACCTGTATAGTATTACCCTTAGAGCTGTACCATTAAACGAATGTCGAGGGGGGTGAGGAAAACAACCCTGTACAGTTTGGAAATTGATGTTGTGTAGAAACACATTGCATTATTTGTTGTAACAGTAAGAATTGTAGTGCTGCGGGGCTGTGTACAGCACAAGGCAACATCTCTTTGGGAACAGAGGATCTTGGGTAGAAAAGGATTCTCTTTATGAATGTTTTTCTTTACGGCTGCGAGGAGAATCTGCTCCGTTTGATGTTACTGTTCCATTCACTCCATTTTCTGAAAATACAAAAAAAGACTCCGTAACGGCTGGTTCACAAATGAAGAGCTACATGTACATATGATACCAATATAAATAAAAATGCCATTGTACTGTACAGGTCCAAATCAAAATTGAATTGGTGAAAAATGATTGGACTACTATTTTCCACCAATAATATGAGAGAGAGAGAGAGAGAGAGAGAGAGAGAGAGAGAGAGAGAGAGAGAGAGAGAGAGAGAGAGAGAGAGAGAGAGAGAGAGAGAGAGAGAGAGAGAGAGAGAGAGAGAGAGAGAGAGAGAGAGAGAGAATTTAAAGCCTGCTGAATGCTATGCTTCATTCACTTCTACATTTATTTATCGTTAGCACCCATGCCTTTGACTTTTCCTGTTATTTATCAAGATTAAAACTCTTAAAAAAAGGTTAACCTTGGAAAATTAGAATCGTGCAAATTATTTGGGATTTTCCGGCCGCTGACGTCGGAAGAGTGGGCGGCATAGGAAAAATGTTGACGCCCCCATCAGAACCGGCAACAAAGCATGCAAATTCGCCACGAGTTCGCCCATCACTAATCTTCGGGACTTCTCCTATTGACTTGTATACAACCTCGGCAGGTCTGAGATGCAGGATTTTCGGATTCAGACTTTTTCCATTCTCGGAGTATAACAAATCCAGAAAAATAAAAGTTTTTTTTTTTTCACTGAAATTTATATTTTATAGTAAAAAAAAAAAAAAAACAATTTTTTGGGGGTTTTTGGCATTCGGGCTTTAATAAATAACCCCCCCCCACGCATTTATTTTAGATACAAAGTTTAACTTGGTTCCCATCCAAACACATACAATGCCCTAAAAACTCTTGTGGGTGGTAAAAAAAAAAAAGCCTGAGTGACATCATTATGTCAACACTGGTGTGAAAAACGTGAACCCAAACGTAAACAAACATTTGTTATGATGTCAAACTTTCCAGAGGAGCACAAGAGGCTACGGTCATTTCATTTATGTGGTTTAGGGCAAATCAGGGCAAATATGGGCCATTTCCTAAATACATTAGACTTTTTTTAATGCACTGAGACTATTGTGCCATTTGCCACTGGTGGGTGCAGTTGAACAATTCCTAGAAGAGCATTTCTCTATACACTGCAGCACTGGATGAAACACATCCACTAGTAGAAATACCTTTTTCTTTACGTGAAGCTTTGCCTTTAGCAGAGGTCGCCTTCTTCCTTTGAGAGGAGGGTTGAGGAGATGAATGCTCTCTCCATCGTCTCAGCTGGAAATTAATGAACTTCCACATCATAAATGCCTGGGTGATGCAAATAGATGCCAACACGGTGATTCTAGAAGAAGAAAGCATAATAATTAGGAGTGAATCTCATTGTTGCCTGTCGTTCATTTGACGCAAGGTAACAGGAATGAAACTTTTTTTTTTATAATGGCATTTGCAAAAAAAACAAAAAAAAACCCAGATTAAGAAAGCATCCGTCAGTCAATTGAAAAACAAAATGAATACTGTATGTGACTAGGAAGGCCTTCGCTATTCATAGTGATTATTACCATACAATGACTGATGAGAAATCTCTGAGGTACAGAGAAAACATTCAAACAAACGCTCAAACAAAATCAACAGCAAAGCCTCACTAGGGCTGATGTCACATGGAAACTGAAATAGACTTCTGTGGCTCCTATTGAGAAACAGCCGAAAGTGCCAGAACTGAGAGTTTTGAGGTTGAAAAGCCAGTGCTCCTGTTTGCTTAAAACTCAACTGTAATTCTCAAGAAGCTCTTCATGCCATTTTCTTATTTGACTTCTCTTCATTGTGACCCAAGGGTGCATGCACAGCAGAGTGAAAATAAAACTCAGAAGGAAAAATAAATGAATCCGCTTTCTCACTCCACTGTGCATGCACCTGGCACCTGACAGAGGAAGATTGCTTTGAAAGAGCGTCTACAGATGGGCCTGGGTATCAGATAAGCAATTATAACCTTATGTTCTTCTTTAAAGAACAACTAAAGTTAAACTAAAGAAGTAGCTTGAAATGTTGTACATTATGTTTTGTGCTTCTGTACCAGCCCACGGCAACCACAGCCCTTTAGCAGTAAAGATCTGTGTCTCCAAAGATGCCCCAGTAGCTCCCCATCTTCTTTTCTGCTGATTCACTGCACATGCTCTGTGCTGCTGTCACTTACTGAGCTTAGGGACCCACTCACAATATACAGTACACATAGAATAGAAATGTCACAATATAAGGCTGATTAGTAATTAATACAGATAATTACTACATGGCAGCACAGAAACCAGTGCAATTAGCATCAGAATTTAATAATCAGCCCTGTAGCATCAGCTTATATTACAGACCAACCTCATTTTCTGCTGGATAATTAGTGACGACCCCTAAGCTTAGCTTCTCAACAGCCAATCAGAGCCCACTGAGCATGTGAGTGTCACAGACACTTTCCAAGATGGTGACCCCCTGTGACAAGTTTGAAGTCCTGGATCATTGCTGCTATTGACAAGCTGAAACTTTAGGCTGGTGCAATAAGTTTAGTATATAAAATATTACATTCTTAGCTATATTAATTTTTAGGGTTTAGTTTCATTTTAATTCTAATCCTCCCAAATGCCATTGCGCCTGCAAGGATGCAAATTGCCGGCGGGATGGCATATGCATCACTTTGTTTTCTGAAGTTTTCTCACGTGGCAACTTTGGAAAATGGAAGCAATACATATGCCCTCCCGCCGGTGATTCGCATCATTGCCGGAGGGAAGGCATTTGGGAGATTAGTCGCCTGCAGTAGAGAAAGTTATTGCTTGGCGACTAATCCCCCCCGTTTTCCACCACCCTAAGGCTACAATGTACAATTTTCATTCTGGACAATTATGTGTTTCCAACGTAGCAGCCGTGTACCAAACAGATTCTGATCTAATAAAATCAGCTGCCATAAGTATCTGAATCTATATATTCAGTGCCTACGTGAAGTTCCACTGACTCTGTATGTAGCCCAGTTAGTCACAACCTAGTCACAAAAGGCAACATTTTAGAATCAATCAATACCTGATGGCCAAAATGTTGAAATTTCCATTACTCAGATCCAACTCTTGATTTTCAGCCCGTGCAAGTCCAAAGCCGACAGTAAGAACAGAAAGGATAAGAGTGAGGAGGCGCCCAAGGACAAAGAGAACGGCCCACACAGTAAACCTGTAAAGAAACCCAACATTTCATTTCCTACACAGACAACAAATTGTAACAAAAAGCAGCACAGTTAAGGTGAGGATTTGTCAAAAAGCAGAGACAAAATTCCAATCCTTTTCAAGTTTTCTCACCAGTGAATAAAAATAATGTATTTTCCCGTTACTGTGGATAATTTGGAGAATGCACTTTTTAGTTGCAGGGGGTAAGGAGGGCAGAATGCGTTGTTTAAATGAGAAAGGAAGGGAACAGGTAGAGGATGTATTCTTCACAGACAGGGATTACATATTCAGAATTCATACAGGAGGTGGTGTATTAAATGAGAAATATCGCAAAAATGAACATTTAATATTAGCTTCAGCATACTGAAATAAGAAATGTTCTAAATACAATCACTTAAATATTCTGTAATGTTTCTGAAATAATCAAGTTCATCTTCACTATCCCTCTGTTTCTCTTCATTCTGTCTTCATGCAGCAGTTTGGTGTCAGATATTCATTGACAGTTAGATCCAATATATCTTATAGGGGGGCTCCTTTTGCCTAGAAGATGTATTGGAGCTCACTCTATTAAAATCACCAGACATCATGTCTCTCTACATGCAGGATTTGTGCAAAAGGCAGTTACTTTGTTAGATTTTGCTTGTACTGGAATCAGTTATTTGAGTGAGCTCTGATACATCTGCTAGGAAAAGGAGCTCCCCCCCTTATAATATATATTAGATCTAACTGTCAATGAATATCTGACACCCAACTCCTGCATGAAGAGAGAATGAAGAGAAACAGATGCTGGGAGAGGAATAGTAAAGATAAACTTGATTATTTCAGAAACAATGCAGAATATTTAATTGATTGTATTTAGAAAATGTCTTATTTCAGGATGATGAAGCTTATATTACATTTTAATTTTCACAATAGTTCCCCTTTAAGATGCTTGTTGTTAATGGGGATTATACAGCAGGTAGCCTTCTGTTACCCAGGTCCTACCTTATACCCTTCTCTAGATTGTTTGTTCAACAGAAATGGTTTAAAGGGGTGGTTCACCTTTAAAGTAACTTTTATTATGTTATAGAACAACCAATTGTAAGCAACTTTTTAATTGGTTTTCATTATTTATGTTTTATAGTTTTAAAGTTATTTTTTACTGATCCTTCTATTCAGACTCTCTCCTATTCATATCCCAGTCTCTTATTCAATGCATGGTTGCTAGGGTAATTTGGGCCCTAGTTACCAGATTGCTTAAAATGCAGATTGAAGAGCTGCTGAATAAAATGCTCAATAACTCAAAAACCTTCAATAATAAAAAATTATCTCATCATATCGCTCTCTACATTATACTAAAAGTTATCTTCAAGGTGAACAACCCCTTTAATTACCCTCGTTATACCATTTTCATGGTCACTTACAATTTAATTTTTGAACGATTTTACAACTACTGTAATTCTTATGATCTATCCGACATATTATTTCTCTAGATTTTCACCGGCTTAATTTATAACACAATAATGCAATAGTCAGAGACTTTTTTAACATTTAAGTAACCAATTAAGAAATATGGAGACATTCTTTTAAAGGACATTATAATGGACAGTGGCAGTATAGGTACAGAGTTGCTCCTATGGGTCAGATAATGAATCTTACAAAGCAGTGCCCTTTTTCATGGCAAGACTATATACAATGTTAAAATCAAGATAAAAATAGTAAAACAGATCTTTTACATGCAGTCATTTTGCAGCTTGGGATACTTACCCTTTCTGGTATCTCTCATTGCTGAAGTAAAACAGACGTGACATATGGAACAGGAATTCTACAAAGTAATGCAGAACTAGCAGTACCAGACCCAGGCGATTGAGGCTGGAATAAAAAACAACAGATGTTGTTATACAATGGGCCCTAAAGTGAGATTGGTCTGTCGATGGGAAGAATTAAGAATAACAGAGCTTTGATATCAAGATGTCTGTTTGAAAAGTCAGAGACTAAACATATTCTGGCTATTAAACCAATATGACTCTACGGCAAGAAAACAAAGACAGACTTACTTGAGAACATAAGCTCCTATAATATGGAAGAGGTATAAACCAATGTAGACCAGCTGCCTGGGAATGTCTTCCTGTTGGGTTTTAAAGAAAGGACAAAATATTTCACAATTCAATATGACAAAAATATTACAAAACACAAAATGTCACGTTGAAGTAAATGCTAAATATTGTGAAAACAAGCCAATTATTCAGTATATACAGTAAATATTTAAAGGATGGAAAAGCGATGAGGCCATAGGAAGCCTGACATTGATACAGGTGATTAATCTTCCCAGTCACTGCATGATTTACAGAAAAAGCATAAAAGCACTACTATTGCTGTGTCGACAATTGCTTACCGGAGAACATTCAATGGCATGGTCCTTAAAATCCCTGCCATACTGTTTTTTTTTTTTTTTTTAAAGGGACAGGTAACGCAGGCGGACTTCCAACAAATTCGAAATTTTACTTAAGTATTATTAGTTCACTCCAATAACTTTCACTTCAAGTGATTAAAGGAGAAGGAAAGGTACCGAAGCAGTTTATTGTCAATAGATTAGCCACAATATTGCAAGCTAAAACACTATTTATTCTATAGAATGCTTTACCATACAGCTCTAGAAACTCAGTTTGTTTAGTATAGCAGCTGCCATATTCACTTGGTGTGACCTCACATCCGGCCTGCGTTTCCCTGCTCACTCATAGCTCTGGGCTCAGATTATAGCAGGAAAGGAAGGGGGAGGGAGAGGAGCAAACTGAGCATGCTCAAGCCCTAGACTGGAGGTTTAAGATGAAACCAGGAAGTCTGATACAGAAGCCCATGTGTAAACAATAGAAAGAAAGAAATACTGTGTTTATTTTGACAGAGCAGCATTACTTTAAGGGTTTACTGTTGTATTTAAACAGACCTTTCTGATAAAGCTTACTTAATTTTAGCTTTTCCTTCTCCTTTAACAGTATCATGTCTCACCTGGCTTTCTAGTAGGCCAATCTTTGTGGGTGGGGTGCAGAAAGATAGCACCTCCATCTAGTACACTGATCCCCAACCAACAGGTTGCTCACTAACCACTTGGATGATGTGGCCTCAAAGCAGGTGCCTATTACAGAATTCCTGGCTTGAAGGCAAGCTTTAATTGCATAACAACCAGATGAACTGCCCAACAGAGCCTCCTGTAGGTTGCCAGCCAATATAAGGGCTACCAAATAGCCAATCACAGAACTTATTTGGCATCCCCAGGAACTTTTTTCATGCTTGTGTTGCTCTTTTTACATTTGAATGTGCCTCGCTGATATATCAGATTTATCCCCGGCGACTAATCTCCCTGAATGTTCCTGTGTGCCCTGACCCTAAGACACACTCGCAAGCATACATACACATCCCAGGTAAGATTACTAGCAAGAATAGACAAACATAACAAAGCACTTGTACCTTTTTCGTTTTCTGAAAGTAGAGCTCTGGAAAAGCATGAAACCAATAAGCCAGCTGGGAAATGTAGAAGAACTTCATCTGGAATCTATGCAGGTAAATAGTTAATAATGTTAATATGATGCTGAATGAGATACTATATCCTCTTAACATAAGAGATACACACACAGACTTATATAATGGAACATATTATATAGAGACACACACATAAATTATATAAAAGTATGAGAATACGAAAATCTCTAAACACACTTCTGGAAAAGAATATGTCATAATATTTTCTGTGTGAGTGCAGACTGGACTATGTAACCTATCCTGTGCATAAAGTAGCTATAAGTAACATGGAGCGATTCATTTTCCGAAGTCGCCCGAAGTTTCCTTGTGAGGCAACTTCGGAAAACGAAGTGCTCCGAGTGCCATCCCACCTGCGATTTACATTCTAGCCAGCGGGAAGGCAGGAGAGGCAGTTCGGGGAGATTAGTCGCTCCAAAGAAGAGGAGATTTGTCGCCGGGCGACTAATCTCCACGAATCGCAGCACGTGTCTCTGCCCTTAGGGAAAAAGGTGACACACCTGTGTGTCACACAGAAACATAAAGGCAAATGGGGCTCCTAGATCCTGTGTTTTATCTAAGCACAAAATAGCAGGAACAAACAGCTTTGCATTTTGCATTAACTTATAGGAGCTATTGGACCAATACACTGGTGTTTATAGCAATCAGAGCTTTGTCTTTAGAAGTTGACTGATACAAGCTAATTAAAGGAACTGTAACACTAAACATTTTTTACTAAAAAAAAAAGAATCGATTCTACCCTACACTAATAATAGATTTACCCTGCATGAAGTTTAGTATTATCAATGCTTTATTAAAAAAATACTGTGAAAAAGCACTGCTTGCTGTCTAGTGATAGAATGTGATCGGGTGCCTCACTCTACAGGATCTGCGCTCCACATCTCCTCCTAACCAGACTTCTACCAAAACCGGAAGTTACGTGATACGGTTGTACAGAGGTTTTTTCATTGTGTGTCAGACTGATTTATTTCTGTAAGTGCTGTGAGCAGTAAGGATAGCACGCTGATGAGCTATAAATCTTAGGACTACAGAACTCTGCATCAAGTCAGCGCAACTCTTCACTGCTCACAGCACTAACAGACATAAATTACCCACGCCCAGTACCTAAATTATATATATATATATATATATATATATATATATATATATATATATATATATATTACATATGTATAATATTATATTATTATATATGCCATAAAGTTTTGGTATCCAGTGCTCAAACAGGACATTATTGTATTATAGAGGGTACAGAGAAGGGCAACTAAACTGGTAAAAGGTATGGAAAATCTTAGCTAAGAGGAAAAACTTGCCAAATTGGGGTTGTTCATGCTGGAGAAGAGGTGCTTAAAGGAGAAGGGAAGGTTAAAACTAAGTAAGCCTTATCAGAAAGGTCCATCTAAATATACCAGTAAACCCCCAAAGTAATGTTGCTTTGAGTCCCCTGTCAAAAGAAACACTGCATTTCTTTCCTTCTATTGTGTACACATGGGCTTCTGTATCAGACTTCCTGCCTTCATCTTAAACCTCATTGCCCTGGGCAAGAGCATGCTCAGTTTGCTCCTCTCCTCTCCCCCCACCCCTCCCTTCTCTACTGTAATCTGAGCCCAGAGCAGGGAGAGACTCAGGCAGGAAGTGATGTCACACCACATTAATACTGCAGCTCCTAGCCTAAACAAACAGAGAGTTTCTAGAGCTTTTTACTTAGGTATGGTAAAACATTCTACAGAATAAATATAACATTCTAGCTTGCACTATTGCAGCTAATCTATTGGCAATAAAATGCCTCCGTAGCTTTCCTTCTCCTTTAAAGGGGTGGTTCACCTTCAAGGTGACTTTTAGTATGTTATAGAATTGCCAATTCTAAAAAACTTTACAATTGGTTTTCATTTTTTTTTTTTTTATAGATTTATAGTTATATGCCTTTTTCTTCTGACTCTTTGCAGCTTTCAAATGGGCGTCTCTGACCCCTTCTAAAACAAAAATTCTCTGTAAGGCTACAAATGTATTGTTATTGGTACTTGGTATTCCTCATCTTTCTATTCATCCCCTCTCCTATTCATATTCCAGTCTTATTTAAATCAATGCATGGTTGCTATTGGAATTTGCACCCTAGCAACCAGATTGCTTAAAATGCAAATTGAAGAGTTGCTGAATAAAAAGGTAAATAATTCAAAAACCTTAAATAATATAAAATTAAAACCAATTGCAAATTGTCTCAGAATATCAATCTCTCCATCATACTAAAAGTTATCTCAAAGGTGAACAACCCCTTAAAGGGGTGATATGATAACTATTTATAAATAAATAAGGGGATCATATAATAATCACTCTAATGCTTTATTTACCAGTAGGTCTTTCCAGCTGACATAAGGTCACCCATTCCGATTAGAAGAAAAGAGGTTCCGCCTAAATATTGAGAAGGATTTTTTTTACAGTGAGAGCTGTGCAGATGTGGAATTCTCTCCCGGAATCAGTTGTACAGGCTGATACATTAGATAGCTTTAAGAAGGGGTTGGCTGGCCTTTTAGCAAGGGAGGGAATACAGGGTTATGGGAGATAGCTCATAGTACAAGTTGATCCAGGGACTAGTCCGATTCCCATTTTGAAGTCAGGAAGAAATTTTTTCGCCCTCTGGGGCAAATTGGAGAGCCTTTAGATGGGTTTTTTTGCCTTCCTCAGGATCAACTAGAAGTTTGTAGGGTTAAAATAGAGTTCAAAGGTTGAACTTGATGGACGTGTGTCTTTTTTTAACCTAACTTACTATGATACTATGTAAGGCAGCTGAAAAATCCTCCGTACAGCCGTATCACTTAACTTACGTTTTTGGCAGAATTTGGGTTAGGAGATGTGGAGCGCAGATCCTGCAGAGTGAGTCACCCTATCGCTTTTTTTTTTTTTATTAGGCAGGAAGCAGTGTTTTCTCATAGTATTTTTTTAATAAAGCATTGATAATACTAAACTTTATGCAGGGTCAATAAATTATTAGTGCAGGGTACATTGGATTTTTTAAATGAAAAAAAATGTAGTGGTACAGTTCCTTCAATGACTGACTGCTACCAGCAACTGCACCGGTACTAGTGTCTGTGTTAGCCAATGAAACGCTGCTGTGTGTTTTCCATCTGCCTATTTGCAGCACAGAAATACATATGCACCGGATTCATAAAACAAACACAAATGTTGAAGACTTACGGAAAGTATGTGTGAGGATACCCTTTCCACAGGCTTATTGGATCCGAAAAATAATTCTCCTAAAATTGAAAATAACAAAATGCATTTTACACATAGAATTACTTATTAAACGTATCTTCTTGCATTCTCTACTGCACACATGCAGCAATTTGTACTTGTCCAATTTGTTACTATGCATGCAATTTGAGGTTTAAATACATTATAATATGAATTAGTTTGCTCAGGCCCAAAGTCAATCTGCGCTCATCTTACAAACACCTACTGACTGATGTAGTTGTCCACTGTGTTTATGTGGAGGATTATACAACCCTCAGAAGAATACTTATGGTGAAATTAGTTACAAACATCCTAATTAACTGTGCAGGCTTAAAATAACATTACTGTATTGAGGTGGTTGCTATGGTAATACCTAGTACCAGAGATATATTGCTGACTCAATGGGCTAGCGGAACGGCCAGCCAATTTAATAATCAGTGTTTTATTTTTTGTGATCTTAATTAACTGTGAGTGAATATCCCTGCTTGTACTGAATAAGCAGCAGGATGTAACTAGCCCATAGCTTTTCTCTTATCTCTTGCATGGAATGGTAAGAGAAGACTTCTAGAGAGAGCGCAACAGCACTACTCGTATAGTAGGTATATTGTGTCTGGGTGCAATCGGCAGAAAATACGGTACAATGTAGACAGAGGATCACACTCACATGACTTATTGTGTTTATTGAAGCAAAAAGCAAATGTTTCAGCTACCACTCTTGGGGGCAAATTCACTAACATTCGTAGTTTCGCCAGGCGCAACTTCGCCGCGCTTCGCCAGCGCTCCGCAAATTCACGAAAAACCGAAGTTGCGCTCAGGGGTAGCGCAAGGTTGCGAAGTTGCGCTAGCGTTGATTCGCTATGTAAAGCGAAGTTACGCTAGCGAAGGCTAATTTGCATACGGCGCGAAATTCAAATTTCAATGGAGGTATACGTATCAGCACTACAAATGCCTAGAAAACCTTCAAATCATCAAATAAAAATTTTATTTTGCCCTACACATGTGCCCACTGTCTAGGTAAGTTGCCATGAGTCAGGAAATGTAGGGGGGAAGGAGGGGAGCCCCAAAAAAATTTTCAATCTTTTTCAGCCTATCACCCATAATGTAGAAAACACGCCAGCGTTTTTTGGGACTTAGAAAAAAATTTGACTTTTTTTGAAACAATCCCTATCTACTGTATTGCGCTTGGCGAAGGAAGTCTAGCGTAAATGGTAGCGTTCAGTACAATGCGCAAGTTAGTGAATTTGCGTAGTTATGTCGCTAGCGAAAATTTGCCAGGCGTAAGGGTGCGAAGTAACACTAGCGAAACTACGCCAGCGTTCGTTAATTTGCGCAGTAACGAAAATGCCAAACGCTAGCGAATTAACGCTAGCGTTCGGCGCTTCGTGAATTTGCCCCTATCAATGTGCTCCATACAACAATCCACAACAATTTAACCACCTATGGGGTCCTCTGTCCTGGTGTCAGGAAGTGGCGTGCCACCTTTTATATCGCGCCTCGTGTTTTTATATGGTCATGAAACTCCTCGGTAACTTATAATATCCTTATATTTTACAAGAGGGGGTACTTTATTCACTATATATATATATATATATATATATATATATATATATATATACTTTCCGAAATAGAATTCATTGTGTTAGTGTAGCCTTTCTTAATTGACAGAACATAACTAGAAAGTCTACTTACTGAGACAATAATGCTTGCTCCCCAAATGCAAGAGAACAGGTAAAATGCACTTAGCTGTCCAGACTCATTAAACTTGCTGTGTTTTGTCTTGGAAAAATGCATACGCCGGTTGATTTTCTGAAACAAGAATAACAGTTTAGACCAAGTGCATAGGAGAAAGACTGTATACACATATATTTTCTAAAAAAAATATATGCTGCACTCCCACATGAGTAATTGGAGTAGTTTGTAGTAAAAAAAAACAAACCACCATTTGGGGCATCATATAAAAAAAAAAAAAGCACTCGGCACATAGGTGTGATTTTCAAAAGCAATTAAAACATATTGTTCACAACATAGTCCAATTTCTGGCAGACGATGCTTATTTGAATATGAATAATTTGTTCATGAGAGTGCTGCACATGTATTTTTTTTTTAACAATAAGTGCTAACCTAAGTATAGTTAGTTGGCCATCGATAAATCACCTCTTCTTCAGGCGACTAAACTCCCCTAAATGCCTTCCTGCCGGCTAGAATGTAAATTGCCAGCGGGAAGGCTTTTGGTGGAGATTAGTCGCCCGAAGAAGAGATTTGTCGATGGCCAACTAATCTCCCCCAGTAGCAGCATGAGCCACTGCCCTAAAACTTCCAAATTGGTCGTTGTACCAAGTGTTTTTCTTAAAATGAAAACATTACTGGGAATTTTATAAGAAATGAAGTTAAACCTCTTTTAGCATTTTCAGCTGCCCCTGCTTGATATAGTTTTTGTGGTGATAGATTATGGGACAAACAGATCTAAACACATACACATCTTTATTCAGGAGACAAACATAAGAATAAACTTACATCTAATACGTATTCTTGTATAACTGCATGTAGTATTATTGCCACCAGCATGTAAAAAAATACAGTGGCCATATCTTTGATGCCATAATGGTACAGCGAAGTGGGTTCTCCAAGCACCCCTGAAAGACAAAGAAAACCGTAAATGCCAATCCATGTTTTATAAGCTTGACTCTTGCACTCCATGCAGTTCATGTTTGTTCAAGCAACTCTGCCCAATGGACCAGTGCACTAAACCCTTAGGGTCAGGGCACAGAGGGAGATACGGGGCGATTGGTTGCCCGGCGACAAATCTCCTCTTCTTCAGGGCGACTAATCTCCCAGAACTGCCTCCCCTGCCTAAATGTAAATCGCCGTCGGCATGGCACTCGGAACGAGTTGTTTTCCCAAAATCGGCCGAAGTTTCCTCGTAAGGCAACTTTGAGTGACTTCGGTAAATGATTCGCTCCGAGTGCCATCCCGCCGGCAATTTACATTTTAGCCGGCGGGGAGGCAGTTTGTGGAGATTAGTCGCCCCGATAAAGAGATTTGTCGCCGGCAACTAATCTCCCCGAATCACTGTGTGTCCTGACCCTTATACTTTTACAGTCTGCAAGATTTGTTTTAATTTCAAAAAAGAGAACTTGCATTTCTTTTACACATAACAATTAATCGTTTTTATCAGAAAATAATCAGTAATTGTGCATTTAGGCTAGGCCACACCCTGCTGTTTCTCATCCCCTCAGCTCACAACTGCGCTTTTCTGTGTCTGCACCTGAATCCACTTCGTCTGTCTGGGTGCAAACACACTGAGCAGATTTTGATATGGAAATGTATAATCACGTGCAATGGCAATTTATAAGGGAGGACCGAAACGTTGATTAAATAAACATTAACTTTGAAGAAAAAATTCCCTGTGTGCACCAGCATCTATGCACTTATATAAGGGATGCACAGAATCCACTATTTTGGATTCGGCCGAACCCTTCATGACAGATTCAGCCAATACCGAACCAAATCCTAATTTGCATATGCAAATTAGGGGTGGGAAGGGGAAAACATGTTTTACTTCCTTGTTTTGAGACAAAAGGTCATGCAATTTCCCTCCCGCCCCTAATTTGCATATGTAAATTAGGATTCAGTTTGGCCAGGGAGAAGGATCCAGCCGAATCCAAATCCTGCTGAAAAAGGCTGAATCCTGAACAAAACCTGGATTCGGTGCATCCCTAATTTATATACACACATTCTATATTCAGCTTAACAATACTGTTTTGACATCCCTTTATTAGAGTTAACAGGCTTTTATATAAATTGATAAAGATGGCATACAAAACCATGGCAAGCATCCTTTACTGATTGCAAGTTGCTTTTAATGATGTGATGAAATCTGATTTTTTTTTTAAAAAAAAAAAATGAACCTCACAAGTGATGAGATGATGCAGCTTGGCACGTGATCAAATAATGATTCCCACTCATGTTCTTCTGAGACTGACAGTGGGCTGTTTTGTGATAAACACAAGCTGCATCTAAATATAGGAACCGAACAGCTGGGAAGTTGCGGCTATTGTGGAACCGGCCACCCCCCCCCGATAATAGGATAATATGGGTTTCTAAGGTAGCTCACAGTGGAATTAGATATAAGCCTTGCTATAAAGAGCAAAGTGATAAACAGAAAAGACTGCATTTATCTCATAGTACTATCAGTTGGCTTTTTGAAAGGCCATGTGTATCTCACTTGAGAGAAATAAATGTCACATAGACTGAAACCCGTAGATGCCAATGCATTTGTGAAGGTGAGGCAATACTCAGATAAACAAGTTTTGGGTGAGGGAAGCTCAATGGCTCCAAACAAACATGTTTTATACATACAATTACATTTGTGAGCCATATTTAAAATGATTCCAATAGTTCTCTACAGTAATCCCAGTAGAGCAGAGGCTGTTAGATAACAAAGAATCACAAACATCCAGTCAAATGGATAGAATAATCATTAGATAGAAGTGGCAAAGTTTTCTCCATGCTGTAGGTGCTGGTATTTCTACATACAGCCTATCACAAAATAAAAGGCGAATGCAAGCGTAACTAAAAAAAAACCCTACCCCCCTACCCTATGTAGACCCCCTCCCTCCTCCCCTCCGGCCTAGCTGCCCCTCTTGGGAAATGCCCCTAACTTTTTACTTAACCCTCCGTGCAGATTAAGGGATCGTAGTTCACGGCAGCCATCTTCCGGGTATTCTGTGACTGAGACCGGCGAAGCGGTGCAGTTGGAGCAATTTACCAGATTGCGATAACTGCATATGTGCCGAAATGGACGGAAATTGCCGAAGTGACGGAAGAAGAAACAAAGACCCGGAAGATGGCTGCGACCCCTGAATTTGCACTGAGGCGTAAGTAAAAAGTTAGGGGCATTTCCCCAGGGGGGCAGCTCGGCTGGGGGGAGGAGGGTCTACGTAGGGTGGGGGGGGGGTAGGTTTTTTTTTTTAGTTAACATTGAATTCTCTTTTAAATATAAGCTACACCTCATGGAAAAAGAAAACATTCTAAATATAAATCACTTAAAAATCCTGTACCAATTCTGAAATCAGTTACTCTGCAGTATCCTGCGATCAGTAACCTGTCTCTTTTCATGCAGGAGTCAGAGTCAGATTTTGATTGACAGCTCTAGTACCCAGATAATGTAATGTTAAAGGGGTCTTTCACCTCCCAAACACTATTTCGGTTGAGTTGTTTTCAGATTGTTCACCATAAACAATGACTTTTTTCAATTGCTTTCCAACTTTTGTTTTTTTTCCCACATTTGAAGTTTAAAGTTTCTGTCTCTGGGGTTTCAGTTTTTGGCAGCTCAGCGATCCAGGAGCAGAATCTCAAGTGTTACAATTTGCTACATTTTTGTTGATATTTTCAGTTTTTCCAAAATTGAAGTTTGAATTCAATATTCCTGTCTGTGTTTTAGTCTGGCAGCTCAGTATTCCGGGTGCAGATGCAGGTGAATTGTTACAATTTGCTATATAAGCGGATACATTTCTCAGCAGTATCTGTTGAATATTAGCAACTACTGTATCAATTCTAACAGCTGCCTTTAATGAAACTTGGGTATTCTGCTCAGCAGGAACAAAGATAACAAATGTTTCTAAATGTATCAATTTAGAACGGCTTTAGAAGGTGAAAAATGAAACTTTACACTTCAAATAGAAAGGATTTGGAAAAAGTCTATTTCTGATGAATAATCTGAAACCAATTGAACTGAAAAAAGTGAAGGTGAATCGCCCCTTTAAAGGCAACTGTTAGGATCAATACAATAGTTGCTAATATTCCACAGATGCTGCTGAGAAATGTATCAACTAATATAGCAAATTGTAACAATGCATCTGCACCCGGAATACTGAGCTGCCAGACTAAAACACAGATAGGAATATTGAATTCAAACTTCAATTTTGGAAAAACTGTATATAATTTGAAGAAAAAAAATGGAAAGCAATGGAGTAAATCTTTAATTCTGGTGGACAACCTAAAAACAACTGAACTTGTAAAACAGTTTGGAAGGTGAACAACCCCTTTAAAAGGACCAGTAACAGAAAATTTTTAAAGAAAAAAAATTCGTTAGTATGCTTCGAAAAAAAGACACCACCACAAATTAGACTTTAAAGTCGCTAAGTCTTCATTAAAGGAGACGGAAACCCCCTGGGCGCAAAACCGCTCCCCCATGTTGTCCACCCTCCCTCCTCCCCCCTGGCCTACCTGTCCCCCTGGGCAAATGCCCCTAACTTGTTACTCACCCCTCTGCGCAGGTCCTGTCCACGGCGTTCACAGTCGCCATCTTCTCCCACGCGCGTCTTCTTCCTGCTTTGACCAGCGTCTTCTGGCGCATGCGCAGTAGGAACATTTACCGGTAAGGCTCTACTGTGCATGCGCTGAATGTCACGAAGTTTTCCGATTTCGTGACATTCGGCGCATGCGCAGTAGAGCTGTACCGGTAAATGTTCCTACTGCGCATGCGCCAGAAGACGCCAGTCAAAGCAGGACGAAGACGCGCGTGGGAGAAGATGGCGACTGTGAACTCCGTGGACAGGACCTGCGCAGAGGGGTGAGTAACAAGTTAGGGGCATTTGCCCAGGGGGACAGGTAGGCCAGGGGGGAGGAGGGAGGGTGGGCAACACGGGGGAGGGGGGAGGGGTTTTTGCGCCCAGGGGGTTTCCTTCTCCTTTAAGAAATAACTTTCCGAAACTCAACTTGCGATCCTCTTCAGAAAAAGCGATCAGCGATCCATCGTGCGGCACCACTCCATTTCTTCTCCCTGCTTTCCTTATAGGAAAAAAATCGAGTGCCGCATGATGTCGCTGTTTCTGAAGAGGAGCGCAAGCAGCGCTTTGTTAAGTTATTTCTTAATAAAGACTTAGCGATTTTAAAGTTTAATGTGTATTGCTGTCTTTTTTTCGTACCATACGGACAAATTTTTTTCAGAACATTTTTGAGGTTACTGGTCCTTTAACGGTCATTCAGCTAGCTGTCAATTCAAATCTGGCTGTGAATTTTGCTTGGAGAGACCAAATGCTCAGAATTCTCTTGAAATAATATATATGAAGTGTTTGTACGAGACATATACCATAAATCTAACACATTTATGCCATTAATTAATTTGCATATATAAAAAGCAACAAATGGGCACATAAATGATATTTATTTAAATAAAGTGGTGAGGGTGAAATCCTAGGACCCTGGTTGCAGGGTGTGGGGGGGGAAAAAAGTTGCATTTATGCTGCATATGGCCATCTATGGACAATAAAGATATTTAAAACCAGTCAGGATAGGAAAGGTACTTGCCTTCTACTGGAATGGTGACATTGTACTGGAGTGTGACAAACATGACAGCCACCTTTGCTGTAATCTAGGAAAGAAAAGACAAAAAGTGAGTAAGGAAGAATATTGAGCCCTGGAGGTCTCCATCTAATGCTGATACAAGCTAAAATCCCATGTTATTATATAGTATTTTGATAAAGTTCTACTAATCATACACACCACTTTTCAAACTAAGACAAACTGGATGTAGCACGTTAGCAACTGGATTTCTGGTAACAACCAGAAAGATTCTGTACAAATTGACCATCTGATGAGGTGGCCAAATAGCACTGTTCTATTGGTGTTGGCCTTGTTCTGACAAGAAATGAGGAGCAGCCACTCAGAAGGTACAATTTCAGTCTGGACTGACCATCACAGGATTGTCTGTTGCAAAATGCCCTGAGCTACTGTACATGCCTGACCAAATCTTGTAAAGAATGCTGCTTTCTTAATACCTTGGATTATACAGTAAGTACCTGCTCTATTTTACTAGAAACAACATTAAAGGAACAGTTCAGTGTGAAAATAAAAACTGGGTAAATAGAATAGAAAAAATGTTTCTAATATAGTTAGACATCAGCCTTTATACATTACATTTTTGGCTAACTAACATAATAGCCAGAACACTAGTTCTTGCTTTTCAGCTCTCTAACTCTGAGTTAGTCAGCGATTTGAAGGGGGGGCCCCACATGGGACATATGTAAGTGAGTTTGCAACTGATCAGATTCAAAAGCAACAGATATGACCCACGTGGCCCCTCCTCAAGTCTCTGATTGGTTACTGCCTGTTAACCAGCCAGCGTAAACCAAGAGAGCTGCAAAGCAGGAAGTAGTGTTCTGGCTATTATGTTAGACATCCAGTCACTCCAGCCTTTATACATTACATTTTTGGCTAACTAACTATATCAGAAACATGTTTTATTTTGCACAGCATATCTTCCATGATACTTCCAACAGGTTAATCCAAAGAGCAGCTGTTGAATTTTTGTTTTTGTTTTAAAAACTATATTCCTTGTATATTTAACGCTGGATTGCTGAACACAGTACTCAGGGCCTTCATAAATGCATTTACAAACATGCTGAGCAGGTAAAAACACATATTATATGCTGTGTATCCTGTGCCTTTTCCCCTTTTTCCAGCATGAATGGCTGCCCCCATGACTACACAGCAGCTTGTTTACATAAACTATAGTAGGCTTTCTGAAGCAAACACACAGTTTTTATCAGGGTAGAGCAACAGTACATATATATATATTTTAATTACTTTCAGTTTTTGGTGTTCGTGTTCCTTTAATCTACCAATAAGGGCCCTTTAGACCGATACTGCAGTTTATCTGCCTATGGGGACCTCTGATAGGCCAACCCAATGGATACCTGGGCAAAAATGACCCAGATGACAACTGTGTGGGTATGATATTCCAATTGGATCAGGGACCACATTGGTTAGTTCATGCAGTCCTCACCCAACGGCTGGTATACCGACTGTTGTAATCCGATTGTTTGGCCTTAGGGTCAACTATTGGATTAAAACACGAGATATCAGGGACAGATCCGCATGTTTTCTCGACCGGATCTTATAGTACATCACTGCTTTAATTTTGTTTTTGTGAGTTTCAAACACAACCCTCTTTTTTATTATCTTAAACACACATCAACTGCAAAAAGCACAACATGGTGTGTTAAAAACAAAACACAATTAAATAATTCAATTAGCTGATGCGCTTAGGTATGTCAACAACACAAAAAATTTCACCCATGTGCAAGAGCCCAAACTCTCCTCACCCCCAAGAAAAAGTCGCCATGTTTTGCATTTTTTTCAGCAACAAGTCAAATACTCCATAAGCCAACAGCAGCTTTTGTGCTATTGCTGTGTTAGTAGTCTGGTTTATTTGAGTAATAACTATTATGGCTTTGCACAATTAAATGAAATAAATAAACGCATGACGAGGTAAAGGTAGTGTAAAATATGCATCCAACCCACAGAAACACAACACAATAGAATACAGGGACAGAATATACACAATACCCTGTATTGTCCTCGACTTACATACAATACACACTTACAAACGGGGGCTTTTACAGAAACATACTATGGTTTGCTTGGCCTTTATTAGCATTTTGCTTTAATAAACCACCTACTCCCCTCTGGCGTGTGTTGTCTACGGCAGAGCACAGAAAGGTAAAAATAAATACTATGTTAAAGGAGAAGGAAAGCTACTGAAGCAGTTTATTGCCAATAGATTAGCCACAATAGAGCAAGCTCAAACACTATATTTATTCTGCAGAATGCTTTACCATTCCAGAGTAAACAGCTCTATAAACTCTGTTTGTTTAGGATAGCAGCTGCCATGTTAGCTTGGTGTGACATCACTTCCTGCCTCAGTCTCTGTCAGCTCACTCATAGCTCTGAGCTCAGATTGCAGCAGGGAGGGAGAGTGTGGAGAGGAGTAAACTGAGCATGCTCAAACCCATCACTGGAGGTTTCTGTTGAAAACAGGAAGTCTGATAGAGAAACCCATGTATACGCAATATAAGGAAAGTATTTTTTTTTTTTTTGAGAGGATTCAGAGCAGCATTACTTTGAGGTTTACCAGTGTATTTATATAGACAGTTCTGATAAAGCTTACTTAGTTTTAGCCTTGCCTTCTCCTTTAAGATAAACATCTGTCTACGTTGTATTTAATAAGTAAATGTTTCAACTTACATACAAATTCCACTTAAGAACAAACCTACAGACCCTATCTCGTACGTAACCCTAATAAGATTTATATCATTGTTATCTCACGTGGAGAAAACCTAATGCAGTTACCAGCATGCCTGATTGCACAGCAAAGAGTCACGATAGTATCTTTAATCAAAAGAAGGACCTAAAATACAATCAGTGATAGAAATATTTCCTGCATAACTACGTCCACTTGGGGGTTATTGACTATCTCTATGGATAATTTGGAACGATCAGAAGAAACACACTGGCAATGCAATCTGATAACTCAGTCATGTAAAAAGGTGATTCTAATTTTATTGTATTTTATTTTTTACAGTTTCTGTTGTGAACAGCAGGGAATCTTCCCAGGAGGGTCTAGCCTGTCCAATTTACACAAGACAACTCATGCAAAAGTGGGATTCACTGGAGATTTATGAGAACAGGGACAACTTGGTTTTCATACACAAACTCGTAGACGACAACAACCAGTAAAAAAAAAAAATACACTAAATCCAGCCTGGGATCTCCCATGTCTGTTTGCTTTATGGATCATATGTCTGAGTTAAGCAGTACAGTACTGCCACGTTAACACTGCAGCTCCAGGCATCCAGCCAGCACAAGTACAACACACTGCAGCCTTCACTATACGCTTCATATACCCCTCGACTTACCAAATGCAACACTCCTCACAATGATATAGTTCTAGTTCATTAATAGTACCAGGTGCAGAAGCTATACATGTTCCCAGCTACAAAAATCATTGCACTGATCTACAGCAATGATAATGACACAAAGGTCTTGTTTTTTAACAGAAAAAAACATCTGCTAATAAAGTTTGTCACCCCCCCATTAAATCTACATCCATATACGTCAATTTAGCTGTAATTGGCTTATGATGCAGATTTCCTATGCTGGCAGTTTATCCAGCCAAGATTTTTTGTCCAACATCTGTCAGAAAATCAATCTGTCAGGTTAGACGATTTTCATTGTTCACAGTTCTATCCAGTTCTATCCACTGTCCAATTGTTAACAGGTCCAAGCAGGTAGCAACCTACAGGTAGCAACCGGGCGGCATAGGTGGGCTGTCTAGCTCCCACCCTGTCCCTACGTAGATAGGCAGGTTTTTGCTAATGTGGGTCACTCATGGAAGGGTGGGAACGGGTGGCACGATACTGAGGCACTTTCAGAATTTACTCATGGAGAGGTCTAACTAAAATTTAATTTGGCACCACCGTTCTACCATATGCTCCTTTTTAATTGATTGTTTTTTTATGGACACTTGTCCAGCACTGCAGACAGTTGGTCATTGCAGTGAGTGTGTGGCTTATGAGCGTTCCTCATTTTAGTATGTTTTCAGTAAAGGTTACGTTTTAATCGTTTGTTACTTTTCACATGTATCACACTGAACTAGTTTGTGTTGAAGTGTGTGGTTGAAACTCAAAGTCAAAAATACCCATTTCATTTCAACCTCTTTGTACCTTTGCTTTAAATATCACTTTAAATAGCCATCGTACATGTAAACAATAGTTTTAGGATAAGCTTGGACCTACGATAACAAAAAGATCTATGGCCACATAAAGTCACAAACAGCTCGTTAAGATTGCACTATGAGGAACATATTATGAATGATCTTCCTTTTTAAGTACAAGTATGGGATCCGTTATCAGAAAAACAATTATCCAGAAAGATCCAAAAAAATGAATTCCAGGAATGCCATCTCCTATAGACTCTGTTTTAGGCAAATCCTTTTGCTCGGTTAAAATAAAACAATACCTTGAACCAAACTAAGGTATAATTAACACTTATTGGAGGCAAAACCAGCAAAGTGGGTTTAATTTAATGTTTAAGGGTCAGGGCACACGATCAGATTTGAGGAGATGAGTCGCCCGACGACAAATCTCCTCTTCTTCAGGGCGATTAATCTTCCCAAACTGACTCCGGACGCTAGAATGTAAATCGCTGGCTGGATGGCACTAGGAGCGCTTCGTTTGACGAAGTCGCCTCACGAGGAAACTTCTGGCGACTTCGGAAAACGAATCGATCCGACTGCCATTCTGCCGGCGATTTACATTCTAGCCGGAGGGAGGCAGTTCAGGAACATTAGTCGCCCTGAAGAAGTGGAGATTTGTTGCTGGGTGACTAATCTCCCCGAATCTGAGCGTGTGCCCTTACCCTAATGAGACAAAGTATGGAGATCTAAATTACATAAAGATATTTATCCAAAAAAAAAAACAGGTCCCAAGCATTTTGGATAACAGGTCCCATATCTGTATGTTAAAATGCAACAGTCAGTAAACTCCCAACTCACCTGTGCAACAAAACACAACTACGCAGACTAGGGCCAGACTACTGCAGATCTCGGTTTGCAGGGAAACAGGCAGAGAATCTGATTCCTGCTCATGCTCCTCTGCTCCAGCGTTGTATCCACTTGGCGGATTTTGGTGCTGAAACGCGTCATTTTACAATTTTCTCTAAAATTCGCCCAGGCAGCGTATTTTCCGCCTGCAGAGACTCCATATATTCAGGCCCTAGTCTTACAGTTTCCAATGCAGAACTGCAGTGCAAACATACAAGATTGAATGAGCTGTGATATGTAAATACTAGGTTCACAGACGCTAAGAGCTTGACACAAAGCTACGCTCAAGCTGCGGCTCTAAGTACACAAGGAATACACGGGTCAGTAGCACCGGCTGATACATTAGATAGCTTTAAAGGGATACTGTCATGGGAAAAAAAATTTTTTCAAAATGAATCGGTTAATAGTGCTGCTCCAGCAGAATTCTGCGCTGAAATCCATTTCTCAAAAGAGCAAACAGATTTTTTTATATTCAATTGTAAAATCTGACATGGGGCTAGACATATTGTCAATTTCCCAGCTGCCCCAAATCATGTGACTTGTGCTCTGATAAACTTCAATCACTCTTTACTGCTGTACTGCAAGTTGGAGTGATATCACCCCCTCCCTTTTCCCCCCCAGCAGCCAAACAAAAGAACAATTGGAAGGTAACCAGATAACAGCTCCCTAACACAAGATAACAGCTGCCTGGTAGATCTAAGAACAACACTCAATAGTAAAAACCCATGTCCCACTGAGACACATTCAGTTACATTGAGAAGGAAAAACAGCAGCCTGCCAGAAAGCATTTCTCTCCTAAAGTCACATGACCAGGGGCAGCTGGGAAATTGACAAAATGTCTAGCCCCATGTCAGATTTCAAAATTGAATATAAAAAAATCTGTTTGCTCTTTTGAGAAATGGATTTCAGTGCAGAATTATCCTGGAGCAGCACTATTAACTGATGTGTTTTGAAAAAAAAACATGTTTTCCGATGACAGGATCCCTTTAAGAAGGGGTTGGATGGCTTTTTAGCAAGTGAGGGAATACAGGGTTATGGAAGATAGCTCATAGTACAAGTTGATCCAGGGACTGGTCTGATTGCCATTTTGGAGTCAGGAAGGAATTTTTTCTCCCTCTGAGGCAAATTGGAGACGCTTTCAGATTGTTTTTTTTTTTGCCTTCCTCTGGATCAACTAGCAGTTAGGCAGCTTAAAATAGAGTTAATAGGTTGAACTTGATGGACGGGTGTCTTTTTTCAACCAAACTTACTATGTTACTATGTATTCCGTGATCCAGGAATAGGCAATATGTGCTCCCATTTCCAGGAATGCTGCATAAGCAAAGCTTTAAACTTGCTCTAACTAAGTACAGGTTATGGGCAGAGGGATTGTACTGCAGCGCGAGGTCTGTAGAAAGCCATGAGCAGTTCTGCTGGCTAGTGGCTAACCATTCCAGTAATGCCGAGCCATATGCCCCTGCGACCCTGCTCCCTCTGATAGCTTGCTGTCAGGACATTATGACACTATAGAAGGAGTTGGGGGAAAAAAAAGTTTAGCCAGACAAACTGTAAACGATAAAAAACCAAGAGGGAAAAAATTACACATCCAACTACCCATTAATCAAATACAAACAGAAAATAAAAAAAATCAATGGTGCTGTGACCTTTTAATATTATACAAGTAGCAAAACGCTCAGAGGATATTTACAAAGGTTATAAATTCACTGCAAAGTTGTTAATCTATCCATTTCTAAAGCATTAAAAATGTTTGTATACAAAAAAAAATAACTATTTGACTATCAATTTACTACCAAACAGAGTTTCCATGTACACTTGTAAAACAGGTATGGAATCCGTTATCCAGAATGATTGGGACCTGGGGTTTTCTAGATAATGGATCTTTCAGCAATTTAGATCTTCATACCATAAGTCTACAAGAAAATCATGTAAACATGAAATAAACCCAATAGGCTAGTTTAGATTCCAATAAGAATTAATTATATCTTAGTTTGGATCAAAGTAGAAGGTCTTGTTTTGTTAATACAGAGAAAAAGGAAAAAAAATTTTAACATTTGGATTATTTAGATAAAGTTGAGTCTATGGGAGACAGCCTTTCTGTAATTCAGAGCTTTCTGGATAATGGATCCCATATCCGTGCCTTCTAATACTTGCTAAGAACATTTTATTATGGGGTTGTAATCCATTTATTGCAGTGATACAACCCACAAAAAGAAATTGTGATGGTTTAAATCTTTTATCAAAGACTGTATTTGTGGTTTTGGCCGAGCAATAAATGGATGAAACAATCCTTTATAAAACTTCATACAAACATATACAAGTCACAATGCTTCTTAACAGGCCATCATTTTGCTATTTCCCATTGCTGCTGTGCTGTATAAACTATTAAGTCTTTCAGTTTCATGTGAGATAGATAAGGCGGTGTCAGAAGATCATTTCCCAGTTAATTTTTGCTCAATCTCAACCTGAAATGAACCAGCAAGTGTATCTTTTTTTAGTTGTAATATTGGTGTGTAGGAGCCATCTCAGGTGATTTTGCCTGGTCATGTGCTTTCAGAAAGAGCCAGCACTTTAGGATGGAAGTGCTTTCTGGCAGGCAGTTGTTTCTTGTACTCAATGTAGCTGAATGTGTCGCAGTAGGACCTGGAGTCTACTATTGAGTGCTGTTCTTAGATCTACCAGGCAGCTGTTATCTTGTGTTAGGGAGCTGCTATCTGGTTACCTTCCCATTGTTCTGTTGTTAAAGGAAAAGGAAAGGTTAAAAGTCTGTAAGCCTTATCTGAAAGGTCCACCTTAAAAAACCAGTAAACCCTCAAAGTAATGCTGCTCTGAGTCCTCTGTCAAAAGAAACACATCATTTCTTTCCTTCTATTGTGTACACGTGGGTTTCTGTATCAGACTTCCTGCCTTCAGCTTAAAACCTCTTTGCCCTGGGCGTGAGCATGCTCAGTTTGCTCCTCTTCCCCCCCCCTTCTCTGCTGTGATCTGAGCCCAGAGCTATAAGCGAGCAGGGAGAGACTCCGGAAGGAAGTTTGCTCCTCCCGCCCTTCCCTTCTCTGCTGTAATCTGAGCCCAGAGCCATGAGTGAGCAGGAAGAGACTCAGGCAGGAAGTGATGTCACGCCAAGCTAATACTGCAGCTGCTACCCTAAACAAACAGAGCTTCTAAAGCTTTTTACTCAGGTATGGTAAAACATTCTACAGAATAAATATAGCATTCTAGCTTGTACTATTGCAGCTAATCTATTGGCAATAAACTGCCTCCATAGCTTTCCTTTTCCTTTAAGATGTTGGGGGGGGGGGGGGGGTGATATCAGCCCAACTTGCAGCACAGCAGTAAAGAGTGACTGAAGTTTATCTAGAGCACATGAATGGGGGCAGCTGGGAAACTGACAATATGTCTAGCCCCATGTCAAATTTCCAAATTTCTGTGCAGAAATCTGCTGGAGCAGCACTATTAACATGACTATCATTTTTTCCCATGACAGTATACCTTTAAGTTACATGCAGCATTTTCTCTGCTGGCCAATCCACTGCATCACAACATATTACGGATCGAAATGCACTAAAAAAAAAAAAAGCATGAATTGCCTGCCAGTGATGCTGGAAAACAGGATGGTTGGCAGCAGACTGGAAAGTCTCTAGCAGAGACAATGTCACATGACATAAGCCTATGATACAGGCCTCAAACATCTGCCAAGTATTATAGTGAAGGGGAACTGTCTTTACTAGGGAAAGCCGAGGGCATATCCTATTGCACACAGATAGGACACGTCTATAACATAGACATGAGGAGCTTAAGGTACAATTTTTTTTTTAAGATGACACTTTTTAGCTGAAATTGAAACAATCACCTTATATTATTTCCTATTGCCTGCCTAATTAGGTAGTTTGAAAAACACCATGTTCCCTTTAAAACCAAGAAGGAATGGGTTAAACGATTTCCTTGGAGTGCAGGTATTTGTCATGTACTTAAAGGAACGGTAACAGCAAAAAGTGAACATGAGTAATAAAAATATAATGTACTGTTGCCCTGCACTGGTAAAACTGGTGTGTTTGCTTCAGAATGACTACTATAGGTTATATAAACAAGCTGCTGTGTAGTAATGGCGGAAATTGAAAAAAGGCTATATGGCACAGGTTAAATAGTGGATAAATAATAACATTATGTTCTACAGAGCTTATCTGCTATGTAGCCTTTTCTCCTTTGAATGGCTGCCCCCATTGCTACACAGCAGCTGATTTATATAAACTACAGTAGTGTTTCTGAAGCAAATACAGCAGTTTTACCAGTGCAGAGCAACACTGCATTCTATTTTTATTACCTTAAAACAATTACATTTTTTGATGTTACAGTTTCTTTAACCTGTTACAAGACATATGGTTTTATCAGCTGTACCAGCAGAGCAGTATCTATAGGTAGACGAGTACTTTGCTACTACCTGGGACCTCAGACCTGGGCTGTAGTTAAACAGCTGAAAAGGCACAGCATACAGACATCTGTGATAGGAGAAACTAGCAGAGTACTAGCAGAGTACTAGCAGAGTTGAGAAATGGTAGGGCCACAAAGAAAATTAAGATTCCAGTTCTGGAGTCCCTACATTCACTCACACAAACTAACATATGTTAGAGTAATCTTTCAATAGGGTATGGGTACTCAATAAAATACACAGAGTAGGGCTATGTATTTTCACGTGTGCCTTCTTTTAAAAGGGAGACACATCAACTGTTACACAAGAAGACATTCCACCTCACAAGAGGTCCTTGTAACTGCTGGAATAGTCCTGCTATAAAAGCCTTTGCAGTATGTACCCCAGCTATGGAACATGAATCCTCCTGGTCACCAACTCCTTTTTAGTGCAGGACTCTTAAGTTATAGCAAAATATGTGAAGCCCCGACTCTTTTGTAGTAGTGTTCATACCCTTTTAAATATTTAACATTCATTTATAAAGTCCCAACATATCCTGCAGCACTGTGCAATAGATGTAATTAAAAGGCACCAATTATACCTGCTGCTACTATAGGGAATATCTCTCCCTACTATCGAACAGCCACTGTCCCTTCCCAGAGACTTTTATCCTACTGTTAGTATAGGCACCATCTCTCCCTACTATACCTGCTATCCCACAGCCACAGTCCCTTCCCAGAGACTATTATCCCACTGTTACACTAGGCACCATCTCTCCCTACTATACCTGCTATCCTACAGTCACACTCCCTTCCCAGAGACTATTATCCCACTGATACTATAGGCACCATCTCTCCCTACTATACCTGCTATCTCACAGTCACACTCCCTTCCCAGAGACTGTTATACCCACTGTTACTATAGGCACCATCTCTCCCTACTATACCTGCTATCCCACAGCCACAGTCCCTTCCCAGAGACTATTATCCCACTGTTACACTAGGCACCATCTCTCCCTACTATACCTGCTATCCTACAGTCACACTCCCTTCCCAGAGACTATTATCCCGCTGTTACTATAGGCACCATCTCTCCCTACTATACCTGCTATCCCACAGTCACACTCCCTTCCCAGAGACTATTATCCCACTGATACTATAGGCACCATCTCTCCCTACTATACCTGCTATCTCACAGTCACACTCCCTTCCCAGAGACTGTTATACCCACTGTTACTATAGGCACCATCTCTCCCTACTATACCTGCTATCCTACAGTCACACTCCCTTCCCAGAGACTATTATCCCGCTGTTACTATAGGCACCATCTCTCCCTACTATACCTGCTATCTCACAGTCACACTCCCTTCCCAGAGACTGTTATACCCACTGTTACTATAGGCACCATCTCTCCCTACTATACCTGCTATCCCACAGTCACACTCCCTTCCCAGAGACTATTATCCCACTGATACTATAGGCACCATCTCTCCCTACTATACCTGCTATCTCACAGTCACACTCCCTTCCCAGAGACTGTTATACCCACTGTTACTATAGGCACCATCTCTCCCTACTATACCTGCTATCCCACAGCCACACTCCCTTCCCAGAGACTATTATGCACTGTTACTATAGACACCATCTCTACTATACCTGTTATCCCACAGTCACACTCCCTTCCCAGAGACTATTATCCACTGTTACTATAGACACCATCTCTACTATACCTGCTATCCCACAGTCACACTCCCTTCCCAGAGACTATTATCCACTGTTACTATAGGCACCATCTCTCCCTACTATACCTGCTATCCCACAGTCACACTCCCTTCCCAGAGACTATTATCCCACTGTTACTATAGGCACCATCTCTCCCTACTATACCTGCTATCCCACAGTCCCTTCCCAGAGACTAATATCCCACTGCTACTATAGACACCATCTCTACTATACCTGCTATACCTATACAAGTTCCTCACAGCTCCTTTTCTATTCGGTCACCACGAGAGACAGTTGTGCATGCTTCAGAGCCCAGAAAGGATAACAATATCACATGTGAGCCATGTTGGTATAAGCAATAGTTCCCTATGCCCCAGGAGAGGAGCAGGTCGGTGCCACCCAGAAGGACTATGGGCTCGGCCTTTCCCAGCTGTTCTGCTCTCACCTCGAACATAAGGCCGAGCAGGAAGACCATGGCCAGGCAGGAGACGATGTCCGCATGGTTCTGGATAATGAACTCGTGGCTGAGCACCGGCGGGGTCTTGCTGTTCTTCTTACGGATGCCCATGGTGGTAGGATGGCGCATGCAGGGCCGCGGCTTGTATCTGCCACACACACACCAGCGACACGGGAGGCACTTTCTAGGATCTCCCTCCTCCTCCTCTCCTCTCCTCTCCTCTCCTCCCCCTGTGTCTAAAGCTGACGTTGTACTGTACCGCTGCCAACCACGTCAGCACTGTTAGGAGGAGCCTCGTTCCCCCAGGAAACGTGACCCTGAGACCCAGCAATTCCTGCCGCCATCTTTGTTATTGGTGCCAGTCCGCAGATCCGTGAAAGGCTCCGTTTATCCACAACAAAACATGACACACAGCCGCGCTTGGTTCCTAAAGGAAGCTGGCAAAATACACTGAAAATGGGAATGAAAGCTCTAGTTGATTGGCTGTGATAACCTCTGTCCAATTAGAAACAATTCAATGTTAGAATCGGATGTGTGTAACCTGCGTGCACCTCAGCGTACCAGGGACATTTGTCTCTACAAGCGTTTTAGGTCTCGGATTTCGCAGATTTGTTCTTTATGAAAACATATTGCCAGTTAAAAAAATGGCTGTTTCCAGTCACCAGCCTCTCTGCTGTAACATCTGCGCAGCTACATTTACTAGGCAAAACGTCACGGCGTGCCCTCTTGGTTAATCCAGTAGCGATGTGGTGTGAGTTGATTGGCTGTTACGGGTCACGTGAGCCGCAGGAAGTTTCTTAGTGTGGAATGTTTTGGTTTGGCTTATGTTTTATTTTCTCTTTATCAGCTAATGGTCAGTCTATTTTTGAAATTGGCCTTAGGTGTGCATCCACAATCTCCCCTAATGGTCAGTCTCTGGCCAACATTGCCAAGTGCTCAGCATCGACAACCCACACACTCTGCCTTCTGCCACTGATTTTTAGCTGCTAGTATTTTCTTCTATATTTAATAGGGTTGTTCTCATTTACATTCATTTTTCTGAGTAATTGTTTTTTTTGAGTTATTTAGCTTTATTTATGCAGCAGCTCTCCAGTTTGCAATTTTGAATAAATGGATTTGAATAAGAGACTGCAATATGAATAGGCAAGGCCTGCATAGAATGATGAATATAACAAAAAACTCGAAGTGACTCCCATTTGAAAGCTGGAATGTGTCAGTTAAAACCGACCCTTCACCAACCCGGCCAAACCCAGCTTCCATTGTAAGGCCCGCGCCGTAGATGATTTCAAAAGAGGTGGCGCAGGAGGCGTTCGTCTTTAAAAAATGAAGCCGGCAGTTGTGGGTGGCAGGCGGGGAGAGCAGGAAGAAGAGCTCAACCTGGTCCCATCCGCCACCCGCAAATAGAGGTGTGGGGTCATGTGGGTATCGGGCCTACCCACACATCATTAGTCAGAAGGCAAATTATTCAAAAACTAAGTCAATGGGAGAAGTCCCAATGATTTTTTGACGTGCGCTGGGTTTCGTGCAATATCTCAAAGTTTTCCGAGTTTTCGGGTGAAAATCGCATGAAAAAATCAGAAAAAAACTTGAAATTCAGATGTTTTTTCCCGTAAAACACATTTTCTGGAAAATGTAATAATAAATCAGCGCAAAAAAAAACGATTGACGTTTGTAGCAGAAAATATTGAGATAAATTCGGACTTTGATAAATAACCCCCTTAAAGTTATCCGAACCACCTCTTTAATGTTGCACACAAATTTATTGTAGCTCCTAGATGTGAAGGTGCTAATTATAATTGCCAAAATGGGGTAGGTGAGGTTAAGTCAGCTGCAGTGCTGCACATAACTTTAGATTTGCCAAGGCTATGACCACATATAATTGCTGATGATGCATATATATATGTGTGATTGAGCAAATGTCATCATGCTACCTCATTTCCCACATAAAGTGCTTTGATTTTGTTGTGGTACCGATACTGTGTCCCCAAAATGTATTGGATTTAATCCTGGTTCTGAACCAAAGTTTATAATCAATACATGGGGCCTGGTGCACATGCCACATACCTACAGCTCAAGGTGGAGGTTTTCAACCATGGAGAAATCAGCGGGTACTCACAGACCCCACAGACAGGCAAAGTAAAGGAACTGCAAATTTTATTTCAGGCAAGGAGCGTACAAAAACAGCCTAACACGTTTTGTGCATGCACACACTCAATTATAGGCTTTTCCTGTCCTGGAATCTGTAAATGTCTACTGCTAATCCCCAGCATGTATGTTCAGAGTGCCCACACGTAAACCGCATCCCAAATATAAACAGGGTCGGATTGGGCCAGCAGGACACGGAAAAAAAACGGTAGGCCTACCTGACCAATATCCGTCCGAATAATGGACAGTTATCGATTGGACAGGTTTAAAAATCTCATTGGGGCGATGAGCAGATAGGTTGGGGTGTTCTGATTGATCCTAGCCCTCAACGTGGGCATATCTGGGACCAAACCAAACCAATTCTATTCATGGCCAGCTTTACAGTTCTGTCGTTTGACATACATCTTGCTCAACTTTTTATGTGGAAAGGGGCTGTGAAACTGAAACTGGTCTTTGCAAATAAATCGAGGCAAAGCTGAAACTTGGTGTAACAACAGTCTCTGTTGACATATACTTTATACCAGGGCTGTCCAACTGGCGGCCCACCTTATATGGCCCTCCACATCAAAGTCTGCCTGTTGTGTCTGTTTACCATATATAAAATTTAAAAGGTATAACTACAGAGAGTAACTGGCCCCAGCATTGTTTAAACCTCAAATCCACACTGTAATCCCCTGTATTGTTCACACCTGTGATCCCCCTGTATTGTTCACACTTGTGACACCTTTATTGTTCATACCCTAAAGGCCTGTACTGTTCACACCTGAGACCCAGACTGAAAACTGCCCACATTGTTCACCTGTTCACACCATATTCAAAATGTTTTTACAGGAAAAGAAAAAAGAAACCCCACCAATAGTTATGATTCTAAGGTTGACAGGAAAATTCTAATAGAAATAAGAAATTATACTAAAAAAAGATTTTAAAGTGCCAGTGCCGTTATAACCACATTAACTTTTCTTGAATACTTTGAGATCGAAAAGTTTGAAAAATCGAACTAATTCAATTCATCTGTGAGATAATATTACTCCTTAAATTCATCCATAAATAGAAAAATTCATTATTTAAGTAAAGTGCAGTGCAATAATGTAGAGTATTAGACCCAAAAAAATAATTAGTTGAATTAAAAAGTAGTTAAAAAATAGTTAAAAATGACCAAACATGGTAGTGGGTTAAAAAATGTAGTCCCAGCTGCCCCCAGTCATGTGACTTGTGCTCTGATAAACTTCAGTCACTCTTTACTGCTGTACGGCAAATTGGAGTGATATCACCAACCTCCCTTTCCCCCCTCAGCAGCCTAACAACAGAACAATGGGAAGGTAACCAGATAACAGCTCCCTAACACAAGATAACAGCTCCCTGGTAGATCTAAGAACAACACTCAACAGTAAAAGCCAAGTCCTACTGAGACTGATTCAGTTGGGAGAAATAACAGCCTGCCAGAAAGTAGTTCCATCCTAAAGTGCAGGCACAAGTCCCATGACTGGGGCAGCTGGAAACTGACAATATGTCTAGCCCCATGTCAGATTTCAAAATTTAATATAAAATAATCTGTTTGCTCTTTTGAGAATTGGATTTCACTGCAGAAGTCTGCTGGAGCAGCATTATTAACTGCATGTTTTGAAAGAAACATGTTTTCCCATGACAGTATCCCTGTAAGTTCAAACGAGTTAATCAAACAGGGATGATTCACAAACCATGAATAGTCACAAAGGTTAGTTGAAGGCAAAACGTTTTGAAGATTTGCTTGGTCATAATTTTTTTTTCTGTTCTTTCTACACAAACCAATTAACATTGGAGTCACTGTGCCAGGGAGAGAGGGATAATTTAAGATTTGGAACATCTGTGCAAACAACATTTTTGGCAACACAAAAGTTGCTGTATGCGCTGTTGCAGTGATGAGTGGAATATTAGATCTGGTAAGCAGTAGTCGGTACATAGTTACTGCAGCATAGAAAATGTGTATTTAGGTATTTTTGGATTATGAGCTATTAAAAGTTTGTTCAAAGATCAAGATTCTGTTTTAATGTTTCAACTTACCTCAAGGAAAAATGTTGCCCTGCCATCTGGTGGCGGATCAAAATAATGTTTCTGACTATTCATCACCACTTAAAGATTGAAGAATAATCATCTACAAGGATTTAATATTAACGTAAATGTTTGCCAAGATATCTGCTCTGTAAATATTTGTAGACTAAGATTCGGACATTTAGAGCCCATGACTCTAACAAAGCCCATGTTTCTGTTTTACCATATCTAGACTGTATTGCATTTTACCATTAAACCCAGAATCCAGCTTCTTAATATCTTTATACACAAACTATTACTTTGTTTTGTGTAATTTATTTATTTTAGACAACTATAAATACAGTTTGTTAAGTCATTGAAAACGGTTATAAATTGTCTCTTGGTGTTTCTCACCTCGTCCATGTCAAAATAATTTTCATACACAACCAGCCAAGAATAAAATTTTATGCTCAGTAAGCAAAAAAAATATACCCCATACGTACAAACACATTTACAAGGTAAAATACATCAGAATCCCTTACGCTTGGAAACAGTTATGTATTACACAGCTGTAATAAGGAGCAGGTTTATCGAGGGTAATATTTTCTAGTTTTTTATTTTCAAAACTGTCAAATTCGACTAGGGAGTTATTCAATTTAAATTTTTTCAAAAAATTTTAATTTTTGAGATTTAACATACTATGGCCCTTTAAAGGGATACTGTCATGGGAAAACATGTTTTTTTCAAAATGCATCAGTTAATAGTGCAGCTCAGTGTCGGACTGGCCCACAGGAATACCAGGAAAACTCCCGGTGGGCCAAGGTGTCAGTGGGCCCTCTTGCTTCTAAACATTTGGCCTATTTCATGGCCATTCCCTATTTCTATGAGAATAAAGAGGCTAAATAGATGGAATAATAGATTACAGCATGTAAAGAAAAGAGAATAGAGGCTGAGTAAGGAAAGGAAAAAAATAATACTTTGAGTGGGCCCTTGGTTTAAAGGTTTTTGGGTGGGCCCCTGGTCTAAGGGTTTTTGGTGGGCCCCTGGTGTCCCAGTCCGACACTGGTGCAGCTCCAGCAGAATTCTGCACTGAAATCCATTTCTCAAAAGAGCAAACAGATATTTTTTATATTCAATTTTGAAATCTGACATAGGGCTAGACATATTGTCAGTTTCCCAGCTGCCCCCAGTCATGTGACTTGTGCTCTGATAAACTTTAGTCACTCTTTAGGGTCTAGCCACACAAGCAGATTCGGGGAGATTAGTCACCCCCCTCTCTCCCCCCCCAGCAGCCTGACAAATGAACAATGGGAAGGTAACCCGATAGCAGCTCCCTAAAACAAGATAACAGTGCCCTGGTAGAACTAAAAACAATACTCAATAGTAAAAGCCAAGTCCCACTGAGACTGATTCAGTTACATCAAAAGTAAATTCAAAGGTGAACAACCACTTTAACAAAAGAAACAAAACATTTAATATACACTGTTTAAAAATTGTATTGTGATAAAAAAGCAGTTTTATTTGCAGAGTCTCTTCCTTAGCTGTCTGTACATACATACTGCCTGGCATAGGCTACTGTAGGTCTGATTCCTACTTTGAGTAGTTTATTAGGCAATATGCTCCAAGGTATTACTATCCAGAGGTAAATAATGACAATGCATACAGTAATTTAACTCATAAAGTTAAATTCACAAATTGCGCTTTCATAGTATAACTACATCCATTCATAATGAGTGGCAGTGTTTATTCGTGTTACAGGGTAGAGCTCCTGTGCTATATTCTCAGGGTCTGAGGCCCTATGCCAGGTAAGATCATTTCCCCAAAATTGACCCCCAGTCACTTGACCTTCTGCATATTTATTTACTGCATATTTGTGGTGCTCAATCCTGTAGTTCTGGGCACCCATATGCATCTAGTAGCAATTCAGAAAACACAGGTATTCCTGTGAACAGTAATGTGACTTTACTCACTGAAGGGCCCAGTATTCTTTACAGACACACCTCTCTTGTTTATTTTTGCTGACGGCTGTTGTATGAAACCTTTAATCCACTTGTAACCAACGTAACAACTTTGTGGAAAACCTTAGCAGCATTGAACCTTCTCACATTTTTACGGCACTTCCTCTTATACAGGGTGGAGTTTAGTTTCGTTATGTAGTCCCGTCTGTCCCAGTCTAGTGAGGCTGAAGGTAAGACTATTCTTCTCTCAGTAATTGCTTTACAGTAGGTTGTGTGTGGTTTTTTTTGTGTGAATTGCAGCACTTCTGTTGTAAAGTGTATGTTAGACAAGTTGTAATGAATTCAGTTGTTTATTAAAGGGTCATAATCAAATAGCAGAATGCAAAGCAATGTATGACACTAATGTTCCTACACACAGGGCAGCTAGCAGCAAGGCAAGACACTATAGATAGCATAATACGACTATCAGAACCCCGGCTTTCTTGTCCCTGTTTATTTTTCAGTAGAACTGAATAATGTTCATCCATTATTAAGGAATACTTAAAGCGAATTGTATTGCTTAAGGGAGAACTAAAGTAAAATCTAACGGGGTTTCCAATTTGTTAGACACCCCCCAGTGACATTAATCGCTAAGACATTTTCTGATCCTCTCTGGACATGTGCATTGTAGAACTTCTGCAGGAATATGACGAGAAGAAATCTGCAAGCACTCCGTGAGTCCACTCGTATAAAATCCAAGGTTTTATTTCAGCAGGTTAAAAAAATACAAAATCCTGACGCATTTCGTATCCAGGCCTATGACTACGTATCATGGATGGTACAGCACCACTAACTCTTCAAGAAGTTAAAAAGCCTTTATTTGTGCTTTTGTGGGCATCACCGCAACGTTTCAGGCCATGCGGCCTTTTATTAAGCTTGATACCCACAAAAGCACAAATAAAGGCTTTTTAACTACTTGAAGAGTTGGTGGTGCTGTTCAATCCTTCACTACACAGTTTGCCAATGGGAAGTGGCCATTGTAGAACGTGCACCATCTCCAAAGAGTATTGAGAATCGATGTGCTGACTACTCTTTTCCTACGTATCGTGGATATGAAACGCGTCAGGATTTTGCTGAAATAAAACCTCTGATATTATATGAGTGGACTCACGGAGTGCTTGCCTATTTTTTATCACAGCTCACCTTAGCTACGGGTTTGGGCGATGCACCCGGGCCACTCGTCTGATTTGGTGAGTGCTTTTCCCTTTGAATTAGAACCTTACCTGTTTAAAGCGATGCAAACCAAGAAACGCTGGACCTGGGGTCTGTGGACACCCGGGTCATCGGAGGATAAGGGTGAGAATATACGCTTCTTTCATGAAGCAATTATCGCTAAATTACAATTGTAGCAAGACATGAGAATATTACATTTATAGCGACCTTTTGTCAATATATATACGAAACAGAGTTGAACCATATTGCATACAAATATGGTTCACTCTTTAAAGAAGGGGAAAGGAGTCATGGGTAACAGATTCACCAGTAGTTTCTGGGGTCCGTAACGACAGTGGGATGCTAGAACTTGTAGAGAACCAGCATTTGGAGAACTTTAGTAGCACATGCCTGTATTTGGCCTGTAAGGAGCAGTAGATCAAGGCATTACTGCAGTATTTTGCCACATGGATATAACTGACTGCCAGAACTGATACAGGAACAGCTGTTGAAAAGGTCAGCACCAGCCCTTAAGATGATCATACATGACTGGCTTTAGTCAATCCTGGCCAAACTTGTACCAGGTTGGGGGCCATTTCAACAGGTCATCCTTCATTGCAGTTGCAAATGCACCTGTCGACATATATCAGGAACTAAAACCAAACTACATATTTTCTTCATGTCCTGCCGCGCTGGATGGTTGTTCTGGCCTAAACTTGCAAAACAATAAATAGGAACTATACACATTGCATATAGCCACTTGTATGAATTCTGCTTCTATGGATGCAGAAGAGCAATGACCGGTGTATCCCTTCCCCCCATATTTTAATCTAAATTGCTCCAAATACTACACAGTATCCCAAATACAAATCCATATATTTTTTTTCTCATTTCAGATTTAAAGCAACTAATACAACATAGCTGTATTGCATGTAGTTGGCAACATGAAATATGCAAACCATGAATCAATGGAGTACACAGACCTTGAATGAAAGGGATAAGTAAACCTTGAACTGAATATGCCTCTAAATGGATTTAAAAAGGCAGGGTGACAAAAACTCACCAGTTGAAATGGATTCTGGCTTCTGACGCTTATTTTTGTGCAAACTTTACTTGTAAATAGACAAAAACTTCAGAGGATGAATTTCTCAAAATGGAATTTTTTAATGACCATTTTTGGGATTTTTACTCTCGTTTCTGACTTCGGAGTTGACCTTTGGATTGCAGTGAAATATTTTCAGCAAGGACTTCATGTTTGCAGTTTGTTAACAATTTTTTTTATCATCATTTCCAATGTCATAATAAATGTTTTTAGTTATGCCTGGTTTAAGGATGACTGTTCTGAAGGAAACACCAGGAAACTGAGATGGGTTTGTTTTATCCATGTGTTAATGGCCGGGACCTTTCTAAGGTAGGTTAAAGAGACTTCACAAGGTAATACAGAACAACGAATCTCATTTTCTCATTCATATAATGTACAGTATTTTATACTAGGTTCACTACATTACCCTTTAGAGCAGTGCTCCCAAACTATGGGATTAGCCCTCCCTGGAGGTATCTGGGAGCAGTGGCAGGGGGGCACACGCCAAATGCCAATTAGGGTAAAGTATGGGGAGCTTATATAAATAACCAAAAGCCCAGATTGCCTGTAGAGTACTTAGGGTGAGATTTGGGGTAAAAACTTGTTGCTGTTGTAGATATTCTTGGAACAGTGGCTGAATAACTGAAACCACAACATTTTAACAATACTGTTTTGAGCTACATTATGGGGGCTCTGACTAATTGTTAGACCTTGATCTGAAAAGTACACCACCACAAGTACACCACACAAGTTGGTATTTCATTTATGTATTGCCCCATGCATGATCAGTTCACATGAAAGCTGAAAGAAAAAAAAAACAGAGAGCCATGGAGTAGGGAACTGGCCTTATAAATATGCCCCAGTGAATGAAATCTTTCTGTCCATGGCATTGTTAGATGTATAGACTCACATGTGTATTTTCATTCTAAACAAAATCCACTCCATGTGCCTGCAGCTAGGCAGACCCAATGGTCTCACGTTCAGGCACATCAAGAACCTTTTTAGGAGTAGAGGAGTGGATTCTCAGCCTGCGCAAGCTGAGAATCCACCATGTCTGGCACTAGCCTAATTGAATTGTTGAGTCATCTTATAAAGTGGCGAGACCACTATTCTCAGACTTGTTTTCATAATTGGGATTGTACAGGTATGAAATCACTTATCAGGAAACTTGTTAGCCCAGAAAGCTGCAAATTACGGGAAGGCCATCTCCTATAGGTTCCTTTTTAAGCAAATAGGTGGCAAACCAATTCTTTTATGTTTATATAATAGATGTTAAAATGATTTTTATTAGACTTAAGGTATGGTGATTCAAATTACAGAAAGATCCCTTATAGGTCCTAAGCATTTTGGATAATGAATCCTATACCTGTATAATATCCCTTTTTATTAAAATTTTATAAAAATGCAAATGTGCCTGTCCTAATTTGCTATTCAGAATCTGTCCTCATAGTTCTCCTCTCTATCATTTAATCTGATTTACTCAGCAGCATTTCCCTCTGGATGCCTGGGTAAACTGCAATGTATACTTTGAAACCGCTAAACATATAATAATGAAAAAGTATACTGATTTTGTAAGTTACCCATGGTAATGCAATGCATGTGCTCTCATTTAGGTACTGGTATGCTGTAAAGTGTGGATATCGAGCAGCAATGTCGCCCCATTCTGAAGAGGATGTCACGAAGACCAATAAGAAAGCAGTGGATGCTATGACGGACCTCAGTATGCTGAGATGCTTTAAGACATTCCTAGAGAGCACACCTCAGCTTATACTTCAGATTTACATCCTGATGGAGCATGGGCAGATTACTTTACTTCAATGTATGTAATATAGAGACATTTGTATGCTGTATTAGGTACTCACATTCACATACAATATACTGACTTCAAATGAATGAAAACATTTATACAGCACTTTATTGTTCTTGATATGTTAATACACAACCTCTTATGGATAAAAAACAAAGTGAGATTCTACATGGACCACTTGCAGGTTGTTATCCCTGTGCCAGTAAAATGCCAATAAAGTCTATTCAGCTGAGCTTTTTCAGGTAAAATAAACCCTGTTCATATATCATTAATTTTGTATTCATATCCGATAACCAGGGTATATCTGTATCTCTGTGAGTGTCATGAAATAAGTACTGCTGGCCAAGCCTGGCCAAGTTTGTTGGTTCACAACTTTTAAAGGGATTCTGCCATTATTCTTATGGTATTATTATTTATTTCTAAATTACACAGTTTACGCTGCAGTGCAGCAGTAAAGAGTGGCTGAAGTTTATCAGAGCACAAGTTACATGATTGGCGGCACCAGGGAAACTGACAATATGTCTAGTCCCATGTCAGATTTCAAAATTAAGTTTAAAAATTCTGTTTGCTCTTTTGAGAAATGGATTTCAGTGCAGAATTCTGCTGGAGCAGCACTATTATCTGATGCATTTTGAAAACAACATGTTTTCCCATGACAGTTTCCCTTTAAGTACAGAAATGTAAAAATGTTACAGCCTTGTCCGCAAATTCTTAAAGCAAATCCTGTTTTACTTGTCTCTTAAAAGATAGGACTTTGAGTATGTGGCAACCATTGCACTTTAAATTGTCGGCCCTCAGTGTGTTGTACACATAGAATAGTCTCTCCTGTGGACAATTTGAACAAAAACGGCTGCTCTGTGTGTGTGTGTGTGTCAGGTCATAGAACTTCAAGCTGACTTGTAATGTGATTGTATTTCACAACAGAGGGTAATATATTTCTTTAACACAAAAGTTTATTTAAGGAGTCACACAAGTGACATCACCAAGCAGTGATTATATATGGCATAATGTACCCCCTGTTATAAGGATATTAGATGTACCATAGGAGTTCCATAGCCATATCAATGCATACTAATATTTTAAAACAGTGTGTTGTATAATATACTGTTCCTTATAATACACAAGTTTCAGTGTGACACATTACATATATATATATATATATATATATATATATATATATATATATATATATATATATATATAGACAAATACAAGATTCCTCTGCACTCAACCCATTATCAATATATTTAAGACAGAGACATTTTGTGCATACTGCTACTAAAAAATGCCTTACCCTTTAAACAAAACAGGGATTGTTTGTCCATATATTGCAATATATTTAAGCTGGCCAACTACGTCAAAGTCATCCCATATCTGGCTAGTCCTACGCTCAATTTTCATCTGATTCATTAAGAATTCTATTGCTTCATTTTACATTTTACAAAGGGACTAAGTTTTACCTGCAACTTACTAGCTGCTTTCAAAGTAAAACTCCCAAACTTGGCTGCCCTTTTTTTAGACACCAGTGGGATCACCTGACTATAGCTGGGAAGGGTGGGAGCTACAACATGGAGCTGGTCACTGCTCCTGTATAACTATAACAAACAAGGGAAAGTTGTGCTCACCACTAATTTTTAAAATCATTAGGAGGGGGTGCAATGAGGCTGTGACCACAAAATACATATAGACAAATACAAGAGTCCTCTGCACTCAACCCATTATCAATATATTTAAGACAGAGACATGCCTTACCCTAATGTGTATATATATATATATATATATATATATATATATATATATATATATATATATATATATATATTACACAAAAGCCATGAATATCTTGTAAATTATGTGTGAGTTCTGATGTCATCGGTTATAAACGGTGAGTTCTGATGTCATTGTTGTCACATGACTCACTGAAATGTGTGTATTATAATAAATAAAGTACCCCCAGTTGCAAAATATGAGGATATTAGAAGTTACCTCGGAGTTCCATGACCTGTATAAATGGTCATGAAACTCCTCGGTAACTTATAATATCCTTATAATTTACAAGAGGGGGTACTTTATTCACTATATATACTGTACCCAAATGAATACAAGGCATTCGGCAAACAGGGTTGTTTAAGTGGCCAGCCACTGAAGGATAACAGTGTTGGTCAAAGGGCTCCTGTCTACCTTTCACCATTGTAATATTAATGTCAGACACCTGGTCTAATGCCTATGGATAATTGACAGGTGGATCTCTGCCCTTGGTCCGACATGTCAAGGCCCCGCGTGTATCACAGGGCCCATTTCATTGATTAATATTACATACAGTGTACAATGGATGTGGAATTTTGACTGCAGCTATATTCCACAAGGGGGCAGTGGTGTTTAAAGCACTTTGTATTGCAATAGCCTAAGAGTAAAACTACAAGGGAGATTTTGGTCAAATTTTATCTGATCTTGCCATGCAACACCGCGAGATTTGATCGTGCAAAATATGATATGTATAGTAAGTCGGATGGTGTAATTGGTTAATGCATCTAAATCTGACAATCAATGTATTTCAATGGGGGAAAAAAAAGTTGGTCAGACATCATCAGATTTTATCTCGTTGGATGAAGAAGCATCATGTTGCGTTCCCAGCCGTCAGTCATGTGACATCGGCTGGAAAAAATGTCCATGTAGTTACACATCAGATTATATTAGAGAATAAACAAAGATGGCACTCACAGGATTTACACCAACAAAATATTTTTGAGTTGACTGAAACGTTGGATCAATAAACATTTTTTGATTATATTTTGTTTGTGTTGTGTTGAGTGCCATCACTATGGACAGTTAATATATATAATATAAGGTGTATCTAGGAAAGGGAGGGCTTGATCATATCTCCAGTAATGGTTTTCTTTCATTTCAGATGCATCCATCATTATCTCAGTGTCCAGCATCTCATGGTCCACCGTTGACTACCACATGTCATTAAGGAGCTCTCTTGAACATAAAAAAGAAATCAGTTTTGGGTTTCCTGCCTTCACTTATGTGCTGTACAAACTACTCACACTAACATCATGGATATTAAGCCTTGTCTTTCTCCTGGCTTGCAATGTGTATATCTTCGCTGCATTTCTCAGCATTTTGTGGATTTTGGGCCTGTGCTGGGCATGGAAACAGAACACAGAGTTTTGCACCAAAATGCGTTTGGAAATCTTATACAGAATTGTTGTAGCAGTTATTCTTGTTTTCACTTTCTTCAATGTTAAAGGACAAAGGACTAGAATCCCAATATCAGTTTATTACACTTTCCGAGTTCTAGCAACCATAGGCATTCTGATCTTGTGCTTCTTCGTCAAGGATTCCCTTAATCATAACTTAATTACTATTTTCAGCATTGCTTTGGTTCTTGCACTGGGGCTGGGAATAATGTCTCTTATCCTTTACTATTTTCTTTTCCATCCAACCCTTCACTCCAAAGATCAGAATCAAGATGCAGTAGATGGCCATGTAGAAAGAATTAGGAGTCATTACTTTCTGAATCAGTAATGTTTTTGCATTTATTTATTTTTGAAGAATTTCATATTTGTTTACAGGCATAACTTCACAATAGCAGCCTTGTGAAACACCAAAGCTGACTGTATATATTGTGTAACTGTTATTATTTAAAAGGCTACTGACATTTAGCATTTTAAATGTGTACAGGTGATTATAGGGTGCGGGTTTGTGCAATGGACATGTTCATTTATAAAGAAAAAACTTGGACCATAGAGCATCGATACCTACCTTCTACTCTTATTGCCCTTGAGTGTGACCTCATTCACATATACATCCCATGGCTTGCAGAACTGAATGGTCCTCATCCACATATTACAATTGTGAGCAGGGAAATATAAAGACTAATGCTGTAGATAGGTGCATTGCTTCATTGCCACAAATGAGGCAGGACTAACCAGCACATAAAAGAGTTCAGAAAGGAAGCCTTCACATTTTGCAGGCTGAGACCCCTTTGAAACAAGACTCTATATACGTCAATCTAGACCTGTGGTCATTCTATTTTTGATATTGTCAGGCTTTGGGATTCACTCCTTTTGTGGTTTTGTTAGAAACCACTAATCTTGTTGCTTTAAAGATACTTCAAAGTCACTTTGTAAGACTGCTTTTGGCTTTGTACAGATGAGCCCCAAAAAATACACTGATATGTCTTAGTCAGTGAGTGGAAGCCTTCCAGCCTTATGTCCCCTTAATATGACACACGGGAGCAAATTCACTAAGATTCGTAGTTGCGCCAGCGTCTGCTTCGCCGCACTTCGCCAGGCGAATTTTCGCCAGCGCTACGCAAATTCACTAAAATCCGAAGTTGTGCTCAGGGGAAACGAAAGGTTGCGAAGTTGCACTAGCGTTAATTCGCCAGGCAAAGCGAAGTTACGCTAGCGATGCTTAATTTGCATACGGCGCCAAATTGAATTTACAATGGAAGTATACGTAGCATCACTACACAAGCCTGGGAAACCTTCAAAACATCAAATAAAATTTTTATTTTGCCCTACACATGTGCCCACTGTATAGTTAATGTGCCATGAGTTAGGAAATGTAGGGGGGAAGGAGGGTAGTCCCAAAAAAAATTTTGATCTTTTTCAGCCTATCACCCATAAAAAAAGAAAAAATGCCAGCGTTTTTTGGGACTTTGAAAAAATTTCAACTTTTTTTGAAGCAATCCCTATCTACTCTATTGCACTTCGCCTGGTCTGAGGTGGCGAAAGAAGTCTAGCGTAAAAGGTAGTAGTGTTCAGAAAAATGCGTGCGTCAGTGAATTTGCGTAGTTACGTCCACTGTGCAAATTCGCCAGGCGTAAGGGTGCGAAGTAACACTAGCGAATTTATGCCAGTGTCCGTTAGTGAATTGGCGAATTAACGAGAGTGCGCTACGCTAGCGAATTAACGCTAGCGTTAGGCGCTTCGTCCTTTAGTGAATTTGCCCCATGGTGAGAACACATGGACATCACAAAGCATTTGGGATCTCATCAACAGAGTTGCCCGCACAAAGCTTTGTTACCCTCTGTTATATTGTCTGAAGTCTGAAGTGTGGGTGTAGATGTGAGGTTATTTAGGGTTTTAAATAGGTAATATATTTTTGAAAATAATTTATACATGGAGATGGAGGCAACATTTTCATTGTTGTGACTTTTTTTTTTCAGAGTAAAATTATGCCTTTGTTATTATTCAAATTGTGTTCTACTCACCAATGTTTGGAAAAGGGATAAAATAATATTGTATCAAGCAGTGATTGGTGAAAGTGTTCTGTACCACACCTTTAACAGAGGAACTGGTTGTGTAGTGTTCTGTACTGTACTGTTTCACACATCACCAAAGTAAGTGAATGTGGATTTTGTCACATATAACTACACCTCAGTAGCATGAGATACAGTACTTTGCCACACCTCATCTGAGTTTGTGATTGTGTGTAGTGTTGGACCTCACCACAACAAGTTAAAAGGGGTCATTTTACCACCACCCACCACAATTGTGGTCACACAACTTTAGGAGCTGACTTTTCATCTAAGGCTACTCCCTCTCTCCACCTAGTTGTGCTTGGGGCTACTACTTCTGCTCCCACTCCTCTTGTGAATCTTCTATTGACCTTTAAGAGTAATTTAAGGTTCCTTCATTGGCCTGAGTAAATTGACGTATCAAACATGCGGCTAAAGGATCAGACATAGACATAATTCTTGACACCAAGAGATACAACATCACACACCACAGATCTTCAGCATGATTGCATCAAATTCATGTTGAAACACATGTGCAACTGTGCTCGTTTTAACACATCAATGGCAAGTGTGTCAGTCGCATAACCCCCTGAGGCTGCAATGACAATGGCATTATGGGAAGAAATACATTTTGGGTAAAAACCATGATGATGCACACTGTACTTGCTTGCAATAAATGAGCCTTATAATTGTATTATAGAGCTGCCCTGCAACACAAAAGCCACGTTGGAGTGTTGGGATTTGTAATGTTGGGCGGATGGGTTGGGGGCATTTTTTAAAAGGAGAACTAAACCCCAAAAATGAATATGGTTAAAAATGCTATACTGCACATACTGGTAGGGATGATTGACAAGTGAAAGTGCAATGCACAAAATCTGTCGCTATTTATCCCAGTATTTTCACATATTTATTACACCTTGCAATAATGTGCCAAAAGTTAGGCACACCCAAGTGATTGCATTTACTTACCTGACACTCTGGGGCCGGTGCTCCTATCAGCAGAAACCTGCACCGGCCCGGGGTTCTTCCAGCGAGCACCACATAGCGATCATCTTCTTCACTTCTTTTCTTTTCAAATTTCCCGAGGCAGACACATGTGCAGTAGAACAAAATAGTCAACTTTTTTGTTAAAGTATGGCTTTTTGCACTACTGCGCATGTGCAGTCGTGAGAAAACAGAAGATGCTGGAGGAGGTTAGCACTGTGGTGCTCTGCGGAAGAACCCCCGGGTTGGTGCATGGCTCTGCTGAGAGGAGCACCGGCCATCTAAATTGGTGGAAATTGAATTACGTTATTACCCAACATTTTCTTTATTAACACTTGCCTGTTTGGGCGTACGACGTCCTAATAAAAGAACGATGATCTGGGTTCTTTCCCAGGTGCTTTCCCAGTGCAAGAGTACATTATAGCTTGATGAAAGCGAGATGGTGCTTTTATAGAGTATGATCCACGTACCTTGATTCTAACAGGGGGGAAAACATGGGCAACGCTACTCATCCCATATCCAGAAATATGTCATATCAAAGAGCATTTGCTAGGAACACTTATGTAATTGCATAAAACATGGAGATTTAGGACATGGGTTTACCCTGGCATATCTCCCTTTCTTCCACATACAGACCTGTAAACCCCCCCCCCCCACACACACACACAATTTTTCCAGGAGTTACCATTTTTCCGCTCTGTACCCCGGTCTCCCATCACTCTTCCACATTCCCCCGATTTCTGACGATTTTATGTGATCTGCAGACAAAAATCCGATGAGCGTATTTGCAGTGATGTCAGAGAAGTAAAGCACAGTCTCTGTGGCTTCAGGAGAGGTTTTGCTCATGCGTCTCATGTCTGATGACGTCACAAATCTGGAAAAAATTTGCTGGCAAGCTGTCGCACATCACACATACCCCTGATCATCAATACCAGAAGCTGACAGCTCTGCTTATATGGTAATTGTTAGTAAATGAGACATATAGACTATATTACCCCTTCTTACTAAACAATTGATGTAGTAGGGCAATCTGGGGCAATCTAGTAGGGCAATCTGATAGAAACAAAAGCAATACAGGTATATGATCTGTTATCCGGAAACCCTTTATCCAGAAAGCTTCAAATTACGAAAAGGCTATCTCCAATTGACTCCATTTTAATGAAATAAATAAGCAAAATTTTAAAACATATTTCCTTTTTTATAATGATAAAACAGTACCTTGCACTTGATCCAAACTACAATATAATTATTCCTTAATGGGTTTAATGAATATTTTAATGATTTTTAGTAGACAAAATATGTACTGTACCATTACTTGGAATATCCCCGTATTTTCCCTAAAGGCTATAGATCTTTTAACATGGAATGTTCTTAGATTTAGGGTTATTTATTTACTCACTTTACTTATTTACTCACTGCCGAGGATTGCTAAGTACAAAAACAGTACTGTGCCACTGTATTTATTTTGCATCATGTGAATAGTGCACAAATAGGATACATACAAGAGAATACATGTGGTACACCACACATGACACCCTTAATAATGCTTAAATACAATTACTTCCAAAAAGCAGCTGGTGTATAGTTTTGTAGCAGGTGCAACAGTGTTGAAATTCTGGGTAAAATCCTTTTCCTGGGGGGTACAACATTTTACAAACATAGCATTAATTAATATTGGCAAGAGAATCAGTTGACTATCAGGCATATGTTAATTCCCTCCTTAAAGTGATACTGACACTTAGGGGCAGATTTATCAAGGGTCGAAGTGAATTCGAGGGAATTAAAAAAATTTGAAATTCAAAGTAATTTTTTTGGATACTTCGACCATCGAATAGGATACTACGACTTCGACTCAAAGTAAAATCATTCGAATATTCGCCCATTCAATAATCGAAGTACTGTCTCTTTAAAAAAACGTGGACTTCAAAACTTCGCCAAATTAAACCTGCCAAAGTGCTATGTTTTTCTACGTTTTTGGAAGTCGAAGTAAAATCGTTTGATCGATCGCTGAAATCCTTCGAATCGTTCCATTCGAAGGATTTAATCGTTCGATCGAACAATTTTACTTCGACCGCAAGATACCAAAATTCGATGAAAAAAACTTCAACTTCGATATTCCCTTGATAAATCTGCCTCTAAAGAATGTATTTTCAAAATATTAATCGCCATGGAAAGTTACGTACCTATAGGTCATGTTGATAGGTAGACATTTGTGTAGCTATTTTAAGGTCATCAAACAATGGACATCATTTTATTTGGGTTTATTTCACTTGTCTGTGTTTATTTTTAGTTTCCAGCTACACGACTGCAGCAGCAAATATTCATAAACACAATCACATTAATACGATTAGCAAATGTACCAAAGGCAATTCTACATATTTATGGTATGGATTGTTCTTCAAGGCTTTCACATAAGAATATCTAACCATTTTACAATGGATTTAAGTGTAAAACCCTGGTGGTGTGTTTATGTGAAATTAGTTTAGCAGAATGTAGTCTTCTCCCTTACAGTTGGAGCATCAGCTTTTTAATAATGGTCCCAAAATCAAAATTGGATGCAACCAAAGTTTTACCAGGCTGATTACACAGACATTCAGAGAATGGGGAGAAGTGATCCCAGTGCTGAACCTTAAACTATTAGGTTGTTGTTCACATTTGCACACAAATGTTACTGATTTGTTACTGATACAGGTATTGTTATCCGGAAACCCATTATCCAGAAATCTCCGAATTAGGGAACGACCGTTTCCCATTGACTCCATTTTAATGAAATAATCCAAATTTTATTTTATGTATTCTCTTGTATGTATTCCATATGTGCACTATTATAGAATTGCCAGTTCTAAGAAACTTTTCAATTGGTCTTCGTTATTTATTTTTTTCTAGTTTTTTTTAATTATTTGACTTCTTCTTCTGACTCCATCTAAAAAAACAAATGCTCTGCGAGGCTACAAATGTATTATTATTGCTACATTTTATTTGTTCATATTTCTGTTCAGGCCCTTTCCTATTCATATTCCAGTTTCTTATTCAAATCAGAGCATGGTTACATGTGTAATTTGGACCCTAGCAACTGAATTGGAAAGCTGCTGAATAAAAAGCTAAATAGCTCAGAAACCACAAATAATAAAAAATGAAAACCAATTGCATATTGTCTCAGTATATCACCATCTACATGATACTAAAAGTTAACTCAAATCCAAACAACCCCTTTAAATTCATTAGATACATATACAATACTACAGATTCTATTGTATCAATACTGGTACCCCCCTGAACCTGGATCAGATTTTTGCAGGGGCTTTCCTGGCCATTTTGCTGCCCAAGGTAACTTTCCTTCTGCGGCCCCCCTCCCTATGGCACTCGCCTTCAGCACAGCGATATACACAAATGTTTTTATAAGATGTTAACTTGCTCCGAGCACTTTTGCAGTTTAAATTACATTTTTGTGGTTTGTGAGAAAGTTTTAGACAATTTTAGACAGCGTTCAGGTGGCACAATATAAAACACACACCTTGATAAATTGACGGTTATTTGACACAGCTTTTTACATTGTTTTTCTGGCATTACTTGTTTTACACAATATGATATATAAGCCCCTAACTGTCTTGCTCTAGCCTATGCACTTCCTCTATGTCAGTTAACACTAGTGTTGTTAGAGCTGGCGAGAGAGCTTTGAGAGAGCTGGCGAGAGACCTGGCGAGAGAGACCTTGCGAGCCAAAAGTATTAGCAAATAATTAGGGCTAAAAAATAGAAAATGATGTAAATTGCGCAAGTGTAATTAAAGTTTATTTTAATTCATTTTTTGAATGTGAAGCTGACTTGCTGCTTGATTACTGTCAAATCTTTTATATTAATTTATAGCAGTGATCCCCAGCCAGTGGTTCGCTAGCAACATGTTGCTTACAAGCTATGAATGTTGTTCACATCTGCCTAAAAACATTTGCTTAATTTAGAATTTTTGGATTGAAGGCATACTTTAGTTGCACAAAATCCAGGTGTATTGCCAAACAGAGCCTATTGTGGGTCTGCCAGTCCACATTAGAGCTACCGATAGTGCCCATATTGGCACCCCCAGGATCTCTTTGCATGCTTATATTGCTCTCCAACTTTTTTCAACATTTCAGTGTGACGGGTAAAAAAAAGGTTTATAGGGACCACAGATTATGGATGCTCTGAATTCACTATTTGGGATTCCGCCGAATTCCTGAATCCTTTGTGAAAGATTCGGCCGAATACCAAACCGAATCCAAATCCTAATTTGCATATGCAAATTAGAGTCAGGAAAGAAAAAAGTGGTAAAAGAATATTTTACTTCCCTGTTTTGACACGAAAAGCCACGTGATTTCCCTTCCAACACCTAATTTACATATGCAAATTAGGATTCGGATTCGGTTCGGCCACACAAAAGGATTCAGCCGAATTAGAATCCTGCTGTATAAGGCAGTATCCTGGCCGAATCCTGAAACGAATCCTGGATTCAGTGCATCCCTACCACAGTGCATTAATTTATTTTTGACAGCAACTACACTCAACTCTACATCTTGAGAATCCATCAACTCACCTTGTAACTCTCATTGCAACCAGTTATTCTGCCCTGCATGGCAGCAAAATGTACCACAAGCCATGTCTGCTGCCCTTTACCTTCAAGCAGCTAGAGAAATGTTATAACATCTGATATAAGGGGCTTTTCCTATTCTTTGACGTAAGCAAGTAATTCTATTTTATCTACATTTTAGCTGTTGTGAGCTGGGACCATATAGCTACTTGTTTATTTTGCACAGATATTTTAATATAAAAGACACCAGCAAACAAAGATACGAATGTATACAAAACAAATAAATGGCAAGAATTTATCAGGAATAAAGCTTGTAGTTTTCCTTTACCGATTTCATTCACACAAATGTCCGTAAAAGCATTAGTCTTCCAAAAGAGGGCAGTGTGCCTGCATGCAATTTCCTAATACAATGGGTGCATGCAAAGGAAAGAAAGACCTTGCCGAATTCTCTTGCCATTTCCCTGAAACATGATCATGTTCGTTTACTAGGAGCCTACTTAATATCTCTCAGCTATTATGTCATCTCTATATTTTATCTGCCAGTTTTCAAACTCAGCACTTATTGTGCAACTACTACAATGTCTTAAAGGTCAGACATTGCTAGAAGAATGTTAGGGGCTTGATGAACCTGAAATGTAAATAGTAGATAAATGTGCACTATCATCTTTTGTGCACTGGATGTCTTTCAATAATTATATTATTTTCAAAATAGCCAGGTTTTTGCTGTGAATCGAAAAGAAACAAAGGCACACTCCACTTGATGCTTCTGCAAAAAAACTGTAAGCTTCTTGAGAGATCCCAGCCAGGTTTTTGCTGGTCTACTAGTACCAACATCTTTAGCACAATCTCTGGCAGATACGATTCCAGTTAAATGACAAAATTTGAGAAGAGGACTTAACCTCCAGGACTATATCAATGAATAAAGAATGTCATATCCAAACGATTTGAAAAGGCAATATTTATTCACAACCATGCCCCAAATGTTGATTAAAAACAAATATAAAAACAAGGTGCAGCATATGGGAGGAGGGATCCCTCTGTTTTAAATCATTTGACCCCACCATCCACTTTATGCAAAGCGGGTTGGAAGAACCAATGATATGTATGGTGGTGATAGCTGTGGAACAGACTCCTAGGTCTGTAAAACGATTATTTGTAAATAATTGGGCGCACCTCTATGCCACTGGTTCAGTCCAATAATTAATTATCACACAGCTGAATAGATAACGTGCTAAACCAGTGATCCCCAACCAGTAGCTCATGAGCAACATGTTGCTCTCCAACACCTTGGATGTTGCTCTCTGGGTCCTCAGAGCAGATGCTTATTTTTGAATTCCAGGCTTGGAAGCAAGTTTTAATTGCATAAAAACTAAGTATAGTGCCAAGTAGAACCTCTTGTAGGCTACCAGTCCACATAGGGGCAACCAAATAGCCAATCACAGCCCTTATTTTGGCACCCAAGGGACTATTTTATGCTTGTGTTGCTCTCCAACTCTTTTTACATTTGAATGTGGCTCCCGGGTAAAAAGAGGTTGGGGACCCCTGTGCTAAACAGTAAGTGATCTTAAATATAGCAGGGTGTGGAACATGGGCGCTGCCCAATTCCAGTTAGGGTTAGTGTTCTACCTTAACAAAGTTTTTTTGATCCTATGATTTAAGCAAATATGTTTAGCACTTTCTACCGGCATTTTGATGTATTTATAATATGGCTAAAGTTGTGCATTGGATGTAATTTTAAAATGCATAACTGAAAGATCATGGATAGGCAATTGAATTGGGTTCCGACTTGCACCAGTCAAAGCATCATTTAATAAAGTACATAAGCCTACTTGTGCTCTTTTGCAGTTGCTGAACAGGTTGCAAAGTGCAAGGTGCAGCCCCCTGTGATATAAGAATTCCCTCTACACCGCTTTGATTCCTTCTTCCTCTTTGCATGTTGCTCCAATAAGTACTTGTGTCAACTGAATCAAGAGCAAATGTCATTTTGGATGCTGCAAAATGTGACACCCTCATATTAAAGAGGTGGTTCACCTTCTGGTTAACTTTTTATGCCATAAAATGTCAGCAAATTTTCAGTTCGTCTTCATTTTTTGAATTATTTGCCATCCTCTACATGTCCTTTCCAGCTTTCAAATGGGGGTCACTGGCCCCAGCAGCCAAAAAACTATTGCCCTGTGAGACTACAATTTTATTGTAATTGTTACTTTTCATTAATTATCTAGGCTTTCCTCAATTCATATTCCTATCTCTTTTTCAAACCCCTGCCTGTTTGCTTGGTTTAATTGGACCCTGGCAACCAGATAGCTGCAAAAATGCCAAACTGGAGAGCTGCTGAACAAAAAACAAAATGATTCATAAATCATAAAAAAAATGAAAACCAAATTGTCTTGGAATACCTCTGCCTGCATCATACTAAAAGTTAATTTAAAAGTGAACTCTGTGATGAATTCTACTAAATTTACTATCTTGCACCGACACTGACAAATCCTCTGCAAATTGCACAGCACTCATTCATTGTACTATGTACACTAACTAAGCATTACTCTGCTAAACAACACAGACAGAGATGGCAAGGATAATCTTTTATTTTAAAAAGGCATGCAAACAATGCAGGCTTTCTGTCTGGATATTTGAAAATATATTTCAATATACTTGATGCCCCTTTAAGCAGACAGTGTCACATTTATTGTCTTACCCTTTAAACATACCCTTTGCACGCTTAGATTATAAAGTCACATGATCTGTTGGAATTGCCCACAGTCGTGGAAAGTACCTACAGGCTATTAAAGAAATGACACTACATTAAACTGCAAACTGACACACCCCACCCACTTACTTAAATGTCTGTACTTGCAACGTGTTCAGCAATAATCCACAGTGAATGTCAAAACAACATTAATCTCAAAGAACTGGATCAGCTTCATTTGTAATGTCCAAAAACAGGGCATGGGATTACTGCCTAGTCCTGCTGGAATTATCAGAGATCAGGATGTTGACACCTTGCAAGCTCTACTCCCCTTCTCCTCCTCAAAAGAAAGAAAGCATTTCATTAACCCAATAGCAAATGTAGCTGTAGAACCTGACCATCTATTTCTAGGGTTTTAGGGTTGTATAGATGATATTTTCAATGGAGCAGGCCTCTGCTTTTAATGAGATTGTAGAGTGTGATATTCTTAGGCAATTTTCAATTGGTGTTCATTTTTAATCATTGGTGGTTTTTGAGCTATTTAAATTTTTATTCAGCATCTCTCCAGTTTGCAGTTTCAGCAATCTGGTTGCTAGATTCTGCATTACCCTAGCAACCACGCACTGATTTCAATAAGAGACTGGAATATGAAAAGGAGAGGTCCTGAATAGAAAGATGAGAATAAGGCTAACGTTGATTTTTACATTACACTGTGCAATTAGAAAGACAAACCTTTCATATCATAGAATTAAGAAAGCCTGTTCTCCCCAGTATCATGTTACATAGGGGGAACTCTCTTCCGTGTACTTATTACACATCTACAAGGATCTACCTTGGATTGAGGCCTTCAGCTCTTTGCCTACAGAGGCTTAGAGAAGGTAAATAGAATGACAGCACTATATAAATGAAATAAATGCAGCACTAATAGGAAGGACTAATTTCTAGGACTATAAATACAAATGATGCATCTTGGCCTGGTCCATGGATGTAAGGGGACCCAAAAGTGCATGCCAATTGCTTCTTCATAACACAATGTTTCAGTGGCCAAAGCGAGATCCAACATGGAGGGGCAGATTTATCAAGGGTCGAATTTCAAAGTGATAAATACTTCGAAATTCGACCATCGAATAGCTTTACTTCGACTTCGAATATCGAAGTTGAAGGTTTTTTTTCACCGAATTTGACCGTTTTACGGTCGAAGTAAAATCGTTTGATCTTAGAAAACTGCTCTAGAAGGTCCCATAGCCCAACATAGCACTTCAGCAGGTTTAATTTGGCGAAGTATTGAAGTCTAAGTTTTTTTAAAGAGACAGTACTTCGATTATCGAATGGTCGAATATTCGAACGATTTTATTCTAATCAAAGTTACTTCGAAAAGTCCCTCGAATTCAGTTCGACCCTTGATAAATCTGCCCTGAAGAGTTCAGTGGATGAGTTAATAGAAGTTTTTTGGCATTTGGACTTTAATAAATAAACCCCTAGGTGTGATGCCTACATCTGATACCGGCTATATAACTGTATTCAGTAGAATCATCTAGGGGCAAATTTACTTAAGGTCTAATATCGAGGGTTAATTAACCCTCGATATTCAACTGTCGAAGTTTAATCCTTCGACTTCGAATATCGAAGTCGAAGGATTTAGCGATATTCGTTCGATCGAACGATCGAATGAAAAATCGTTCGATCTAATGATTAAATCCTTCCAATCGTTCGATTCGAAGGATTTTAATCCATCGATCGAATGATTTTTGTTCGACCAAAAAATGCTTAGGAATCCTATGGGGACCTTCCCCATAGGCTAACATCAACTTCAGTAGCTTTTAGGTGGTGAACTAGGGGGTCGAAGTTTTTTCTTAAAGAGACAGTACTTCAAGTAATGGTCGAATAGTTGAACGATTTTTAGTTCGAAACGTTGGATTCGAAGTCGTAGGCGAAGGTCGAAGTAGCCCATTCGATGGTCGAAGTAGCCAAAAAAAACATTCGAAATTCGAAGTTTTTTTTATTCATTCCTTCACTCCAGCTAAGTAAATGGGCCCCCTAATGTATCTACCTTGATTGGGCCAAACCCCCGAATCTTTCACGAAAGATTCGACCGAATACCGAACCAAATCCGAATCCTAATTTGCATTTGCAAATTAGCAGTGGGAAGGGGAAAGCATTTTTCACTTCCTTGTTTTGTGACAAAAAGTCACGCATTTCCCTCCCTGCCCCTAATTTGCATATGCAAAGTAGGATTCAGATTCGGTTCGGCTGGGCAGAGGGATTCGGCTGAATCCGAATCCTGCTGAAAAAGGCCGAATCCTGGATTCGGTGCATCCCTAATCTACCTTAAACCCTCTTACATAGAAATACAGATTTCGGATGCTCAGATGTTTTTCCCGAAGATTGCTTAATTTGCCTCCCACCACAAGTTGTTAAAATGCACATTTTTTAAAGACGTACGACGTGCCCTGAGAATCCTCATTTTACTACTTGAAATTCAGGTACACCTGCCAATTATGTTCTAGACATGACAACCTTTTTATTTCAGGGTTTGAATGCTGATTTACCTGTGAAAAATAAATTACAAACACTCCAATGATTTAAAAAATGCATTCTTAAAATTCTAAAAGCAGTTGTATTGTGGCAAATACAAGGAAACGGTATATATTATTTATTGTGTGGTACTGGTGTAAAAAACATACACTTCACTTCTATTGAGAATTAGAAATGACTTCTAAATACCTCTAGGAGCAAATATGCCAGTCATCTCCTTGACAAAGGATCATTAATGGCAATACTATTTAACCCCAGTGATCCGCAGAACCTGGGAGTTATGCAGCAATAATTTGATCAAAACTGACAGTATGGAGGCATGCTCTTTAGCATTTTTATTCCATATTCATTCCTGCTTATTGATGGTCTGTGCCCTTGGGCTCTGTTAGAAGAGATCATAGTTTAAAGTGATCCTAACTGAAATCCACTAATTTGCGTGGTCATCTAATGAAGGTTCTTTGTCCGATGAGGCCACTCTGTGCCGAGCTTCTATAATTGAAGCCAATTCAGGCTGTTGGGAGAGAATGATGCAGTCCTTGTCCTGATGAGATTTTTAAACCGGTCCAATACATATCTGGTCAATTTTCAGCCAAAAATCTATTGGATAGGCTGTCTGATAGGTCACATACACGGGCAGATAAGCTTCTTAAAAGGAACCAAATCAGCAACTAAAATTTGCCAGTATATGGCCAACTTAAATTATTAGGTTTTCTATTGAATGGGATACAGCCTGCAGTGTGACCCTGACTGTTATATGAGGAACTAGCGAAAAATATGATTTATGGGCCAGAAAAGAAATGATTTCAGAAAAAGAAACACTCCTTTTATCTCTTACCCAAAATTTGATTGTCTTAGGATGTATAGGGACATGGAAAATTCTGCAATTCCTTTAAGGGTCAGGGCACACGCTGCAATTCGGGGAGATAAGTCACCCGGCGACAAATCTCCTCTTCTTGGGGCGACTTATCTCTCTGAACTGCCTTCACTGCCTTCCTGCTGGCTAGAATGAAAATCGGCAGCGGGATGGCATTCGGAGCGTTTCGTTTTCTGAAGTTTCCTTGTAAGGCAACTTTGGAAAACGAAGCACTCCAAATGCCATCCCGCTGACGATTTTCATTCTAGCCGGCGGGAAGGCAGGGGAGGCAGTTCTGGGAGATTAGTCGCCCCGAAGAAGAGGAGATTTGTAGCCAGGTGACTAATCTCCCCGAATTGCAGCGTGTGTCTCTGCCATAACACAGCACAAAAAACAGCACTTCAAAGGTTTGTTTTAACCATGTGAGCCATATCAATCCTATCTGCCAATATGTTCAGGCTCACTTAGACTTAAGTCATGCATCATTAACACTGGACAAAGTCACATTCCTGGGGAGTCTAGCATTATGATTCCAAGTTCTTTCTTGTTTCCCTGCAGTAGAATTTTTTTTGAGAGAATCCCAATTTTACCCCCCCCCCCCAACTCCATCCTAGGAAGGATGGTAAGAAAAGCGAATACTGAATGCAGCATTAAATGGGTTGTTCACCTTCCAAATATTCCAAACTACTTTTTTAGTTCAATTGTTTTCAGGTTGACTTTTATTCAATTGCTTTGCATATTTTATATTTGACAATTTCTGCAAGATTGAAGTTTAATGTTCCTCTTGTCTCTGGTGTTTCAGTCTGGCAGCTCCGTGATCTAAGTGCGGCTTTAAAATGTTACAATTTGCTCCATTAGTTGATACACTTCTCAGCAGCATCTGTAGAATATTAGCAACTATTGTATCAATTCTAACAGCTGCCTTTAATGAAACTCGGATTCTGCTCAGCAGGAAAGATAAGAAATCTATCAACTAAATGTATCAATTTAGAACAGGAAGAATTTAGGTGACCCCCCCTCTAAGAACTGCTTTAGAAAGACATAAGAAGGTGAAAAATGAAACTTTACACTTCAGTATTAAAAAAATTGTCACAAATAGAAAACAGAAAGTAACTGAAAAAAGTATTTATTTCTGGTGAACTATTTAAAGCAACTGAACTGGAAAAAAAGTGTTGGAAGGTGAACACCACCTGGGGGCACATTTACTACTGGTCGAATATCGAGGGTTAGTTAAATCCTTCGACTTTGAATATCGAAGGAATAATCGCTTGAGTGTAATCCATTGATCGAACGATTTTCCTTCGATCAAAAAAAACCTAGGAAAGCCTATGGGGACCTTCCCCATAGGCTAACATTGCACCTCGGTAGGTTTTAGGTGGCAAAGTAGGGGGTAGAAGTCTTTTTTAAAGAGACAGTACTTCGACGGTCGAATAGTCGAACGATTTTTAGTTCGAATCGTTGGATTCCAAGTCAAAGTCGTAGTCGAAGGTTGAAGTAGCCAATTCGATGGTCGAAGTAGCCAAAAAAACCTTTGAAACTCGAAGTTTTTTTTATTCTAATCCTTCACTCGAACTTAGTAAATGTGCCCCCTGTACTGTCCACAAATGTATTTGTAATTTGTTCACCAGAGGGCACTGTTCATTAGAATCTGTCCTTGGTATTATGTTGTTTTTTGCAAATAAGCAACTCATACATTTATTAATAACAACATACATGTGCATAGAAAACAAATAGCCTATGCTAAAATGTTTTACTGAATGTTTATAATAATAATAATAATAATAATGTTGCCGTTCCTTGTCCTTTCACTTCCTGACCACCAATCACACTTTTTTTCTGCATTAAAAGGAATTTGAGTTTGGAAGAATTTGAGGGAGGGTAGAGGGAATTGGTATCTGGGCCAGCAGAGCACAGATGTAGGTTGAACATTAGATACAGTAATTTGAGTACATTTATAATTTGGGAGTGGGGACAGCTGGCAGCCCCTGAGTGGGATCCCATCAAAGGTGCATCCAGTAGTGCCTAGTGGGGGGACGGGGGCAGATGAGTGTGTCGATTTTGTAACATCATGACAACAGCTGCTTGTTCTGCAGTATTTCATATTTGCTGTGCTACATTGCATTCTGTAATTAGCTCTCATGTATGTAAGCAGACACGATTTAGCTGCTTGTACTATCTTGTTCATAAGCATTTTTCTGTGAATTTCTTTGGATAAATTTGGCTTTGCTGAAGATACAGAGAACATTAAATTCATGTCCATTATTGAGTTAGATGCATTTATGTGCAGCTATGCAGCATGCACCTGAATTCATTGTTAATAAGACATTCAGCATGCAGATTTGATATGCCTTTTAACGGAAGGAGATTGCAATCCTCAATTTAGCTGATTCTATACTATTCAATAGAAAAAGATAACTTCAGTGAAGTCTGAAGCTGGCCATAGATGTTGAGATTTTTAAAAGATCCGATCCTCATCGTGAGACCACGATTTTCTCGGAACGATCGTACGAATTGACCATCAACTAAAAAGACCAATTTGCCAGGAAAACAAAGGGGAGCTGTCTGGTTGGCCCTGCAAACATAGATAGATTGCACTGGCACCGACAAAGATTTTTTAACCTGGCCGATCAATTTCCTGACAGATGTCGGCCGAAAAATCGTAAGATGGTCGATCGTTCGAATCCCACTAACCGCACGATAATTTTGAAGGATTGGTCGGACCTCGCTAAAATCGGTCGTTCGGCAAGAAGAATCGTCGCGTCTATGGGGAGCTTTATACTAAATTGCACGTGGATATGATACTTGCAATGAACACACATTTTTCCATAATTTAAGGTTTCTCCTGTGATGGAATATAATGCAGGTTTCAGATGTGTTATTATCAGTCATATTTACTTTCACTGCCTTCTAGTTAGTATGCACACATAGGACAATATGTGATTTTCATTGTTATAAAGCATTCCCTTGGGCCTCAGGGCCCTCCTTTTAGGGTATATACAAGGTGGGTCAATGGGAAGTATTTCAGCTGTGCTGGGGTCCTGAGTTCAATTCCGGCCAGTGCAACCTGCAAGCAGTCTGTACATTCTCCCTTTGTCTGCGTAGATTTTCTCAAGGTACTCAGGTTTCCACACTCCAAATACATACACACAGGTAATTACTTCTATAAATCTGACCCTACTTTATGTGTTAATGTAATAGGGATCTTAGATTATAAACTCCATTGGCGGCTCATGTGAATGGTGTATGTTTTGTGAAAGTGCGGAATAAATATGTTGTGCTTTATATAATAAAAATAATAATTCATAAACTGTTTATAGAAGTCTCCAATTTCACTCCAAATGATCCAAGTAAGCAGCCCAAGTAAAAATCTTGTCTACCAATTCCAAATCAGTAATGTTGCTGTTATTTAATTGGGCTATTGTGTTTCTATTCAGCATTGCTTTAAGAATCAATCTGAGATATTCCTGCACTACAACTCACTCGATGCCAGAACTCTATTATATGTTCTGCATGTGTGCATGTATCCAAAAAACGAAGTAATAAAGTAGGGCTCAGCCTGATAACAGAGGCATATCAGGATGCTGGATAATATGATAATATACAGTATTAAATCATTATGTGCCATGATACTTCATTGTGGATTGGTCTGGAATCTACTTTGAACACCAGACTGAAGTAAAAGAAACCAGACAATCCATTGATTTGCTTGGGAAAACATAATTTGCTGTTTTCACTTAACCATAACGGAAATAAAGACAGAGGCCAATAATGTTGACAAAACTACTGTACTGGCAGAACACTCTGTCTGGAATGGGCATGTTTCTGCACATGGGGCTTCTCATTCGTTTTTATCGTTTAAAAAGAATAAGGAAATGATGTTGAACAATAGCAAAATTGTGGTCTTTGTGACCAATTGGTTTCACTACAGCGACACAAAAGGTGAATAGCAAAACAGGTATGCAGATAAAGGAATGGTTTTAGATTTCCTGGTATAATAATTGTTTGGAAAATCGAAAAAAAAACAAAATCTACAACCAGTAACTTCAAGAACGATTTATACTTACCTATACTCCTATACAGTATACCTTAAAGAGATCTCTTGAGACACAATGGTGCATGGTATAAACAACAGTTTCTGTACAGGCCATTGAAACACTGCAGACATAAACACCTCAGTAAAAAAGACCACCTTGTATTTTACTTTTTATTTTTCTGGGATAGTGGGAATGTGCAAAGTTTTCCTGACTGGGATGAGGTATGAATATTTGGGGCTTTATGTCTTTCTAATTAAAGGGTCAGCACATCTTGTTAAATGATTGAAATAGTATGGATATGTTCATGGCTTACTAAAATAAGATTTGCGGTAGTTTTTATTTTTAGGCTTAGTTACCCATACAAACTAATTAAATATGTTCTTTCAAAAGTTGATCATTAAATCCTACCCACATATTGTTTGCTGTGGTTTATAAATGCGTTTTATCAGAGTTTAAAATGCAAAATGCACATGTGCCATGTTCTAAGAAGAACACAGATTATTAATATACTTGAGCCCACATGGCCCCTACCGGACAGCATGAGCAATGACGTGGCAATGCCCATCAGGACACAATCAAAGAACGTCAACATGCTTGAATTCATAGTTTGATTATGTCTGCAATGTCCCTGTATGAATCACCAGTTTCTTTCACAATGCACTTATGTACATATGTATGCATTCGTTTATTTATATAGTGCTGTTTGTGTATGCAGAGCTGTACACAATACACTAATAGACCAGACAAGGTACAGTACAATAATAGAATACTATTTGTCAGCATCACAAATTGCTTTTAATTGCTTTTAAGGCAAACAACCCTTTTAAGAAATGGAATAGAACATTTAAAGCATGATGGCATAAAAAAATAAATGCTTCAAAGGAAACCATATTATTTTACAGCCACACATGCAGTCGTTAGGAAAAGCAAAAAGAACTGAGAAGTATGTGCCATGGCTGCAGGGGCAGCAGACTAGTAAGGTTGGAGTATAAAGGCAGTGTGCAACAGCTTGGACAGCTTGAGGCTAATGATAGACGGGTCCTATTCTCAGGCTTATATAGCCGATCCATTGCCTTCCGCTCCCTGAATGTGTATGCACGGACAGGCATGGAATAACAGCCATATTTATATAGAGGCACCCAAGTATGCATAAACACAAAAAAGATTTCACCAGTGCTCTGGTCTGGAGTTGACCAGCTGCTATAAATGATAAAAAGATAAAATCTGTATACAAAGAGAAAGAGAAAAATTGCCAGGGCACAGTTTGCCTTTAAAAATAATTATTATTAAATTGTAGACTTGCTGGGTATACAGCAGGTGAAGCTGAGAGGGGTGAGGGGGTATGAGGCCCATCAAATCTGCTGCACATCCCCAGTACTTCGGAACCAGTGCCGATGCTGCTGGGTGACATCAGGGGCGAACCTGGCCCCTCCGCTGCCTTCTAAAATCCTGCTGCCCTAGGCCCGGGCCTTTGTGACTTTCCTCAAATCTGGGCCTAGTAATGCCAATATTGTATTAAAGTCCTGTCGGGAAGGAAATTGGTGGCAGACATGCCTTATGTAGAGGTTGAGATTCATGCCTAGAAATAAAAGCATATCAGGAGGCTGAAGGTAAGGCAGATGTGCTCGCTGCAGTTAACTAGGGCACGGATGATGCCAATGCACATGGATCATTGAACGATTAAGATATCAAGGAGCGATCACTACGACTTACTGACAGATGGCTCAGTGGTTTGCACCTGTTTCCCCCAGTGTTACAAATGTCTGGAATGGATCAATCTGCCATGTCTTGGCTGCATTTCACCTTTCCACACCATGACGTTATGTTGCAACATCTTTGCTAAGAAGTAAGGAGCCTTTGGCTCTGTTCAGCAAGAGGTCAGGTAGGGGAAGTGCTCCCTTTTTACTCACAATTTGCATTTGTCTTGGCAGTGATTGTTAATGTTTACCAGGGGACTCTCTTTCTGGATTGCAGCCATGGGACAATTGAGCTGTTCTAGAGAATTTCTCATATTTTTGTTCATGGTGTTGATTTACTTATGATGTGCAGGAGCTATGAGATTTTGTTCCGTTCCATGTGTACCTGATCTGAAGGGAAAAAGATAGGGCTATGTATTGCTCTATTCCTACTGATTACATACTACTCTTGCTATCAAGTGAGGTCACTATTTCACACTTTACTCTCAATTCATTGTAGAGTCTGCTTCTATTTCAATCAAAGGTAACACCTGTTGTCATCCACATGCTCATAGCTCATATATGTAACCAGTGTAAGAGGCAGGCAATTATGTACAACCCAGGCTATTGGAAAATGAAGCAGGAGACCAATTATACCTAAATCAGATTACTCTACACACTGCAAATTGTCTCTTGGATGTGCGTTCTTGTTTCTCCGTTCCAGAAATCCTTAGTGAGATAGCATTAAATTGCACTGACATCTTGATTCATTATGGTTTGGAATTAGGTACTGATACTGAGCCAGCAGCATCTGTCAGCCGCGGAATTCTGGATGGGAGTTATGCCATAAGGCTTCACATGGGCCGAACATATTGTATTCATATAGGGGGAGTTGTATAATAACACATTTCTTTGAAGGTGAAAACATTTGAGCATTGTGTAACAGGCATTACAATTCCTGGAGTCTCCCTCAAGCACCCTGAATAACACTGAGGGGTATATTTATCAAAGAGTGAAGTTAATAGTGAAGTTTCGCCACTAGAGTGAAATTCCGCCACTTCCCATTCATTTCTATGGGGTTTTTAAAGGCGTATTTATATAATTTCACTTTCTCCCATTGATAAATACGCCTTTCAAAATCCCATAGAAATGAATGGAGAGCTGCGGAATTTCACTCTAGTGGCGGAACTTTGATAAATTTACCCCTATGTAGGCTACACCAGGGGGCTCCTGTCCAAACTCTATTCCTTGAACCATCATTTGACCACAACTTCCAGCATCATCTGTTAGTTAAATGATAGCACTAATACTAGATGTGTCATTGTGTGGATTATAATACCAAGATACCTGTGTAATTTGTACAAATATATACAATACATAGTATAAACATAGGTCTATTTAACCCAAGGCTTAAAAGGTCTAGAAGCAAAGAAAGGAGAAGGAATAGAAAATTCTGCTTTTGCTCTTTCTATCTATTTCCTCTGTAAATGAGCATCAACATTAAGCACTGAAAGATGGCGCCTAACCAGAGAGACTGCTGTTTACCAAATGACAGACTTTGGGGTAGGCATAAGTGTTTTGCACGGCCTTCAGGTGGGTTGGTTCCCCCATTTACCCTACACAAGGCATTTCTTCTTTAAGTGTTATTACTACTTATAGCCACAAACATCATAAAATATGCAGGCATATGTTTTTCATACAATTTAAAAGGGGCGGACTGCACTGACAGGACACCGGGAAAAAAAGACCTAGTGGGCCCCACAGCTCTCTGCTTACCCAGGCCTGCTCCATCTGAAAAAGGTCCTCTCCACCAGGAATTCTGGATGTCCATTCACTCCTCTCCTCCATTGCTGCTGAAAAGAGAAAGTGCGGTGTTCAGCGAGGGGAAGGTGGTGGGATTTGGAGGAGCAGGAGCTCTCAACTAGGTCCTGCAGGTGGCAGCCCCGGTGGGCGAATTTCTTTGCCTTGTTTCGCCATGGAAATGAAGTTCATAGACTTGTATGGCAGCGTGTGTCAAAAAAAAAAAGATGGGCGCCAAAAAAAAGTCAAACGTTTTTTTGACGCCCATAGACTTTAATGGGCATCGGTGACAATTCGCCGGCGGCAAATTGTTGGTGAAACGAAACAGTTCAAATTCGCCCATCCCTAGTAAATTGTCCATAATATGGCTTCACCGATGAGAATGGGGCAGTTGCATAAAAATAGAAGCAGTTGATCCAGGGGCTGCTTATACCTGAGAAGATTAGAGGGTCTTCGGGGGTGCCTACACATGTGGGATGTTAGTATTCTGTAATAATCTCCTGATAAAATTGAATAAGATCAACTGTGGCAGAGCCTGATGTGAATGATGTACAATCTTTGTAGAGCACTGTGGAATATCTCAATGCTATTTAAAATTATTTTCTTATAGGCTTAGGCTGATGGTAAAGAAGATGGGATGGAGGAGGAAAGACATAGTCAGGAAACTATTTACACCTTCAGTGTGATGTCTTTAGGGCACAAAATATAAATATTAAAAGCAAGGTCACAGGCACATTGCCATGCAGTACAGATTTAGTCTGCTCGATCCTGTATTAGTTAGAGTTAGTTTTTTCAAATTTTGCCCAATATGATGATAATATTACATGGCCAATACCGTAATAAAATCCAGTATATCTATCTATCTGTCTGTCTGTCTGTCTGTCTGTCTGTCTGTCTGTCTGTCTGTCTGTCCGTCTGTCTAGCTATCTATCTATATATATATATTCAATATTATACAACAGCCATGGATAACCTATAAAACATATCCTTATAAATGTAATGCAATGATCTTATTAGTTATAAACAGTGCTCATTGTGTCAGATGAACCCTTTGCAACTTGTGTTTTACAAGACACAATGTTTCCCCTTACTTTAAAATATTAGGATATAAGAAGTCTCCTTCTATGACCTGTATTAAAGAATTGGGCCCGCAGCATTTGGGCTTTTATATGTTATTGGAATAACTCGGTGACTTCATCAATACTCACAGGGGTTGATTTATAGCTTTTGCTTATTATTCTGCCAAAATCGTCAATGTACAACTGTGGAATGTAATGTTACAACTGTAACATCCTTTATGTTTTTTACATACATACATAGGGATAATGCTAAACTGAACTTTATCTCCTCACATCCTCCAATGTTAAAGTTGGCCACCACTGTCAAGTATTTTTAAAGGGATACTGTCATGGAAATTTTTTTTTTTTCAAAATAAATCAGTTAATAGTGCTACTCCAGCAGAATTCTGCACTGAAATCCATTTCTCAAAAGAACAAACAGATTTTTTTATATTCAATTTTGAAATCTGACATGGGGCTAGACATATTGTCAATTTCCCAGCTGCCCCAAGTCATGTGACTTGTGCTCTGATAAACTTCAATCACTCTTTACTGCTGTACTGCAAGTTGGAGTGATATCACCCCCTCCCTCCCCCCCCCAGCAGCCAAACAAAAGAACAATGGGAAGGTAACCAGATAACAGCTCCCTAACACAAGATAACAGCTGCCAATAGTAAAAACCCATGTCCCACCGAGATACATTGAGTTACATTGAGAAGGAAAAACAGCAGCCTGCCAGAAAGCATTTCTCTCCTAAAGTGCAGGCACAAGTCACATGACCAGAGGCAGCTGGGAAATTGACAAAATGTCTAGCCCCATGTCAGATTTCAAAATTGAATATAAAAAAATCTGTTTGTTCTTTTGAGAAATGGATTTCAGTGCAGAATTCTGCTGGAGCAGCACTAATAAATGATTCATTCTGAAAAAAACATTTTTCCCATGACAGTATCCCTTTAAAGTTGTAGGGCTGCAGGTTGGATATCTTTACTAGAATCCATGAATAATTGAATTATTAATTAATATGTTATTGTTTTTCCTTAATTAAGACAATATACAGGGTGTTTACTATGTACTGGTGTTACAAAGAACTGCACATAAATACAGGTATGGGATCACTTATCTGGAAACCCTTTATCCAGAAAGCTCCAAATTACGGGAAGGACTTCTCCGATAGACATTTTAATTTAATATTTCTAATTTTAAAAATTAATTTCCTTTTTCTCTGTAATATTAAAACAGTACCTTGTACTTGATCCCAACTGAGATAAAGTTAATCCTTACAGGGGCCAAAACGATCCTTTTAGTATTTTAGTATTTTACTTTTAGTATTTTTTAGAATAGCCAATACTAAGAAACTTGGTCTTTCATTTTTTTCTTTTTTATAGTTTTTTTAAATATTTGTCTTTTACTTCTGACTCTTTGCAGCCTTTACATTGGGGTCACTGACCCCATCTAGAAATCAAATGCTCTGTAAGGTTACACATTTATTGTTATTGCTACTTTTATTACTCATCTTTCTATTCAGACCATCTCCTATTCATATTCCAGTCTCTTATTCAAATCAATGCAGGGTTGCTAGGGTAATTTGGACCCTGCTGAAATTGCAAACTAGAGAGCTGCTGAATAAAAAGCTAAATAACTCAAAAACCACAAATAATAAAAAATGAAAAACAATTGCAAATTGTCTTAGAATATCACTCTCTGCATCATACTAAATGGTTAATTTGAAGGTAAACAACTCCTTTAATTTATGTTTGAATAATGTTTTAGTAGACATTGAATGGAGATCCAAATTATGGAAAGATTCTTTATCTGGAAAATCCCGTTCTGGATAACACGCGTCATACCTGTAGTTTGAAAATGTACATTTTAATGTATATTTTTTGAATTTCCATAATTCCCACCCAATTTTATTCAAACGTATCTCCTTTTAAAACAGCCTTTTCCTTCAATGCATCCAAGTATGAACATTTTCTAGTTTTTCTCAGAGTGGCTATTGTTTGAATTTAGAAATGGCAGAATAGTCGAAAGATTAATGACTTCCTATGAGCTTTTTTTGTACCTGCAATTACCAAAATATGCACTTAAATAAAGAAGGAAGGATGTTGAAGATCTTGGGCCAGGTATTTGTTGGCAGAGAAGAACCTGTAAAGTCCCAGTTCAGAACTGAAAGCCAATGCATCTGTAGTTAGCTAATCTATCACACTTTATTTTTTGTCAGTAATGCTGCTATCATTGTGCTGCTGTATAGGGAATATAGGTCTGTGGCATGACTCACAGTTTGATATGTGACGTGTAACTGATCACTGAAAAACACTTATTCCCACCGCTGGTTCTGACATTTTACTGCTTTTGATTCCATGTGGATTTTTTTATTGCTGTTATTGATTGATTTGGTACAGTTTTCCCTACAGCCTGTCGCAGAGAGAATCTAAGGGTTCGAGGGAAACCTTAGCTTGTGCGTGTACTTAAAACTCATCATCCATCATTCAGCAGTGTTATGTTATATTCATTCAAAAGGAAGGAGCTGAAAACGTATCTCCTGTATCTCTTAAAGAAGATTAGGAGAGAAGGGTGGAAGTGGATCAAACATAATTTTAATTCAGCACACAGGAGAACTTGATTATGTATATGGTTCATTTTAGGGGCAAGAAGGTTTTCTTTTGTTTGTTTTGTGAAATATACATTCTAGCACCATATAACACAGCACTGGGAAATGTTCCTATGGAATGCCCTGCGCTAATGAGCATGAAAAGGTCACCAACAAAGCAATGTTATCCCCTTTCACCAGTACCTTGCTTTTGTATACCTTTGTGAAGGGCAGCATGAAAGAAATCTGATACGTGATCTTACAAAAATGTAAATTAAAAATGAGATGATAATTGTGTCATCCTTTATAGTGAAATAATTTAAAACATTTTTTAATGTTTAAATTTTCTGCAAATACATATTAATACTTTAACAGAAGCATTAGCTGCTTTGTTTCATTTTCTCTTGCATAATGGATACAGTTTCAGTGTTCTCAGAAATTAAGGGCTGTTTTACCTTCAAGGTAACATTGTGTGTGTTATAGAATGGCTAATTCTTAGCAACTTTTCTATTGGTCTTCATTATTTGTTTTGTATAGTTTTTGTTAAATTATTTGCCTTCTTTTGACTCTTTCTTTTAAAGCTTTCAAATGGCGGTCACTAATCTCATTTAAAGGAAAACTATACCCCCAAAATGAACACATCAGATAGTTTATATCATATTAAGTGACATATTAAAGAATCTTACCAAACTGGAATATATATTTAAGTAAATATTGCCCTTTTACATCTCTTGCCTTGAGCCACCATTTCGTGATGGTCTCTGTGCTGCCTCAGAGATCACCTGACCAGAAATACTGCAACTCTAACTGTAACAGGAAGAAGTGTGGAAGCAAAAGACACAACTCTGTCTGTTAATTGGCTCATGTGACCCAACATATATGGTTTGTTGGCAGGGCTGGTCCTATCAAATGTGGGGCCCAATTGGGACCATGTTGACGGGGCCCCTAGACAAAGTTTTGCTGGCTCCCGACACACCAAGTATTTAGGAAAATAAGGGCATACAGGCACAAAATAGAAAGGAAAGGGGCAGACAAGGTAAGAGAGTGAGAGGAGTTGGGGGCAGGCCAGGCAGCATCATGTGCTGGGGGAAATATTACCTGTGCTGCCCTCTATTGCGGGGCCCCCAGAGGCGCGGGGCCCAATTGGGCCCAATTGGTCCAATAGGCCTAAGGCCGGCCCTGTTTGTTGGTATATTTGTGAGTACAGTGAATCCTACGATCCCAGGGGACGGCCCTTATTTTTTAAAATGGCAATTTTTATGATTACCCAATGGCACATACTACTAGAAAAGTATATTATTATGAAAATGGCTTATTTACATGAAGCAGGGTTTTACATATGAGTTGTTTTATGCAATATCTTTTTATAGAGACCTACATTGTTTGGGGGGTATAGTTTTCCTTTAAAAAAACAAATGCTACGGCTACACATTTATTGCTATTGCTAATTTTATTGCTCATCTTTCTATTCAGGCCCTCTCCTATTCATATCCCAGTCTCTTATGTAAATCAATGCATGGTTGCTAGGGTAATTTGAACCCTAGCAACCAGAGTGCTGAAATTGCAAACTGGAGAGCTGCTGAATAAAATATTTTAAATAAGACAAAAAACACAAATAATAAAAAAAAATGCAAATTGTCTCAGAATATCTGTTTCTACATTATGCTAAAAGATCATTTAAAGCTGAACGACCCCTTTAAAAAATGTAAAGTTAACAACTTTTCCATAAGTAAGCAGGAAGGCTAGTGGCCCATGGATTGATATCTTTTTAATATTCAACCTCCCAGCTCTTCTACAGGTAGCAAAAACTTTGCATTCTCCACCTAGTGGCAGAGAGAGTTCAGAAGTAAATATTAACATTTATAAAAATATAAAAAATACATGAATGAGTAAAACTAACTCTAAGCAGACTGAAGAAAAATAATTAATGGGAAAAATACAGTTGTTAATTCCTGTCAGATTGTACATTACAATCTTAACCATTTTAATAACTTTTTTACTGAGACAGACAAATTACTGCACTGGTATTTGCAGTTATTTGAGGCACACATTTTCTGGAACTGTCTGAAATACCTGTTCCCAATGATTGTTAATGCTAGTTTTGTTGTCCTTTGTGTATATTTGGGGAATATAAAATAGGGATGCACCGGGGGATCCCTATTTTTGGTATTCGGCTGAATGTCAAATCTTTCAAGAAGGATTCGGCCAAATCTCGAACCAAATCCAAACCCTAATTAGGAAGCAGAAGGGGATAGACACAGCCAGGCTCTGATTTGGCTGAATCCTGAAATGAATCCAGGATTCAATGTATCCCTGATATAATATGCATTTTTTAGCATTCCACTTTGAATTTTATCATTTTCTCCATGATCCTGTTTGTTCCCCCTGTGGTAGGTTGCATGCACAGGGCTAGTTTACCAAAGTTGCCAAATGCAGCTCTGCAGAGAGAACACTCCAAATGGGCATTTAAGCTGGCCATAGACGCAAAGATCTCATCGTACGAATCGAGGATTCGTACGATTTTTGGAACGTGTGTAGAGAGTCCCGACATTTTTTGTCCGGCGAAGATCGGTAGTTTGGTCGATGGGACAGGTTAGAAAATTTCTGTCGGCTGCGGGTAATATCTCTGCGTGTATTGCAGATTGTACGATTTTCAGTGGGAGATTGTCACTAGCTTTGCCTATCGTACGATTGCTGTCAGGGGCAGAACATCGGCTGATCTGTTCTTTATTTGGTCGGAATGGTAAGACTTTGATCTGAATGTTTAGTGGCAGGTCGGGAGATGGGAAAGTCCGATCGTACATTGATTCATACGATCGAATCTTTGCGTCTGTGGCCAGCTTTAGTCTTGTATTCCCTTGCTGTGCCTTTTTTATGGTTTTCAGAAAAAAAAAAAGCAAGCGTGAACGGAGCCTATTTTTGCCATATTTTGGCATTGGGACCATGGTAAAGTGCTAATTGCAATCTGTCAGTACAGAACCTACAGTATAGGAAATGGACTCTGTTAACTCATACTTTTCTGTGCCATGGAAACCACATAAAAGACAAACATCCATAAAGCATTCAACCTTTTATGTCTATATAAATTCCACCTAACTGCTAATTGATACAGAGAAAGGCAAAAAAGAAAAAAAACCCTTCTAAAGCCTCTCCAAAAAAATAATTCCTTCTTTAATTCAAGATGTCAATAGGACTAGTCCCTGGATCAACTTGTACTATGAGCTATCTTCCATGACCCTGTATTCCTTCACTTGCTAAAAAACCATCCAACCCTTCTTAAAGCTATCTAATGTATCAGCCTGTACAACTGATTCAGGGAGAGAATTCCACAACTTCACAGCTCTCACTGTAAAAAACCCTTTCTGAAATGGAACCTCCTTTCTTCTGATCGGAATGGGTGCACCCATGACTGATGGAAGAACCTACTGGTAAATAAAGCATTAGAGAGATTCTTATATTATTTGATTGCCAATGTATACAATGAATAAAGTAATGAATACAATAAAAATTGTTACAAACGAAAACAAAAATACTGTACAGCTTTAAATCGACCTCAAGGCTAAACCTTAGTATCCATTCCTAATGATAGTGTTAGGGGCATCTTCTGAGCTTTACTCAGACATTTCTTTTCCTGTCCAAAATTTATTTTTTTCCGAGTGATTTTGTTGCCCTGGGCTCAGACATCGAAGCAGAATTGGATGCAGGTTACTCCAGGTGACTGTGGTCCTGGGAAAGAATTATAATCTCTGTCTATTGGGTGGAAAAGGTTGATGTATTTCCACCCCCCACCAGCCAAGGTAAATCTCGCAAACATATTGTTCAAAGATTAAAAAAAAAAAAAAACAGAAAATGTTTTAATTAGGTGATGTTTTCAAAATACTTTTAATTATTTGTAATTTACGAAAACAGACCTACATGCCTGATCAAACAAAGTTTTCCATTTTCGATTTTTTCTTGAGCCTTTTTTTTTTATTTTTCCCTTGGGTCTCTGGCAAAGATTTTTCACTTGACCCTCTAAGTCTATCTTGCAATGTCTATGGTTACTTTGTTTTCTTAAAATTACTGGGGTTTTTTTTCCCGTGGACCTGCTCTGAAAGACCTCACTTCACAATACACAGCTGGATGATTTAGCCCTTTTCAGAGCTTTGTCTTTCAGCTCTGGCAGGTGGCATTTTAGTTCAACCTTATCATTGCTGAAAGAGAGGTTAGTGAAGGTCACACAAACTAATTACCAGAGGATTCTTACCTGCAGGTGTCAGTAGCTCTTCAGCAATACTGTGCAGCTCCCAGTGATTCATGGTCATATAGGGCTGTGTATGAAACCCAGTTCCAAAACCAAAATGTCATTACACACTGTTTTAATTTAAATAGTGCAACCATAAATAATAATAGTGGGTTTCAATTTTCATGCACTTGCTCATCTGAAAAATACTAAAACTGACCAAGGGGCACAGCAAACGTGTTGCAGCATTGGTTGGGGGGCAGTTTAGTTTTATTATCTATAAAAAAACAAACAAACACAAATGTGTATATATTTTGTGTTATATTTTTTAAAGGTGGTATGGCCACCTTTAAATGTAAAATTTCTCAGAGTTCTCTTCTGAGCAGTTTTGCTATTAACATTAATTATTTTAACAGTTTTTACATGAGCAAGGTCTAAGCAGAATGGCAACAACTGGCAGTTTTACATTAAAGCACTTGATGAAGGGGCTTGACCCCGAAACGTTTGCTGAGAGCTCACCTTGAATAAAAGAAAATATTGGATTTTTTGCAGAAGCATTGAAGGGAGTGTGCCTTTGTTCAAATACTAGTTTGAATTACATTAAAGCTGACCTATTCAATTAAAAGCTGTATAATAGAAGTCCTTTTCAAACTGGACATTATTTTTTTTAAATATCCATACCAGTTATAAATGCATTTAAAAATTTCAGCTGTCAATCGTATATTGCCTGCCTCTCCTCTATGCCCCAGGCATAGAGGCAGGGCTGGCAATTACTTTCACTTTCTGTTCTGCACTTCATAGATGTCACACCCCATGTTCCTTACCATCTAATTTTCTAGCCACTGCATGAGCATGTTTATCTTGTCCTCCATTTTGGTGCATAAGCGAGATTTTGGAATAATGCAAAGCTTTCCTTAATAACAGTGTTTAAAAAATGGCTGCTGCCTGCTCGCTGTGATTGCGAATTCCAAGACTCAAGAAACAAGATTAAAATAATTGATATACTTTAAGTAAAGTTTATTTTGATTGACTAACATGATAAAATAGAATTTGGAATTATTATTTAGGGTGGCAGGTCTTCTTGGGGCCGATTCACTAACTTCGAATTTCGAAGTTTTTTTTGGGCTACTTCGACCATCGAATGGGCTACTTCGACCTTCGACTATGACTACGACTTCGAATCGAAGGATTCGAAGTAAAAATCGTTCGACTATTCGACCATTCGATAGTCGAAGTACTGTCTCTTTAAAAAAAACTTCGACCCCCTAGTTCGGCATCTAAAAGCTACCGAAGTCAATGTTAGCCTATGGGGAAGGTCCCCATAGGTTTGGCTCACTTTTTTTGATCGAAGGATATTCCTTCGATCGTTGGATTTAAATCCTTCGAATCGTTCGATTCGAAGGATTTAATCGTTCGATCGAAGGAATAATCCTTTGATCGTTCGATCGCACTATCTGCGCTAAATCCTTCGACTTCGATATTCGAAGTCGAAGGATTTTAGTTCCTATTCGAATATCGATATATAACCCTCGATATTCGACCCTTAGTGAATCGGCCCCTAAGTTAGACGGTAGCGAATATGTCTCATATAAATATCTTCTTGCTTTATCTTCCCATAAAGTACTGTGTACTATTGTGTAAATCAAAATAACAAAAGTTGTTAACTGATAATTTTACATAGGGAAATGTATTTCTATGTGCACCAAAGGTCTTAGCTTGCTTTATGACATGGATCCTAGAAATACACTCAGGGTTAGAGCCAGTGTCACACATGAAAGCAACAATTGACCAATACCCCTTATGATTAATGTGCACAATTCTTATCTGGAGGAGAGAGTGAAAAGTCCATGCTGTATTTTATTGAGGAATGATGTAGCATACATGAGAGAATGCAATTACATGAGAGAAGGGAAAACTTAAACTAATGACATACAGATGTGGTCAGTTTTCACATCGTGCCCAATCGTGTCCTTATATAATTATGTAGCACTTTGTCCAGTGGAGAAAAAGGAAACCCACGCAGGCCATTGTCGTCCTCTCAAATAAAGGTATTATTACATATGTCTGTTACTGTAGTTCAATTAGTCAGGGTACAAGATAACTATCTACACGTGCTGGAAGATTCTTCTTCTTTTAAACTTTCTTCTCTGTTTATAGCCAATTTTAAGTGTTGGATTGAACTGCTGAATGTGACCAATTTTGTTGTTACTGTACAGTTTAGCATTCCGAAGAACTTAAAGAGTTATTACAATTTAGAAAGGCAAATTACCCATTAACGTAAGCATTTTGGTGTCAGATGGCAATTTTTTAAAGGTTTTTATAGTATTAATACTATTAAAATCTCATTAGTTGCATTCTGACGACCACGTCGGAGTAATCACACATGCATTTAGTGAAATCGCCTAAGCCAGGTTTTATTAAAACAATATTAAAATGCCATTCAAACCTAAAAACTGCATTATTCACACTGATGCTATGAAAAAGGCACATTAAATGCACATCAAAGCTAAGGTAAATGTACTAAAAACAAATGAACGGTGGGTTTATAAGACTGCGCAGTCCCATTAAACGAATAAAATGTTCCTCTGTCTGACTCAAGTCCAGTGAGTAAGGCTTGGACTAAAAGTCTATTCTGCCTAAAGTTTTCATTAAGAATACAAAAGAATTCTGTGAAGTCTCCCCCAAAGATTCCCAGTTACTGGCAATGGAAATCATGTGAATACTTCAGGGTAGTTTTCATGCCAATCTCATCCGAAAAAATATTTACCTGCAATAGGAGCATATTTGGACACATTTCTGCATCTGAGAAAAAGGGGGAGCAAAATGCCCCCAAATCATGTTTGCAAGGATGCAAAATTAGCTCATCCACATGTCTGAAATGACTCAATGAGGTTGAAATAAGAGGCTTTTAGTGCTCTCAACATACAGTGTAGTAACTACTGTTATGTTTTGGGTAGCCGAGGATGAGTAGAGTATAACAGTGCTTTATTAACAGAGACTCATGCAGCCATTACACAACAGTAACTTTCACTTTTAAGCTGTCAGGAAGTATGCACAGTATAAGTCTGAGCACAGTGACATCTACAGGACATTTGTATAAACACCACAACTACCATACAACAAGCAAAGACAATCACGGGATCTTCTGTATGTTTGTATTCCAGGCCACTTGAGGATAGAGACTGCCAGGGGCTGTGATACAGGCCCCCTCTCCCAAAAGTTTTTTCTGGGCGGTTGAGCGGGCCAACGCTGAAGGGCGGCCCAAGGCAGTCCTTCAAGGTGACCTGGAAGTTGGCATTGAAAGTACTGTTTCTATTTTTGCAGATGATACTAAATTGTGCAGAACTATAGGTTCCATGCAGAATGCTGCGGGACCTGCAGGTGGCTCTTCTTCCTGCTCTCCCCGCCCACCGCATTAAACTGCCGGCTTCCGGCTTCCACTTTTATAGATGCACGCCTGCTCTCCCTGTCCCTTTTCTGGGGTCATCAGCTGGGCAGCGCGGGTCTATAAAAGGAACCTGGAAGTCGGGTGTGGACGGACGCGGGTGGAGGGAGGGCTGGTTCAGGTCGGGTGTGGGTTGGGTTTTACCCGACCCACACATCACTAGTCCCTGGTAAGGCCTCATCTGGAGTATGCAGTTCAGTTTTGGACTCCACTCCTTAAGAGGGATATAAATGAGCTTTAGAGAGTACAGAGACTAAGTGCAACTAAACTGGTTAGAGGGACGGAAGACTTAAATTATAAGGGATGTCAAGTTTGGGGATGTTTTCTCTGGAAAAAAGGTGAGGGGACATGATTACACTTTACAAGTACATTAGAGGACATTATAGACAAATGGCAGGGGACCTTTTTACCCATAAAGTGGATCACCGTACCAGAGGCCACCCCTTTAGACTAGAAGAAAATAACTTTCATTTGAAGCAACGTAGAGGGTTCTTCACAGTCAGGACAGTGAGGTTGTGGAATGCACTGCCGGGTGATGTTGTGATGGCTGATTCAGTTAATGACTATAAGAATGGCTTGGATGATTTTTTGGACAGACATAATATCAAAGGCTATTGTGATAATAAGCTCTATAGTTAGTATAGGTATGGGTATATAGAATTTAATTAAAAGTAGGGATGGTTGTATGTATGGATGCTGGGTTTTTATTTGTCGGGGTTGAACTTGATGGACTTTGTCTTTTTTCAACCGGATTTAACTATGTAACTACATAACTATGTAATATGATTATCATTAAGGTCCATGTTATATATTTCAAAATACATTAAGCCAGAAATATACCTTTAAGAAATAAACAAGCATCTGACTTCCCACAATTTGTACCAGATTAATTTTAATGACATAACTTCTCTAGTTTGCGATCCTTAAGTTATCATTAACTGCTCAGGTGATCTCTGTGTCTGTGCCCTATTTTATTACATTGACGTCTTTCAGCAAAAGACTTAACATCTTGACCTTAACATTTAATATATTAATCCTAAATTTATCCTCCTACCAAGTCTCTCTGCTGTATTAAATCAAGCCAGGTTAATTCTGCCTCCCACCCACTATGAATAGGTAGTCTGTTGGATTTTCCAGAGAACTGACCACCCACTTTTATGAGAACTTGCAGTGAATTAGAAAATCCATCATTGTGAAGAGATGCTGGGCACCAAGGACAGGGCACGGCATTCATCCCAAACAATATGCTTCCTTTGTCTTCTATCTCCTTAGATAACTTAACATAACTTAACCTTGTGGTCAATGCTACCTTTATTCTCTCTCTAAGGGAATGCTAGCAAGCCGGCATTATTAAGAGACTTCAGCACAGAGTTTAGTGACTGTGCAATAAGCCACCATTCTATTAAAAAAAAAGCCATCTGGGTAATTAATAACACACTTGTTCTCTGCCTCTCTTCAATTTGTCCATTAGCGGTAGGAAAGTTCAGCAGAACAGTAATGTGGTTCAGATCTCATTTATTGGAATTCTTTGGGAAGTGAGAAACACATTATCATTTACCAAAAGAAAAGCCTCCTTTTCCAAGGAACACGAATAAAAAGGAAAAAAAAAATACAAAAATTCACCCCACCTTCCACCTTTTCTTGGCTCTTGGATCTTTAGTGGTGTGTTTATGGTCACCACCTTTTATCGGGAGGTACAAAATGAAAGAAAAACGTGGACGTGTCTCATAAAAATCCCAGTAAAATGACAGAACTGTTTCTACAGCTCCACATCAAAACCTTTTTACATGACTTTTAAAATCTCACTGGGCACCTGAAAGTATTGCTTGAAGTTTCTGTTCTCCATTTGAAAGTTCCTCTAATGTCCCCAGGCGATACATTTTTGCTCCTTTTATTCAAGCCATTTACAACAAAAGAATTTGTTTGTAAGGGATAAATAAAGGGATGTTAGATGGAAATATGTGTGCCCCAAGCAGGTAGGCGTTTGGAAAGACTAACTTGTGTAACTTCAGTGTCGGACTGGGACACCGGGGGCCCACCCAAAAACCTTTGGCCAGGGGTCCACCAATTAATCCTAGACCAGGGGCCAACTCTTAGTAATATTTTTCTTCCTCTGCTCACTTAACCTCTATTCTCCTAGTCTCTTTTCTTTACATACTATAATCTATTTTTCCATCTATTTAGTCTCTTTGTTCTCATAGAAATAGGGAATGACCATGAAATAAGCCAAATGTTTAGCAGCATGAGGGCCCACTGACACCTGGGCCCACCGGGACTTTTCCTGGTCCCGGTGGGCCAGTCCGACACTGTGTAACTTGTGTAGAATTTTACAGATAGAATATAGCTAATATTTTGTCATTACAGCATGGTGAGAATTGCTACAGATAAATCAATGGGTTGCTGTTTGTCTCAAATACATTCTGTTTATAAAAATATCCCTAGTACTTAGAGTGAATGTCTCTCAGGTTACATAAATATTTAAAGGGATACTGTCATGGGAAAAATTTTTTTTTTCAAAATGAATCAGTTAATAGTGCTGCTCCAGCAGAATTCTGCACTGAAATCCATTTCTCAAAAGAGCAAACAGATTTTTTTATATTCAATTTTGAAATCTGACATGGGGCTAGACATATTGTCAATTTCCCTGCTGCCCCAAGTCATGTGACTTGTGCTTTGATAAACTTCAATCACTCTTTACTGCTGTACTGCAAGTTGGAGTGATATTACCCCCTTCCTTTTCCCCCAGCAGCCTAACAACAGAACAATGGGAAGGTAACCAGATAGCAGCTCCCTAACACAAGATAACAGCTGCCTGGTAGATATAAGAACAGCACTCAATAGTAAAAACCCATGTCCCACTGAGACACATTCAGTTACATTGAGAAGGAAAAACAGCAGCCTGCCAGAAAGCTTTTCTCTCCTAAAGTGCAGGCACAAGTCACATGACTGGGGGCAGCTGGGAAATTGACAATATGTCTAGCCCCATGTCAGATTTCAAAATTGAATATAAAAAAATCTGTTTGCTCTTTTGAGAAATGGATTTCAGTGCAGAATTCTGCTGGAGTAGCACTATTAACTGGTGTGTTTTGTAAAAAAACATGTTTTCCATGACAGTATCCCTTTAAGAATAAAATCTGGTTTGTGCATAAAAAGGATGTCAGTATATTACAATCTCCAAACTGTAAAACTTAACAAGCAATCTGTCTCACAAATGTTTCCATGTAACAGACGCACTTATGTGTAAAGTGTGTAAAAGAATTATGGAAAAAAACCCAAAAAACTTTGACAGATTATATAATGGTGTAACTAACTAGTGCATGCCAAGCTAGATTTTAATGACAAAATAGATGCTTGTGACAGAAAGCAAGATTTTATAGCACAGATTTCATTCTATCAACAAAATGAAAGCTCAGTTTCCCAAAACTGATAAAATATACATTCTGTGAAACAATACTTTCAGTCACATTACTGAACCAATAAGAACAAAGCGTATTGCTCTTTAACAAAAGGGATAAAAGTTGCCAGCTCTTCTCCAGGATAGTATCTGGACAGCTATAGAGGGCACCCTCTAATGTCCCCTGTGCTGCATAGTAATAAACATTCATCAACAGCAGTGATGTGCGGGCCGGCCTGATACCTGCTGGCGGGTCGGACGGATTTCGGCCAACCTCGCACCCCCTTTTGTGGGTGACAGTTGCACCTTGCACTGCCAGCTTCCGACTTCTGCGTGCCTGATTGCCCCACCCCTTTTGTGACATCATCTGCGGGGCGGGTCAGTGCTGGTATCTAAACGGAAGCCGGAAGTTGGGCTCGGGCAGGAGGAGGGAGGGCCGGTTATGGTTGGGTGCGAGTTGGGTTTTACCCGACCCGCACATCACTAATGAACAGAAAACAAACACTACAAATTCTTAATTGGACGTTCTTACAAATGGCTAAGAAATATAATGCTGTGCTGATGTTTAAGCACAAAACATGATCATGATTTAGTAGTAAGAAAAGCATGCAAAACACAAATATAATCATTTTAGGTGATTTGGTTATTCTAAGGGGCATATTTATCACGCTGTGTAAAAAAAATGGCAGGATAATACACCACACATTGCCATGCTTCACTGTTTTAGAAAACGTCGTCAATTTTTCATGCATTTTTTTCTTTTGTGACTTCCGCCGAAAGCAATGTAAAATAGCATCAAATCTGGCGTTTACATGATGTAAAATTACACGCACCTTGATAAATTCGCCATTTACTTTACACAGCTTTGTATACTGTTTTTTAGGCAAATTTGGTTTTACTTAACATAATAAATATGCCCCTAATTGTACTTATCTGCTTGTGTGGGCATTTCTGCTGTTTTGCCATTGTGTTTTGACTCGTATTCCTGTTTCCCTCTTCCTCTTCATGAAGCTGGCCAGACCTACCTGCCATGTTGTAATACATATACCAGAAGTTACTGTGCTTGTTACTGCATAGCTAAAGTTTAACTACTACATAATAGGTTTAGCCACAGATGTGCAACTAATGATATGCACACCCATTCTGTATAGTAAGATGTGTAGATCTTATGAGTAGTCTGCTAATTAGCTGTAGTCAAACTACTACATACTGTAATTGGTGTAGCAATATAATCATATACAGTATAAAGCTTATTATTGGCTTTGATTGTCAGACATTAGGCCTATTATAACGATGGATTAGGTTGCAAGATAATAATGGGGGAATGTAATAAAAGTCGGTAACGGAAAAAATATACGCAATGCAAAAAGTTATGCAAGTTGTGCAAATTTAATATAACTTTTGCCAACCCGAAAACTGTTTAGAGACCACTTCCGACAGGGGAAGAAAGTTTGCAAAGGTTTTTAAATATATTATTTGTTCTGTAAGTAACTTTACACATAACTACATTTGTTACATAGATGTTATACATTTGTAAGACAGATTTCTTGTGGCGTTTGTAATATAATGATATGCTTTTGTGCACAACCCAGATTTATTTCTCATTCTTTAGTAGAAATATGTATTTTGTATATTTTTTATCTGTGTATATGGTCACAGATACTTATGTGAGAGATATTAATTCTGTGTACTAGGCATATTATTGTATAAAGAATGTGTTTGGGACAAATGATACCCCATATTAATCAAAACATGTGAGGTCAGATAATCTTGCTCACGAAAATGAAATCAAGATTCTAGAAAAAGTTGTTACAGAATCAATACCGACTTGCAATGAATGTGTAGAGATGCACCTGTCGGACATTATTTTGATATATGGAAACAACATACAGTATAAACCCATAATAGAAAAATAATAGAAATAAACCCATAATAGAAAATGAAAGTAAACTTTCTCAGAATGCTCCTCTGAGCACTTGTGCATATTTTGTTCTGTTCAGTATTATGTTCTGGCAAAGAGAGAACAAGGGTACTTTGGCATTGGAGGGTGGTCAGATGGATATATATATATATGATAGCAAACAGATGCAGGTTTTGTTTTTGTTTTTAATGAGGGCCAACTGAAATTATACAAACATTAAATAATGATTTGTCAGGGAATATTACATTGCAAATAATCTTGATGTCTCTTTGCTAGCCATGGTTACTCAACTGCAGCCCCCAACATAATAATCAGGAGTACAGAAAAAATATCCGACTTTAAAAAAAAGGAGAAAGAAAAGCCATTGGTCAGAGTTAAAAACATATGTATCTGCTGTAGTGTATGTGCCATTTATATTTGTATCTTGGAATCTCCAATTGTTTTGAATAGTTAATAATAATAATTGTATTATCCAGGTTGATGAGCTGCACCAGATATTATTTACCTTCCTCTACCTGCTGCTTGATCTCTCCTGTGTCTGCAGGCAGCAAGGGGTTGGCAGTTGTGCAGGAAGGCAGGGTGCATGCTAGTTTGGGACTTGTAGATAATTTGATGGGAGCAACTCATTTTCCAGTGCTCTGGAAAAAAACTCAAATGCACCCTAGGGCCTTTATAGCCTTCCCACAAATCCATGCCTGCAAAGCTCCATTTTTTGTCCATAAGACAGAAAGATTGGGAGATTGCTGACAGACTGAGGGAGCAAATTCCAGGGAAAGGGTGTAGCTCTTGCAAAGTTTTGAATGCGCGTATATGAGGAGGTAATGAGAGAAGAGCTGAGAAGCAGGTCAGTAGGGGAGCACAAGTGGTTGGGTGAGTATCTAGATATAAGTTCAGAGATGTAGGGTGGGGCAGTTATAAACTGTTTAAAATGAGAGGGCCATTAGTATGAATGTTATTCTTAATGGTAAAACAGTGCAGGGATTGGCAGAGGGGCATGGCAGAGGAGAATCAGTTGCTGTGGTGTATAAGTCTGGCAGCAGTGTTCATTATGGACTGGAGAGGAAAGAGAATTTATAGAGAGTTACAATAGTCCAGGTGTGATATGATGTGAGAGTAAATTAGTATTTTGGCAGCATCTTGGGTGATGCCTTATCCTATTTGGTATATATCTCTTAGGACTTAGGTGAAACCCAAGGTACCAGGCCTAGGGTGAAGGGGTGACAGTGGAATTGTTAACTGTAATAGACACTTCTGGAATGTTATGAGTGTTGGATGGGTGAAAGAGAATCAATTCTGTCTTACAGACGTGTTGGGACATCCAAGTAGACATAGCAGACAAGTAGGAAGAGACCTGAGTTAAGAGCTCTGGATTGAGATTAGAATAGGAGATAGATACAGAGTATCATCAGCATACTGAAGGTATTGGAAACAATATGAGTTGATTAAGTTTGCCTGGGTAGGAACTAAAAAAAAGAAGGGGTCCAGGACAGAACCTTGAGGAGAGAGGTAAGATGATGCTTCATTGTAGGAAATTCTTGAAAGAAATATTTAGTAGTAGTGGTGGGCGAATAAATTCACCAGACACGAATTTGGGGCGAATTTCCATGTTTTGACGCAAGCAAATTAATTTGCGAAAATGTGGTGACAATTCGCCAGCGAAAAATCTGCAACGGCAAAAAAATTTTGGTGCGCGCATAAAAATTGTCATGCGTCACAATTATTCAGACACCCATTGACTTTAATGTATTTGGACCAGATAGGCGCACGTATAAAAATTGATGCTCTCATCAAAATTGATGCTCGCCTCAAAATAATTTTGATGCCCATTGACTGCAATGCGTTTCTCTAATTTTTCGCAGTTTCGCAAATTTGCCGGTAGATTCGCAAATTTTTCAGCGAAGCGAAATGGCACAGATATGTCCATCACTATTGGTAAGTTAAGATGAAAAGTGACTGGAGGAAGAGAGGGTCATCCAAAGTGTCCAAAGCGGTTGAGAAAGTATTAGTAGTAAGAATTTTTTTTTCTCACTTTAGCTGATAAGAGGCCATTAGAGGGTTAGAGTGGAGTGTTGTTTTGTAAGTCTCCAATATATTTCTATTAAGTAGTTCTTCTGGGTTAGTGGTGCTCTCCTCTCTATTCAAATTGAACTGAAACAGGAAATACAAAATAGTGGAGTTCATTATTTTCCCTCCAGCGTGATCATTCCCATAACCCATGATCCTCATTCCACACACAGATAAACATATAAAAAGACAAACATTCCATGTTCCACACCATTTAATTTAGACCCCCCCCTTCTGACAAAGCTCCCATGAAAGTCTACCCCTTGTATTCCTTGTACCCTTGTACCTAGGACTACAAGAAAGTGCAAACTTTTTGGTTGATCCATCTTTTGTGAGGTCATTTATGGGTAAGGCAGGAGACAGACCACTTCATTTGCAGTTTCTGGTACTTACATTGGACCTCCTTCAGGTTTTATCAACTGACCTTCAACTTTTAACAGATTATTTGAGCTTCAATTTAACCTTCTCATTTCAATAGGGGAACTCCAATGTCCGCAGCAGGAAAATTAATAGTGGATAGCTGATAGTAGCTTGGCAATTGGCTACAACTTCCCCGTCCCTATTTAAATTGCATTTCAAACCTTATTAGGACAAAAAAAACAAACCAATTGTCTAAGAGTTTAGTTATCATAAAAACAAGATACATGAGTCAAAGGCATTAAACTGACATTAATTTTGTCATTCATTATTACATTTTTATTTTGACCTGTACTACTAACATGCCATATTTTATAAAGTGATCTTATTGAACCAGTGTCATTTCTATAGTAGTGATTATCCAGGCCTTCAAAGCGGTCACAGGAGTTTCCCATCTTGGGTTTTTTTAGGAGTATCCGAGACACTCACATGCTCAGTGTGCTTTGAGCAGCTATTGAGAAGCTAAGCTTATAGGGGTTGTCACAAATCATCAAGCAGAAAATGAGGTTTGTGTCATTTAAAGGACAATTAAAGTTTAACCAAAGAAGTAGCTAGAAATGTTGTACATTATGTTTTGGGCTTCTGTACCAGCCCAATGCAACTACAGTCCTTTAGCAGTAAAGATCTGTGTCTCCAAAGATGCCCCAGTAGCTCCCCATCTTCTTTTCTGCTCATTCACTGCACATGCTCTGTGCTGATATCAGCCTGAATCAGGTATATTCTTATACAGTACACATAGAATATACTGTAAATGTCACAATATAAAGCTGATAAGTTATTAATACAGATAATTACTACATGGAAGCAGAGAAACCAGTGCAATTGGCATCAGAATTTAATAATCAGCCCTGTAGCATCATCTTATATTACAGACAAACCTCATTTTCCGCTTGATAATTTGCTAGTTTACCCCTAAGCTTAGCTTCTCAACAGCTGCTCAGAGCCCACTGAGCATGTGAGTGTCACAGACACTTTCCAAGCTGGTGACCCCCTGTGAAGAGTTTGAAGTCCTGGATCATTGCTGATATTGACAAGCTTAAACTTTAGGCTGGTGCAATAAGTTCAGTATATTAAATATAGCATTTTTGCCATATTAATTTTTAGGGTTTAGTTCTCCTTTAAGTCGATGCAACAGGACATCTAATGACTATTTATTTATCAGCCATATATTGTGACATATATTTTCAGAATATTGTGAGTGGGTCCCTAAGCTCAGTAAGTGACAGCAGCACAGAGCATGTGCAGTGAATCAGCAGAAAAGAAGATGGGGAGCTATAGGGGCATCTTTTGGAGGCACCAATCTTCCCTGCTAAAGGGCTGTGGTTGACTTGGGCTTGCATTGAAGCCAAACACATAATGTACAACATTTTTGCCCTACTTCTTTGGTTAAGCTTTAGCTATTCTTTAATATCAATCAAAACCTTGGTCTCCCAAAGACAAATTTCAGTACATAAAGTCTGTACTGAAGCTTAATGGTCCTGTTATCCATTAAGTGATGGTTATTTGGTTACCTTAGTATATAACACATCAGTATCCATAGATATTATTTAAGCATACACACATGTCGAAATTAAACAAAGGATACCTTTTCCCCCCTATAAAGTAACCAGAGGAGGATTGTGGAAACTTTTTTGAAGAATCTAGACCCTGTGAATAAAATATTCTTTATAGGAGAAATATATGTATACAGTTTACAGAGTAGAAATTGCAAAAAGGCTTTTCTGTTGTTATATCAGCTTAGTGTATCAGGTAGCATCACTTACTGTTCGGGGGATATTTATTAAAGCACGATTTTTTTCTGGTCGGACTTTTAAGGGAATTTTTTTTTTCGTAGCAAAAAAAAAAATGCATTTTTCGAGATTTATTAAACTCCAATGTTAAAAAGTGTTAAAAGCCCAAATAAAAAAGTACTCCATCTCAGACCTGCTGAGTTCATGTAGGAGTCAATGGCAGATGTCCCGTTGACATTTTGTTGATATCACGATATGCACTGGGGTTCATTTAATAATCTGAAGATTTCTGTATTTTGGGCATCAAATCCAAAAAAGACTCAGGTTTTGGCCATCAAATCCAAAAAAGTTGCCGTTTTCCGCGACAAATCTGGAAAAAAAAATCACAATTTTACTGAGTCTTATCCCGCACAAGAAATTATCATGAAAATGTATTGATAAATAGGTGGGAAAAGTCAGTGCGGATTTGGTCTGAGTGGTTTTCAGAAAATAGTAGGGGCACATTTGTTAAAAAATCAATAGCAGTAGAAAAATCATGCTTTATTGTCCATTATATATCAATTTAGATTATTGCAGTTAAAATCATGATTTTACATGATTTGCTCATTTAAAAAAAAAAACAACTCACTAATGCAGGGGCCCCCAACATTTTTTTTACTGGTGAGCCACATTCAAATGTAAAAAAGAATTGTGGAGCAACACAAGCATGAAAAAAAGTCCCAGGAGTGCCAAATAAGGGCTGTGATTGGCTATTTGGTAGCCCCTATGAGGACTGGCAGCCTACAGGAGGCTCTGTTTGGCAGTACAACTGTTTTTTATGCATCTAAAAAATTGCCTCCAATCCTGGATTTAAAAAATCAACACCTACTTTGAGGCCACTGGGAGCAAAATCCAAGGGGTTGGGGAGCCAATGGTTGTCGATCACTGCACTAATGAGTTCATTACAATTGTGTCAAGTCACAGAAAATGAGCCAGTAATTTTCGTGAAGTTTTCAAGCCACTTGAGTATTGTGAGTTCCAATTAGTCAAAATTCAGACTATACACTACTCACTGACGTTTATGGCATCATTCAATCTTGTTATATAAAGCACAAAAAATTGCAGAATTTAAACTCTAAAATTGAAAAGGAGGTCAAGTGGTTTCTTAAAGAATGACCACAAATTCTTTCAAACATTGTCATTTTGCAGCTGATATTTTGTGACCATTGATAAATGCTAACCCCATGTCTGACGCCAACAGAAACAGAGGCACATCCCTTGGCAAACGACATGGCAGGTATCTCATTGCCACGTTCTAGTGAACAAACTGAAAATGAATTGGGGAGTTCTGACTGATACAACTTAGATGAACTTATATATTACCAGATGTATATTTTAGGGGTTCCATATAAAGCACTTGTGGTTGTCAGAGGCATTTCTGGGGTTTTCACTGCCTGAGATGGCCTTTCAGATGCTGCCCCCCCCTCACACCCGAGTGGTTAGAAGGGGAGACTATAAGAACCAAAATTCTGATTTAAAAATTGGTATTTCGGGTCTTTAAGTTACCAGGGGGCAGATTAACTAAAGAGCAAAGTGGCTAACGTTGCCACCCGCAGGGACATCACCAATTCAGTAACAGGCGCAAGCGCGAATTCTCTAGCAGACCAGACCATTACTAACATAGTTTCAGATCCTATTTCCAGGCGTATTTTGCTGCATCGAACGGGCGATACTCCGCAAATCCACAAGTGCGGATTTTACTGAACGCTACCTTTTTTCGCCAGAGTTGATTTCGCCACCTCAGACCAGGCGAAGTGCTGAAAAGCAACCAGATCTTCCTCAATCTTCTGTCACTTACATCATATCCTGTGTGCCGGAAATGCATTAAAGTTCCAAAAACACTGGCGACTTTTCGTTTTTTGAAGCGGAATTGCCTGCAAAAGTCCTGACAAACTTTTTTTGGGTAACCAATTTTCTCCAGACATTTCATAAAATATGGAACATTCATTTTACAGTGGGCCCATGTGTAGGGCATTATATAAATTCTCTTGACTTTATTAAATGGATACTGTCATGGGAAAAACATTTTTTTTCAAAATGAATCAGTTAATAGTGCTGCTCCAGCAGAATTATGCACTGAAATCCATTTCTCAAAAGAGCAAACCAATTTTTTTATATTCAATTTTGAAATCTGATATGGGGCTAGACATATTGTCAATTTCCCAGCTGCCCCAAGCCATGTGACTTGTGCTCTGATAAACTTGAATCACTCTTTACTGCTGTACTGCAAGTTGGAGTGATATCACCCCCCTTCCTTTTCCCCCCCAGCAGCCAAACAAAAGAACTATGGGAAGGTAACCAGATAACAGCTCCCTAACACAAGATAACAGCTGCCTGGTAGATCTTGGAAACAACACTCAATAGTAAAAACCCATGTCCCACTGAGACACATTCAGTTACATTGAGAAGGAAATACAGCAGCCTGCCAGAAAGCATTTCTCTCCTAAAGTGCAGGCACAAGTCACATGACCAGGGGCAGCTGGGAAATTGACAAAATGTCTAGCCCCATGTCAGATTTCAAAATTGAATATAAAAAAAACAAAATGGATTTCAGTGCAGAATTCTGCTGGAGTAGCACTATTAACTGATGCGTTTTGAAAAAAACATGTTTTCCGATGACAGGATCCCTTTAAGGTTCCCTGGACATTTGTAAGAAAAAGTGGTAACTTCAAGCATTTACGCCAACATTTATAATAAAGACCTCCATACAACTTTAAATTACCTGCGTCTTCAAATTGACCTAAGCGTAAGATCACTAGCGAATTTTCGCAAGGCACAAACGAACGCTATCACATCTTCGCTTTGAAATGCTCGCACTGCCGAAGTAACGCTAGCGAAAAGTTCATCGTTCGGCGCCCAGGGCGCAACTTCGCATGTTAGTGAATTAGTGTAGTGGTAGGAAACTTGCACCTGGCGAAGTGGTGTGATGTGTGTGAAGTGGTCGCTGGCTACAATTCACCCTTTAGTAAATCTGCCCCAGGACCAACTTAGAGTTACCAGGAGCAGTGCCACTGGTTGGTTGTGCAAAACGGATGCATTGTGATTGCATCCAGACGTGCACATCCCCTTAAAACTATCTAGCAAATGCAAAAAAAAAACCTGGATAAAATTTTTTTTTCTATTATCATAATTTATATTTGTACTGAGAAAAACACTATATTTTCCCCTATATTTCTTCTGCAAATATTAGCAATAAATCCAAGCAGCTCACGAACTGTCAAAATAAAATGTAGTTTGCATAGACTTATCAGAACGGCATTCACAGTAAAATGTAACCAAATACAAAGCAAACAGTTGAAAATTGACTTGGCAATGACAGTTGTGCCTATCTGTACAGCAGAATCATCAGATCATACAATTATCAGCAATTAAATAGAAATTGCAGAACAGTCTTCATAGATTGTGACACACTCTCTTACAATTTTTGATCATTTTCTGTAAACTCAATCATGCAATAAATTATGAAATAAGAGGGGAAATGATGCTAATATAATAAGCAGTTATTGAATGTCTGTAATTTGAACAATTAACAGGTATTGAGCCTTTTGCCCAATTGCTGATCATTTTTGGGTTTACTAATGGCCTTTGTTAATTAATCCTTTCACTTACTTGCATGGTCTTTTATATTTACTTAATTATTCTACAAGGACGTATTGTAAAACTAGAGGTCTAACTAGGATTTCTAATATTTCCTGGAACTTTCCCAGCTGATCAAATTGTATCATATTTATGAACCTTTTCCTCATCGTCTGAAACATTTCTGTGACTTGTTAGCTATAATTGTAAATATCTGTGCCTTCTGCCAAAATTGTTACAATCTTTGGGGCAGATTCACTAAAGGGCAATTTGTCGCAAGCGACCATTTTGCACACATCGCACCACTTCGTCAGGCGCTAATATGCAAAGTTGCGCCCAGGGCGCTGAACGCTGGCGACTTTTTGCTAGCGTTACTTCGGCAGTGCGAGCATTTCATAGCAAAGATGCGCTAACGTTAGTTTGTGCCTAGCGAAAATTCGCTAGTGATCTTGTGCTTAGGTCAATTTGCATACAGTAATCTAGAGTTGTATGGAGGTCTTTATTATAAATGTTGGTGCAAATGCTTGAAGTTACCACTTTTTATTACAAATGTCCAGGGAACCTCAATAAAGACAAGAGAATTTATATAATGCCCTACACATGATCCCACTGTAAAATGAATGTTCCATTTGTTGTGAAATGTCTGGAGAAAACCAGTTACCCAAAAAAAGGTTCAAGTCAGGACATTTGCAGGCAATCCCGCTTCAAAAAAGGAAAAGTCGCCAGCGGTTTTGGAACTTTAATGCATTTTCGGCACACAATGTAAGTGACAGAAGATTGAGGAAGATTTAGCTACTTTTTAGCACTTCACTTGGTCTGAGGTGGTGAATTCAACTCTGGCGAAAGAGGGAACGTTCAGTAAAATCCAAACTTTACTGAATTTGCGGAGTAACGACCTTTCGTCAGAGTGAAAAGTTGCGATTGTGAACGAATGCTAGCGACAGTCTCTTTAACTAGCGATTAGGTGCCTGTTAGTGAATTGGCGATGTCCCTGCGGATGGTAACACTGGAGAAAAGTCACTAGCATTAGCCACTTTGCCCTTTAGTAAATCTGCCCCTTTGTGTTTTTTAATTTCTTGTTATTTCAGGTACAGTGAGGAACAAGTGCAAAGAGACATCAACCAGTAGAAATTGAGTGTATCACATAGTTTATGATGGTTGTGGAAGGATATGGAAGTTCCCATACAGCTTATCATTATACTGTCAATGTGTACTCGAACTGATAGAGGAGCACAGAAGTAAAGCAAGGGTAAACAAGGAATTAAAGTGAAAATGAAAATGAAAGAAAATGGAAACAAAAAAGACTTGGCTATGGGCCCTTGAACAAACATGATAGTTTAATCCATAGCAAGGGGGCTAGGTCTTGCAACACCTTCTACTTTCATATCATAAAGCAATTGGGTATTAAAGGAGACCAGTCACCCAGACATAAAAGTCTGTATAATAAAAGTCCCTTTCAAAACTCAAATTCTTTTTTTTAATTAAAATATCCATACCTATCATAAATGCATTTAAAAATCTCAGCTGTCAATCATTTATTGCCTGCCCCCACCTCTATACCTTCAATTATATATATTCATTTCACTTTCCATTTTGTGCTTCCTAGATATCACTGCCCCCTCCTTCCTTGCCATCTAATTCTGTAACCAATGTATGGGCATCAGGTCCCCTATTATGGCTCATAAACAAGATTTTGAGATAATGCAAAGCTTGCCGTAATAACAAAGTTTACAAAATGGCTGCTATCTGCTTGCTGTGATTGTGAATTCTCAGACAGAAGGGAACACATTTAAATAATTTATATAGGGGCAGATTTATCAAGGGTCAAATTTCGAGGGTTAAAAAACCCTCAAAGTAAAATCCTTCGAATCCAAATATCGAATTCGGAGGATTTTAGCGCAAAAGGTTAAATCGAACGATTGAATAAAAATCGAACAATTCGAACGATTTTAAGCGATCGATCGAATGATTTTTATTTGATCATAAAAAGTGACCAAAACCTATCTACAATGTCCCCATAGGCTAACAGTCAATTCGGTAGCTTTTATTTGGCGAAGTATTGAGTCGAAAGATTTTTTAAAGAGACAGTACTTTGATTATCGAATGGTCGAACGATTTTTACTTTGAATCCTTCGAATCATTTGATTCGATCGAATTCTATCAAATTTGACCAATTCGATGGTCGAAGTACCCAAAAAATGACTTTGAAATTCGAATATTTTTGGATTCGAACTATTCACTCGAGCTTAGTAAATCGGCCCCATAGTATAAATAAAGTTTATTTTCCCCAAACCGACCTTGTTTGAACTTTACCTTTGGTGGGCATGAAAACATCTGCACCCTAGCATGGGGCAGGTCAAACCTACACACCTTATTAGTATTAAGTATAATAAGTATTATTCATATCTTATTAGTATTATGTAATAGTCAGATGTGCAGCAAACTGGTTAATATTCATGTGAACATTGCTCCCATGTAGGAAGATATTATTTTCATTTATGTTTATTGTTACATTCAAGGGCCCACACTGAAATCTGAACTGTTTGAACTGAGGATTTTCTAACATTTCATCTGCAAGAAAGAATAATATATTACCTCTGTTTCTGGCACACGCTTTACTGGAAACCCCCCTTTCATTTCCATGTTGTTGAAGCCTGCCTTTCCTACTCAGTGCTACTCCTTGCATATTTCAGAGAGCGAGTGCTATAAATATTTCATGAGTCAAAAACAAATGACAGGTCATGGCCTCACCTAAATTCTTAATTATCTTTAATTTGTAATATCTTAAAATGGGAACCAATTTAAAACACAGTATAGTAGTTCAAGTTAAAGGATAGTGTATATTTTTGGGGCTTAATTACATTGTCATAGTCGTACAGAGTGCCTGTAGTAACATTAGTATCATATACTAGAAGCACGTAGAAATAACTGAACTAAGCAGTGGCAGGCTTATTCCATACATAGAGCTGAGTAGTCGATGTTTGTATTGGCTGGTTGGATGTAAGTGCACTTGCCATACCACTCACCTGGCTTATACGGAAGAATGAAACTGTCCCTGTCCATCTACAAGAAGCAGCTTCTAATCTAGTGCCAGAAGAAATTTTTGTTTGGGGAGGATACCAAAAGACCAATCCTAATTATATATGAATACATAGAAATAGATCTAAGGTGCTAGGCGTCCCTAAATCTTGATTGTTCTCTGACAATGATCTATTAGCATTCACTTATAGATCAAACCCGAGTACAACTCCTGCCATGAGTCAAGGTGGGAACCCTCACTCAGATGGCACTTTACTAGGGGAGGAAAAGACGCTACCTGGTAATTTTATAAGATGAATTTCCTTCTTTAAAATCGATTGGATTCTCTCTCCAAGATGAGCCCCTCCCCCAGAGGTTTTTTCTGTAGACAGTGATCCCCAACCAGTAGCTCGTGAGAAACATGTAGCTCCCCTACCCCTTGGATGTTGCTCTCAGTGGCTGCAGAGCAGGGGCATCTTTTTGAATTTCAGGCTTGGAGACATGTTTTGGTTGTGTAAAAACCAGATATACTGCCAAACAGAGACTCATGTAGGCTGCCAGTCCACATAGGGGCTACCAAATAGCCAATCAAAGCCCTTATTTGGTACCACCCAGGAACATTTTTCATGCTTGTGTTACTCCCCAACTCTTTTTACATCTGAATTTTCCTCATGGGTGAAAACGGTTGGATACCGCTGCTGTAGGTAGTGGGTCATCTGGTCAATTAGCTGAGATTGCATTTGGGCAAAAAAAAAGCTAAAAATATGTCTTATAAATTAAAGCATTTTGGGCTGGAATTCACCCTATGGGGCAAATTCACTAACCTGCGGAGTTGCGCTAGCGCAGGCTTCACCACACTAAACCGCACTTCGCCAGGCGAAGTTTCGCCAGAGCGACGCTAATTCACTAAAATCCTAAATTGGGCTGAGGGAGGCGAGCGGTAGCGAAGTTGCGCTAGCGTTAATTCGTTAAATGCCTAATTTGCATACGGCGCCAAGTTGAAGTACAATGGACATATATGTAGCAGCAAATACATTACACTAGACAAGCCTGGGAAACCTTCATAAAATAAAATAGAGTTGTTATATTGCCCTATACATGTGCCCACTGTATAGTTTAGGTGCCATATGTTAGGAAATGTAGGGGGGAAGGAGGGTATCCCAAAAAAATTTATGATCTTTTTCAGCCTATCACCCTTAAAAAAGGAAAAGACAACAGCATTTTTTTGGGACTTAGAAAAAATTTCAACTTTTTTTGAAGCAATCCCTATCTACTCTATTGCACTTCGCCTGGTCTGAGGTGGTGAACTCATGTCTGGCACAAGAGGTAACGTTCAGTAAAATGCGCAAGTTAGAGAATTAGCATAGTTACGTCCCTTCTCCATAGCGCAACTTTGCCTGGCATAAGGGTGCGAAGTAGCGCTAGAGTAGGTCCACTTCGCTAGCGAATTTATGCCAGCAGCCATTAGTAAATCGGCGAAGTAACGAAATGACGTCATGCTGGTGAATTTGCGCTAGCGTTAGGCGCTTCGCACTTTAGTGAATTTGCCCCAATGTGTGCAGTGATAGACAGGTGCAATTAAGGTGAACAGCAGGAAGCAATATCTGGTAGAGGATCCAACACGTGTGCCCTTAGCCTAGCAGTAACTCTGACAGCAATCATTCTTCTGGCAGCAATCATTTCTTCTTCTTTAAAGGGGAACTATCACAAAAATGAAAATTTAATATACTTTATAAATCTAAACCATTAAAAATTCTCTACTGAGATATACAATAATATAAAAGTGTCATTCTTGTCATTACACTGTATTTCTTCTTGTTCATTGGTCCTTCAATGCAGATGAGTTAGGACCAATTTTTTCTCTCTTCCTTTTTCTGTCTTTCTTCCTCTTTATCCAGATAACGGATGCTTATATAAGTGACACAATTGCTTTTTCTTTCACATGTTTCACATGTTAAAACTCAAATAAAAATCATTGAAAGAAAAATGCTCTGCTGTTTCTAAAGTAAACAATGTTATTTTCTTCACTGTCCACCTCTCTGCATTTGTTTCTCTTTGGTCTGTCTTCTTACAGAAGTTGGGTGTCAGACAGACACAAATTTACTAACCGACGAAAATTCGCCATCGACAGCTTCGCACCCATCGCAACACTTCGCCAGGAAAATGAATGGGGGAAACCGGTTACACCAAAATATTTTTTTAGGACTTTTGCAGGCTATAACCTTGAAAAAAGACGCCAGCGTTTTTTGAACTTTTTTTTGAGTTTTTCCACTCAGAAAATATGATGTAAGTAACAGAAGATTGAGGAAGATCTATGTACTCCATTACACTTCGCCTAGTCTGGTGAAAGCTAGCGTCTATCTCTTTCACTAGTGAAGTGACGCCTGCACCCGTTAATAAACAAGTCCCTGTTGTGTGATTGGCTTCTGAGGAAGTGGCCGGTAGCCATGAAACACGTAAAGCGGCTTGCCTTCACCATTTTTAATGATTCTTCAATATAATTTCTATTTTTTAAAGGACGAATAATCGGCTTCTTTGGTGCTCCACTTCGTGTAAGGGTAGAACTACACGACCAGTTTCAATGCATTTTCGGCGGATCCGAAGCACTGCGCCAAAATGCAGGCGTCAAGTAGGATGCAACGGAAAATAAGGTAAAATACAAATGTCGGAACTTGTCGCATCGTTTATCCAACACAGCACAACTGTCAGATGCAGATGCATTTTGGCACAACACGTCGGATCCACCGAAAACACATCGAAATCAGCCTTGTAGTTCTACCCTAAATCTGCCCCCATGAGAGAATGAAGACAGATACTTAAAGTGGACCTGTCATCCAGACACAAAAATCTGTATAATAAAAGTCCTTTTCAAATTAAACATGAAATCCAATTACTATTTTTTATTAAAGCATTCATAGCTGTTGTAAGCTCATTTAAAAATCTCAGCTGTCAATCAAATATTGTCTGCCCCTCCTCTATGCCAGTGGCATAGAGGCGGGGCAGACAATTACTTTCATTTTCCATTCAGCACTTCCTAGATGTCACTGCTCTCCCCACATTCCCCTGTTCTCTTTACCGTTTAATTGTGTAACCAGGGCATGGGGATGGACATCGGGTCCCCCATTCTGGTGCACAAACAAGATTCTGAGATGATGCAAGGCTTTCCCTAATAAAACTGTCCACAAAATGGCTGCTTCCTGCTTGCTATAATTATGAATTCCCAGACTGAAGGAAAAAAGATTCAAATAATTTATATAGTGTAATTAAAGTTCATTTTGCTTGACTAATGTGATAAAATAGGATTTGGAATGTTATTTTTTGGGTGACGGGTCCCCTTTAAATGGGGATAGTGAAATTAACTTGCAATTATTTTGCAAATGGTGGTTTTCAACTGATTGTATTTAGAAACATTTGTAGTTTAGTATTATGAAACTAAAATAAAATTTTCGTTTTTGCGTCAGTTCCCCCTTAAAAAAAATTGGCAAATGGTTCTTCCAACTTTCTGTCACGATGATAAAACTTCCTTAAATGTATTTCCTACCTATGTCACTGTCACCAAAATATTGGGAATAATTGAGGAAATTATGAAATGAAAAAAAAATCCTTTTCTTGTAACTTTTCAAGCTGTAGAGAGTGGACAAACCCTGGCGTATCTTATTGTGCATCGCAAACATATGGCGTAATTATTCATTCAGCACAGATCAGACATGCAGTAAATTTATTATATTTTGCTTGGCTTCTGGTGCCTTGGGGGCTTTGCAAATGTCTCTTCTTTGGGACTGCCACATATGCCGATGCCTTTTTCACAAACGCTTCAAGATTTTTATTGTGGAAACTGATCCAACTTCATTTAGTTTAGAAATTCTCCATGCATAGCATGCTCTTTTTACTTCCAGTAGTTTCAAGTCCGAAACAATTTAATTTTGTAATCAATGACATCTCTGATACAATGATGCTGCTTATTAATCTTTTCACTCATTTTCAAAGGTGCTGATTCAAAACCCTGTTTTTTTTCCCCTAATGTGTAGTATCTTAAAAATAACACACAATAAAAGAATGCAGCTCTGAAGTATATCTTCTCACTGTGGCCTAGCTATTTTAATTTGAAATCCTGCATGACACCAGCGCTCAGATGATTTATAGGCTAATTCTCGAAAATCTCAATATTTGCTTTTGTAGACGGAGCCAGCCATTGCTAATGTGTATTCCATCTGTGGAGATGGGTTTTTAATTGAAAAGAATTTGGAGGCCTGACGTTAAATAGTCATATTATCTCCTCCCAACCTCCAGAGACAATATTAATGAAAAGAAAACACATCACTCTGACTTAATACCTGGGCAAGCATTAAAGATGCACCTGCGGACAGCCAATACACTAACGAGTCGTTGCAACATAATATAATGAACCAAGGCATTAGCAGCACTTAAGAAGAAAGTGAACTATACTGAATATAACAGAATTTAAATTCACTCTCCTTTATAATGTGGGTGTTCGAAATAGAAAGGAGTAAAATGCATGTAACAGATTATGGTAAATGGTTAGGATGATCACACAGACAGGTGAAATAGTTCATTTCGAGGTGTAAGTCATGCCGATGTCTCATGCAAGCAGCATCAAGAAATACTGACAAATCTAACTGAGAGATTATTGAAAAGTTTTGAGACTTTTAAATCATTTAACTGATTAAAAAGATCAACAAATAAAGCATGGTGCTGTCGCATGTTGGTGCTGTATCTGGTTACAGCAGAATAAACTTAAATGAGTAAGGGTAGGACTACATGGACGGTTTCTGCGTGATCCGAAGCGCTGCAACAAAACGCCAGTGTTAAATCGCATGCGACGGAAACAAGGTAAGTGAATGCATTATTGGATGGTGTTGCAGTGTTGATCCGACGCTGCACACTGCATCTGCATCCGACAGTCATGTCGTGTTGGATCAACGATGTGACTTCATCCGACATTTCCATTACTTACCTTATTTCCGTCGCATGTGATTTGGCGCTGGCGTTTTGTTGCAGCGAGTCGGATCGTGCCGAAAACGTCCATGTAGTCCTACACTAAAGAAGAGACAGCAGGGAGATAATCTCATTTGTGATGCACAGCTGTTAGTTTCAAGGGATTTAGAAAAGACTTTGCTATGTACAATTACATTTCCCATCTGAACTGATAAAGTACAATATTGTACAATGGCTCCTGATATAATACGGAATGCTACAGGTATGGGATCTGTAATCCGGAAAATCCTTTATCCAGAAAGCTCCGAATTATGGAAAGGCTGTCTCCCATAGACTCCATTATATCCAAATAATCCACATTTTAAAAAATGATTTTCCTTTTCTCTGTAATAATAAAACAGTAGCTTGTACTTGATCCAAACTAAGATATAATTATTCCTTTTTAAAAGCAAAACCAACCTATTGGCTTTATTTAATGTTTACAGGATTTTCTAGTAGACTTAAGGTAGGAATATCCAAATTACAGAAAGATCCATTATGTGGAAAACACTAGGTCCTGAGCATTTTGGATAAAAGGTCCCATATATGTACCAACAATACAAAATTAAAAAAGGGATAATCTCTGGCAGTAAAAACATTGCTAAAATATTGATAGTTTATGTTTTGTAAAATGAGCTGCAGGGGCCTCATGCCCAGGAGCCCAGGACTGTAATTTAATAGCCATAAATGCACTTCTTACTACAAAATAATGTTTCAGGTACTGTGGTTTGCTTTAATCTCAAATGTTATATTTGTCAAGCTCTAAGGGAGAATAGACTCAGGTTTCTGGAGTTCGTGTTTCTGTAATTTTGGGAATTTCGCCCTCCCAGGCCCGAACTGGGATTCAAAATAGGCCCTGGCATTTCACATACCACAAAGGCCCAAACAGCCGCCACACAGACCCACTAAATATGACTGTCTATGGCATCTTACAACAGCCCCTCTGGCATTTGCCAGGATTTACAGATCTGGTCTGGGTTTGCACCCTCCTGTAAGATGCTCTAAGGTATAGACTTATTTAGCTCAATGAATGAAGCCATGATGTAGATTAATGTTTATGAGAAGTACCAAAGGTTGTCAATCCCTATTCTACTCTGTAAATTGAATAATGAGTCTTCATTCCTTTGTGCCACATTACTGCTGCCTGCAGTTTTGACTTGGAAAGGTTCTGACTTTTCCTTCTTCTCCTGATTGTGTGTCAGCCAACATTATACTTATTAATCCGGTATGCTGCATTGTATTGTCTTTGTACCTCTCTCTAATGCTAACCAGTTTCTATTTTGTCTATTCAAGTAGATGAGATGGCTAGAGTCAAGATCAGTGGCTCTCAGACTGTGCAGCAAGACTTCAGAAAGAAAGGCTGCTCACCAACTCTAGGTAAACCCGGCCATAAGTAATTTAATGGGAACTTTGGTGTAAATAATCAGTTTGGATATTTTGGAACTATGACTGATACACAATTTTTAGACCTGGGGACAATTATCTCTTCTGTTTCGGTTGCCCTCAATGCCTTTTCTACTCATTATTTGTTCTTATAACATCCATCCACTGTATAGTTTGACTTGGACCATAAATGGATTTACTATATATCTATGTAGTATATATGTACGGTATATATATTCATAGAAAATCAGATGGCACACACTAAAGCATTCGTGCTAAATAGTTGTAGTTTTATTGAGGATCTCAATAAAACTACAACTATTTAGCACGAATGCTTTAGTGTGTGCCATCTGATTTTCTATGAATATATGGACTAAGGGTACCAAGGATTGCAGCAAGGATCCCAGATAGAGCACCACCCAACAAAGTAAGCAGATTCTGCAATACTATACAGTATATACTATATGTACGGTATATATGTTTTCATTCTGAGTGATCCTTCTCTCGCAGTTGGATAACAGCAATATATAAACACCTATGATATTCATGCAGTGAGTGTCTTTTAAGCTGTCTAAACTTAGGGGCCCATTTACTTAGCTCGAGTGAAGGAATAGAATAAAAAAATCTTCGTGTTTCGAATGTTTTTTTTGGCTACTTCGACCATCGAATTGGCTACTTCGACCTTCGTCTACGACTTTGAATTGAACGATTCGAACTAAAAATCGTTCGAATATTCGACCATTCGATAATCGAAGTACTGTCTCTTTAAAAAAAACTTTGACCGCCTACTTCGCCACCTAAAACCTACCGAGGTGCAATGTTAGCCTATGGGGAAGGTCCCCATAGGCTTCCTGGCAAATTTTTGGTTGAAGAAAAATCGTTCGATCGATGGATTAAAATCCTTTGAATCGTTCGATTTGAAGGATTTAATCGTTCGATCAAACTATTTGCGGTAAATCCTTCGACTTCGATATTTCGAAGTCGAAGGATTTACATTCGGCAGTAGAATATCGAGGGTCAATTAAGCCTTGATATTCAACCCTTTGTAAATCTGCCCCTTAGTCTGACATTAGGGGCAAGCTCCAGAATGAATCAAAACTTTATTGTATCATATAAGGGACCAATCACTCTTTGCATCAGGTATATTTAAAGTACTATTGAGTGAAGACTGTATCAATCTGCTGATGCTGTCCTCTCTGAATATGTATAGAACACTTTTTTGATCCAATCCAAAACAATTGGATCAGCCAAATTAAAGTTAAATTTTTCACCTTCTAAAGCAGCTCTGAGACGGGGGACAGACGCCGACTTTTAACTGTTCGAAATTTATACATTTAGTTGATACATTTGTTATCTTTGTCTTTGCTGAGCAGAATCCCTGAGTTTCATTAAAGGCGACTGTTTTTGACTGATACAGTAGTTACTAATATTCCACAGATAGCATGCTTGATAAAGGGGGACATCCCCGAAACGTTGCATGCTGCATTAAATACATTTAAAGCAATGGTATCTCCCTGCCAGCATTACCCGTGTGCCAGTGAATCATTTGCCGTATACATTTGATAGGTGGCCGATACCTATCTCACCATGCACCGGGGCTTCGCGATTGGAGGACCAGGGTGTGCGTCTGTATTGAACTTTTCCATAACACCTTTTTCTCAGGTGCAAGCCCTCAGAACGGTGTGGAGGCAGGGTGTAGTGCAACTGTAACAATGTGCTTATGCACAAGAACTAGGTGCCAATGGTTCTTTTATGCTTAACCAGGAACTTGGTTTATTTACAGAACAATCCACATAGGAGTACAGAGAACATATAGCATAAAGGATTAGCTTATACTCACAGTACCACAGAACACAGCGTGATCCCTGCAGGCAAGGGAACAGTTACAGCAGTGGTTAAGCAGCAATTGAGAAGGTACCCCAGCTTTCAGCCTGTGCCCTAAGTGTAACCTAGGGGAAATTCTACCCTAAGTCTATGCACTTAGTCAATACTTCAGGGTTATTAGTACCTGGGAGCTTTATCCCTCTGACTTTACTAGAGCCAAAGCTCCTAGGTTTCACTACCCAATCCATTCCTGCCTGCTTGGCTAAAGTAATGGACCCAGACCGTATGGTTTCCTAGACCTTTATACTACAGCACAGTGCCATCTACCGTACACTGTGAGAACAACAGGGGCTTACATAAGCAGAGCATGGACACAGGTCCCCATTAGGACCCATTTAGGTGTCTAAACCTTTAGGATGTGCCTGCCAATATTATATGAGGGTATCTAAATTATCACATCCCTACATATCACATCTGTGTCCCAGAAAAGCAAGACCTGAGCTGGGTTATTGGGGATTTCGTTGCCTAGTACAGATTTACATAATTGCAGAATTGTTGAGCAATATCTTTGTATTTCAGTGCACTCCCAAAAAACAAGGTGCCAGTTCCCGATTGACATCTCCAACTGACACTACTCACTTGTGGGAAAATTTATTTCAACTTGTGAGATGCATGATACCATCTAGTGAGGATCTTATAATTCAACTCTTCAATTCTACAACATCGTGAGCTAAAGATGAGAGTGCTTAACCCTTTACCTAGAGCTTCATCTGACAGGTCTAATCCAAGATCTCTTTCCCAGGACTTAATGAAAAGCAGTGGTTTTTTTGTCACCACCTGGGACTAAGATCTTATACAAGGCTGAGATTGTATGAGAAGGTGGGTTCTTAGCAGTACATAAGGTTTCAACGGGGTAAGGTCTCTCCCGAGTCTGATGTGACCTGATAGGTGCAGATAGTAGTGCCTAATTTGAGAGTATTGGAATTCAGGGGGTGCATTGGTAGGTCTGACTAGACAAGCCTCTATCTTGCCCCACCCCCCAACCACTGCCATTGACCTCTCAGGGTGGACCAGTCCTACTCCAGTTCTGAATACTGGAATACCCTTGTTAGAATACATTTTATTAAAAACAAGTGTGAAAAAGAAAGAATACAATTTGATTGAACTGGAATGATAGAAATTTGGAATTAATATTTTTCCATGAACAAAGGCAATTCTTGAAATATGTTTCATAATCATTTTTTTCCTAAGAAAACCCCAAGCACTTGCATACGTAGATTTGTCTTAGAGTGGAGCATCCAGAAAAAAACTTTTAAAGAATGTCACATTAATCATCCCATTTACTTAGTGTCAGATGTGTGTATTTGTGTTTTGTATGAACCTTTGATCACACTGATCAAACAAGGGCCCCCTTGTCAAGTGCACGACTCCTCTGAGCCATTTATTTGTGTTCACATGTGCAACATTGATGTAATAAACTTGCTACCAGTAACTGTAGTTGGGATAAAAAGGAATTGCAATTAAACATTTGATTGAATCCAGAAGTCTAATCAGGTGCCCTACCTATTTAAAAGAACAGAACTTTCCTTTGGTTTAACAGGGTAACACTGGAATCTCAATTTGCATGCTAACTGAACTCAAGCTTCATGCATATGACCTGGGACATCTGTTGCTAGGTCTGCAACTAAAATATGAAAATGAAAGAGGTGAAAGGCAAATTAGTGTCCAGTCAGCCAAAAATAATCATAGTTAACCCTCCCTTTATAGAAAAGAATTAATATATGTTCAACTCTTCTACAGATTGCATGGCTGCCCTGCCAAATCACTGCAAAAGGACTTAGGTTTAATACATTAATTGCTACTCAGTTCCCAAACAGATTTTCTTTGTCACCATATTCAGGTTTTCTGCAATCATATAAAATCTTTTTTGGAGAGCTGGCCAACCATCTTGAGAAGAGTCCAATTTTTTTTTCTTGTCAAAGAATAGCTACATCTGCTTCTTTGGTTCCCTGCAGAAAATCCAAGACAGAACAAAACTTGTTAAAGGATAATCTGTCCCATATCATGTTTCCAACAGCTCTAGATTTGGCAGCAAAAAGAAGCAGTAGAAATTCCAAATTGCACAAAAGTACATTCTTATAGTAAGAGTTGTCTGCGACTATAGGATGAGATATGGACCTCTGAAGTGGAATCAGTGGAATTTATTGTAGATGAGACCTGAACATATAAAAAAAAAAATTAAGATCTTTCAGTTGCTCAATATGATATAGAGAACCAAATAGCAATAAATGACTTTTTCCTAATGGCACAAATACCGTAAAGAGTTATTTTTTTTGTAAAGCTTCAGATGTGGTGTATACACAGTAAAAAATAAATGACACCATTCCTTTGTGTTTATTTGATTAGTGATCACTCTAGGTTGTGTTTATTTTGCACTAGTAATATAAAAATAAAATATACACTAATTGTTATTTGTAATAAAAGTTTTAACAATGTGATAGCAAGTTATAGAAAATGCCAATTTCCTAATCATCATTAGTGGTTGGCGAATTTGTCCCATTTACCGTGAAATGTCAAAAAATTGGCGAAACGCATTGAAGTCAATGGGTGTCAAAATTATTTTGATGCACGTCAATTATGACGCTGGACAATTTTTATGCGTACGATTATTCTGACATGCGGCAAAATTTTTTCGATGCGCCAAATTTCTCCAGTGGATTTTCGCTGCGGAAATTTGCAGCAAATTTGCGCCTGGCGAATGTATTCGCCCATCACTACTCATCAGATGCCCATTTTGTCATGGATGCAATATTGCTGAACTTACTCACTAGAACAAAATTTACATCCAAATTGTCAAAAATGTTGATTTGGTTTGTAGTTGATACAGATATGCAGGGTGTGGGTGTATTTGTGTGCGGGGGGCAGAAGTACATAGAGAGGGAAAAATATATGACAAGCAATAAGAAAATAAAATGTAATTGTAATTCGTGGTGTTAACATTTAATCAACAAGATATTTAGGGGCAGATTTACTAAAGGGCGAAGTGGTTAACGCTAGCGACAATTCGCTATCGTTACCACCCGCAGGGACATCGCCGATTTACTAACAGGTGCAGGCTAGCAAAAGAGACTGCCGCTAGAGGTCATTCGCACTCTATCACCAGGCGACTTTTCCGCTCTGGCGAATGCCCGTTACTCCGCAAAGTCACTAAAGTGTGGATTTTACTGAACGTTACCTCTTCGCCACATGAAACCAGACGAAGTGCATTAAAGTAGCTAGATCTTCCTCAATTTTCTTTCACATTATATTCTGTGAGCCGAAAATGCATCAAAGTCCAAAAAAACGCTGGCGTCTTTTCCTTTTTTCAGCCTGATTGCCTGCAAAAGTCCTAACATACATCCCCATACATTTGCAAACATATGGAACATTTATTTTACAGTGATTACATATGTAGGACATTAGAATAACTGTATTGTCTTTATTAAGGTTCCCTGAACATGTGTTTTAAAAGTGTAATTTGTAAGTATATGCACCAACATTTAACATAAAGACGTCCTTACAACTTTAAATTTCCCTCCCTATGACCTGAGCACAAGATCCCTAGCGAAGTTTCACTAGGCAGAAATTGCATTGCCGAAGTAAGACTAGCGAAAAGTCGATAGTATTTTAGTGAATTAGCGTAGTCTGATTGCATTTGCACCTGTAGAAGTGTAGTGTTGGGTGCGAAGCAGTCGCTGGTGACAATTCGCCCTTTAGTAAATCTGCCCCATAGGGTTTCATATGCTGTCAAGCAAGAATCTCATACCTGTACCATTGCCTATTAACACTTTCAATTGTGTCTGACTTCACGCACTGGGTGCAACTCCTCCTGCTGCTGCAAGTTCAAGTTCCAACATTCTTCAACATATAATAAAGAGGTAAATTATTCTGGTGGTTGTAGTACATGCTGGAGTCCCAAGGCTTTAAGTAAAGGACACAAAAGCCTAAGCTGAATAGCAGGATTAGAATGATTGTATTTTATAGCAATGTGCTTATTTCATATAATTATTAATAGTAGCGATAATAGGGATAAGCAAACATGTTCACAAAGCCACCATACAATTTTGCCAATTCACACGTACTGCACTGGTGGTGCTGGCCCTCCGTTGACCTGGCTAGGTCCCTTAGCAACAGCAAAATATTCACTGATCCACTCAAACTCAAGTTTTTGCAGTTGGGGAGCTTAACCCTGATGAAGGGAGGGTGTACCCCCCTGAAATGTTGATACTCTTCATAATATAATAAAAGGGATAAGCTCCCCAGCTGCAAAAAGTGAGTCCGTGCGGATCCATAAAAATGTTGCTGCTCCTCCTTGCCTTCCACATCAACCAATGGGATTGGATTCCTCCCCAGCCCTTTCCCCCTGTCTATCTCAAAAACTCTCCATTACAATTCCACAATGTTTCTGCATTTTTGTGAATTTTTTGGAGAATCAAATGTACCAGTTTCTCTCATCGCTTTTTATGCAGCACTGTTTATAAAAAAGTTAGGGAATAAATTAAGCAAATGCTGTTCGTTAGCCTCACTTTATTTTAGGCTTACACTCGTCTAGCACTCTCAGATATATGGTATGAAACAATATGTTTATAAAGTTTACTGGTAGGCAAACGCGATCGCCTGACACGAATTAATGCTGAATGAAAAATGTATGCGTTTATAAACCAAGACAGAAGCTTGATCGCTGTGTTACACTTATAAGCTTATAAATGAGAAGCATACATTTAAATTATTTACGCCAACACTTATGACCCCAAATGCCCTAGACCTCCCTGTTCTGAGGGTTTAAACACATTTTTCTATTCTTAACATGTCTGCACATTTCCCTTTGTGCCATAACTGCCAAAATGTAAAAATAACTGAGATGCCTATTTATCAAAAGTTGGATTAGTGTCCTTTTAGAGTTTTTTTTCTTCTTCTTTGAAAAACCCCACAATTTTAAAGAACACAAATGTTTCCTTATGTATTAAAAAATCTGAATGTTTTTCATGCAGGGATTCTTCTGGATTAAAAGTTATTTACATTTTCTCATTTGCAGGAGAGATGGTCCCCGCTGGTGAAAAAGCGTTACGTCTGTCATAGCACCAAGATTTAGGTCACATCTGGAGCTTTACCAGGAGTTTTTTTAACCAGAAGTGGCAAAATACATTATATTTTGTTTATTTTCTATTATGGAATCAGAATTTTCCAATTATGGCCATGTGTCAAGACCGCCGGGAGCGCGAGGAGTCGCGTCCGCTCCCGGCGGCGAAGAATCCAAGATGGCGGCGCCCAGGCAACCCACGTGGGTTCCGACGCCGGCGCAGTGACGCCAGCACGACGCGCCGGTCGCAGGCGCGCTGACGCTAGCGCAAGGGCGCCAAATTCAAAGATAAAAGAACGCCTGAGGCGCCAAGATGGCGCCCGAAAATAGGATCCTGTTCCCTTAGAGATTCCTGGGTTCCCTTGCTGTTTCCCCTGCTTATAATCTGCCTGATTCCTTGGTGTGACCCCTTGCCTGGACCTGGACTTCGCTGATACTCTGCCTGCCATAGACCCCCTGCCTGGCCCTGGACTTTGTTTGTATTCCACCTGCCTTTTGACCTGTGCTTGGATTTTGATTATTCTCTTGCCTTACCCCTGGATACCACGACCCTGATCCCTCCTGAGGGGCTTCCTCCTAGATCCGGACTACTCCCCAGAGGGGGCTCCCGGCTCCCTGACATTATTTTCGGGCCATGGATCCTTCTGAGGAAGCCACACCTGATGTCGGACGAGCGCTCCGCGGACTGGCATCTCGCATGGAGGACTACGAAAACCAGCAGGTTCGCATTGGGCAAGCACTCGATGTCCTGCTTGCTCGAGTGCCTTCTGCGCCCTCCGCTGCTCCACCTACTGGAAATCCCCCCATGGCGGCAGCCTCTACGAACGCAAGCTACCCGACAGGTGAGCCTAGCATTCCACCTCCCCTTCGCTTCAGTGGGGACCCACAAGCCTGCAGGGGATTTGCCACACAGTGCCAAATTCAATTTGAGTTCCAACCCACACAGTTTCCAAGTGAGCGTTCCAAGGTGGGGTATGTGATGTCTCGATTGGAAGGCAAGCCACTGGAGTGGGCAACGTCTCTTTGGGAGAAGAATTCCCCGGTGACTTATGCTGTTAAAGACTTTCTCCAAGCTTTTCGCATAGTCTTTGATGCTCCAGGTTGGGTCACGAACGCCCCTGCCCGTCTCTTGCAGCTCCGGCAGGGAAGCCGCAGTGTCAATGAGTACGCTATAGACTTCCGAACACTGATGGCGGAGACTTCCTGGTGTGATGACGCTTACAAGGCCGTATACTACCAAGGCCTATCCATCCGCATCAAAGATGATCTCGTCTCCAGAGAGACTCCTGACACCCTGGAAGGACTGATCGCTCTATCTATTAAGGTGGACACCCGCCTCAGAGAACACCAGGTGGAGAGAGAGTGCAGCAGACGATTTTCTCCCATGTTGGCCCCTCGCTTTCAAAGGCCGATTCTGCAAGCACCCGCTGTCCCTGTGACTCATGTGTCCACGTCTCCCCTGGAGGAACCTATGCAAGTAGGAAAAGCTCGCCTCTCCGAGCAGGAAAGACTCCGAAGACGAATGGCAGGTCTCTGTTTGTACTGTGGTGGGCATTCCCATTTTGCCAACGCCTGTCCTGCCAAAGCCAAGAGTTTTGTACCCCGAGGTATGTCTCAGGTTTCTCATGTAGGGGGCATCACTCGAGGGCCTCAGGAGAAGTATCAAGAAAATTCACGCAGACTTCTCCTTCCTTTGCAGATTCACCTGGCAAGTAAGTCTATCTTCGAAAGGGCCTTCCTCGACTCCGGAGCGGATGGCAATTTCATGGACGCCTTCTTTGCCGAACGCATGAAGATTCCCCTGCTCCCATTGTCTTCACCCCTGCGAATTACCGCCATAGATGACAAACCCCTGGAGTTTGAATTCGTCACAATGTTCACGGCGGAACTATCTGTACAAGTTGGGGCGCTGCATCAAGAAAAACTTTCATTCTTCATCATCCCCTGTCCTTCTACTCCAGTAATATTGGGTCTTCCGTGGTTACGTCTGCATAACCCCACCATAGACTGGTCCACTGGGCAGATCTCTCGTTGGAGTTTATTTTGCCTGCAACATTGCCTTCCGCCAAAACCCCTCGAGAAGGTGAATGTCTCCACTGCGGAACTAAAGACTTTGCCCTCCACTTACAAGGGATTTTCCGATGTGTTTTGTAAAAAGTCTGCAGAGTTCCTTCCCCCACATCGCTCCTACGACTGTCCGGTTGAACTCCTGCCAGGAGCCATGCCCCCCAGAGGGCGCACTTACCCTCTCTCTCCTGCAGAGACTACCGCTATGAAGGAGTACATCCAAGAAAATCTCCAGCGGGGGTTTATCCGCCCTTCTACCTCTCCTGCAGGGGCTGGGTTCTTCTTCGTGGAGAAGAAGGACGGAGGCCTTCGGCCTTGTATAGACTATCGGGGCCTGAATAAGATCACCGTGAAAAACAGGTACCCCCTGCCCCTGATTGCCGAGTTCTTTGACCAGCTGAAAGGGGCAAAGATTTTCTCCAAGTTGGATCTCCGGGGGGCCTACAACCTCATTCGCATCCGGGAGGGTGACGAATGGAAGACGGCATTCAACACTCGGGATGGGCACTATGAATATCTTGTTATGCCCTTCGGCCTATGCAATGCCCCTGCCGTCTTCCAGGAGTTTGTTAATGATGTGTTCCGAGATCTCCTAGGAAGGTTCGTAGTCGTATACTTGGACGACATCCTGATCTTCTCTAAGGACCTTGAAAGTCATCGCTCCCAGGTGAAGGAGGTACTCTCTCGTCTGAGGAAGAACTCTCTCTTCGCCAAGTTGGAGAAATGTGTCTTCGAGGTATCCAAGATCCCCTTCCTAGGGTACATTATCTCTCCAGAGGGATTTGAGATGGACCCCGTGAAAGTGTCGGCCATCCAGGAGTGGCCTCTCCCACTGAGTACCAAGGCAATCCAGAGATTCATCGGATTTTCTAATTATTATCGACAGTTCATCCGGGGGTTCTCTTCCCGCATTGCACCTATCCTGGCCCTCATCCGGAAAGGGGGTAAACCCAGCCTGTGGCCTCCATCTGCCATAGAAGCCTTTCAGTCCTTGAAAGAGGCCTTCACGTCCGCTCCTGTTCTCCGACATCCCAATCCTGCACTACCCTTCTGCATCGAGGTTGATGCTTCTGAAGTCGGAGCCGGAGCTATCCTGTCTCAGAGACACTCCACTGATGGAAAATTGCACCCCTGTGCGTATTTCTCCAAGAAGTTCTCATCCGCAGAGCAGAACTATGATGTTGGAAATCGAGAACTCTTGGCAGTCAAGCTTGCCCTTGAAGAATGGCGTCACCTCCTGGAGGGCTCTGAAATTCCTGTCCAGATTTACACAGATCACAAGAATCTGGAGTTTATACAGTCCCTCAAGAGGCTAAATCCCAGACAAGCCAGGTGGGCGCTTTTCTTTTCCCGATTTAACTTTGTTTTGACTTATCGCCCAGGTTCCAAGAATCTGAAGGCCGACGCCTTGTCTCGTAGCTTCACTCCGGTGGACCGTGACCCTGAGAGGCAGGAACCAATCATTCCACCAGTCAAGATCATTGCCTCTCTGTATCCCCAATTTGCCGACCAGATCCTGGCTGGGCAGTCCTCGGCTCCTCAAGATACTCCGATTGGCATGGCCTTCGTCCCTCCAGAACTTCGCCTGGCCATCCTGCAACAAACCCACTGCTCCAGGCAAGCTGGACATCCTGGTCCGGCCAAGACCCTTGAACTCTTGAGGCGCCTAGTCTGGTGGCCTGATATCCGCAAGGATGTAAAGGACTTTGTGGCTGCTTGTAATGTCTGTGCCACTTCTAAGCCTAGCCATTCCCGCCCCAGCGGGTTGTTACAGCCTTTGCCGGTTCCCTCTCGTCCGTGGACGCACCTCTCTATGGACTTTATTGTCGAACTTCCTCCCTCCGGTGGGAATACTGTGATCTGGGTTGTCATAGACCGCTTCAGCAAAATGGCCCATTTCATCCCTTTGAAGAAGTTACCCTCTGCGGTGGAATTATCCCAACTCTTTATTAAGTACATCTTCCGCCTGCATGGTTTCCCGGTGGAGATCATCTCCGACAGAGGCACCCAGTTCACCGCCAAGTTCTGGCGTTCCTTATGTAAAGACTTGGGAATAACACTTCAATTTTCGTCCGCCTACCACCCGCAGACGAATGGGGCAGCTGAACGTGTGAACCAAGCCTTAGAACAGTTCCTGAGGAACCACGTGTCTCTTTGCCAGGACGATTGGTCGGGACCTCCTCCCGTGGGCAGAGTTTGCTCATAATAATGCATGTCATTCCTCCACAGGAAGGTCTCCATTTATGGCGGTGTATGGACAGCACCCTCAAGCCTTTCCTCAGGACTTCGTGTTGTCGGACGTCCCGGCTGCAGATGATCTGGCAGCCCATATGTTTGCTATTTGGGCTGCAACCAAGTCTAACCTGGAGAAGAGTGCTCTAGTCCACATGACTTTCGCGGATCGCCGTAGAAGGCCCTCTCCTCCCTACAAGGTGGGTGATAGTGTCTGGCTCTCTTCCAGGAATATTCGCTTGAAGGTGCCATCTCCCAAGTTGGGTCCGAAGTTCCTGGGTCCGTTCCCCATCTTGGAGATAATTAACCCTGTAGCCATCAGACTTCAACTCCCACCAGAGATGAGAATCCCCAACGTGTTCCACGTCTCCCTGGTGAAGCCCACCTCCTGCTGTCTCTGTGGAAGGTCAACAAGAATTCGAGGTGGAGAGAATCCTTGATTCCAGAATCTCCAGAGGGTCCCTTCAGTACCTCATCCATTGGAAGGGCTTTGGCCCCGAAGAATGCTCTTGGGAGGGACACCGTGATGTGCATGCTCCTCGTTTGGTAAGAGACTTCCACTCCAAGTTTCCCCAGAAACCAAGTCCCGGTGGTCCTGAGGCCCCCCGTGAGGGGGGGTACTGTCAAGACCGCCGGGAGCGCGAGGAGTCGCGTCCGCTCCCGGCGGCGAAGAATCCAAGATGGCGGTGCCCAGGCAACCCACGTGGGTTCCGACGCCGGCGCAGTGACGCCAGCACGGCGCGCCGGTCGCAGGCGCGCTGACGCTAGCGCAAGGGCGCCAAATTCAAAGATAAAAGAACGCCTGAGGCGCCAAGATGGCGCCCGAAAATAGGATCCTGTTCCCTTAGAGATTCCTGGGTTCCCTTGCTGTTTCCCCTGCTTATAATCTGCCTGATTCCTTGGTGTGACCCCTTGCCTGGACCTGGACTTCGCTGATACTCTGCCTGCCATAGACCCCCTGCCTGGCCCTGGACTTTGTTTGTATTCCGCCTGCCTTTTGACCTGTGCTTGGATTTTGATTATTCTCTTGCCTTACCCCTGGATACCACGACCCTGATCCCTCCTGAGGGGCTTCCTCCTAGATCCGGACTACTCCCCAGAGGGGGCTCCCGGCTCCCTGACACCATGTTTTCCAATTGTTCACAATTTGTGGTTACAAATATTTTCTTGTGTTTTGTTGCTGTGACTTAAAGGTAGAGGGGGGGTACCACATTTTGGCAAATCTTATGACGTGATGTCAACCCTTTTTATTGGCAGTTAGATTAAAGAGATACAGATCTCTTGGTCTCGGTTTATTTTATTTAAGCTTGTAAATATCTTCTTCATCCTCTTAATTGCTGTTAGGTGCTTTGATCTGAATAACTTGAAATCTAAGTTCTGCCTGAGCAGAATTTATGAAAATGTACGAAATGAATGGCTGATGTATAGGGATGGGCGAATTTGTCCCGTTTTGCTTCGGTGAACAATTTTTGCGAATTTCCAGCGAAAAAAAATTTGTGAAATGCATTGAAGTCAGTGGGCGTCAAAATTATTTTGACGCATGCGACAATCATTATACGCGCGCCTATTTTGTCCAAATGCATTCAAGTCAATGGGTGTCTGAATAATTTTGATGCGCGACAATTTTTATGCACGCATCAGAACTATTCCGACTATTTTGATGCAGATTTTTATTAGCCGACAGCAAACCGCGGAAATTCGCCGCAAATTCGTGCCATATTTATTCACCCATCACTGCTGATGATCTGTATTTTGGAAACATGCTGAACTCATCAGTGAACAGAATAAGGAGTAAGGCTTCTTATGTATATTTCATGATAAACTAGGATTCCATAATGATAAATCACATTTTTACAAAGATCCCTGCCTCTACTCTTTTCAATAAAAAAAAGTTCTAGTGATTTTCTGATTATTTATGTTACTTCATATGTATAATAGAAAACAGCTCGATTTTTATATCACAATCCCATTTATAATATCAGTTTTTGCTTGTGAAATGTTACAAGCCTTTAGTAATGTCATGAGGTACACAGTTCTTAGTAAGCATACTATAAATCTGACAATGGTGTCATCTGCAAAACATGTAATAATATAACAGTGACACTTTAGGAGTAAGGGATAAGACTTCCCCAACAAAGCTTATCAGAGTATATGAGGGGGTTGGAGGCTTAAATGAAATCCTTGCTATTATTATATTTAGTAGGTTGGCAATGTGGAGGGTGTGATGGTGGGTGTGAACGAGAGACAAGAAAAGAATAACTAGGACACCTTTCTTGGGATATTAGTGAATATAAAACATGCAAGTAACTCACTCAGACATTTATATGTCAAAACATAGGCGTATCAATATACATACCACAAGGCAATGTCCTCCCCCTGTCTGTAAACCTCATGGCAGCCACTCCCTCCTGATGCATTTCATGCCATTGGGTGATCATCAGAGTAGCTGGGTCCTGGGTTGATGCTAGTCTGAAATCTCAGACAAAATGTTTGTCAACCAAACACCAGAGTTTGGTGGATTACAGCCCTCAATAATTTATATTAAGGTGGCCATACACTATAAGATCCGTTCATTTGGCAAGGTCAACAAATGAGCGGATCTTAACCCGATATGCCCACTAACGGCTGGGCAATATCACATGAATCTGAACGTTTCGGCCCTGGGGCCGAATTATCAGATTACGATAATATGAATGGGCTCCGATGGGTCGCAAGACCGCATCAACTAGCTTAGTCTTGCAAAGATGTTTAACAAAGTTACAAGATGGTGACCCCCTGTAGCCAACTTTGAAAGCATAAATAATTTTTTGGAATAGGCTTGTGGTGCAGTAAGTTCATGTTTATATTTAGTATACAAAATACAGCATTTCTAGCCTTATTCTATTTTAGACTTTACCTGCCCTTTAAAGGGCATGGGAAAACGCATCAGTTAATAGTGCTGCTCCAGTTGAATTCTGCACTGAAATCCATTTTTCAAAAAAGAAAACAGATTTCGTTATGTCTATGAGCCATACGCTGCCATATGACTGCACAAACATCATAATGGAGATGTGAACCGGATTTAACCCTGTTGCTACCATAGTAAAAGTCACTGAAAACAAGAATAAAGGGAAATTCATAGGATGATATAAATAAGCACATCTCCTTGACACTACTTCTTTCACCCTGTAATCAAGTTTTGGCAGACTCTAGAGTTGTGTCTGTTGCAGACAATTAAGCTACACATGCAAACTTTGGACAAGCTCTTACTTGAGTCAATATATTATGCCACAGTGCCCCTTGGAGACTTAAAGGGATACGGTCATGGGAAAAATTTTTTTCAAAATGAATCAGTTAATAGTTCTGCTCCAGCAGAATTCTGCACTGAAATCCATTTCTCAAAAGAGCAAACAGATTTTTTTTATATTCAATTTTGAAATCTGACATGGGGCTAGACATAGTGTCAGTTTCCCAGCTGCCCACAGTGTGACTTTAGCTCTGATAAACTTTAGTCACTCTTTACTGCTGTACTACAAGTTGGAGTGATATTAACCCCCTCCCTTTCCACCCCCAGCAGCCTAACAAAAGAACTATGGGAAGGTAACCAGATAGCAGCTCCCTAACACAAGATAACAGCTCCCTGGTTGATCTAAAAACAACACTCAATAGTAAAAGCCAAGTCCGACTGAGACTGATTCAGTTACATTAAGTAGGAGAAATAGCCTGCCAGAAAGTAGTTCCGTCCTAAAGTGCAGGCACAAGTCACATGACTGGGGCAGTTGGGAAACTGACAAAATTTCTAGCCCCATGTCTGATTCCCTAGATATTCTCAAATATATGAATAAAACGACAACATTTTCATATATCTGTGACCTTAATGTCAGATAAGGTGAGGGGGCCTTAAAACTATGGATACAGTTGAAAGCATTTTGTTAGTCCTGAATCTATCACGTTATTGAAATTCATTTAAAAATCTCCTATTTCGAATGAATCATTACATGTAAAAACGCATTCACTCAAAGATAGTATCTGGAAATTAAATATATTAAATGCGTTCATTTTTCTAGACTCTAGATTGCTAACCTGATATACATGTAACCATTCAAAATATATGCCTTGAATGCATACTAATCTGCCAGATTTCATACATAAAAATCAAACCTGTAAAAAGTTCTGAGCTCATGAAAATATTGACTTAGCAAGGCACCATTAGCATTCATAGCAATATCTGAGCAACTATCCAGTGGTTTTAGGGTCAGGCCATACTGGGTGTTTTGGGGAGATTTAGTCGCCTGGCGACCAATCGACTCGTTTTTGCGGCGACCAATCTCCCCAAACGCCTTTCCTGACTTTGCGCCTTTCCGAACTTCGGAAAACGAACTGCCGCGTGTGATTAGCGATGGCGTTTTTTCATTTGAAGCCGGCGCAGAGTCAGGGAAGGTGTTTGGGGAGATTGGTCGCCACAAAGAGGAGGCGACTAGTCGACAGGCGACCAAATCTCCCCAAAACGCCCAGTGTGGACTTATTTCTTAAAGAGACAATTGAAGGAAAGGAGACAATTTATCTTTGGGAAATATTACCCATACCATGGATTAAAAAAATATCAGAATGAATACATTTAAATGTGCAGGTATGGCACCTGTTATCCAGAATGCTCGGAACATGTAGCTTTCTGGATAAAATATCTGTCTATAATTTTGATCTTCATACCTTAAGTCTAGTAGAAAATCATGTAAACATTAAACAAACCCAAATAGGCTGGTTTTGCTTCCAATAAGGATTAATTATATCTTAGTTTGGATCAGGTACAATCTACTGTTTTATTATTACAGAGAAAAAGGAAATCATTGTTAACAAATTGGATTATTTGGATAAAATGGAGTCTATGGGAGACAACCTTTCCATAATTCAAAGCTTTCTGGATAACGGGTTTCCGGATAATGGATCCCATACCTGTACAACATTCAGATTTGTCAAGGGTTCGAATTTCGAGTTTATGAGAGTTTCTAAAAACTTCCATCAACTCCCAAAAACTCGAAATTCGGAAAGAAAATGACCAATCAAAATTTAGTTAAAAAATCTATTTTATTTTAAAAACGGGTGAATAGGATCCAGCTGAAAATTGTAATTATTATTATTTTTTTTTAAATCCACCAAATGACTCCAAATTGATTGTAGGAGGTCCCCCATAGCCTGCCCTAAAACACAAATTTGGCAGGTTTTAGATGGTGAATAGTCAAATTTTAATTGTTAAAGGGACAGTACATGATAAATTTTAATTTTTTTTTTAAAATTCGAATTGAATTTGGACTATTCCCTAGTCGAATTACACTAAAATAAATTCGAAATTCAAATGTAAAAATTAAAATGTTCAATTCGATCCTTGGTAAATCTGCCTCTAAGGGGCCAATTCATCAAGGGTCGAATATCGAGGGTTAATTAACCCTCGATATTCGACTAGGAACTAAAATCCTTCGACTTCGAATATCGAAGTCGAAGGATTTAGCAAAAATTCTGCGATCGTACGATCGAAGGATTATTCCTTCGATCGAACGATTAAATCCTTCGAATCGAACGATTCGAAGGATTTAAATCCAACGATCGAAGGAATATCCTTCGATCAAAAAAACTTAGGAAAGCCTATGGGGACCTTCCCCATAGGCTAACATTGACTTCGGTAGCTTTTAGCTGCCGAACTAGGGGGTCGAATTTTTTTTTACAGAGACAGTACTTCGACTATCGAATGGTCGAATAGTCGAACGATTTTTACTTCGAATCCTTCGATAGTCGTAGTCGAAGGTCGAAGTAGCCCATTCGATGGTCGAAGTAGCCCAAAAAAACTTCGAAATTCTAAGCTTTTTACCTTCGAATCCTTCACTCGAAGTTAATGAATCGGCCCCTAAATGTGATTTGTGGTATCGCTGTATAACACATCATGAGCTCAAGCTCTAAACATGAAATACATTTCGAATGTGATGCTACTTTTTTTGTGTTTTCTTAAAGGCAATCATTATAGATTTCAGTTCATGTAGTTAAACCAATTACAACCAAATCTATCAGCAGTTCAGGTTTTTTTCAAACGGTATGTGTTTTTTAAAGAACACTGACTGTGAGAATAAGATCATATCTTCAGGCATTAAACCTGTTGTTGCCAAAACCATCACTTCCACCGTATTCACAAAACCTTCAAACTAGCGCTACTGACGTAAAGAAGATGAGCTTCCTAATAGACACTTGGCTGTGGCTTAAGAACCCCTCAAGTCACAAGTCCTTTGTTTACCTGTTCTTTTGAAGCCTGGGAAAGTTTATCAGTGTGTTAATAGCTGCCAAAATTTTGCACACTTAAATACTGGCAATGTGACAAAAAAACAAACCACAAGCTTTTTTTCTTTTTAATGTCACGTTCTACCCCTAAGCATTTCTTGGGGACTAGAAAAATGACCTGCTTGAAGATAAAGATTACACGCTCTTGCATGAAACTAAAGAGTGTGAGAATGACCTGTACTTTCTGACTACATAAAACGAAAGCCTAAGGTAAGGCTGTCTATTTGGCTGACAGTTTGACAGGTAAGCTCCCATGAAACCTTCATTTCAGGATGTAAAGGATTTATAATCTTCTTGGGCACAGAGAGGCTTCCAGCGATCAGGAATCAATTACATGTATGGAAGATGTAGCCTTTAACATTTATTATTTCAATGGAGCAAAATCCCAGAGTTGCATTATAAATGCCATTTAGGAATATAGTTTTCTTTTAAAAAAGTATAGGGTTTGCCATGCACTTATTTCTATAAACAAACTAATGTAGGGTGAAGTAAGGAGCATCTTCCAATACTGACTGTATTTAAAAATTATTTTAAAAAATCTATGTCTCAAGGTAAATATGTTTAAAAAGGAAAAACTGTAAATATTATTACTACTACTGCAGGCAAGGGGTCAGTTATCTGAAAACCTGTTATCCAGAAAAGTCAAATAGACTTAATCCTAAAAGAATAATTCTAATTTTTAATAATGATTTCCTTTTTCATTGTAATAATTGAACAGTGTCTTGTACTTGTTCCTAACTAACATAAAATTAATTTTTATTGGAGGCAAAACAATCCTACTGGGTTTAATTAATGTTGAAATTATTTTTTAGTAGACGAACTATGGACACCCAAATTATGGAAAGACCTTATCCAGAAAACCCCAAGGCCCCACATGTTCTGGATAACAGGTCCCATACTTGTACTACTACTCCTAGGGGACATATTTATTAAGGGTCGAATTTTGAATTGAAAAAACTTCGAAATCCGAATTCAAAAAGACCAACTGAAATTAAGTCAAAGCTTTTTTTGGTCGAATAGGTCAGTTTCCGATCAAATAGGTCAGTATTCAGCCGAATTTGATTCGTACAAATCGAAGAAATAGCGCATTCAATTGAATTTGTATCCCAAAAAAACGTCGACTTTTCAAAGTCCACCAATTGACTCCAACAGCAAAAACAGCAATTCTGCAGGTTTTAGATGGCACATGGTCAAAAGAGACAGTACATGATAAATTTCGATATTCGAATTTTCAAATTTTTTTCAAATTCCAATAGAATTTGGACTATTTCCTGGACGAAGTACACAAAAAATATCTTGAAATTCGAATTTCTTTCATTCGAAAATTCACTTCAACCTTTGATAAATCTTTCCCCTAATATTTAAATATACACCCAGCATATTACTCAACATTTTACATAGAGAACTACTTTAAAAAAAAAATGATGTTGTTTTTTAATAAAAATGATATTTCATAAGCCCTTAGCCCCAATGTATAGTAAAGTCTGTTTTGTAAGGTAGCTTAATGTCTGTCATAGGGAGGTCCAGTCCATGACTTTTTCCACCTGTTACAGAACTGTCCCTCAACACTTTCTAATGCAAATGTTAATTATAGTATAATTATAGTATACGGATGGCCAGCTGCAAGGTGGTATGCTTCAGCCTAATCAGACTGGTTGCTTATTAGAGCAATACATTTAATGCCCTGCTACAAATCTTCTATTCCAATTAAACCTGGTTCACTTAAGGACTTTTCCAAAAGCAAATTCAGGGCAGGATCATTTTTTTTCCATGTATTTTCCTCAGAGAAACACAATTCTCTCTTAATATTAAAGGGGTTGTTCATCTTTAATATAATTTTTAGTATGATATAGAGAGTAATATTCTGAGACAATTTGCAATTGGTTTTCATTTTTTATTATTTAAGGCCTTTCAGTTATTTAGCTTTTTATTCAGCAGCTCTTCAATTTACATTTCAAGCAATCTGGTAACTAGGGTCCAAATAACCCTAGCAACCATGCATTGATTTGAATAAGACTGGAATATGAATAGGAGAGGGCCCTGAGTAAAAAAGTAGCAATTACAATACATTTGTAGCCTTTACAGAGCATTTGCTTTTCAGTAGGGGACCGCGACGCCCATTTGAAAGCTGCAAAGAGTCAAAAGAAAAAGGCAAATAACTTTAAAACAATAAAAAAAAAGAAATTATTAAAAACAATTGAAAAGTTGCTTAGAATTAACATACTAAAAGGTGAACCACCCCTTTAAACTTTTTTTTTTTTTTTACATATTATCATAATTTTTTTTCAACATGAAGGCAAGGAATAGGGTAGGTATGAACATACTTTTTGCCTAATGTTTAAATCACAAAAAAAATTAAATGATTTTTTCTGATTCTCAAGCTTAACAGGGAAAACTGGGATATTATAGCTACTCCATGTTTGGCTCTTGCCAGGTAGACAATTAGACTCCAGGGGGCAGATTTATCAAGGGTCGAATTTCGAAGTTAATTCGACCATCGAATTCTAACTTTTTTTCATCGAATTTGGCTATTCTGCGGTCGAAGTAAAGTCGAACGATCGAACGATTCAATCGTTAGAATCGAACAATTCGAAGGATTTCAGCGATCGATCGAATGATTTTTCTACGACTTCAAAAAACGTAGAAAACTGCTCTAGAAGGTCCCCATAGGCTCACATAGCACTTCGGCAGGTTTAATTTGGCAAAGTATTGAAGTCAAAGTTTTTTTTAAAGAGACAGTACTTCGATTATCGAATGGTCGAATATTCAAACTATTTTACTTCGAATCAAATTCGAAGTCGAAGTCGTAGTATCCTATTTGATGGTCGAAGTATCCAAAAAATAACTTTGAATTTCGAATTTTTTTACTTCGAAAATTCCCTCGAATTCACTTCAACCCTTGATAAATCTGCCCCCCATGTGCACTGCTAAACAGAAGTCCATTATGCAGGGGGATTGTCTGTGTATTACGAGTTCAAATATATTTTATTTTTTATAAAAGTAAATAGTTCTAGCAATATTTACAGTAGCCAGTAACCCATAAGGTTGGCATGTAGGGGAATGCAGGAGGAAGGGGGAGAGTCATTAATTTCCCATTTAATTGTTATCGGCACGCTGCCTGTGTACTTCTGCATGACAGGGTTCACCCTAAGTGAGTGTGTGCGGCAGAGGGATTGTTAGAGGATCTCCTTAGAAATGTATTTGAGCAACTCGTTAAGCTAATAAATTCCTGGTCATTTGTGACTCTGGTCTGCCCCCAGGGTCGGACTGGGCAAACTGCGGCGGCAATTTGGTGGCAAAAAATCAGTCTTGTCAAAACTATTCAGACGCCCATTGATTTTAATGCATTTGGAAAAAATACAGTAATGACTGATTTAATCTGTGTTTGGAAGGCAGTTACTTGCATTTAGCTACATTTTTATGTCGTTTTTTATGTCGTTAATGCAGTTCATCAGATAAAATGACAAGGGAATTTTTTTGCTAAGAAAAATATCCACTAGACATTATATAGTATGAATAATCCTCAAAAATGTGGCATTTGCACGTGAAAAGCCTCATAAAACCAGCATTTCCATAGAGCACAGAGTAGTATCTGCATATAAGGATTGCAGGTTAACGTATGCAAATATCACCTTTATTGCTATGGCCTAATGGCTCCATGCAAACAATGCTGCAGTTATAACTGCATACAGGTGGAGCTACAGAGCCAAAATAGCAACTGATAGACAATTAGGATATAGTAGGTTTTAAAGTATTAAGTGCATATGGCAGGCTCCTAGAAGAGTCCCAAGAAGGATGTTGGGTACTGTAGGTATTACTACGATTTTCAAGTTCAGAATCACTCTGAGTGATCAGCAATTTAGATTCTAGCCAGCGGGAGGCAGGTCGGGAGATTAGTCGCCCGAAGAAGAGGTGATTTGTCGACGGGCGACTAATCTTCCCAAATCTCGACGTGTGTCTCTGCCCTTAGCGTTATCCCTCCCATTCATCTTTCCCAGAGATTTATAGATGATTTAATCTCCTAAACACAGGAGGGCCATTAAAATATCTGGGAACATATAGAACTGCAGCAGGGTGCCTGGCTATCCTGTTTCCTTAGTTTTCCTTTTTGGCATATTGAGTACAAAGTGCAGCGTCAAGCAAAAAGGAGCCATGTGGCTAATGACTGGCACCTGTAGAAATGAGCATTGATTATGGGAATCAAAGGGCATTCTCATGTGTCACCCATGGGCCATGACACATCATTTGCAGTTAGAGAAATTTAACACTTAAGGGGCTGGACAGTAGCAGGTAAAGCACACATATTTTTTGCAATTTGCATATTGCTCCTTAATGTTAAATTGGCTCTGATGTTTCATAGAATAAAGCATATACGAAGTTAAGACAAGTGCTAAATAACACATTATTTTCGAAGACCTTAGGAACTCCTTCCTTGCAATTCATTTAGAGGTGTTTGGTGTTCCAGGGTTTTCCCATGTCCACACAGAGTGATGCTCATCTGGTACCCTGTGATGGAAGGTGCAGAGATCGCTGCTTATTGATGCAAATCGAGGTTCAACTCATGCTCTCCATTGCATTGAGTTAAGTGCAAATATTTGTGACTATAGGTGCTGGGGCAATTTCCTGCCGGGCAAGATGCCAAGATCGAAATGAATGGCACTTCTCCTAGTTTATAAATGAGACAATATGAGTAACTGCAATAAGCCATTTCTTTCCTTAGCCTGTCTCTCTAAAGATGTAAAGGTGCGTGCATGTATATGTAAAGATCAGGGGCGTAACTATAGAGGAAGCAGACCCTGCGGCTGCAGGGGGGCCCAGGAGGTATAGGGGCCCCATGAGGCCCTAATTCATATACAATTTCAATAAATATTGGAGAAACAAGTCAACCTCTAAACATTTTGGGGGCCTGAAAAATAATTTGCTGTGGGGCCCACTAATATCTAGTTACGCCACTGGTAAAGATATATATATAAATGGGGTGGTAGTAGCACACTCCCAAACAAACAAAAATGAATAGCCCAGGTGTATCCATTGATATGTACTGTATATCTATATAATAAATAAAACATTGGAGAAATCATGTGACTTATAAAGAAGTCAAATTATTTATTGGTGGTTGTATATATATATATATATATATATATATATATATATATATATATATATATATTTATTTATATATATACAGTTCTCATTTTTGAGATATCATCCTTTCCAATCTTAGACGGTGCTTGTCTGAAATAACCTTAGTCCGATCCTGTGTTATTGTTACTATACTGCAGGTCTTCATGAAACAAATCCCACAAAGCAGAAATGTGTCCTCCTAGTGCTTGACATTAACCTTGTGACCCAACCTTGTTTCACTGCTTCTGAGAAATCATCTACATCTGAGTGCAACGCTTTGAAGTTTAAGTTTTCCAGGCTTTTAACATGACTTCCACAGTTGCCGGAGTAATCCCTTGATCTTTCAGGATCTTTCTCTCAATTTTCCATGATGTCTATTTGACAAAATCAACACAAGCTCTGGGAGCTCTGACCTCGTCTCATTGACCCAGCATAGTCCCTGTGACATTTCTATCAATTCTGTAAACCTATATCTTTAAGGTGAAATTTGTTACTTAGCACCATGACTGAAGCTTAATCCAGCTTTATCTTCTATATTTCATTTACTATTATTTTTAGAAAGGTTGAAGCCAGAATGATCAAGCTTTTTATTAGTATTACGGCTGACCTGCTCTGACCTTTGATTTGGACAACTGAAATTGCTTTTTTGTGGCTAGCCTTTTTATCTGCTGGACGTTACAGAATAAGCAGATGTTTCGGCCCACATTGGGGGCACCAAAATGTATACCTTTCAATGCTTTTAACAAAGGTACTTGCACCTTTACAAATGCCAAACACACACAGTGAGTGTCAATATGTATCGTTTCAGCCTTCCCTGATGAATTGTATGGAATTGCTCGCCAACTACAAAGTACAGGGAGTCCTGAACTCAGAAGAACCTTGGAATTAACATCTGCATCGATGAAACATTAATTCCAGGGTTCCCTTCCTGAGTTGCATCTACACACAGCTGCTTTGGGATTCACACAAACTTTTTGCCATAACTTAGACAGTTTATGCATTTTCCAGTTATTTAACAAAATAATACATCTGTGCAGGCATCTTTGCATGTATACTGTTGGGTATGTGTGGGTCAGAATGGGCACGTAGTCAGTCTAGATCCCTTTGAGTTTTATAACTACTCAATCAATGAACACAGCTCAAACTGCTTTATGTCACAGACATGTTTTGTGTGATCCCAGTCATAGGCATAAATTCACAATCCAAGACACTGAGGGGCAGATTTACTAAGGGAATTTCCGAAGTTAAAAACTTTGAATTTCGAACTATTTTTTGGGTACTTCGACCATCGAATAGGCCTAAATTCGACTTCGACTTTGTTTCGAAGGAAAACACTTAGACTATTCGACCATTCGAAAATCGAAGTACTGTCTCCAGGGGCGAAACTATAGAGGAAGCAGACCCTGCGCCTGCAGGGGGGCCCAGGAGTTATAGGGGCCCCACGAGGCCCTAATTCATATACAGTTTCAATAAATATTGGTAAAACAAGTCAACTGCTAAAAATTTTGGGGGCCTGAAAAATAATTTGCTGTGGGGCCCAGTAATATCTAATTACGCCACTGACTGTCTCTTTAAAAAACGTCGACACGTCGCCACCTTAAAGCTGCTGAATTGCTATGTTAGCCTATGGGGACCTCCCAGAATATATAGCCAACATTTGGCTAAGTTTTTAGAAGTCGAAGTGAAATCGTACTATCGTACGATTAAATCATTTGATTCGAAGTACGATCGTACGATTGGAGTACAATCGTATGATTGGAGTACGATCGTATGATGTTAAAAATACTTTGACTTCGAATGTCGAAGTAACCTATTCGATGGTCCAATTTTGATGTTTTTTTGCACTTCGAAATTCGACCCTTGATAAATCTGCCCCCATGGTTAAAAAGCCTTGAGGGCATGTATCACTAGTGATGGGGAAATTTGTTCCGTTTCGCTGAAAAATTTGTGAATTTCCTGCAAATTCGTAAAAGGGTGAAAAATTCACAAAACGCATTAAAGTCAATAGTCTTCAAAATTATACTGATGCATATCAATTTCAGCGCCTGTGAAAATTGTTACAAGCACGCCTATTTTGGCCAAATGCATTAAAGTCAGTGGGCGCCCGAATAACTTGTTTATGCGTGCAACTATTCTGACACTTGTCCCACTTGTTTTTTTTAAAGAACCTGAAAATAGAAATGATTGTGGTGCAATGGAACCTTTGTTTACCTCTAAAAAAATCTATGAATACTGATTTAGGCAGATAATGAAAATATTGATCTACACTAATGGTTCCCAAGACTTAGGTCTATTGCTAGAAGATCCTTTTGCAACTTATTTCACTGCTGCTGCTGTTCTCACCCAAAGGTAGAGAAAGAAATATGTGCAATATTCCAGTGTGTAGAAGGAGAACTGCTATATTGATGCTAAAATGAAATAAAGCAATACACACACACAGTGAGATGGTCTGCATTTGGGGCATAATACACAGGAGAAGAGGTGAGACCAACACCCAGCATAGGGGTAAATTTACTAAGCAGCGAAACTTTGCCATCAACGGCTTTGCACCCATCGCAACACTTCGTCAGGCGAAAAGTTTCATCCTGACCGACAGAAGCTGGTGAATTTTCACTAGTGTTACTTCGGCAATGCGAGCAAATCAAAGCGAGGATGCGCTAGCGTTCATTTCTGCCTAGTGCAAATTCACTAGACGTCTTGCACCCAGGCTAATTTGCATACAGCAGGAAATTTAAAGTTGAATGGACGTCTTTATGTTATATGTTGCAGCACATACATTACATTTCCACTGTTAATTACTCATGTCCAGTGAACCTAAATAAAGACATTAGAGTTAATATAATGCCCTACACATGAGGTCACTGTATAGGTAATCTTCCATATGTTAAAAAATGTATGGGGGAAACCGGTTACCCCCAAAAAAATTTCAAGGGCTTTTGCAGGCTATCACTCTGAAAAAAGGAAAAGATGCCAGCGATTTTTGATGCTTTTTCCACTCAGAATATGATGTAAGTGACAGAAGATTGAGGAATACCATGTATTCCATTGCACTTCGCCTGGTCTGAGCTGGCAAAGGCAAGCCTGGTGAAAGAGGTAATGTTCAGTAAAATCTAAACATCTGAATCATTGTAGTGAATTTGCAGAGTAACGTCCATTCGCCAGAGCGAAAAGTCTCCTGACGATAGAGTGCGAATCACCGCTAGCATCTATCTCCTTTGCTAGCGAATTGATGCCTGCACCCGTTAGTAGTGATGGGCGAATGTGGGGCATTTTCGCTTCGCCAAAAAATTTCATGAAACATCTCCGACGTCTCGTTTTTGACGCCGGCGTCAGTTTTTGACGCCAGCGTCTGTTTTTTTGGATGCAGGCTCACATTCGCTGGGGAAAATGCGGCGGCGTCCAAAAAAATGGATGCCGGCATCCATTTTTTTTGCCATTGGCGAATTTTCTCTGTCAGTTTAGCGAATTTATTCGCTGGCAGCGAATCGAGGGAATTTGCCTGGCGAATAAATTCGCCCATCACTACCCGTTAGTAAAACGGCAAAGTCCCTGTGGGCGGTAACACAGGTGAATCGTCGCAAGAGTTAGTCACTTTGCACTTTAGTAAATCTGCCCCATAGAGAGAACAGCATCACAAAAGAATGGTCAGATCAGGTAAAGCAAGCAATCAAACAATGAAGAAACGGAACAAAAGCTTATAAAACGCTTATATGTTTTAGAAAAAGTCCTGCTTATGTTTTTTTCCTCATAAAATCTTCTTATTTTACAAATGCTGAGCTATCAAATCTTCTAAAGTGAAGCCTATATAATAGTATGGTTTAAATGTAAACTCTGTAAAAACTGATGAAAAAGAAATAAAAGAAACTATGAGGTTAATTTGTGTGGGTAGAGAAGGTAATGTCTAAAAGTTGCCTAAAACATATATATTTTATGTACAACAAATACATGTTAAATACATGGGATACTGTCATGGGAAAAAATGTTTTTTTCAAAATGAGTCAGTTAATAGTGCTAATCCAGCAGAATTCTACATTGAAATCCATTTCTCAAAAGAGCAAACAGATTTTTTTATATTCAATTTCGAAATCTGACATGGGGCTAGACATTTTGTCAATTTCCCAGCTGCCCCAAGTCACGTGACTTGTGCTCTGATAAACTTCAATCACTCTTTACTGCTGTACTGCAAGTTGGAGTGATATCACCCCCCTCCCTTTCCTCCCCAGCAGCCAAACAAAAGAACAATGGGAAGTTAACCAGATAGCAGCTCCCTAACACAAGATAACAACTGCTTGTTAGATCTAAGAACACAACTCAATAGTAAAAACCCATGTCCCACTGAGACACATTCAGTTACATTGAGAAGGAAAAACAGCAGCCTGCCAGAAAGCATTTCTCTCCTGAAATGCAGGCACAAGTCACATGACCTGGGGCAGCTGGGAAATTGACAAAATGTCCAGCCCCATGTCAGATTTCATAATTAAATATAAAAAAATCTGTTTGCTCTTTTGAGAAATGGATTTCAGTGCAGAATTCTGCTGGAGCAGCACTATTAACTGGTGTGTTTTGAAAAAAACATATTTTCCGATGACAGAATCCCTTTAAGCTAGCTTCTGCAACTGTCTCCTGTTTTATTTTAGTCCCTAAATACAGTATATTTTTTTTATTGTTTTGCCTTTTTATATGTTCATGGGCTAAATTATATAATTTGTTTCTCTGCGCCAAATTCTAGAAGTGAGAACCTACAAATCATTTTCTAGTGCCTCTGGAACATAGGAGATAAACAACAATTACAACTCGAGCGATTGAAAACATAGACTAGTTGTGTATGGTAATACATTTGGATGTGTTTATCTACTGCACTGTATAAACCAGCTTTAACCACAAGAATTTGGTTTTCCAAAATGTTTAAATCATGCAAAAATGGTGTTGTTTTATCTTAAATTATTTTAATGAGACCTCTGTAAAAACACGTTGGATAAGCAGCTGCTTTGTGTGCTCTGTGTCCACGCTTGATTCATGTGTTGTTGCAAAGGTTTGCATAACTATGATGGTGCATTTGCCTAGGGAAATATAAAAATAATTAAATAAAACAGATGTAGGACTTATCATTTTATTTTTCAGTGCTCCTGATTCCCTTTTTTTAACATGTCAACCATAATGGCAAAATATACCTATATTAATTAGTATTTTTATTGTCCTACCAGTTGTATGATTTAAACTGAAGGTTGATGCAGGTCAGACTGGACTACACTGGACACTCCAGAGAACTGGCCACTGAACATCTTCAACCCTCTCATGTCCATGCCCCACTGCTATCAACCTCCAATATTGCACACTTTGCCCAATGCCCTCCTCCTCCTGAAATGCTATGGGACTGGGGGAATATAGTGAGCAGCAGGATGCATCTGATTGGTGGTTTGTGTCATTATGCTCCATTTTTATAGAAATAATTGCATCAGAGGTCATCGTGAAAAAAAAGCTTTCAGAAAGAACCAGCACTTTACAATGGAATTGCTTTCAAATATGCTGTAGTTCCTCCTACTCAGTGTAACTAGTCGTGACTTGGGTTAACTGGACTTGTTTTTTAACTATTGATTGCTGTTCTCATATGTGTTCTCAGAACAATTGCTAAGCTCCCTGGTCATGGCTTTGGCTCTGGAGGAGCCCTCAGCTATTCAGATGATGCCAGGTCTTAATAAGAGAGGAGCCAAGCAAGAGTTCTGGACAGGCAAAGGGGCACAGTCATTACCAAGGTTTTGGACGGAAGGCAACAGTTCAGGGAATAGACGAAAAGCGTAGTCAGGCAGGCCGGGGTCGATACAGGCAGAGAACAAGCAGAGTCAGACAGCCAGTGGTCGGTTCAGGCGGAGTTCAAGCAAGGTCAATCAGGCCAGGATCAGTACACGCAGCATTCAAAGGACAGTCAGGCAAGCAGGGGTCAATAACGGTAGAATTCAAAATAGTCAGGCAGGCACGGGTCAGGATTGGCAGAGTTCAGAATAGTCAGGCAGGCAGGGGTCAAAACAGGAATCAAACAAGACAGGAATCCAGGAAACAAACAAGTTTGACTTAACAATGGGCAATGAGTTTGAGCTCAAAGCCCCTTTAAATATTTGAATTTCGTGGCACTCGGCCGCAACGACGTCATGCGCATGGTGCGTAGAATCCAGAATCGAGCGCCGCACGCCCTAAGTGATTACCGCCAACCCTAGAAGGAAGACCACGCAGCAGGCGTTTCCGCTGGCCCACTGGACCACCAGGGTACGTAACACTGGGGCTCCCAGGAAACTGCCAACATGTCTAGCCCCATATCAGTTTTTAAAATTAAATGTAAAAAGTTCATCCTTCCCCCAAAAAACGTATTATTCCTACAAAATATTTTTTTTAATTAAATATATTATTATTATTTTTATTAATATTATTATTATTATTATTACCAGTTATCCAGAATGCTTCAACCTATGGTAAGGTCATCTCATATAGTGTCCATTTTAAGCAAATAATTCAAATTTTTAAAGATAATTTCTTTTTTTCTCAATAATAAAACAGGCAAACAATATCACTGGGTTTATTTAATATATACATTCATTTTTTTGTTGTCTTAAAGTCTTAAGTCTAAATTACAGAAAGACCCCTTATCTGGACACCCCAGGTCCCGAGTATTCTCGATAACAGATCTCATACCTGTATAAATAATTCTTTTACATTAAATTCTTGGGGGCAGATTTACTAAGCTCGAGTGAATAGTTCGAATCAAAAAATATTCGATTTTCAAAGTAATTTTTTGGGTACTTCGACCATCGAATTGGTCAAATTCAAATTGCTTTAATTTTAAATTTTACTCTCTACGTACAAAATAATTAACTATTCAAATGTTCATGGACACTCTGGATCACTTCAGGCCACTAATCAATGGGAAACAAGATGTTGGGTGGTTTGTGTGGCTGATCGGATTACACAATGGGAGCTACCTCAGTAATAATTAACATGCCATTTTCAGGTATGACAGTACAACCTTTATTTCACAGAAAAGCATTAGCAGGAACATTTCATTTTCCCAAATGCAAAAAAAAAAAAAAAAGAGAGAGAGAGAGAGAAAAACCTTTAGGCATCTGTGTTTTGCAGGTGAGGGATTTAAATGTGCTTAGTGTGTGAAAAAAGCAGCATTATGAGCAAACGCTTCTCAGGTTACTTCGTCTGTAATAATCAGAAATAAAGGAGCTGATGCAGCCTCTTAGTATTGTCATAGGGGCTAATTGAATTCATTTATATAAGCTTAGTAGTGTGATGTCCATGCTTTAATTAAAAAACAGTATTACATTTCCAACAAAAGTCTGCTCCACATTCTCAGTCGTAATCATCTATCAGAAATAAAAAAAATTCTATACACGGATACCACAATGCAATTTGCTGTGCAGAGACAAATCTAAAAATATATTTATTTATATAAACCCTGGCAAAAAATTAAATAAAAGGAAAAAGCATAATTGTAAGGAAATTATAAAAATAAAATAAATTTCATTAAACCAGTAGGCACATAAATGAAGAGTTAAACAGATGAGTTTGCATTATGATTTATTAAAAACCCTCCTATGCGCCACTGATTTTGGAGTTTAATTCATCAAACATACAAATGAGCGCAATTAGTTGTTGAGAGGGTTAATGTTTTAAGTGTAATGAGCAAAGTGCAAATGGCATGTTTGTCCCCCCACAATGCAGTGTTCTTCCTCAGAATTCTATCATCATTGCGGTCGCAAAGGAGCAATTTGCTTGGCACAATTCTGCTGCAATTTCTTCCAATTTGGCAAAATAACGGCAACTGTGCACATATTTTATCTTAAATCAGATGCCATTGCGAGGAAGTTTGTTTGCCATTATTTCGGTGTGTGTGAGTGATGTCTGCAACCAATTCTGTAGGTGCAACTGTGCTGTGCTTTTTGATGCAGGGTGCAAAGGGAACCTGGGAGCTTCTGCTTGGTCAGGAGGTGGTGGAAGCTCCAGTGTTCCCCTGCTTCAATAGGGGCTGCAGCACTTAAAGGGAGACTGTCATCGGAAAACATGTTTTTTTCAAAACGCATCAGTTAATAGTGCTACTCCAGCAGAATTCTGCACTGAAATCCATTTCTCAAAAGAGCAAACAAATTTTTTTATATTTAATTTTGAAATCTGACATGGGGCTAGACATATTGTCAATTTCCCAGCTGCCTCCAGTCATGTGACTTGTGCCTGCACTTTAGGAGAGAAATGCTTTCTGGCAGGCTGCTGTTTTTCCTTCTCAATGTAACTGAAGGAGTCTCAGTGGGACATGGGTTTTTACTATTGAGTGGTGTTCTTAGATCTACCAGGCAGCTGTTATCTTGTGTTAGGGAGGTGCTATCTGGTTACTTTCCCATTGTTCTGGCTGCTGGGGGGGGGGGACGTAGGGGGTGATATCACTCCAACTTTCAGTACAGCAGTAAAGAGTAACTGAAGTTTATCAGAGCACAAGTCACATGACTTGGGGCAGATGGGAAACTGACAATATGTCTAGCCCCATGTCAGATTTCAAAATTGAATATAAAAAATCTGTTTGCTCTTTTGAGAAATGGATTTCAGTGCAGAATTCTGCTGGAGCAGCACTATTAACTGATGTGTTTTGAAAAATTTTTTTCTTCCCATGACAGTATCCCTTTAATTCGGAAAAGAAGGCAGGAAGGACTGAGCAGCATAGACCTTAACTATACAAATGTACAAGGGGCACATTTTGACACAAATGTTTTTAATGAAAGTGGTTTTATTAGTGGGAACGTTGCAGGACCACAACTGCACTTGCAGCAAAAGTGCAAAGTGCAATTTCCAAAATGAACCATTTTTTATACCTAGAATGTAGACTTTTATTCCTACAGTTCTGAAGCATTTGGGGATCCAAACGGATGTGAACAGTGAACTGTGTCCAATGTGCTAAAACTGTCAAAATTCCAGTGTATTGTTGCACAACTGCAATTGTACTCAAAATTGTCAGCGTTAGGATTGCATCATTTCTGCTCAGTATTAAAATGCATGTGATTCATTAGATGCACCTGTCAACACAACCTGCAGAAGGAAGCCCTAAAATGACTGCCACCTTCAGGCTTCCACTCCATCAATAGGTGCAATTCATTTTAACAGAATGATTAGGTGCACTAATGCTTGGCATGAATATGCAAAAATATGAGGAGTAGTGATAGGTGAATAAATTCACCAGGCAATAATTTGCTGTGACCACAAGCGAACGAATTTGCGAAACTGCAACAGTAATTCACGGGCAAAAAAATCTGATCTCATTGTGCGTCAAAATTGGCGTCCGCATAAAAATTGATGCGTTTCAAAATTGACTTGACGCCTATTGACTTCAATGTGTTTCCCAAATTTTTCGCCATTTTGCAAATTTCGCTGTAAATTCATTAATTTTCAGCGAAACGGCACAGATTTGCCCATCACTAACAAGGAGTGTTTTTGTATAGAAATACTTAGCTTTCCTTTAAATGATCAGTTAAACATACATTGAAATATGTTGTTATACAATGGGATTCAACTTCATCTGCAAAATTTATTTTTTGGAACATTACGTTCTTGAAAGAAGAAGAATAAATGCTGAAAAAAATGCCCTTTCCCAAATGTTTGTCAATCTTTAACTAGCTGTTACCACTTGCAGAAAATACAGAACATTTTAATTTTGTTATAAGACTGGAAAAGAGTTGTCCAAATTAGCATCAGGAATTAAGGATTCAGAGGGGTGGTAGAGCTCAACATTGTGATAAGTGATAGGCTCCAGATTTGTATGGTGTGTAAAAAAAAAAGTAATGCATGGGATTTATTATTTGGAAACCCATTATCCAGAAAGATCCAAAATATGGAAATGCCCTTTTCTAGTTAAGAAAGTTTTAAGAAAATATTTCTTTATTCTCTATAATAACAAACGTACCTTTGGTAACTACTTGGCATAAATCCATTCTGGTGACAATACAACCCCATTTGCCTTAACTGTTTTAAAGTCATTGGCCTTTAATTACACGTGACACTGTGATCATTTCAGCTTTTAGCAAACAAAATAATGAAACTGAACTGGCAAGAAACTTTTTTTCATGGCAAGAAAATGTCAAATTCTTATTAGTTTTTAAGCAATATTCAGGAAGGCTGTCTCTGTCTGTTGACCTTTTCTTGCCATTCAGCTTTGAGTATGAAAACTACAAAGTGCCTAAGGGAAGGTTTTTGAAGAATAGGGGGGAGAACTGTATATATTATCTCTTTCATTGCCTGAGGGGAAGGCAGTGGTTTCCTGTGCAACCAATTCCCAGCTTTTTTTTTTGCAGGCAGGTATACAAAGGTTCCTTTAATATTCTTGAGTTGAGCGGGAAGATAAAACAGGCCCACTGATGGTTAACAGATCTGTCCCTGAAGACTCCTCTGTTCATAGCACAGCGTTTGTTTACACTCGGTGGAGCTTTTAGCATTTCCAGGTCCATAAGAGGATTTGGCTACTGGCTCTGCTGTTGACTGTCATATTCCCAAGCTGAAAAATGTAATGAAGCACTTTTCCCCCCTTTTCATCTGTTAGTAAAGCCTTTGTGCTTTATTTCTTTATAAGCTGAAAATTAGTGTTGACACCAATCATTTGCATATTTCTGGGGCTGGTTTGCAGTTTCTTTTTTATTATTCAAAATAGCCTCTTTCTGCACTGGTAACAAAAATGGACTACACAACTTGTGCCGAAGGAAAATGTCAACAAGGATTTTTCCAGTGAACTGGCATATTTATGAAAATATGTGAGTTTGTGCCAAGAAGTGTAAAAATGCTGGTCTACGCATTTTAATGGCTTGGCGAAGTCCATGATGAAAAAGTAGAAGTTTACTTATCTTGTACATAGACTGGGATAGCTAATAAGACATATAAATTTACCTTCATATTTGACAAAAGATCATTCGCTTCCATCTCTCGACCTGCTTCTAAACATTTAGATCAAATAAAGTAGTAAAAGAACAGATCAAACGATGTTCTGCCCCTGACAGCAATCGTACGAAATTTATGTCCGACCAAAGCTGGTGACATTCTCCCACTGATATCGTCAGATCGGCAATACATGCAGAGATATTATCGTTAGCCGACAGAAATTTTCTAACTTGCCCGATTGACTGAATGACCGATCACCATCTCATGTAAAATGTCGGACACTCCACACGCACCCCGAAAATCGTACGAAACAGAGATTTGTGTGATCTATGGCCAGCTTAAGAATGCTTAGGGCCCATGAATCTCAAAAAACTTGTTGTTTTTCTATATAAGAGGTTTTTGAAACCAAAACTAAACTCACTTTCTCTAAAATCCCGTTGGATCGCGGGCGCATCTGTTCATTGATGCGGTCCCGAGTTCCGACCGCCCGTTTTTCCTCCATTCTGATTGCTCACGATGGGATCAGCCCAATATCACTCACCTCAATGTAGGCATATCATGGAGACTTTGCCAAACGAGTGGATCTCCCTGTGTATGGCCAGCTTTACTTGTGTTTTTAATATGGGCTTTGGCTTTCGTTACTAAACATTCATTTATAATTACAAAGATAAGTTAACATCTAAATAAACATAGTGGAATGTTATATATTATCTGCTTGTAAGCACAAACATGTTTACTGGCCAGGAGCAAAGACTACCCTATAATTATGTCATTATAACCTCTGCAAGTGATGCATAACATTGTGGTGTGCTGGACCAACAATGGTTGTTACGCGACATTGACTTTCTGTAAAACGCATAATTTAGCAGAATAATTCCCAACATATTATAGCTATAAGATATCCATCAGCAACCCCCAGCAAGGAACAGCTGTGTCATTCCCCGAGAAGGCACAGTTTATTCAGAATTTTATGATACAGTAGCACCAGCAATACATGACACAATGGGTTCAGTGATTTTAGAGTTTTTTTTTTACTTTGAATAAACTCACATTTAAAAAGAACTTGAATGTTTGCTAATTTAATAAAACATCTGAATATAAAATAACTGGAATGAATAAAACTGTGGAAAATAACTTGAATACTTTGGACCCTAAACCTTGTGTGTTTACAAGCTCGAAAAAACATTCTTAACATTTGAAAAACTTGAACTGAAAAAGTCACTTTTATATTTATTTTATACTTAGGACAACTCCGGTTGACGTCTACATGGACTTGGCAGCTTTTAGATGCCGTGTTTTTGAATGAAAGTTTTTTTTTTGTGCTTTATAAATCGTAAAAATGTTGAGAGTTTTTAAAACTATTGTTTGAATTTGTGAGTTTTAACTCAATAAAACTCGATTTGTGGCCAAATTTTGAATTTGAGTGTTATATATTGAACATGAGCTTATTTTAAGTGCATTGTTTTAGCCATTATCATAACAGGTAAGACTGAACCTTACAATCCCAATAAATTACAGCATTTCTATATGCCATAATTAAGATCAGTTAAAGGGGACCCGTCACCCAAAAAAAATATTCAAAATCCTATTTTATCACTTTAGTCAAACAAAATTAACTTTAATTACACTGTATAAATTATTTGAATCTTGTTTCCTTCAGTCTGGGAATTCAAAATGATAGCAAACAGGCAGCAGCCATTTTGTGGACACTGTTTTTAAGGAAAGCCTTGCATCATCTCAGATTCTTGTTTGTGCACCAGAATGGGGGACCTGATGTCCATTCCCATGCCCTGGCTACACAATTAAATGGTAAAGAGAACGGGGGATTGTGTGGAGAGCAGTGACATCTAGGAAGTGCTGAATGGAAAGTGAAAGTAATTGTGTGCCCCGCCTCTATGCCCAGGACATAGAGGAGGGGCAGACAATATTTGATTGACATCTGAGATTTTTAAATGAGCTTACAACATTTATGAATGCTTTAATAAAAAATAGAAATTGGATTTCATGTTTAATTTGAAAAGGACTTTTATTATACAGATTTTTGTGTCTGGGTGACAGGTCCACTTTAAACAACGAAGGAAAAAATATAAATAGATACAGGTATAGGATGCCTTACCCGGAAACCCAATATCCAGAAAGCTCTGAATTACGGAATGGCTTTCTCCCAAAGACTCCATTTTATCCAAATAATACAAAATTTTAAAAATGATTTCCTTTTTCTCTGGAATAACAAAACAGTAGCTTGTACTTGATCCCAACTAAGATATAATTAATCCTTGTTGGAAGCAAAACCAGCCTATTGGTTTTATTTAATGTTTAAATCAATTTCTAGTAGACTTAAGGCATGAAGACCCAAATTACGGAAAGATCCATTATCTGAAAAACACCAGGTCCGGAGCATTCTGGATAACAGGTCCCATACCTGTAGTAGCACTTGGAATAAACATTACATATTTAAATTAAAGAAAAACTATACCCCCAGAAGGAATAATTAAGTAACAGTTTATATATTAAGTGACATATTAAAGAATCTTACCAAACTGGTATGTATATACTTAAGTAAATATTGTCTTTTTACATCTCTTGCCTTGAGCCACCATTTTGTGATGGTTTGTGTGCTGCCTCAGAGATCACCTGACCAGAAATACTACAACTGTAACAGGAAGAAGTGTTGAAGCAAAAGACAGAACTCTGTTAATTGGCTCATGTGACCTAACGTATGGTTTGTTTGGAATGTTTGTGTGCACAGTGAATCATATGATCCCAGGGGGCTGCCCTTATTTTTAAAATGGCAATTTTCTGTTTATTATTACCCAATGGCACATATTACTAGAAAAGTGTATTATTATGAAAATGGTTTATTTACATGAAGCAGGGTTTTACACATGAGCTGTTTTATGCAATATCTTTTTATAGAGACCTACATTGTTTGGGGGGGTATAGTTTTCCTTTAAACTGTCAGGTAGGTAATTTGACCCTCAAGCTGTTATATGTTATTTAAGTTAGATGAGAGCCTTTGTTGTTATTGAACCTACCACTGGTGCCAACCATTACAGGAGAAAGGTTAGTGAAAGGTTTAGCAAAAATACAGTTTCATAGCAAAAACCAACAGTCATTCTAAAAAATGACTATGCATTTTTTCTTCTCAGTAATAATAAAACAGTAACTTGTACTTGATGATAGCTAAGCTTCATGAATTAATTGCTGGCAAAACAACCCTACTAGGTTATTTAATTTTTATTTTTTTATAGTAACCTTACAGGGGTGGTTCACTTTTAGTATGTTATAGCATGTCTAATTCCTAGCAAATTTGCAATTGGTCTTCATTATTTTTATTTTAGTCTTTTTGAGTTATTTGCCTTTTTCTTCTGACCCTTTCCAGCTTTCAAATGGGGGTCACTGACCCCATCTAAGAAACAAATGCTCTGTAAGGCTACACGTTTATTGTTATTGATACTTTTTATTACTTATCTTTCTATTCAAGCCCTCTCCGACTCATATTCCAGTCTCTTATTCAAATCAGTGCATGGTTGCTAGGGTAATTTGGACCCTAGCAACAAATTTGCAGAAATTGCAAACTGGAAAGCTGCTGAATAAAAAGCTAAATAACACAGAAACTAAAAATAATAAAAAAAGAAACCCAATTGTAAATTGTCAAGAATATCAATCTCTACATAATACCAAAAGTTAATTTAACCCCATCAAAGTATAGAGATCCGAATTATGTAAAGACCTATAATCCAAAAAACCCCAGGTCCCAAACATTCTGGATAATATATCCCACACCATTATACTGTACTTATTGATATAGTTTGTACTTCTTGGAGAAAATTTAGTCCATCCCTCACAGGCCTTCCCATTCATGTTGTGAATTTAAAGGGGACCTGTCACCCGAAGAAATAATTCCAAATCTTATTTTATCATGTTAGTCAAGCAAAAGAAACTTTACTTACACTAAATCCTTTTTTTTAAACCTTGTTCCCTTTAGGAATGGGGAATTTGCCATCACAGCAAATAAAGGCAGGTGCCATTTTGTAAATACTGTTATCAAGGCAACTTTGCATTATCGCAAAATCTTGTTTATGAGATAGAATTGGAAATCTGATGCACATTCCCATACACTGGTTACAGAATTAGATGGTGAGGAGGGAGGGGAAATGTAGGGAGTGCAGTGACATCAAGGAAGTGCAGAATGGAAAGTGAAAGTAATTGCCTCAAGGTGGCCATAGATGTAGAGATCCGCTCGTTTGGCAAACAAGTGGATCTCTCCCCGATATGCCCACAATGAAGTGGGCGATATCGGGCTGATCTGATCGTGGGCCCTAGGGCCCAAGGATCGGATCATAATGCATCCAATACGGGTAGTCGGATTGTGGGACTACATAAACGCACAGATGCAGCCGCGATCTGACGGGATTTTTTAATCTGCCGACTGAGGATATCGATCGGGGAAGCCCGTCGGATGGCCCCACACACAGGCCAATAAGCTGTCGGTCTGTCGGCAGCTTTTATCGGCCGTGTATGGGGGCCTTTAGGCATAGAAGCAGGGCAAGCAATAAATGATTGACAGCTGTGATTTTTAAATGTGTTTATAACAGGTATGCGTGTTTTAATAAAAAAGTTTAACGTTTTAAATTGACTTTTATTAAACAGCTTTATACAGATAAAAAAAGCAAATGTCTTATTGTATACCTTAAACGTAGTCTTTTAAATCACGAAGAAGCTTCAAATTATGAAGGTGTATAGTGTGTGTGCAGAACTACAAGGAGTAGAACGTAGCATTTTAGGCCTCTGCAGAGCATGGAGCTTTAGCAGCTATTGTGCTTTTCAAATATAAACAAATGCACACACACAAATACATATGTGTGTGTGCAATTATCATTAATAACATGGCAAATATACATCCAACGTCTACTTGATGGCCAGCTGTGAACAATAAATTTTTCTTCACCTTAAAATACTCAAGGCATGCATAGCAATGTGCTGTATTACATACATAGCACTGTGCAATTAATTTGAGTTGAGAGACATTGCTCCGTATTCCTGCTTAAATTCCACGGGAGGACAGGCTATTCGGCGTGGTTGACATTGCTCAGTGAAACAGAGGGGCCCAGCTGTTTGTATTGACATTGTTTCTTTCATGGAATGCACATGCTGATATATAAAGCAGCTCTGCACTTCACTCACATACTGTATGTGAGCTTGGAACACTATGAGGTATGTCGCCACCATTCTCTGACTTCAGGAGAATGTAAAATTATTAGGAATTTCCATGACTGTTAAATCTGTCTGCTCAATGCCATTGGGCAGCCACTTCTGTAATTTCATCTTCAATGTTATTTCTTGGTCACAACTGCTTTTGAAATATATATATATATACTGTGTATATATATATATATATATATATATATATATATATATATATATATATATATATATGTATATATATATATATATACACATGTATAGTACCTATTATCCAGAATGCTATAGACCTGGGTCTTTCCGGATAATGGGTCTTTCCGTAATTTGGATCCTCACACCTTAAGTCTACTAGAAAATAATTTAAACATTAAATAAACCCAATAGGCTGGTTTTGCTTCAAATAAGGATTGATTATATTATATCAAGTACAAGGTACTGTTTTATTGGGAAAGCATTGCTTTAAAATAGATCCACTAAAATGTAGTGGATGCTAAATAATCCCTTTACACAACATTTTCATTACTGTTGTTTATATATTTAAACGAGAACAATTAATTTTGGGGACAGAGAGAGAGCAGAGAGCAGCACTGAGAGTTTAAAACAAACTGTTTTAATGAAACCTTGTTGCTGAGATGTCATTTAATAACATTCTTTCTCCTTTAACCAGGGTTGGACTGGAGTATTGAGGGCCCATCGGGGTCCAAACTCCCGGGCCCCCCTGCGCACATGCATGAACGCCTGTGCAATGGGGCATATGTTGTTTTCTTCTGGGTATTGGGAGATCGGGGGAGCAGGTCAGGGCCCAGTCCGACCCTGGTTTATTTGTGGGTTCCTCAACCTAACATAATTTTTCCAAGTTTCGGGCAACACACTCTTGCTGTGAGTCAATGACGGATTCCACCTGCTCTAACTGGCTGATTCCAGCATCATTTTCCTATGCACTACCGACACACAAGGGCAGATTTAGCCACGTTTGAATTCAAGTTTTTGAAGGTTTTTTTGCATGGAAACTCACAAACGTATTAAGGGCAAAAAAACCTAAAAACTCGATTGTAAATGCAAAAACTGGTGAGTAGAAGTCAGTGGGAGTGGCCCTAGTTAAAATGTAAGCAGTTTTTTAAGTTTTATTTTTAGAGTTTGTAGTCTCATTGGAAATAACGATTAGAAGGCAACTTTGCTGTGTTTATAGTAAGTTAGGTTGAGAAAAGACACACGTCCATCAAGTTCAACCTTTTAAGTCTACATATGCTACATAGGCTTCTTGAGGAAGTGACCAGTTTTGAGTCACGAAACGCGTCAAGCCATGCTCTCACCCTGCCTGCAACCTATTTTTTGTATGTTTTTAATGCAACATTTTGAATAAAATTTATATTTTTTAATATTTTCTTGCTTACGGATCCCATATCTATGGCAGTCCAAGTGCCTTTTCGTTTTGTCTTAAGTCTACATATAACCTGCCTAACTGCCAGTTGATCCAGAGGAAGGCAAAAAAATCCCATCTGAAGCCTCTCCAATTTGCCTCAGAGAGGAAAAAAATCCTTCCTGACTCCAAAATGGCAATGGGACTAGTCCCTGGATCAACTTGTACTATGAGCTATCTCCCATAACCCTGTATTCCCTCACTTGCTAAATAGCCATCCAACCCCTTCTTAAAGCTATCTAATGTATCAGCCTGTACAACTGATTCGGGGAGAGAATTCCACATCTTCATAGCTCTCACTGTAAAAAACCCCTTCCGAATATTTAGGCGGAACCTCTTTTCTTCTTATCGAAATGGGTGACCTTGTGTGAGCTGGAAAGACCTACTGGTAAATAAAGCATTAATCAATCAAGTTTATTGAGATTTTTTAATATAATAATAATTGCTAATTCAAGATTGGGGAGTTTTTACAAAAAACCCAAATTTGCATTTTGATAAATATGCCCCACAGTAAGGGTGAGTAGGAGAAAATTAAACAGTCAAAGCATTCTCATGAATTCTAAGTCCAAAAAACTTTTTTTCAGCAAAAAAAACTGTTTAATGGATTTTGTTTAGAATAGTTACAGTTCCCCTTTAATGTTTGGTGATGGCATTTACTCTCGATGAGCTGTGTCTGGCTTGCTGCAAATATAATTGCCCTCTCTGCCTGACCTTAAAAAGGGTTCTTAAAGGGCACTAAAACAAAATGGCCCTGTTTCTTTTTTAGTTGGCAGCTATACTAGTAATGGTGCTAATACTGAATGTAGTTGATTTTGTTGAGCTCCCATTGGGGCCTGGGAGCTGGGATGGTACAGCCGGGAGTTTTTCTGTGCATCTGTCTGGAGGGAAGAGGGCTCTATTCTGGGGGTGGCCTGGTGGGGGGCTCGGGTGCAGCTGCTTCGAGCTGCCACCATGTACTGTATGTCATTGCATCTGACTGGACAATGGGACATTGCTCGGCAGCTCCTAAATAAATAGCTGTATAGCTTTAAAGTACTAAAAACTGCCTTGGAGTGCTGTAAATAGATTTTTTGTAACAAACATTCGTACAATATCATTAATAAGGGGATTATGTTTTTTCATTTAACTCTACAAGACACCTTTTATATTGTACTTACATCAAGGATGTAAATCTTTTTTTTTCTTGTAATATAAATGTCCTGTGGGAGAATAAGAATTAAGAAGAAATTACCTTTTTTTATGAGTCATTTATGGTTTATGGATGAAAAACAGGTGACCAATAAAGCAATGCAGGGTAATGTCTGCAAGTGCTGATTTTGAAACATATTTCCATTCACAAACACTTTAATCGCAATTAAGATATTTGCAAGGCTTATTCATTTATTTCCTTTTCTGCTTTGTTTGATTGAAAGTGGATTCTGTCTCATAACACTGATTAAAAAAAAACCCATAATCCATAGATGAGGAGGCCTCTCTACCTGGTTAAGATATACAGTACTATAGTACTGTATGTGTATATAGTAGTAGTTACAGTGACTGTTTTTTTATATGTTTTGCAAAAATCAATTTATTTAAAAGAGTAAATCTTTTTAAAAGTGAAGAACTACTTTTTAAAGGAGAATGAAAGCTACCAAGACAGTTTATTGCCAATAGATTAGCCACAATAGTGCAAGCTATAACACTATATTTATTATGCAGAATGCTTTACCATACCTGAGTAAACAGCGCTACAATTTCTATCTGGTTCTTTAAGATAGCAGCAGCCATATTAGCTTGGTGTGACATCACTTCCTGCCTACTTGAAAATCATGTAAACATTAAATAAACCCAATAGGCTGGTTCTATTTCTAATATGGATTCATTATATCTTAGTTGGGATCATGTACACGGTACTGTTTTATTATAACAGGGACAAAGAAAGTAATTGTAAAAAAATTGGATTATTTGCATAAAATGGTTTCTAAGGGAGGCAGCATTTCCGTAATTTGGATCTTTCTGGATAACAAGTTTCTGGATAACAGATCCTATACCTCTACCTGCAAGTGCTGCCCTAAACAACACACAGCCAGACTGCAGAAACAAATGCTCACTAAGGGGGACACTTCTGTGCAACATAGGGCTCTAGTACTTGTGTCTGGGGTCAAAGTAAATGACTCCTAAGCTTTTGCCCCTCTTTCTCCTCTTTTACTAGAGAAAGGCCTTGCTTAACTTATTAACATACACATTTGTGCATTTATCATTTTTCCTTCCCTTTGTACCCAGTGCTTTGTGGCATTATAACTCAGCACTGGAAACAACAACCAAACTAAAGAATGCTTACTTGTGTACAGGGCAATATTTACCATATAGGCATACAAAGACTTGTGCCTAGGGCAACAGCTTTAAGGGGGCAGCCCTCGGATGCCTCTAAAGTAACACATTTTTTTGGAACCTCTCCCCCTTTTGTCGGATATATTTCCACGAAAATTAAATGGCAGAGGTGGGGTTAAGGAGTATCGAATGCTGGTCATGGGCAGCAGTGATATCACAAGCATGAATGGTACATTGTGATGTCACTCCTGCTGACATCATTGCGCATGTGCCAATGGGTGCATATATATATATATATTTATTTATGGGGGAATTAGCGTTTGGTAGGCAGGTAGCGTAGGATTTTTGAGCTTAGAGACATGGACACCAAGGCTTCAGACAAAAAACAGGTTTATTAAGCACTGGATATTCCAACGAAAAGGCAACAGAAAAATGTTCAGGTTACAGTTCAACTTCACTGTAGAACATGCAGGGCATAGTTCAGTAAATACACTGCAAAACATTCAGGGGTTTCCCCCCTCTGGTCGCTCACCATCAAGGGAAACTCTCACCCTCTTGCACTTTGAAGTATTTGGGCTTCACACTCAGCCCTGCTTGCTTACCCTCCTGGGACTCAGACTCACCAGCCTCTGCCAGTCCTTTTCTCTTTCTTTCCCCACAAGGGATTTAGGCTCCAACCTCTGGAACTCTCTTGCTGGCAGCAAAGCTCCTTCTGCCCAGCTCTGTCTCTCACAGCCCCTCACTTCCCTCCACTCTAGGAGGTGTTTGGAGACCTCTAAACTGTGCTCACACAGCTCTTTTACATTGCCAGGTAGCTCCTCTCTCAGCTGCCACTTAATTACCTGGCTGAGAGGGAATATTAACCCTACCTGAGCCAAATATTCCTTTGCAGCACATACAATGCAGTTTAAATGCACTCTTTTATGTGCCTTTTGCTCTAAGACAGTGGTGTTTCCCAAACACCCTGTCACAATATATATATATATATATATATATATAAACACTGTCATTTATTTGAAGAATTCAACCACAGCACTGCTGGGTGGAGAGGACTCTGACATAAAACTAGAAAAAGCATAGTAGACAGGCTAGCTAAAGTAGAATAAACAAAACCACCAACATAATAAAATGTTTAGAGGATGTACAGCAGCTATTAGAAACACATGACAGTATCATAGTCTCTTTATACAGTTGTCTTTCTCACTTTTTTAGTCCTACAAGCACAAAGAGTCACCCATTCCTTAATTAAATATATTTTTAGACCCTGCTGAGTTTATTTGTTGTCTATGCCACCATCTTAGTGATTGGTTATTAAGTGCAGTCATCAACCACCCAATGTTGCTGCTGTTGGCAGGACGAAGAAACACAACTTAACCAATGCACACAGCATATACTTATGTTTCTTTCAACCACATAAAGATTTATCACTACTAGTCAGCCTTTTCCATTAATCATGCTATGATGCTACCATAATGACAGCATATTTACCTTTATCGGAATCAGAGCCGCACTCCCTGCGGTCGGATAAAATGCCGGGGAGAGCCAGAAGGGAATGTGATTGACATGATTATAAATAAATGTTATTGCAGGGAAGCCATACAGTAAGTTCTAGTTAAACATACATCATCTGTGAGCCAAGCTCCGAGACCTTGAAGGATTTAAAGGCTGTTATTGATGTTGGTCATAGTTCTAATGTTTCAATAAATGAGAATCATCTGAAAATATTAAAAGGAAAACTTTAACTTTTTAAAGAAAGACTATGATGAAAACTCATATGGTATTCCTTTAGTGCAGGAATTGAAAGGAATGTTTGTTTTGTGTCCTGTAACCTGTTTTGGATGGCGGCTTGTTTTTCCGCTGGATGTGTAATAAATCATGCCAGGTAAATAAGCTGAGCTGAAAAGAGAAATCCTTTGTTTGGATGCAGGTGCTTAGCCTGACCAAACAAATTGGGCTTCAGCTGTTAAATGTTCTTCTACCATGGCCCTCAGGTCCCAACAGGAGGAGCCCTCTAATGTAGGCGCATTGGCCAACGACTCCTTTAGATATAGAGCATCTCTCTCAGCACCTAATCTTTTTAAAGCAGTAATACATTTTCATTTGAGCAATTTAAATGTATTATAAATATTTTATTTAAACCAGATTGAAAGTGGCAACAAAGAACATCTGATATGATTAAGTTCAAAAGTATCAGACTGGAGGTCCTGGGCCCACCGGGGCTGCCGCCTGAAGGGCCCCCACCCCAGCTGCAACCCCTCTCTCCTGGCAGCCCACCCCAAACCACAACCCCCTCTGCCAGTCTTCTTGTGACCATGATCGTGGCCAGTAGAGGATGCCAGGGAGCAGCACCCAGGGTCTCAAGTGGGGAGCGGGTCTGAATTTCTGGGCTTTTTTCTCAGTGTCCCGTCAGCCCAGTCCAACCCTGGTCCTTAATATTAATAATTTACTAGAATTTTCACCACCTTGACATTAGGCATTAATTATCTTTAAACAAAGGCAAAATTTACATTCATCCAGCGCTGTATAGCAACCAATCAGCGACAGTTAACTTTGGTAAATGTTTCTAAAAGTACGAGACTCTCTTGCAAAATGTATGATGCCTAAGATGACTCCTTTGTAAACCTTATGGCTGTCTCTATTAAAGGAAGAGGTGTTCCCTATTACAGGTATGGTATATATCCTGGATTAGGGATCCTTCCATAATTTGGATTACCATTCACTAAAGGGGTTATTTACTAAACTCTGAATGAAAAATCACAAAAAAATTGTGAGTTTTTTTTAATAAAATCAGAGTTTTAAAAAAAATCACTAATTTTTCTGAATTTATTAAACCCAGAGGATGGAAAAGTCAGAATCTGAAAATCCAGCATCTCAGACCTGTCGAGGTTGCATATATGCATCCCAATGATTTTTTGATGTGCGCTGTGTTTTTGGCAATACCCCAAAGTTTTTGGAGTTTTCGGGTGAAAGATCCGAAAAAATCGCGAAAATCTGATTTTTCAAGATTTTTTCAGATTTTTTTCCTGCAAACAAAAATTTTTGGAAAGTGTATTAAAAAACCTGTGCGGATTTGGTCAGAGTTTTTTTCAGAAAATATTGAGATAAATTCGGACTTTGATAAATAACCCCCTAAGTGTACTATAACAACATATAAACATTAAGGGGGTTATTTATAAAAATCCAAAAGTTCTCACAATTTTCTGAAAACTACTCCAACCAAATTCGCATGGACTTTCCCCCCTATTTATCAATACATTTTTCCGAAAATTTCTTGTGCAGGAAAAATAAATAAAACTGTTAAAAAAAATCAGAATCATATGAATTTTTTTTCTCTGAAAAAATGGTATTTTCCCCTTTAAATGTCCAGCCAAAAAAATTTGGAGTTTAATAAATAACCCCCTAAATAAATCCAATAGAATTGTTTTGGTATGGATTCATGCAAGGATTAAGTACAAGGAACTGTTTTGTTTTTTACAGAGAAAAAGGAGATAAAACAAAATTAGAATTATTTCTTTGACAACTTTGTGGGAGTTGGCCTTTCTGTTACTGGGAGCATTCTGGATAATTGCATTCTGGACAAAGAATTCTATACCTGTTTGATACTTTGGATTTTTAAGCTTTAGATTTCATTTTTGCTTATTTGAAGTACTATCCATTAAATTATTAGAAAGATTTATTTAGAAAGAAAATAATAAAGAAGACAACTGTAGTTATAAAGAAGGGTTTTTGTGAAGCCTTAACATATTAGTGTAGTGTACAGAACTCTCCCTTGTTAAACATAGCTAATGCAGTTTTTATTCCGGGCTTCAGAGTTGACGTTCATTCATAGAACTTGCTGTGGTTTTGGCTTGTTTTGACCAAGCTGTCTTTTCATTGGAGAGGTTTCAAAGCAATAAAGACAGAATATATGGTACTAGACAGCATGGCATTGTAGCACAAGTTTGTTACGTACTGTAGCCTCAATGTGAGGTTTCCTCTGCAGGGAAACCAGAAAAGCATTTTTGTTGACTACCCCATGAGGATAAAGCATAACAGCAAATGAACTTCCCATGCACAGTCTTGCACCCCAATCACATATACAGGGGGAATCAAGGGTGCTCCACCAATGAGGCCAGTTGAGATATTCACCTCAGGTTGCCAGGGACGGCAAAAATGCCGCTCCTGGTAACTAAGAGCCGAATTTCTGGAAATTTGGCTCTTCTAGTGCAGAGAGTGCAATTGCGCTCTCTGAACTAAGCGACATGGACTGCCCCTGCCCTCTCTGGCGCTCTAAAGGCGGCATAATGCCTAGAATCGCCTCTGGGGGGAATGTAATAATACTCGGTAACAGAAAAAATATTCACAATGCGAAAAGTTATGCCTCTTTCAAACAAATTTTTCTATGTGCAAATGAAATATAGCTTTTGAAAACCCAGAAACTGGTTAGCGGCCAGTTCCGACAGTGGAAGAAGATTCGCGAATGTTATCGTTTGTGCCAGTGCGCAGTGAATAAAACTTCTTACTGGAAAAGTTGTTACGTTTGCTCCAAAAGATTACGACACCTTCAAGTGGGCAATGTGCAATGAAAATTTGCAATGTAATAACAGTTTAAAGATGAGTATTGCATTGCGAAGTGTGAATTTTAATTCTTATTTGTGCAAATTGTTTTGCGACTTTTATTACATTCCCAAAATAGTATTTAAAATCATTTAGCCAAAATCGAAGAAAGGAATCTCAAACAACACGGCACTGGTAACCAGGGCCTGAATTAGGGGTAGGCAGAAGAGGCATCTGGCTATGGCACAATGATAAGGGGAGGGGCTGGGCAGGTACATGGGTCTTCTGCCTCCCCCTAGTCCGAATTTGCTCCACTTTCCCATCCCTCCCCTCTGGTATGGCACATGTGGGGGGGCTTGGTGGCTGGCCGGGTTGACTAGGGCGCCCTGTCGGCTTGGCCTTTAGTTTTAAGTTTTATTGTTACCACAAAGTCTATCTTTCTGTACATTTACATTAAACAATTTATTTCTGTACTTTGTGAAAATCCTTTGTCTTGTCTACACTATTGAAAAAGTAAAATAATGGGTCTGTTGTTGAGAGTATATTGTATGTTCCAGTGAACTGTGCTATCAGTTAACTAACATCTGAAAACATCATTAATTTGAATAGGGGAAGAAAGAATAATAAAAAAAAATTCCTGTCATTCCTGCTTCTAAACTGTGGTTTGGAAACCCTTTCTTCTTTGGCCAAGCTAAAGTTACATGTAGGACAGCATTTTCTATGACCAGCTCATAAAAGGGGCACATAAACATTTTCATGTCTTATTCAGACATGGGCTCCCCAGGGCCCCAGACTTTTTATGTAGAAAAAAAAATCCCCTGTGAAGAACCAAAGCTTCACTATCACAGTAGCAAAGTTTATCGTTTATTTTATCCTGGAAAGCCTGTGTTATTTTTGGCTACATCCAATGCATCTTTCCATATCTTCCAATAACAGCAAACTGATTGTAATGAATGTGATGTCAAGAATCTTATTCTTTTAGAGAAATCCATCCAGGAACAAGAGACAATCCATTCTTAGTGATGACAGCATAATACATATCTCCACTTTCCAATGTAAATGACTCCAGACTATAGCAAAAAACAGATCTACCATTCTGAAAGGTCAGTGAGGAGCAGTGCCAGAAATACAGAACATGTATGGGATAATTATTATTTCAGTTATATAAATAATTTATATGTGCAATTTGCAGCAATGTGCTACTGTCTATAGAACTGTGTATATTTAAATGCATGTAAAACACATAAAATAAGAATAATTTTAATTATATGTGCAGAATATACTTAACAGGAGTCATCACAGTCATTACAATTAGTAGCATGCTTTTATAAAAATCCAAAACAAAATAAACTATGGTGATAATGTGCAAATCTCTAAGGCCACAGACACACGCTAAGATTTTGGGAGATTTAGTCGCCCAGTGATTAATCGCCTCTGCTTTGGGCGACTAATGTCCCTGTACCTTCAAGCCTGCTAGAATATAAATTGCCGGTGGGATGGCACTCGGATCGCTTTGATTTCCGAAGTTGCCCCAGTTTCCTCATCAGGCAACTTCAGGCGACTTCGGAAAAAGAAGCACTCTGAGTGCCCAGGGGAAGTCATGGGAAGGCAGTTTGGGGAGATTAATCGCCCGAAGAAGAGGAGATTTGTTGACGGACGACTAATCTCCCCAAATCTGAGCATGTGTCACTGCCCTAATATAGGATAAGTATTTAGACAGGCACACACTAGGGGGCAGATTTATCAATGGTTGAAGTGAATTTTCGAAGTAAAAAAATTCAAAATTCGAAGTAATACTACGACTTCGAATTCGATTCGCAGTAAAATCGTTCGAATATTCGACCATTCGATAATCGAAGTACTGTCTCTTTAAAAAAACTTTACGATTTTACTTTAACCGCAGGATACCCTAATTCAATGAAAAAACCCGTCAACTTCGGTATTCTAAGTATTTCAATTTGATGGTCGAATTTCGAAGTATTTTTAGCTTCGAAATTCGACCCTTGATAAATCTGCCCCTTAGAGGCCTATTTATTAAAATCAAAACTGTGAATTTTACAGTTTTTTAATCCAGATAAACTTGAAATTTTACAAGCTGGAATACTTGCTTAGTTATTAAAAAAAAATTAAATCTAAGAAGACTTGATTAGATAAAACAATTTTGAAAAGAAACTGGAAAGCATCAAGTTTGTATTATACTCACCATTTTCAGGGTCTTTCAAAGCTCCAAACAAATTGAAAAATTCTAAACCACCTAAAACCTGCTCATGTAGTTCATGTAGAAGTCAATGGCAGAGGCCCCTTGAACTATTTGACGATGTAAATAGTATTGATGAGCCAATTTTTTGCCAAGTTTCACTTCGATTTTTCTGATCGGGACTATACAATTGAATTTTAGATGTTCTAATTTTATTTTGTAAATGACATACCATTCGAGTTGTGAATCAAATCAAATTTATTTGAATTTTAAAAAATTCACATTATTCTAAAATTCAACCTTTGATACATAACCACAATACTGTTCACCATAATGTCTGTTAGTGCAGGTAAGTGAAGACAAAACATGCCCTAATGACTGGTACCTAAGCAGGGAATGCTTTACTAATTTTATTAAGTGCACCTAAGTCAATTTAAACTCCCTGCCACCATTATAGATAGTATTTCTTCTAACTATCATTGCCTTTTCCAGTGAAATGTGTCATCTCATAATATGTCCAGTGTGGTAGTTTTGGTTTATTGATGATTCAAATGGAAGATCAAGTATAACTTGACATTTAGGGGCACATTTACTAAGGGTCGAATATCGAGGGTTAATTAACCTTCGATATTCGACCGTCGAAGTAAAATCCTTTGGCTTTGAATATCGAAGTCGAAGGATTTACCGCATTTCATTCGTTCGTTCGATCGTAGGAAAAATCGAATGATTCGAAGGATTTTAATCCATCTATCGAACGAATTTTCCTTCGATCCCAAATTGGCAGGAAAGCCTATGGGGACCTTCCCCATGGGCTAAAATTGAGGTTCGGTAGGTTTTAGGTGGCGAAGTAGGTGGTCGAAGTTTTTTTTAAAGAGACATTACTTCGACTATCAAATGGTTGAATAGTCGAACGATTTTTAGTTCGAATCGTTCGATTCAAAGTCGAAGTCGTAGTCGAAGTTTGAAGTAGCCAATTCGATGGTCGAAGTAGCCAAAAAAATGTTCGAAATTCAAAGTATTTTTCCTTCTATTCATTCACTCGAGCTAAGTAAATGTGCCCCTTAGCATTCTCACAACTGTTTATCAAATATTCAACTAAAGTTTTAAAAAAGCATTAATGCTTTTCTCCAACATGTGTTGCAGTATGAGTCAAAGGAGAAGCTTTAGCTGAGAATCAGTGATTTACAGTGACATAGAGCAGGAACATCTGTACTGACAGAGAACCATACCATACTTCACCGGCTTTAAAAGAGAGTAATAAATGGAAGATAAATGCTTATAGAATTTAACTTACAGTATGTATTTCATGTTTCCTACAGGGCAAGTCAACCCAAAAATAAAAATTCTCCTAATTAGAAAAAACATTATTCTAAGCAATTTTGCAATATACATTCATTACAAATGTTCTATGGTGTTAAAGTTACTTGTATATGTATTGCTACTGAATGCAGTCTTTGTATGTCCCTTTCTATTTTCTGCCCTGATGTCTTATGCTGGCCATAGACGCAAAGATCCTATCTTACGAATCGAGGATTCGTATTATTTTCGGACCGTGTGTGGAGAGTCCCAACATTTTTCGTCCGGTGGAGATCGGTCTCGTTTGGTCCATCGGACAGGTCTGATTTTGTCCCGACCAATCCAGCTGGATGCCCATTGCGCTCTCATCATAATCTGATCGTTCGACCATAGGGTCGAACATTCAAATTATCTCCGTTATAGCCATGCCCGTTAGTGGCATATCGGCGAAAGATCGGCTTGTTTGTCGATGTCGCCAAACAAGTGGATCGTTTTGTCTATGGCCACCTTAAGGGGCCCATTCATTAAGTTCGAGTGAAGGAATAGAAGAAAAAATACTTCGAATTTTCGAAGTGTTTTTTTGGCTACTTCGACCATCGAATGGGCTACTTCGACCTTCGACTACGACTTTGACTCGAATGATTTAAACTAAAAATCGTTTGACTATTCGACCATTCGATAGTTGAAGTACTGTCTCTTTAAGAAAAAACGTCGACCCCCTAGTTCGCCACCTAAAAGCTACCGAAGTCAATGTTAGCCTATGGGGAAGGTCCCCATAGGCTTGGCTATCTTTTTTTGGTTGAAGGATAATCCTTCAATCCATGGATTAAGATCGAAATATTCTATTTGCGCAAAATCCTTCGATTTAGAGGATTTTAATTCCCCAGTCGAATATCGAGGGTTAATTAACCCTCGATATTCGACCCTTGATACATCTGCCCCTAGGACTGTTGATACAATGTAAGACACTGCAGCTGAGTAACAGACCTGTCTTTTAAGACTTTTGCAACATTGTTTAAAAAGTAACAACCAGGAGTCAAGCCAATGCTAATTTCAATAGCAATTGTTTTTACCAAGAACTGAACATTTTTTTTTATTAATATATGTTGGAAAGTTGCTTAGAATTATGTTTTCTTTTATTAGGCAAGTTTTTATTTCTTGGCTTGCCCTTTAAAGGAGATTCCTGGCAATTCAGTTGTCCACTAGTGATGGGCGAATCTGTCCCGTTTAACTGAAAAACGAGCAAATTTACCATTAATGGGTGTCAAAATAATTTTGACGCTTGTCAATTTTGACACGAGTTACAATTTTTATACGCACAACTATTTGGTCCAAATCAATTTACGTCAATGGGTGTCCGAATAATTTTGACGGTGCCAATTTTTTTCGCCGCTTTGGCGGTTGATTTTTCGCCGGCAAATTGTCGCTGCAGTTTTGTGAATTAATTTGCAAATTTATTTGCCCATCACTATTGTCCGCCTCTAAGAACAGGGAGCTTTGGCTGAGGGGAAAGCGGACAAGATAAAATACCCAGTATATGATTATCTCTAATCCTGTTTATAAACTGGGTAGAGGTAGATATCCCTAAAATAAGGCTTGGAAAAAATTGTCAACATATTACGTTTTTTTAGCCCACCTTGTGAGACCATGAAGTTTCAGAATATTAAACTTGTAGAATGCAGAGTAAATGTTTTCCTTGGGGACCATTAGTCTAGATCACTTATTAATATTCTGTAGAAAAACGAGAAAGCAGAACTTAAAAGAAACTTAGTTAGGGAACTTACCTGATAAATCTTATAAACATTCACGTTTCTATCCAAGCATATCATTTCATTTAAATTGCCCCTCTGATATTGCTGAGAGTTCTGTACCTCATCCTTTATTATTGTATGAATAACATTGTAACCAGATGCTTTTCTGAAATTTTTGTTGAGACTCAGCTAGTATGATAAATAAATTATTACATTTGAAACTGCCAGTATTTTACTCCAAAACACAATTTAAACATTCTGTGACTCACTTTAATTCCACTAATTTCTTAATTAGATCAAATTCTTTTATCTAGTGGTTCCATAATTAAGTAAGAGTATGTAGGGGCCTCTACGGGTTAATCTGCCCTGCAGTTTAGGCCGCCACCTTTTTCTTAGTGTGATCTGCCAGGAGAGGCATGACAGCTTCCTGCCACACTTTTATATAGTTTGTGTAGGGCGTGGCCTCTTCCTCTTTCGCCTCTGGATGGTGATCCTTGTGCACATAGGGGCTGAGTACACCAGGCCCAGAAGAAGGCATGTGTCCAAGTTGGGGACCAGACAACTCCGTGAATGAGGAATAGAAAGTGGCAGGTGTAGCTCCCCTAAGATAGTCAGGGTTCAGCTAAAATGAGCAGTTCTGAGCTCCAACATAGGAGTGATAGTTTGGAGGTATCTCTCCCAGGCCATATTGCCTGTAGTATAGGGATCCCAGCGGAGATGGAATCAGGAGAGAATGATTGCCCTGAGGTTGATCCAGAGACCACTACCGGAATATGTTTGCAGAGGTGAAATGGGATACCTGCCAAGTCTGTCCTAAGGGAGTGTCAGCCTGTGTAAACTGCATGATGTGTGCCTGCGCATTTTCCTCTGATTCACTGTGATGTGAGTACTAAACCTGTGGTCACTTGCTTCGTGCATAGTAATAAACCTTGTTCCTGTTTTATTAAGAACCTCCTGGCGCCCAAGTCTTTTGTTGATTGCACAGTAGCCTGTGGGAGTTGTAGTTAAACTACACCACACCTTTAATCTTCCATATAGCGAAGGCCCTAACCTGAAGTGTTAGAGTCACGTGTAACCCATGCTCTAGTGCAGTAGCTGGTGAATTAACCCCGTATGGCCCAAAAAGGTGTTACAAGTAGTTTAGAGGAGGTTAGAAAAAGGCAGGTTTAATTAATTAATTTAATAAAAATAGGATTTGAATGCCCAAATGTTTTATACACTAGCTACAAAAAAAGATCGATTGTATAGGAACTGGTTGTGATTCTAAAAAATCTCACTACTACTATACATGAAGAATCTTGTAATATCCAGTTCACAGAACTGTCAGTTTGCAATTATTTTTCAAAAATTTTATTTTTTGCAATTCAGCTGAACAATTTGACAGTTATTTGTATCTCATTATCTCAACACCTCTGACAATAATTCTGTAGCATTTCAGCTGGGTATTGACATTTCCCCCCCCCGCAAATTTTATAGACACTTTAACCAGGGTAGGTTTTAATATCATTGGCATTGTGGTCCAAGTGTCCTGTCATGATTAATCCATGAGTCTGGAGTATGGGTAACTATGTTGTGAAATGACCATTTTTAGTAGAATATATACAAATACAAAATACATTTAAGGAAACAAATAGGATGTTGAGAGGTCTGTGTATATTATAGCAAACATTTTAAAGCTTTATTTGTTAACAACTGAATAGAGGAGAACAGCAAGAAAAGGTGGCAATGTTAAGATTAAAGGAGAGATTAGAGGCAGCGGATAAAGGTTATTATTATAGTGGTTCCACTTTGTTTGAATTTTACTGAGACATGGGGGCCCATTTACTTAGTTCGAATGAAGGAATAGAATAAAAAAAACTTCGAATTTCGACCATCGAATGGGCTACTTCGACTTCGACTACAACTACGACTTTGAATCGATCGATTCTAACCAAAAATCGTTCCACTATTCGACCATTCGATAGTCGAAGTACTGTCTCTTTAAAAAAAAACTTCGACCCCCTTAGTTCGCCACCTAAAACCTACCGAAGTCAATGTTAGCCTATGGGGAAGGTCCCCATAGGCTTTCTAAGCTTTTTTGGGTCGAAGAAAAATCGTTCGATCGATGGATTAAAATCCTTCGAATCGAACGATTTGTAGGATTTAATCGTTTGCGATTTTTGGTTTGATCGTTCGATCGAATGAATAGCGGTAAATCCTTCGTCTTCGATATTCGAAGTCGAAGGATTTCAATTTGGCAGTCGAATATCGAGGGTTAATTAACCCTCGATATTCGACCATAAGTAAATTTGTCCCATGGTCTTTTGTGTTGGAAGAAATGCTTATGTCATTAACATTCACTCTTTGCTTTCCATGGGATGGGATCAAAACATTATTGGCCAAAGTTAAACAGCCCAGTTTCGCTCATCACTATCAATAAACATCACTTGATCCAAGAATCACATGTTCAGGTTCAATACATATTTAATGCAGTCATTGGCCTTACCGGCAGCCTTTGCTGATATGAGTTTTCTAATAAAAAGGGCTTTGTTATTGGACTTTTAGGAGATTAAGCTCTTTGAAGTTGGGACCTTATTAAAACTGTGTATTGAATAATATCTTTTGTCATTAATTTCTAAGAACTATACATAACATTTTCATAACAAGATAACATAACATGAATCAAGCTATTACATAGAAGGACAACATTTTGCAAACTTTGTTCAGGACCAAAAATACCCAGCTATAACAGGATTAGAGAGTATTCACTCATGAGGTAGATTTACTAAGCAGCGAAAATTTGTCACCGACGGCTTCGCAGCCATCACAACACTTCGCCAGGTGAAAAATTTTAATTTAATGTGACGTTGCATCCAGGGCGACAAATGCTGGCGAATTACACTAGCGTTACTTCGGCAAAGTGAGCAAATCAAAGCGAAGATGGGCTAGCGTTCAATTCTGCCTAGCGCAACTTCATTAGATGTCTTCGCTCAGGCTAATTTGCATACAGACAGAAATTTAAAGTTGAATGGATTACATGTTGCAGCAAATACATTACATTACACAAGTCCAGGGAACCTTAATAAAGAAAACAGAGTTGTTATAATGCCCTACACATGAGTCCAGTGTATAGTTAATGTTCCATATGTTAGAAAATGTAGGGGGAACCCAAAACATTTTAAGGACTTTTGCAGCCTATCACTCTGAAAAGAGGAAAGGACACCAGTGTGTTTTCCACTAAAAAATATGATGTAAGTAACAGAAGAATGAGGAAGATCTATCCACTCCAGTGCACTTCGCCTGGACTGAGCTGACGAAGGCAAGTTTGGCGAAAGAGGTAACGTTCAGTAAAATCCGCATCTACAGGTGGCCATACACGGATAGATCCGCTCGTTTGGCGATGTCGCCAAACGAGCGGATCTCCCTCCGATATGCCCACCTTGAGGTGGGCAATATCGGGCTGATCCGATCGTGGGCCCTAGGGCCCAACGATCGGATCCTAGCGTTCGCCAAACGGGCGGTCGGATCGCGGGACCGCATCAACGGGATTTTTAACCCCATCCGATCGAGATCTGGCCGACTTTCGGCCAGATCTCGATCGGGGAAGCCCGTCGGGGGCCCCCATACACGGGCCAATAAGCTGCCGACTTGGTCTGTCGGCAGCTTTTATCGGCCCGTGTATGGCCACCTTTAGTGAATTTGAGGAGTAACGTCCATAAGCCAGAGAGTATATTCACCTGGCGATAGAGTGCGAATCACCACTAGCGTCTGTCTCCTTCACTAGCGAATTGACGCCTGGGCCTGTTAGTAAAGTCCCTGAAAACGGTAACACTGGCGAATCTTAGTCACTTCGCCCTTTAGTAAATCTGCCCCTAGGTATAGTGTAAATGTATACAGGCTCATTTTCATGATGATATATATTGTAAATTCATCATACTATTATAAAACAGACCAATACAGTTATCAGTGTTTCTTTTCTATTTGCGTAGTAAATACTATGGTATTGGGACTGTCCTATATTTCTTACTATTCTCACCCTGAACATAGATGTGTGCCATTTCCTGTTCTCACTTCCATAGTTAAAGCAAAAGGTTATGAAAAAAGTAATACCTAATATATTCCCAACTGGGGTACTGCCGCTTTTTTTTCGGCAATGAATATCCCCAGAAATGGCTGTTCATTTTTATTACCAAATCAGCTTAGGGAAGAGCAGAAGCCAAGGATATCTAATCAAACCGCTGAGCTCAAAAGTGCTCTCCGACGCACTGCTTCTGAATATAGCCTGCAGTCAACACTGGACAGTGGAGAGGAAGTGAAGCCTTTTCATAACATAGGTTTTTAAATGAAAACAATATGTAACAGTCTGTAAATTCGTTCCACGATGAGAACAGTAAACTGCACATCATAAATCAACTCACAGGATGAGACGTGTAGCAAAGAAATGAATGTACTTCCCCTACTGTCACGATGAGCATTTAGAAGTGATCACATTCATCCGAGTTTTCTGCTCGTACTGAGAAGTCATTATTACTTTACAATGTCTTCCCATAATTACAGTACATATCTGTGCAGAGGAAGAGTTATAGTAAAGAAAAGGTAAAGACAAAATATGTGGCTAACCATTGCAGGTGGAATCTACACTTCTGCATTTGCATCGTGTTTTTATACTTTATTTTAACTTTTTACCTCCAGGTTGTTATACTGTGGGGCAGATTTATCAAGGGTCGAATTTCGAGGGTTAAAAAACCCTCGAATTCGACCCTCGAAGTAAAATCCTTCGAATTTGAATATCAAATTCGAAGGATTTTAGCTCAAAAGGTATCGAATAAAAATCATTCAATCGATTGAACGATTCAAACGATTTTAAGCGATCGATCGAATGATTTTTATTAGATCATAAAAAGTGCCCAAAACCTACAATGTCCCCATAGGCTAACATTCAATTCGGTATCTTTTATTTGGCAAAGTATTGAGTCAAAGGATTTTTTAAAGTGACAGTACTTCGATTATCGAATGGTCGAACGATTTTTACTTTGAATCGTTCGAATCATTCGATTCGATCGAATTCGGTCGAATTTGACCAATTCGATGGTCGAAGTACCCAAAAAATGACTTTGAAATTCGAATATTTTTGCATTCGAACTATTCACTCGAGCTTAGTAAATCTCCCCCTGTGTGTTAAAGGGGAACTATCGCAAAAACGAAAATTTCATATAAGCTTCAGCATACTGAAATAAGACATTTTCTAAATATAATCAATTAAAAATTCTGTACTGTATTAGAGCTCACGCTATTAAAATCCTCAGACATCATGTCTATTCTGAGACAATCCACAGTTAGTTTTTTTTATTTGTTATTATTTATGTTTTTTTTTTAGGTATTTAGCTTTTTATTTAGCAGCTCTCTAGTTTACCAAGATGGTTACTAGGGTCCAGATTAACCTAGCAACCATGCATTGATCTGAAAAAGAGACTGGAATATGAATAGGAGAGGCCCGAATAGAAAGATGAGTAATAAAAAGTAGTAATAACAATAAGGGGCAGATTTATCAAAGGTCAAAGTTAAAAAAACTTCGAACTTCGAATTCAAAAAGACCAACTGAATGGTGGTCGAAGTTTTTTGGGGCCGAAGTGGGACTACTTTGAATTGTGCGATTCGAAGTAGCGCTACTTCGGTCTACTTCGATTCAAAGTTTTTTTAACTTCGACCTTTGATCTCCCAAACGCCGCCAATTGCTTCCAGGTTCTAGGAGGTCCCCCGTAGGCTAAAACAGCACTTTGGCAGCTTAAAGGTGGTGGATGGTCGAAGTCGAATGTTTAAAGAGACAGTACTTCAAAAAAATTCCACCTTCGAATTTCGACTTTTTTTCAACTTCAAATTGAAGTTGGACTATTCCCTAGTCGAAGTACACAAAAATAGCTCTAAATTCGAAGTTTTTCACTTCGAAACTTCACCTCGACCTTTGATAAATCTGCCCCTAAATGTGTAGCCTTACAGAGTATTTGTTTTTAGATGGGGTCAGTGACCCCCATTTGAAAGCTGGAAAGAGTCAGAAGAAGAAGGAAAATGATTCAAAAACTATAGAAAAGAAAAAATGAAAAGTTGCTTAGCATTAGCCATTCTACAACATACGAAAAGTTAATTTAAAGGTGAACCATCCCTTTAAACATATATATTTTTTTATTTTTTTATTTTACTAGTCTCTTTACATTATATATTCCCATCTCAGAATGGGAGAATATAAATGATTGGGTGAGCAGAAGGGTCCACTGACACGTGACCCAGAGGGAGATTTCCTGGTGACCTTTATTTTTTTTTTCTAACATGGTTATTATCTAAAATAATAATATGATATATAAAACAATACTATATACTGGTAGGGCACATGTTATCAAGAAAACTCAGGACCTGGGGTTTTTCTGGATAAAGCATCTTTCCGTAATTTGGACCACATCATATCTTATCTACCAGAAAAAATTAAACATTATGGGGCAGATTTATCAAGGGTTGAATTTCGAAGATAAAAATACTTTGAAATTCGACCATCGAATTGAAATACTTCGACTTCGAATTGAATGATTAAATCCTTTGAATCGAACGATTCGAAGGATTTCAGCGATCGATCGAATGATTTTAATTCGACCTCCAAAAACTTTGAAAAATGCTCTAGAAGGTCCCCATAGGCTAACAAGTACTTTGGCAGGTGCTCTACTACAGGTATGGGACCTGTTATCCAGAATGCTCAAGACCTGGGGTTGTCCGGATAACAGATCTTTTGATCATTTGGATTTTCATACCTTAAAACTACTAGAAAATCATATAACCATTAAATAAAGCCAATAGGCTGGTTCTGCTTCCAATAAGGATTAAGTATATCTTAGTTGGGATCAAGTACAAGGTACTGTTTTATTATTACAGAGAAAAAGGAAATCATTTTTAAAAATTTGGATAATTTGGATAAAATTGAGTCTATGGGAGACAGCCATTCCGTAATTCTGAGCTTTCTGGATATCGGGTTTCCGTATAAGGGATCCTATAACTGTATATATTTCTCTCTCTCTCTCTCTCTCTCTCTCTCTCACTCTCTGTATGTATATATATATATATGTATGTATATATATATATCTATATATATATATATATATATAGAAGACTAGATGGAATGGTGCACACAAAACCAAACAACATCTGCCCGGGTGCAGGTGAAGAATAATCACATAGTACAAACAATACACCGCACTCCGGGGGCTTGTGAAAATGCAAAAAGATGTGGTTTATTCGACGTTTCGGCTACCAAACTGGAGCCGTCATCAGGAGCAAAAAAAGGTATATATATATATATATATAGATATATATATATATATATATGTATATGTGTGTGTTATATATATATATATATATATATATATATATATATATATATATATATATACTGTATTTATATTGTATAATGTATATAATGAATAGAAATTCCTGTTCAGATGTGGAGTTGCAGTGTGGACATCCCCTACCTTAAAGTAAACCCTAACATTATGCATCTACTTCCGAATACATATTATAAACATGTGTTCTGTAAAATCACTTCATTTTTCCTGTATTATTATACGGATTAATTAAAGTGTCACTGGCTAACCTACAGCATATTGTAGCTTGATGTTTTTAGAGTGGTATATATGATACATTGTACACATTTATCATTTTTTAATATATACAGGTGGTCTCTCATGTTTCAGATGTAAATGCTACAGAATAAAACAATTCTGTGCAGTACATGCTCTGTAATTTGATGAATATTGAAATTTAATGTATATAACAATTAAATGTGTATGAAATATCAACGTCTAAAATTCATAAGAAAGTATTTCCTTCGTCTCATTTATTTCTAGGCTACACAAAATAAAATGATTTAATAATATTCATTTTCTAAGATATATAGTGTACAATGTCAAATACTAACATTTAATATATAAATAAATAAAAGATCTTATTTCATGATGCTAAGTTTCAAGCTATCCGAGCTCCAGTTCTTACCACAGATTAGTTCCATGTGAATGACCATACGGACCTGCCTCTGCAATGAACATTTATTTTTGGTTATGTGGTTTATTTGGCTAGTGACTATCTGGGTTGCAATTTTCAGTACATCCATTGACAATACAATATTAATAGAAACCAAAATGTTACATTGGCATGTGCTATCCAGTTTAGAGCAGACTAATGCAATCTGAAGGTACTAGGAAGTTTAGGCAATAATACAGGTATAGGACCTTTTATCCAGAATGCTCGGGACATGGGTTTTCCGGATAAGGGTTCTTTCCATAATTTAGATCTTCATACCTTAAGTTTAAGTCTAATAATTTAAACATTAAATAAACCCAATAAACTGGTTTTGCTTCCAGTAAGGATTAATTATATCTTAGTTGGGATAAAGTACAAGGTACATGTATGGGACCTGTTATCCAGAATGCTCGGGACCCAGTGTTTACCAGATATGGGATCTTTCTGTAATTTGGATCTTCATACCTTAAGTCTACTAGAAAATCCTTTCGCATCCTGTACACAATAGCCGTGGTGTTTGCTAGTGCCGTGGTGGACATAACGCCAGTCTAGGTATAGAAAGCTGCTTTGCACTATTTAGAGTCTATTGTGCACGGGATACGAAAGGATGCGAAGGCAAGGCGCCTATAGGCTGCCAGGATAGCGGGCCCCGGTGCAAGCCGAGAGGGCTAATTTGGATGCTGATTGCAGCCTGACAGAGTCGCATTAGCCCGCTGTCACTGGAGATCACTCTGCAACAGAAGGGATGGCTGCCAGAGGTCGCCACTCATTGCTCAGTGTTCTGCCGGGGCTGGTTCTGGCCATTCTACTCACCTCCAGGTTTATACTGCCCAGAGTGGCTGAGCTGCAGAGAGCGGGCGTGCAGGGTGTGTGTCAGGTGGGCAGGCTGTGAGCTGTGGGTGACAAGCTGCATTAAGGAGTGATTACAACGGGGTAATATAGGTTGGCAGCAGCAGCTTCACAATGACACGTTGTTTGATAGCAGACATCACTGACACATTCCTGCCGCTGCCAAAGTCGCATCACTTCCGGTTTTGGCAGAAGGCGGGTTAGGGGGAAGATGTGGAGCGCAGATCTACAGAGTGAGTCGCCTTATCGCCATTTTTCAGTAGACATGAAGCAGTGTTTTCAAACAGTATTTTTTAATAAAGCATTAATATTAATACACAGGGTAGTTCTATTATTAGTGTGGATTGATTTTTTAATAAATTTTTTTAGTGGTCTTTTAAGTCTACTAAAAAATCGTGGAAACATGAAATAAACCCAATAGCCTGGTTTTGCTTCCAATAAAGATTAATTATATTAGTTTGGATCAAGCAACTGTTTTATTATTACGGGGAAAAAGGAAATCATTTTGATTATAATGGAGTCTACGGTAGACAACCTTTCTGTAATTTTTATTCTTACAGAGAAAAAGGAAATCATTTTAAAATATTCTGATTATTTGGATAAAATGGAGTTTATGGGAAACAGCCTTTCCGTAATTCGGAGCCTTCTGGACAGGGCTGCCATTTGAAATCATATCTAGATATAGATATATATACATATATATATATATATATATATATATATATACATATATATATATATATATATACATATATATATATATATATATATATATATATATATATATATATATATATATATATATATATATATATATATATATATATCATTATAAAATCCTGTAATAATAACAATATTTGCTGCTGCAGCCAAAAGTAAAGCTAGTGATGCCTTGTGCTTCATGCTGCCTTCCTCAGTATTGGCACAGCAAATGAGAAATGCAGAGAAGGCCATGCCCTAAAATGTATATATCGGAAGGCTAAATAACATTTAAGGGGGAGATGGGAGATTTATAAACATCTGAATTGCATTTTTTTCAATTTGTAAAGCTTGAATGTAAAACGTTGTCATCTAAAATAATTCAATGGGAGCTGCATTTATGACAATTTTTCAAGCATTTTAATTTGAGCTTTTTGGAGCTTTTTGACCCACTGAAAATGATAAATATAGCAAAATATTTGAGCTGTTTGAATATTTTGCCAGATTTTTTTCTATCAAGGTTGTTTCACAAATAAGCAAGCATGTAAAGCCTCTAACATTGCAGAAACGCAGATTTTGATAAATAAGCGAATTTCACATGCAGAATTTGAAAATGCTTTGGGTCCAAGAATGCCTGCATGCTTAACACAAATAAATATTTTGGTATTAATACAGGCCAGATGTTTTTGCCCACAACAGTGCTGGCATGTACAAATATGTTTCTGGTTATAGAAAGACAGTTTTCATTCAGGATCCGTACAGGTCCTCAAAAGAAATCATTGTTGAGGTCCCTATTTTCTCACCTACCAATGATTCTGCCAAAACATGTTTTCATCTGCTTTTATCAGCAACCTGGCACTGAACCCCGCTCTCCACCCATCCAGCCAAAGAAGAAGAAACAAGGTACACACAGATCAGCGGGGGACCCTGAGACGATGGACCCCAGACCCCCCAGTCTGATGCTGTCTTCTCATCTTTAAGAAAGAAACTGGCAGAAATTTGTCTGGAAAAACAGCTCAACAATTTTAACTTCCCATGATGGGTCATTACATACAGGAAAAACTAAATCAAAAGCTGAGCTTTAGATTTCAAAACCCATTGGTTGTTTAGACAACCACTGCAGGTCATTTATTGTCCAAACAAAACATCACTGAATTTCTATGATCTATATGATTAAACATCCACTGCTGGTTGTACTTTTGTAGAGCTCTATGTTTACGGTATATACCCATTAATTCAACAGCTCTAATGAATATGTTGGGATTTATAAATACATTTTATTATGCGTTCTACCCTTCATTCAGAAATCCCCTTCAGTGACTTCAGAAGCAGTGATGGGCGAATTTGTCCTGAAACGGTGAAAAATTTGTGAAACGCATTGAAGTCAATGTTTTTGAAGTCAATTCGACGCCAGCCACAATTTTTATACGTGTGCCTATTTTGTCCAAATGCATTAAAGTCAATGGGGCAAATTCACTAAGAATTGAAGTTGCGCCAGGCGCAACTTCGCCGCTCTTCGCCAGGCGAATTTTCGCCAGCGCTTCGCAAATTCACTAAAATCCGAAGTTGCGCACAGGGGTAGCGTAAGTTTGCGAAGTTGAGCTAGCGTTGATTCGCTATATAAAGCGAAGTTGCGCTAGCGAAGGCTAATTTGCATACGGCGCGAAATTCAAATTTCAATGGAGGAACACGTATCTGCACTACAAATGCCTAGAAAACATTCAAATCTGCAAATAAAATTTTTATTTTGCCCTACACATGTGCCCACTGTCTAGGTAAGTTGCCATGAGTCAGGAAATGTAGGGGGGAGGAAGGGGAGCCCCAAAAAATTTTCGATCTTTTTCAGCTTATCAGCCATCATGTAGAAAACACGCCAGCGTTTTTTGGGACTTAGAAAAAATTTTGACTTTTTTTGAAACAATCCCTATCTACTATATTGCGCTTCGCCAGGTCTGAGGTGGCGAAGGAAGTCTAGCGTAAAAGGTAGCGTTCGCTACACTGCGCAAGTTAGTGAATTTGCGTAGTTTCGTCGCTAGCGAAGATTCGCCTGGCGTAAGGTTGCGAAGTAACACTAGCGAAACTACGCCAGCGTTCGTTAGTGAATTTGCGCAGTAGCGAAAATGCCAAACGCTAGCGAATTAACGCTAGCGTTCGGCGCTTCGCGCGTTAGTGAATTTGCCCCAATGGGTGTCTGAATAATTTTAGCACTTTTTATGCATGCGACTATTCTGACACGTGGCAAAAATTTTTTAACGTAGAGAATTTTTCGCCTGAGATTTTCTCCGAAATTAAGCGAATTTATTCACCGGTGGCAAAACACAAAATTTTTCCATGAATTTGCGCCTGGCAAATTAATTCATCCATCTCTATTCAGAAGGCTTTATTCAGAGGTTAGAAAATGTTATGTGCTAATTGACACCATGCAGAAAATAAAGGCCCAGCGGGCAGAAGATGCCAGGGTTACTTTGTATTTACTAATAAATTGACTCTGAGGAAATGGCCCATATTTAGTCAACTATATAATTGTACAACTGAATTATAACAAGTGTTGGGGAACTGTGGAGCCCCATTCACAAAGATAAGTTGTTTTTTTTTTTTACCTTCCATTGCTCTTATTCTGTCACAAACCCATCCAGTCAGTTTGGGTAATTGCAGAATTTAGGACTGAACACTAGAGGAAACATTTAGACAAAACGAAACAAGCAAATGAAATGGAAATGTACTTTTAATTGTTAGACATAAAAAGAGACTGCAAGGGTTTTTGTCAGTGTTCGTTTATATTCGTTTGATTTACAAGTGCACGTTGAAATGATTTAGGTTAAACAGAGCAAAAGGCATTTTTTTTTCTTGTTTGACTAAACACGTATATTGTTGCTATGTAGAAGAATTTAACTGAAAATCATCTGAAGAAACTTCAAAAATTAAAGGCCCTAAGTAAGCAAATGTCTTTGCTGGTGCACTAAGGTTGTTTTCATAGCAACCAGAAAAACAAATAGTGAATAATAAAATTAAGGACCAGAGCTGTCTTTTGGGGCTGCAAACAGCGGCAAATGAGTCTGCAGACAAGAATTTAAAAAATTACTGAGAAAGACATAAAATTACACAGTCCCCTAAAGTTTCTTGCCATGTTTTGTGATCTGCATAAAGGTGAGATTCCAGGTAAAAAGGCATATTTGAACCCTCCTACAATTAAAGAGCAACATTTAGGAATTCTCTTTAATTCCTGGTAATGTATCATCAAAGACAAGGTTCTCAATGTGCTGCATGGAAGCAGCATTCCTAGATGGTTTGAAAAAGTAATCCATTTATGTCCAACATGCAACCTCTAGATTTGGGGCCATTAAAGGCTTGTCTACTAACATTCTACATGAGGCGGATGCATACATCTACAACTTAAGGGTGGTCATTGGTTTAAATAGAACAGGGATCCCCAACCTTTAGAACCTATGAGCAACATTCAGAAGTAAAAGGAGTTGGGGAGCAACACAAGCATGAAAAATGTTCCTGGGGTGCCAAATAAGGTCTGTGATTGGCTATTTGGTAGCCCCTATGTGGACCTACCTACATTAAGGCTCTGTTTGTCAGTACATCTGGTTTTTATGAAACCAAAACTTGCCTCCAAGCCTGGAATTCAAAAATTAGCACCAGCTTTGAGGCCACTGGGAGCAACATCCAAGGGGTTGGAGAGCAACATGTTGCTCATGAGCTACTGGTTGGGGATCACTGCTTAAGAACATGGATGATCATTCAAATTATAGAATGAGCATCTAACATAGATGTTATGTTAGATGTTATGTTATGATAGATGTTTTGGGATATTTTTATCAATGTTTTATGGGAAATATACTTGGATGAGGAATATTTTTGAGTCACAGAGTAGTTGAAGGGGGCCCAGCCCAGCCCAAACGCCAGTTAGACAGAGATTTGTAGTAAATATTCACTTATTTTCTATACACAGTATGTCTTCTTTTTTTGTAACTTGTAATTTTTATTGAATCACTTTTTATGAAAAACGAGAGAATCAAGAATAAAAGAACAGTTTTACAAAGCAGGTAGATTACAAATTGCAAACACAGAAAGTAGTTTAAGAGAGTATGGTTCAATATATATTGAGGAGAAATGAAAAAGGGTAGAAATAAAGGGAATTTCTCAGGACATTCCATTGTGACGGAGGGAGTCAATTGTAGATGTGTGGCGAGGTTGGTTAGGGAGATGAAGAATAACCTTGTAACTCTTATGTAGACTAGACATTGCGTTATTGAGCTGTGTTATTTTGCAAAGAGGAAATTCTAGATTCGAAAAGTCTTTTGCCATTGGCCCTTTTTAAGATTTCAGAAATGGGTCTGTGATTTTCATTTGGAAAGACGTGTAGCTGTAGGCACCTGGTTGAGTGTGTTTATGCAAGGGTTTGCACAGAAAAAAAGTCAGAATCTCTTTGGGGATTGGGTAACCCAAAAGGTGGCTCAATAGTGCTGCTATTTCAGTCCATAAAGGATGAATGAATCGGCAATCCCAAAATATGTGGAGTAGAGTGCCATGCACCCCACAGTTCTTCCAACAGGTAGAGGGACAGTTTGCGAATATTTTGTAAAGTTTGTCAGGAGTTTGGTACTAGAACATAAGAAACCCCAACAACAAAATTGGTATTCTTTGGTTACTTTGTCATTATGTGACTATATTAAACTGGCAATACCTGGCTTGCCACCATCTTTCAAAGTCCTATCAAAAAATGGACTACCAAAAAAAAAATCTTGACATCTGCTGGTTCAACCCTGGATCAATTTACTCAGCATGCTTATATGAACAAGTATGATTTCATTCTACAACAACCTCACAACTTCCAACACAGCCTGGAAATCTATAAGGGACACTGCAAAAAAATGGTAACGTGTACAACAAAAGGAGAAGATCAATACATTGCTTTCTATGTATTACTAGACACACAGCCTGATGGCCAGTTACAAGTAAGATTTGGTTCCATAGATATTATTAGATCTATAGCAGGATCTATTACATTTGTAACCTTGTGATTGTACCCAGAAAATATGGAAAACTCTGCCATAGAAAGATTGAAGGACATTTGTCTAAAGCTCCCCATAGATGCGACTATTCTTCTTGCCGAACGACCGATTTTAGGGAAGCCCGACCAATCCTTCGAAATTATCACGCGGTTAGTGGTTTTTGAATGATCGAACATCTAACTATTTTTCGGCCGACATCTGTCGGGAAATTGATCGGCCAGGTCAAAAAATCTTTATCGGTCCCAGTGCAATCTATCTATGTTTGCAGGGCCAAGCAGGTACGATCTTTCTGACAAGATCGTGGTCCCACGATCAGGATCTGATCTTTTAAAAATCTCAACATCTATGGCCAGCTTAAGACTGCAAATGGCTATTAAAAATTCCAAAGGGGAACGATGGGAATTGTAGAAGGGTTGGGGAAATACCATAAGGAAGAGTTTGAGAGGTAAGGTACTGTAGAATGATAATTCTGTCGAGGTGGTGAAAACTGAAGTATAAAATATGATGCCCTTATTAAGCCTACCATATTTCCGATATTGGGATTTGGCTAAAAATGTGCTCCTCCAGGAGCTCATGTCTTTTATTTTCAATATTTGTACACTGTTCTAGTGTGGAAAACATTAATGAAAGGGTTTGTTATTGGCTCTTGTAAAGCAAGAAATATATTTTACCCTGAAAGGGGACCTGTCAACTTAAGGAATAATTCCAAATCCTATTTTACGATATTAATCATGCGAATTAAACTTCACTTACATTATATAAATGATGTAAATCTTGTTCCCTTTAGTCTGGGAATTCACTATTACAGCAAGGAAGCAAGCACCATTTTGCAAACACTGTGATTAAGGCAAGCTTAGCCCAAAATCGAATTTATGTGCCAGAATGGGGGCCCTGATGAACATGCCCATGCAGTGGTTACAGAATAAGATGGTAAGGAAGGAGAGGGTATGTGGGCAGGGCAGAGACATCAATGATGTGCCGAATGGAAAGTGAAAGTAGTTACCTACATTAAATGATTGACAGCCAAGATTTTAAAATTAGTTTATAACAAGTATGGAAGTTTTAATTAAAGAAAAAAAAGAATTTAGGGGTTCATATTCATCTGAAAAAGGCTTCTTTTATACAGTTTTTTATGTCTGGGTGACAGGTCCCCTAAACAGTGGATTGCACTCTTTTCTCTCTTGGGTGTTTTTCATGAAAACGTCAGTGTGGTTGCATAATAGATTTTATAGCTTGGAATCTGCAGTGCATTTGCAATACCCCATATTAGCAAGGAATTTCTAACTTTTATGTACCAAAAATTCACAATTTCATTACAGTCAATACCCAAGCAAGACCCACCAATGTGTTCTCAGTGCTTTTGAGCATGGGCCCTACTAAAATTCCCTTCTAAAATCAGATGGGATTACATTTGGGAGAATAACTAAATAATTAAATCTATTCTTGGGTCCCAAGGCTGAATCCAAAAATTCATCTGGGTCAAATTCAGAACCACAACTCTTTGGTGATGTTTAAATTCTGTATTCTTTGTTTTCTTGTGGTTATGCTATTAAGCATCATAGCTATGATATCCAGTGATAATAAAACAGCTTGCACATTTAGTAATTTACTCTTCCAATTTGATTTCAGCGGATTTATTTTCTTCAACTTTTCTAGATTTTTTTCCTCTTACAGAAGCTCCCCAAAAAACACAACATACAAGTATTACAATAATTACAATAAGTACATGTAAAAAATAAAATTAAGCACAATTTAATTAATATTTAACAAATTAAAATTTATTAATTTAACACAAAAATTGGATGAAAAAAAAAAAAAACTATACACATTTTCTGTATAGAGCACACATCTTTTGTACAATAAGGCCAACATGTCTGAATAAGGACTGTTAAAAAAAATTCCTGTGTATTCTTCTCAGCAGAACATTAACACTACTTTACACTGTTGGTAACAAAGCAATTTGTCAAATCCACAAATTACTGATTCTAGCAGCAATATGATTCCTCTGCTGGGAGGAGTTTGCTTTTGTTTAGTCCCAAACTAGTTTTTCTCGTGTATATCTCTAGTGTAGAGCTGGTATTCCAAGCAAGCAGGAATAGAAAGGTAAACCTGTGTGACTAAAGGGATCTATTAAACCCTTTGTAAGGCTGAAATGAAAAGTACTGAGAAAGGAAATAAGCTTAATATGCTGTAGCACTGAATTACCCCTTGAACGGACAATTTATGCCAAAGAATAGGCTTTACAGTTCAGAATAGTCAACTCAGAATGTGATGTGGATGAGAAATTGTGTGTTATTCAAGAAAGGGGTATGGTTTAGTGGACCCCATCAGTCTGTGGGTCAACAAACACATTCATTATTATTACTACCTGGTAGCAGGGGTTCACAGACTATTTTCTATTACTAGGCCCAAGACAGCCAATCAGGTTCGAAAAGCAACCCCACTCACATGGAGAACTCCTACCTTAGAACTTTCCCTGCAAATAATTATAAAGGCTTTGGTGCTCCATTTCACCCGAAAGACATCATTTATTTGTTCTTTGGTACCATTGTATCCACTCAATATTTTTTTACTCAAGTGAATGTATTACATGTGTTATTTAAAATTTAACAAACATTGGGTTAGGTAACAACGAATCTCATTATGTGCAATAAGAACAACTTGGCTTTTTAGCTCGTTGTAACATCATGCAAATAATTACACTTTACATAGTCAGCCCCATTATTGATTATTATGATAGATCATAGCAGGGAAAATGCATTGCATGCAGAAAGCTGTAAGCTGAACCATTCAGCACTGAGGACATTTAGGGGCAGATTTATCAAGGGCCAAATAGTAAATTAAAATTTTAGAGTGTCAAAATTCACACATTCAAATTCTAACCCACTATTCAAATTAGGGATGCACCGAATGCATTATTTTGGATTCAGCCGAACCCCCTGAATCCTTCATGCAGTATTCGGCCCGAAAACCGAACCAAATCCGAATTTGCATATGCAAATTGAGGGTGGGAAGGGGAAAACATTTTTACTTCCTTGTTTTGTGATAAAAAGTCCCGGAATTTCCCTCCCGCCCCTAATTTGCATATGCAAATTCGGATTCGGTTCGGCCAGGAAGAAGGATTCGGCCGAATCCCGAACAGAATCCTGGATTCGGTGCATCCCTAATTCAAATGTAAATTTGAATGTGATATTTATCACAGCTCGCCCATGGAAACAGTCCTAATTAGAATATTTGCCACCTAAAACTTGCCGCGTTCATGTACAAGTCAATGGCAGAGGTCAGTTGAGCCATTTGGAGATGTTAATAGCCTTCCTGACATTCAAGGTTTTTTTTCAGGAGAAAAATTAGATTTGTACATATCAAATACAAATTGAATGTGATTCATATTTTTGGGTCAGAACCATTTGATCCAATATTAGCCATTCAAATTTTTTCTAAAATAACCTCCCAATCGAATTGTGAGTATATTCGAATTAAAAAATTTCACATGAAATCAAAATTCGACCCTTTGATAAATGGGCCTCCCCAGGTGTGTGGATTAATGCCAGGTAACAGAACTTTTCGATTCGTATACTGCAGGAACACCACATCTTGATTCAAAGAGAGCTAATGAGATATTTGGGAATAAGGATCAACATATTGTGCCTTAATTCAGTAGCTCACATATCAAACAGCCATCACCGATCAACCACAACATGGTGATCATCTTTAATAATACAAAGTTGTGGTCTTCTCTTACTATTGGTATATTTTATTAGATAAACTGAATGTGTACCAAAATAAATAAGAGAAAGACAACAAAAATATATAGACTAGATTGGAGAATAGTAGAGATAAAAGGGGGCACTCCTGTTACTGGAAACATTCCTGTCTGGGGGACTTTATTGCAAGTTGATTTGATATTTAAAGCACAACAATGCGGAGGGTAAGTTCTCACATATGTTTCACAGAAATGTCCACAAGTCAATGCTTTAATGACTGTGCTACTGTGCAGCAATCTGAATGAGTGGAGGCAGGTCGCACATTGGCTAAGGGAGGCTGAAACACCCTCAGCATGTCATACCTGAGAAGTTCCTTTGTGATAGGTAGTGATGGGCCAATTTATTCGGCCGGCGTGAATTCGCAGAGAATTCCCGTGATTCGCTGATTTTTTGCCGTTTCGGGAATTTTTCGGCCGAAATCTTCCCATCACTAGTGATAGGTTGTGTGTGAACTGCTTTGCACAAGGCAAACTGGAGCAATTATCTTACACTAATTAGTGTGTCTTGTCAATAATAATGTTAGTATTGGAGGCTTTCTCACAGTGAGTAAATGCAATAAGACAGTCGCCTGTTTTGACCTACCCTAAAATGTTATTGGGTTTAAGATGATATTTCTTTTTCTGGTGGTCAGTCACCCTTACGTTATGAACAAGCAAGCATGTTTTCTATTTTCATTAGTGTTGAAAAGAGGTAATGGTAAAAACATTATTGACACTTGACATCCATGCTTTTGGTCATAACAAATACCACTACAGTTAAAAAAAAAAATATATATCGACATATTTATATCTAACGCTTTGTTAAGGCACTGCACCACAGCTCACACACACGCACACTGCCCCGTATATGTGCCCAACCAAGGCATTGCTACCCTTTAAGAATATTTACCTAAACAATATGTAAAAGAATCCATTATTACAAATTTACACAAAATCTTTCTGTACATGATTGTCTCAGTGATGTGTATAGTTTAAATTACAGTATACAAGTTAGACTAAAGTCCAAATGAAAAAGCCTTTTAAAAGCTCACGTGCCTTACCATAGAAATCCTCATGTATCTGTATGTTAAGTCCATTCATAAATATGATTTATTACTTTGGATGCAAGAAGACAAACAGTAAACTCTTCTTCAGGCCAACAGAGAGAATGGAGCTGCATGGAGAGGGGCATTTATTTCAAAGACCCTCTCATTCCGATTACACTAGGTAGTCCAGTTTTTCTTCACAGGAGTAAACCTTTGTATTGTCTCTAGGAAAGTTATGACGGCTGATCTTTAATGTTTTTGAGGCATCGTTGCCATTTTCAAGCATTAGAAACGCCAGCAATATTACAATAATGATTTTTCAATGGCAATTCCATTATAGCTTGTTACAAATGACTGATTTGCATAGTGACAAAGGAAAGAATGTTTTGTGTTATCCTTTAAATCTCTCCACGGAGAACAAAGTGCCATTTGTTGCTATAAATATTCAAGTTCTAATGCATGATGCAGGGCCATCAGGTCTGAGTGGCTTGTGATTCTCCAAAATGGCATTGAATGCTAAAAAAAAAGACAAAAGAAATAATCAAATATAGAAACCATTACATTTTTGTATTAATGTTATTGTAAGCTTATATTAAAACTTTTAGCTTAAGAAGTATTTATAAATTCAATATTATGTTCTCTGGTTCAGGTCAAGGCCAATAACAAAACAGCCTTAATCGACAATGATTTTGCCTCCAAGTTTTCGTTTATTTCCTTCATAAATAGATTTCACATATTTATATTGGAATACACTGAGATATACGTTATTTTAAGATCTATCCATGCTGTTCCTATCCATATATAATGTACCTGGAATATTTTAAAGTAATTATAAAGCACACAATGATTACCTTTTTGGCTCCTTGTTCTTCCTCAGCTCCATCACCTACTACAACGTATACAACTTTCCTCCCAAACCGCTGAATAATTCTTTCAAAGCAGCTTTCTTTTCCTGCACAAAATAAAAAGGAACATTATAGTAATTTGCTGTTTATTTAATGCTCTAGGGAAATTGAGTGTAGATCTATTTAACAGGATCAGATTGTCGATAAGGATTTAGCAATGTATACTATAATCTATTCTGGTCATTTTAGAATTAGAAGCTAGTTATTAGTGCAGTTTCATGTACTTATTAGTAACTCTCAATCACTGGGGGACACCTGACACACATCCACATAACCATAGTTGACAATTCCATAGAACGGGTTAATGTAATAAAAGGAGCAAAGGTGTGAAAGGGCTGAGGATCGGCTGAAGTCAACATTGGAGAGCTGCACTTAGTGATGGGCGAATTTATTCGCCAGGTGCGAATTCACGGTGAATTCCCGCAAATACATTTGCGAAACTGCAGCGAAAATTTGCTGGCGTCAAAAAAAATGGACGCCGGCGTCTGTTTTTTTGGATGTCGGCGCATTTTCGCTGGCAAATGTGTGCCGGCATCCAAAAACCGGACACCGGCGTCAAAAACTAGACGCCTGCGCCGTTTCACGTTTTTTTTCGCAGTTTTTCGCAGGAAATTCGTGAATTTTTCAGGGAAGCAAAAAGGCCCAAATTCGCCCATCACTAGCTGCACTAGCAGACATATGCCAGTGGAAAAGTATTTTGCTGGAATGTTGGGATCTGGCTGTGGAGTAGGGTATATGGGTGGAAAGGTGTGCTGAGTAAATGTTGGGGCTGAGTTAAATGGCATAATGCTGTTACAGAACGGTAAACGATGGCTTTAAGGTAGGTTGGGATTAGTGGCCTATGCAACAGGGTCAAATCACAAGAGGAATATTTTGAGCCTCAGCTACCTTAAACTATCCTTGTTGGATGAGCAGCTTGAACCCTTGCCCGGGGTAGTAGGTAATGTAGTATAGAACATGCTGTGACACTTACATTTGCAAATGTGAAAAAATGTTTCATTTAGGTCAAACGACTAGGCAACATTTTTGGCCATTTCTTGCCCTTTCTCAAGTTTTTCTCAATAATCATGACAAGAAAGCTGTCTAGTAGGATTCAATCAGTAGGAGTATGCAGGAGGGTTGAGATTTAAAGAAGATAACCATGCCACTTAGGCTGCTATAAGTAAGACAGGGCTTAGGGTACGGCCACACAGGCTGTTGTCTCCGGCTGTTGTCAGTCTGCTTAATTTTTCAGGCTGAGAAAAGAAGATCTGTTCAGTGGCCCTGCTCCATTGATTTGAATCCAATCAGCCTGTATGCGGTCAGTTTCAGCTTCACTGCCTGTGACTGTAGACAGGCTGATCTGATTCAAATCAATGGAGCAGGGGCACTGAACACTCTCACTCTGCAAAAATATGTATGCTGATGACGGAGACAACAACCTGTGTGCCCATAGCCTCAGTAATGTAGGAATATGTGAATTGACTGACATAAAGGGGCTTCGTAAACAAGTGGAACCTCCATAGGTTTTGTAGTGGAGTAACCACTTTCTGTCAGCCTTTGTACCTCCAGGAACTTAAACAAGTGTACAGACAGCCCAAACCAAGTGAATACTCAGTTTCTGTCATACGATATTGGTGTCTGGCACTGACAATGGCAGAGAAAGATGATGGATATTGGAAATAGCAAAGATGACAAAGAAGCATGATATGGTGAAAAAAGACAGAGAACAATAAGGGGAATATGAGATGCAAAGTGTCGGAAGGAGGAATGTGGTAGAAAGTAGAAGATACTAATGGTGGAAAAGTGACAAACAGGTGTTAATCAGAGATAATTATAGAAGGATCATCATAATTCATGTGGGAACATTGCCATTATATGCAATCTGCTGCCTTATTGGTGGACTTGCAGGAGCCAAAATGTTAACCCCACCAACAGATTTAGTGTGCTCTGAGTGCAGGTGTCAAAACGAATTTCTCTTATAATTTACAATGGTACATTAATTACATTGCATTCAAGGGAAAAAGCAAATATAAACCATGCAGGTGCATCTGTCTTTAATAATCCAAACAAGAATCATTGCAATCACGAGAGAACCTTCTCTAGCATCCCACTAAAGACCTATGTGAGGTATAATGGCCTAGATAAAAGCTTCACAGTGTTGGCAATTCTATAATAAATGGTTATACTTTGTTCATTAGCGTCTGAAGCAATCTCCTACAGCATAAGGAGGAAATATCCAATTTGTAAGTGGGACTTACTCTTTATATTTTTATAAATGGCCAGTTAATCATATGGCTTTTTTAGCTAACAAAACAGTACCCCAGGTTGCCATATTGTCCTGAAAATGGAATAATTGATTTGAATGCATATTTGAGATTGGAATATATCTCAGGCAAAGAGGCACCTGCTTGCATTAGAGAGGGGAACTATTCCAAAAGCCACCTTATATGCCTATTCTCTGTTTTACCTAACTACTATAGCGAATAGAACAATTATACAAGGGCCCTGAAGTTCAAATCTGGTTATACCTGAACCATGTATTCAGTTATTGGTGGGTTTCCACCCCAACTATGAAAGCCAGCGTATTTCTACATCAAAAATAATATCTTAATCAAACTCACCTATTTTGGTTGCACTATAAATGTTCTCAATAGGGAAAGCTACTCCCAATCCATACAGCAAAACCTTTGCCAGGGCTGGAATAAGCTGTGTAGTTGTAACAAGTATATTTACACAGTTCGTCCTGTATGGGAATAAAGGCATACACATTACGACAAATGGTAAACGTGTCCTGGTTCTAATACAACTGATGGCTACCAATGATATTCTGTATAGGTATAAATTTTACCTAGAATGGATTAAAGTAAGGGCTTTCAGTGCAAGCGTTAACCAGGAATCTGTCAGTGCTTCAATTTCTGCCCTTAGTTGCAACCATGCTTCCCGTTTGGCAGGACCAAGTAGACCTAAAATGCAAATTAAAGATCCAAAGGATTATGAAATTGTATGTGTTAAACCCACAGATAGATTTTTTTCCAGTATGGGTTAATTATATTTGAGTTAGAATCATGCAAAATGTACTGTTTTAGGGGCTGATTCACTATGGGTCGAATATCGAGGGTTAATTAACCCTCGATATTCGACTAGGAATTGAAATCCTTCGACTTCGAATATCGAAGGATTTAGCGCAAATTCTGCGATCGAACGATCGAAGGATTATTCCTTCGATCGAACGATTAAATCCTTCGAATCGAACGATTCGAAGGATTTAAATCCAACGATCGAAGGAATATCCTTCGATCAAAAAACCTTAGGCAAGCCTATGGGGACCTTCCCCATAGGCTAACATTGACTTCGGTAGCTTTTATCTGCCGAACTAGGGGGTTGAAGTTTTTTTTAAAGAGACAGTACTTCGACTATCGAATGGTCGAATAGTCGAACGATTCGAAGTCGTAGTCGTAGGTCGAAGTAGCCCATTCGATGGTCGAAGTAGCCCAAAAAATACTTCGAAATTCGAAGTTTTTTTTACTTCGAATCCTTCACTCGAATTTAGTGAATCGAAAAAAGGTTATCATTTTTTAAAATGTAAATTATTTGATTAAAATGGAGTCTACGGGCTTCTGGATAACGGATCCCATACCTATGTAATAATAATATGTGATCACTAGTTTATTGCTGGGACAAAAGCTGGGTTTTCATTAATCTTTGCACAGACCATCCTGGAAGCAGAGCAGTGCAGAAACATCATAGTGGTGGTGAACAGAGTGTGGCCATTGTTGGACACTTGGAAGGTGCATCCCATTAACCCCATAGCTAATTAGCTTCCTACTTAGATTTCTTATTCCTTTATCCCTATTACATTATTTCAATTACCTGTTGGCCATTCAGGCTTTTCAATGTGTATGCTTTGTATTGGATAGAAAGGTTAGAAGGGAATGTCCATAGCTGACCTGGTTTTCTGGCTGTGGGTACTGGGAAATAATGCATGCCATAAATGATGAAAGAGAAATGTATTTTAAACAGAATATATATTTACCTCCAACGTTGTTTTTGTATGTGCTGTAGATCTCTTTTACTCTTCTATAACGAAAAGCCAATTTTCTCATCCAGTCCACCCCTCCTCGAACACCCGTTGCTAAACACAGGTTTGCGCTGGTTGCTGCTGCTGGAAAGCCATCTGTTCCAAAGTTATATGTGCTATAATAATAGGAACAGAGGCTGTTGAACATACAGTATGAAGGTATACAATGGGACTACATTTGCTGCTTACTTACAAATCAAAATGAGTTATATGAAACATAAACATGTTTCTTAATTGAGTGAAGGCTTCGTTGGGAAAGTCACAGTGGGATTTGGAGTCAAGTAAACCCTGATAGGATGCAGGATGGACATTCCAAGAGTATACACTAAAAATATCTGCCAATTGTAAAGTAATATAGGATCCTGTGAAACTGGGTTCCCAACAGCCAATATTCTCTTTTACCTATCCAATACCAGCCCTGCCTTTAAGTGTTTATGGGAGATTGCAGCTTTAAATTTCTCTCTGAGATCAGATTGGAACTCAAGAGACTCTGTCTAGTATGGGTTTCAGCCACTTGTGTATAGAAATGGTTTACAGAAAATGAATAGGAATATTTGTACAGAATTACAATTGTTGTCAAGATGGCTCAAATGGCTTATTGAAAAATGACTACTTTTAACAACACAAAATAGTGGCATGACAACAATGTGCAAAATGTACTAGAGGTTTGTGAACTATCGAACCCCTTTCCTTTTATAGAGATGAAGAGACAATAAAATTCTTTCTGTTGTCATGAAATCAGAGAAGCTTTTACCTAAAGCAACAGAAAGATTTATTTACACTGAATGCATTGAAGCTATGGAATTCACTGCCTGTGCAGTACATATCAAGAACAAGCCAGATATCATATTAACACTGATGTGAATAAAGAATGTAAGAGCCACAATAATGAATACAGGGGAGTATCCACTGAAAACTCTGCTGCATTTGATGGAATTTTGTTATTCTCTTTAGGCAAAACTAGAGAAAGCTTTAAAGCAGGGGTGTCCAATTCCAAGCTCAACGAGTATTCTTGTTTGGGTTATTGCATGTGGGGTGACTTATGTATTTCAGCTGGTAGAGATGGCCTGAAACTGCTTGTGTCACCTTTAATGATTTCATAGGGACCAGCTAGAAACAATCGAATGCCCATTTCTGGATTGAGAACAGGCTTAGTAGGCCTCCATTGAAGTTAATGAAAGGTCAGTGAAACAGTTTCAGGCACTTCTCTACAGGCTGATGCACATGGTTGAAAAGCCACTTCATGTACCCTGTACCCAAACTGGCCATAGACGTGCAGATTTTATTTTTTTGCACGACAAAAGATCATTTGTTGCAATGTAATGATCTACAACAAACCATTCAGAAAAGTAGGAAAAATAACAAAACAGATAATGTTCTGGGCATTAATTGACAGGCAGCAATCGTACAAAAGTTATGTCTGAGAAATAGTGGTGACAGACACCCATGGATATCATCAGATAGGCAATCTATGCAAAGATATTATCGTTAGCCAACAGAAATCTTCTGACCTTTCTGATCGACTAAGGAACGATTGTCACGGTTGGGATGATTATTCTGAGCCCACACACAATGCAAAACACATACAAAACTAAAGTTTTATATGACTAGATCTTTGCCTCTGTGGCCAGCTTTAGATTATGAGTAAGGTCTTGAAAACTTGAGGTCAGTACTAATGCTAGGCCTGCTAAGATTATAAGGCATCAAGTTAAGACTCCCATCATCTTTGTAAAATATATAACTTGATGGATTCATGATCTTTTCCAACCACAAAAATTCTGTTCAACCCAATGATTATAATATTCATCAACTATAATACCTGATAACATTTGATTTTACTAAAAACATACCTTAAATCTTGTCCATTGTCGTCTGAAGAAACATCATCAATATGACCCTGGTCACATTCCTAGAAGAAGACACAATACATATGTCCATACTGCTTTTTACACAGATACAGCTTTACCTCTAAAGCAAAACCACATGGGTCAATTTGGGCACCTAAGATATTTAGCAGATCAGATGGTGGGCCAAAATGCCTAAAAAATCCTGCATGTGTTCTATAGTTCTTTTTAGAAGTTGAAATGGTAGGTCAAAATACCTGAAATATCCCCCATGTGTTCTATAGTGCTTTTTAGTTTAGATGGTGGGCCAGAAAATTCCTGAATCATCTCTCATGTCTTCGATAGTGCCTGAGACTGCACATCAAAGTGCTTTTCAAATGACTGGATACATGTAGTGCAACTTTAACAACCTACAAGTGTTTGCGCTATTGCTTTTGGGTGATTGCTATAAAAGACAATGGGGGCCAGTTCTTGAGCTCCTGAAAATCACAGGCTAACACTATAAACCACTGTGTGCTATTGCCCTAGGATAGTTCTCTTTGTACTGGCAATTTTGTTAGAGACGTTGAGTTGAAAGCGCAGTGGTGAGACCCAGATTTAATAAGTAGAGTAGCACCATCTTTCCAAATATACAAACGAGGGCCTATAACAAATAGAAAGTGCTATATACTAAAAGAATAGTTTCATCATGACATATTCAAAAGCAAACACATGACCGCCATCTTTGCATCTGCCAGGAATATATCAAAAAGTAATGGAAGAAGAACCCCCCACCTCCACATGGCCAAAACGAAATTGTTCATTCTATTCTACTTAACCATGGAGTTTAAAACACATAGGAGCAGATTTAGATTTTGGGGATATTTAGAGTCATAGTTATCCAATGGTGAACTCTAACTTTTACGTGGCACTTAGCTTTTACAGTCGTTTACTCAGATAATGATCTAACCTAAAACAATTTTTTTCTGAAAGCCAGCTTGTTTCCAGATGCAAAAAATGAAGATGCCAGGAATTCTGATCTCAATCCACTAATGAATGAATGAATTCTATTTGTTGTATAAAATGCAGTTGTGCACTTGATTAGATGCTATGAGCCATTTGTTTTGGTACATGTTTCTCTAAGTTGCCTAAGCTATAGTTAACAAAAGATGCCTAATAGCAGTCTGCTTAAATAGCCGGAATTGGGACACTATAACAAACATTTCATTGGTGTTGAGAATCAAGATTAGTGTGCCAATCTCTTTATATTTTACATTCACTATTAATTTCACCTGGCAATTTCTTTTTTTTTTTGGAGCACTTCCCATTTTCCGTCTGCTCTCCTTCTCTAAATATACATAGTTTGCATTACTGTAGTCATGTGTTACACAAATGAGAAATGAAGAGCCACTTAGTCCTGGTAGTTACAGTTTGCCTTTAAGTGTCTTTTAAATCAGTAGGTGGCAGCCTTGTAAAATATCCATTTTATGTCTTAAGTGCCTTAAAAACTTTCAGCTGTCATTACATTTTACTGACGTTCGGATTCTTATTTTAAAGCACATTCTTAATATTTACTAAGCTGTTAAAAACAATTAGCCTATGTGCTTTATAAAGGCCCTTTGCTTTTTTTCAGGTACTTTAAAACATCTTACTGTTTAAAGCTGATGCAGTCACTATTTAGCTTAACTGAAACCAGACATTTCAGCAATGTAACATGCCACAAAAATTAAACCTGATGCTAACCGCCAATGAAATTATGACCTCTGATTGCTGTTGAGCCACACACTAACACAGCCTGAGGCCAAGGTTTCTGAAGAGCGGAGACAAAAATCTGTTACTGGTTTGCCATTTATTGGAGACCTGTGAGAATTATTTATTTTGCTTCAGTTAAAAACAGTGCGTACCCATACAGAAAATATGAATTTGAAACACTGAAACCAACCTCAATTTCACTCAATTTCAATTTTAGTAGCAACATTCCTTTTGCATCAAATTACATTTTTTTTTTCCTTATAGAGATACACCAGAATAAAGTACTGCTGGAAGCAAACAATTTTAAGCAAACTTTCTTCTTAACATTATAATGTAATAACTTGAGTCTGTCTCAGGCACTGTGATTTTAAGGGTCCTTGGATTTGCCTTGGACCAATAATTCATAGCAATGGAATATTAATGAAAGCCAAAGTCTGGTTGCTATGAACTACCTGATCAGGTCAAATATCACTCTGCAACTTTAAGTTTCTCTACTCTAGAGAGAAAGAGGGACAGTTATTCTGATGACTAACTGCTATAGAGTACAATAGGTTATAGCAGAAAAGGGGAAATTGTGCTCGCCACTAAATAATTCTAAACCATTAGGAAGGTGTGCAATGAGGGTGTGACCACAAAATTCATACAGGCAAAAACAAGAAGTCTTCTGCACTCATCTATTATCAATATATTAAAGGAGAAACAAACCCCTTATTAAAAAACCCCTACCCCACGTAGACCCCCTGCATTAAGCTACTAAAAAATATCTAGCCTGTAAACAAAACAGGGATTATTTGTTCATATATTGTAATACATTTAAGTTATTAACTACGTCAAAGTCATTCCTGGTCTTGCGGGTCCTACACTCACTTTCATCTGATTCATTAGTAATTCTATTGCTTTCTTATACATTTTTTACACCTGCAACATTATTTCCATGAGGAACCTCACAAATAGTTGCCCTTTTTATTGGACATCACTGGGATCACCTGACTGTACTTGGAGTATGAGTGGAGCTACAACATGGAGCTGGCCATTGCTTGTGTATAAACTGTAGCAAAAAAGGGAAAGTTGAGCTCACCACTAAACAGTCTTAAGCCATTAGGAGGGGAGCAATGATGCTGTGACCCCAAAATTCATACAAAGACAAGAGCTGTCAATCAAAATATGAGCTGTCAATCAAATATTATCTGCCCTGCCTCAATGCCTGAGGCATAGAGTTGGGGCAGTCAATTACTTTCACTTTCCATTCTGCATTTCCTAGATGCCACTGCTTTCTTCACATTCCCCCTTCCCTCCTCAGGTTCTAGAATTTTGTAGGGCACTGTGTACTAGCATTAGGTCCCCCATTCTGGTGCATACACAAGATTTTTAAGTGATACACAATTTGTCTTAATAACAGGGTCCACAAAATGGCTCCTGTCTGTGTGCTGTGTTTGTGGAATTCCTAGTCCAAAGGAAACAAAATGTAAATAATAAATATAGTTTAAGTTTTTTAATTTTGCTCAACTAACATTAAAGAAAATAATTTGGAATTATTTTTTAGGATAGCAGGTCCCCTTTAATTGATGCAATGTCTACAATAGCTGACCAAAATTAAATGCTATTGCTGAGGCTGGACCTATATGACCTAATATAGGTGCTGTAAATGCATGTTTACAAGCAGGTGCGATTGGTAGAAAGAGGGTAGTGAGATATTCTGTCAACATACACCACTTCTGACAGGTTATTAGCAGCATCATGGGTAACATAGGTTTTAGGACAGCACAAACTACAGCTACATTTATCAGCTTATATACTTTATATATCTTGTTAACACTATAATAATTTACTTGAATCGGTTTGGTGAATGTTAGATAACTGCTAGAAAAACAGACTTCTGTTAAAATAGATTAATTTAGCTACTCTGGGGCCCATGCAATGAGCTTGTGAAGCTGCGCTGCTCTTTTACTAGTCCAAGTTACAATATGGGGCAGATTTACGGGTCAAAGTGAATTTTCAAAGTTGAAATTTCGAATTTTTAACCATTTTTTGGGTACTTCGACCATCGAATAGTCCAAATTCGACTTCGATTTGAAGTAAAAAGTTTGACTTCAAAAATTGAAGTACTGTCTCTTTAAAAAAGTTTGACTTCAAAACTTAGCCACCTTAAACCTGCCGAATTGCAATGTTAGCCTATTGGGACTTGTAGAACCTATAACAAAGATTTGGCTACGTTTTTAGAAGTCGAAGTAAACTCGTTCGTTCGTTCGATCGATCGATGAAATCGCACGAGCAAACGTTTTTCGTTCGGCCGAATTTGACCAAATTCGATTAAAAAAAACTTCGACTTCGACATTTGAAGTCGAAGTAATCCAATTCGACCCTTGATAAATCTGCCCCTATGTGTCATTACAGTTTACTGTTAAGATGCAGGAGAATAGACAGCTCTGAGTTCCCTGGTAATGCAGGAACACTTGCTCCCCAATTTTAGAACTAATAAATCAAAGATAAACAGTCTGAGGAACTCCATCTGAAAGTTGTAAATCAAGAGCAGCTAGAGCACCACAGGTTGGGCATCACTTTTTAAAATGTTAAACATTAATACAATTAAAAAAGTATATATAATTATAGCTTCTACCTATAGTATTTATTGACTAAGGACCTTTCCTGATGCTGGGTTCCCTGGACAAGTGATCTGTTCTCCTACTGATATGTGGCTGCTCTGTATAATATATCCCATGTCACCCACAGCATCCTTTGCAAAGAGGCCTCCAATATCATCATACACAAACCCAGAGACCAAGGCATAAAAACAAGCACGAGGTATAGTGTACTAGCTTATTCACCAGCCTACATGCACTGGTGGAAATACACATGCTTGGTATTGCAATATACAGTATTCTGGCCTAAAGCTGGCCACTGATGCAAACAAAAATAAGAATTATTGATTTGACCTGAGATACTCTTTAATTCCTGTTCATATTTCTTTGGACAGAAGTCCTGTTCTTTATTTCAGCATATTTTACATCAGCTCTGTTGTGTACAGTCATCCTAAGGGTGGTGACACACGCTAAGATTCCGGGGAGATTAGTCGCCCAGCAACAAATCCCCTCTTTTTTGGACGACTAATCTCCCAGAAAATGGCACTCGAATGGCTTTGTTTTCCCAAGTCGCCAGATGTTTCCTCATGAGTCAACTTCGGAATACGAAACACTCTGAGCGCCATCCCGCCGGCGATTTCGATTCTAGCCAACGGAAGCCTTTTTGTGGGAGATAAGTCGATCGAAGAAGAGGAGATTTGTCGCTGGGAAACTAATCTCCCTAGAATCTTAGGGGCACATTTACAAAGCTCGAGTGAAGGATTCGAATTAAAAAAACTTTGAATTTCGAAGTGTTTTTTTGGCTACTTCGACCATCGAATGGGCTAGTTCGACCTTCGACTACTACTTCGACTTCGAATCGAACGATTCGAACTAAAAATCGTTCGACTATTCGACCATTCGATAATCGAAGTACTGTCTCTTTAAGAAAAACGACCCCCTAGTTCGGCAGCTAAAAGCTACCGAACTCAATGTTAGCCTATGGGAAAGGTCCCCATAGGCTTGCCTGCGTTTTTTTGATCGAAGGATATTCCTTCGATCGTTGGATTAAAATCCTTCGATTCGAAGGATTTAAAAATAATCCTTCGATCGTACGATCGCAGGATTTGCGCTAAATCGTTCGACTTCGATATTCGAAGTCGAACGATTTTAGTTCCTGGTCGAATATCGAGGGTTAATTAACCCTCGATATTCGACCCTTAGTAAATCTGCCCCTTAGTGTGTGTCACCACCCTTAAGCCATTGTCTAAAACAAAGTCTACACCTGGCCTATTGTGTAATTGAACCCGACATAATAGATGTTCACACACTGACCCTTCCAGAAAAACAAGTATTTTGCTTTCTAAAAAAGGGGCAGTATGTTTTTTTTCTTTTCCTGAGCAAACAAGGAGATTTAAACTACTCCAAGTTGATCCTTTGTGAGGTAGATAAATGACTGAAAAGGTGTACTATTATTAACATTGCTTCGAAAAATGTTCTTTTACTGCAAACTGCTCAGGTACATGAATATCAGAGAACTGAAGCATTGCTTAATAGCTCATGCAACCAGATATCAGGGCTTACCAACTCCTTCTGAATATTTTTTCTCTTTCATTTTTTTTATGGAGATTTCAAATGGGGGGGGGGTAAAAAGTTGAAGAAAACTCAAACCAGCTGTTCTGTAACAGAGTTAAACCGTGACCCTCAACCCCACTTTTAAAACATCTATTTTCCAGCCACCCTTCTCTCAGCAAGCAGCAAACTCTAGGAGGAAAAGACTTTGACCCTGTAACCTTTTACTCTCCTCTTAAGGTCAACTGCTCGAGATAATTAGGAAAAAGAGGGAATAAGGGGCCTCATATTATGGCTGTAAATGCATAATTATGTAAATAAAGCTTTGCTTTGAACTCTTCTGTTTATTAAATAGGTGTCTGACAACCTCAAAACAACAGCCTTCAGATCCCCAACGTTTAATCAGGGAACTGCCCACTGTTATGGATTTTATTCATTTATCAGGGATGTCACTTGCAACTGCCATTTACTGCAGCTTCTGGCATCTGCTCATAGCCAGAAAAAGTAATAGCGATAGCGGACACTGCTGTTAATATAATAATATAATATAGTCTGAATGTAAACGTAGCCTTAAATAGACTAAGCATTGTGGGGTCATTTCTACCAGTGGAAAACCATGTTTTGTCTAATTATAGAATATTTTCCCAATGATTTCATGGAAACATAATCTATAATTCATTCAAACGCTAAGGCAGCTTTACTGAATCATTGGAAACTGACACTGAGGGGGTTCATTTACTAAAATCTGAAAATGTCTCACTATTTTCTTAAAACCACTTCAACCAAACTCCTGTGCACATTTTTACCTTATTTATTAATAATAATTAAAACTCAGAACCGAAAAAAACATACTTTAAAAAATAACCCTTTGAAAATAAGGTTTGAATGGTAAATTCAAATTTGAATTTTCACATTTTTTTTGTTGGTCAAAACTCACAATTTCAAATTTAAAACCACCAACTCAAATTTGACTTCAAATGTGAGATTTATTACAGTCCGACCCCTGAAAAATTAGAATATTCACCAACTCATACCTGCCAAGTTCATAGTAGCAATGAGCAGAATTATTCGCCAAGTTTTGCAGCGAAAATTATGCCCATAGACTCCAATGGGAGAAAAAAACGTTCCGCATCAAAACAAAATTTGACGTGCAAGTTTTCTTTCCTGGAGTTTGAAGGACTATTCGATCAAATTTTAAAATTCAAATTTTTTCATAAATAATATACCATTAGAATTGTGAATAAAATCTAATTTATTAGAGTTTAAAAAAATTCTCATTATTAGAAAATTCGAACTTTGATAAATAACCCCCTCAGTTTCATTGAATCATATGGGGGAAAAGTTAAATTAACTATATTGCTAAACTTTTGTCCATGTACACACAGGATACTCACTGTCTTATGAAACCATTTAGTGATTTCTGAATACAGTATAGTTATGGGATCTTTTATTTGGAAATCGCCGAATTACGTAAAGACCATCTACCATAGGCAATACAATTTTATTGGCTTATTAATGTTTATATTAATTTTAAGTAGACTTTGGGGCAGATTTATCAAGGGTCATAGTGAATTAAAGGGAATTTTCAAGTAAAAAAATTCGAAATTCAAAGTAATTTTTTGGATACTTCGACCATCGAATAGGATACTACGACTTTGAATTTACTTAGACATTGATTCGAAGTAAAAATCATTCCAATATATTTTTATTCAATCTAATTTTTTATATTTTGATTTAAATAAGGAAATAATGATACATTCGATATTCTAAGTTAGCGCTGTTTGAAGTAGAAAAAATTTCTAACATTATACAATTTCTACATTTTGAGACATTCGTTTATTAGTTTGTTTTAAAAAAATAGATGCAGTGAATATAACCTCTACTTATACATTGAGCATTTTAGAGACCATAAAATAGGCAGATATAGGGGCAATATAAGTCACACAGTTTGCACTCTCTAGGTCTAGGAGGTAGAATTTACTGGTTTGAAAGCAAGAATTGACTGCCATGGGCTGCTAGATCTAGTGAAAATGTTACATTATTAAACTAACTTCTCCTTGTTTGCCTTTATACAAATGAGAGGGAAATGCTATACTACTTTCCTTGGCAAAGGCAATAACTACGCTCTATTTAGGGTTTAAAAGAAAAGTTTCCACTGGGAATTTTGTACAATTCTTTTGCAGTAAAATATTCAAACGTTTGCAGCTGATAAACCAGGAAACTCTTCATTGCGTCCTGTGATAAGCACTGTAATGATCCACATTCCGCTGCTTTGATTGTTGTCTCTATAATGACAGCAATGCACATATTTACTTTTATCTTCTGTTTGACCTTCTTATCTCTCACCTGATAAGGGGACAATTATATGGACTTCCTTATTGACATCCTACTGTTTGGCTTATTTAAGTGTGTTTTTTTTATTTTTGCTCTCATTAAAGTGTCAGTAGGTGTCAACAGTTTGCAATTGTCAATTAATGGACACAACTCATTGCAAATTGATTGTGGGTTGTGATGAGTCCATGCTAATCCTAGCTGGGTGATGGCACATATCATTTGGAATTCATGGAAAGGATACCTAGTACTGCCCATTGTCCATAATAGAGGAACACACAAAACAAGGCAGCAGAAGTTGATAGTGTTGTTGCAGCAATGAATAACATAATAATAAAAAAAAAACACCCAGTGCTTATTGTCATGTTCAATACCTAGGCTCAGTTAGTATATAACAAACAAGACAAAATAAATGTTAGCCCTTTGAGCTGTTTCTTCAAATAACCTTATAGAACAGGTTTCCTTAAATCTCCAAATTCTCCACCTGGTTAAAGATGAAAAACAATGAAGTTGACTTGAATCTTGCTGGGCATTTAACTGCAGCAATTAATGGTATAAAAAAAAAATTTTTCCGCAAGAAAACTTAGTTATGCCTCCTAGTAGTCTAACTGATATCAATGGGTTGTGTTCAGTATAAGCTGGTATCAAATAGGCAAATTAGGACATTCATATCGTTCTTAATACACCTTATTCATTTTTCACACAGATATATACATATACATGTGCACATTTCATACAAACTTCACATGCATTACAAAAACTCATACAAAAAACTCACACTCAGACTCATACAAACTTTACAATCCTCAATCGATGATGACAGGAAAAACACAAAGAATATATAAAGGCATTTACTTTGTATTTTTCAGTTTATCGTGAGAAAACTAACACTGTGCTCTTTTGGCTAATTGTTCCAATGCTTTACTTTGCACAGTAAAACAACACTCAAAAAAATTCCCCTTAGAACCAGCAATTTACATTTTCTTTTTACATCAGCGAGCCCATTGAGTCTGGTTGGAACCAGGCCAGCGTACAGGAAATGATCAGTGCATTCTCTGTTCTCTTCATATCTGTCATTAGGCAATTACTTCTACCCCTTCCTTCTCCGTGTTGAATAATAAAGAACCCTGCCTGAATTTGTGAGAACCTGCACTGCACTAAAAGGGTCCGACTTTTGTTCATAGAAATCACCATTGGGCTATAAACATGCGTAGAAAAATATAATTCTTACTATAGTCTTATTTTTAGTGTTGAAACCAATAATTATAGATTGGTGTACACATAAAACCCCTAATTTTTCTTTAACACTAACATGATGCAGGTCTGTTTAGCTAGAGATTTTGAGCAGTATGTCGCCCTTAAGGGATATTTATATAATTCCCATCTTGTGCTCAATTCCTTTGTACAATATGATGATTTTACTTGGGTATGTATGCATATATATATAAACGTAGATGCTATAAAACGGATTTCATTAGGAGTCATTAACAAGTTTGCAAAGAGTAATTTTGGACTCAATTCATCATATTTTTTTACCCACAATGCAGCTTTTCCCCTAACGTCATTACAGCTGAGCATCGCAACTAACACAAATCAGAAGCAAACCAGGTCTATTTCCAGAAAAAGGTTGTGTTGCTTCCAAAGTGTTGGCTCAAAATGGCATTTGCATCTGATTCGCTGGGCACAAGTCTGGAGCTCCTGTTGATGCAACCAATTATAAGATCCCTGGAGCTACTGCCAGGTCAAGGGTAGAGGTAGCTAAAGGGTTTCCTAGCATCAGTAAGTGAACCTTTCCTTGCATTTTGCACTTGTAACCACTTGAGCTGGGATATTTGGTTTCTGCCAAGCCATTTTCCTACATACATCTCTTTATATGGTTTTAGCCACAACAAGCTATTTCATTAATATGATGATATAACATCAATATCTGACGTGTGCTGTTGATTTACACTGTGCAGCCAAAGTGCCATATGGGCAAAGTTGGATATATTAGCCATTAATATGCATTGAAGCATTTTATGCCTTTCAGCTGAAAGCAATAAAAGTTGTAGAGCTGAATGTTGCTCCTCCATATCATCATTAAATTCCTTTAACCTTTAAAATGACTCCATGTGAATGGGATGAGTCTCCAGTTAACAGGTTTTCAACACTGGCAGTAAATTGGCAGAGTCTGTCACCCCCTTCCCTGGTGTAAACTCTGTGACCTTTACATCTTCTCTGCTTTCCCACCATTATTATTCTAGGAAGGAGGGGAAAAAAAAGGTGCGGATTACCTGTGGGTCCAGCACAGGATGTGAGCACAATGAGGTTTTGAAATCCCCTGCATTATGTCTGACAGCAGGGACAAGAGCAGACACAAAACATGAAGTTATTTAGATGGAGGAGGAAAATTATATCTACATGTTAAAGTGTCAACAGAAGGAATCTGTGCAGCTTTTAAAGCTTGCTGAGAAATCTTATAAAAATTCAGAAGAATAAAACTATTATAAAATTTTATATGAAACAAAATGAGAGCATGACTACATAGTTTGCCATGTTACACTTATCTGATTCAGAAATAAATATTTATATACTATTGTAAAAATTCCGACAAACATAGTAGGGCAATGGCACATGGGGAGATTTGTCACCCTCGGAGCTACCGTGGCCAACAAATCTTTTGAAAAGTTTCCATAAATTGCGCTGGACAACGAATCAACGCGTATGTTTTCCCATTGGCTAGTTACGTTATTGCTGGTGGGAAGGCAATCTTGTCACCTACGGTAGTACATTTTTAGCGCAGGTAACAAATCTCCCCGTGAGTCATTCCCCTTATTCAAGGGGAATTATTCATTCCCAGGATTGAAATTTAGTCCTGGATTTGGTGCATCCCTATTAAACAGTGATGCAGAAAATAGTATTAATCAACATTTCCTTTGTTAGAAGGTGTTGTGGCCTCCTTTAATATGGCCCCTCTGTTTGTTTTAAATCTGTTTCTCTCTAGGTGTTGTTGTGTTAAAGTCCAACCTATGAAAGATGTCAGCACAGAAAGAACCTTGATTATTTTAAAGGCAAAATAAATAAATACATGAATAAAATCATATGGATGGCAGCCCTGGGCTACTTATTTTTGAGGGAATTTCAACAGGCTATTCAATGTGGGCCAATGTTGTTAAGCAAAACAAAGAGACCCAGAGTAGTTGAAATGTTAATTAAATGTTAATTTCAGTAGAGTAGACAGAGGGCGTGGTGTCTAATTAGTTTGTCAGCACCTCTTTTTCACAGGCAGCCCTTATCTAATCTCTCACTTGCTGGCTCATGTGTTTACATTCTTTGGGCTTTATTCATCAGTTTGAAGGCTGTCCAAATGGAGGCTCCAAAAGTTATACCACAGTGTCCATAGACTTTTGTTGTAGGACATCACTCTTTCAATAGAACCTGGCCTGCTAACATCTGGCCCTAAATGATACTCAGCCTTCCATTTGGAAAATATTGGACGGTGCTGCAATAATAGCTTTGACATGCTAAAAATGTCCTCAATATTTTCATAGTAATTCTAGTAAAATATGCAAGTACAAACCATGCACAGAGTCATCTCGTAATCTTAGAAACAAAAATACTTGAAGGTCAAAACCAAGATATTTTTTGCAAATTTCTGAAAGCAGTAAGTTGTCATTACTGAAATAGACATTCTCTACTTATACTTTCACTCACAATGGAAAGCTGGCATTACATGGGTCTTTTATATACAGATAGTGGCTGTGGCCTAACTATATAGGCTAGAAATGTTGTAAATTATATTTTGGGCTTCAAGGCCCAAGGAAAACGCAGCCCTTTTGCAGGGAAGATCTGTGTCTCCAAAGATGCCCGAGTAGCCCCCATATTTTTTTCTGCTAAATCATTGCACATGCTCTGGGCTGCCATCAGTTACCTGAGCTTAGAGACCAACTCACAATATACTGTTTATTCAGAATAGAAATGTCACAATATAAGGCTGATTGGTAATTAATACAGATAATTACTACATGGCAGCTCAGAAACCAGTGCATTTAGCATCAGGATTTCATAATCAGTCTTGTAGTTTCAGCTTATATTACAGGCAAACCTAATTTTCTGCTTGTAAATTTGCTTAGCTTCTCAACAGCTGCTCAGAGCCCACTGAGCATGTGAGTGTCACAGACACTTTCCAAGATGGTGACCCCCTGAGACAAGTTTGAAGTCCTGAATCATTGCTGCTATTGAGAAGCTGAAACTTTAGGCTGGTGCAATAAGTTCAGTATATAAAATATGGCATTTAACCATATTAATTTGTTGGGTTTAGCTTTACTTAAAGTCAAAAAAATATTGTTTTAAATACGATCTCTTACCTCAGCTGATATATGATACCCAGTTAGTTAAAGACAGTATTGGGCTGTGGATTTGGCCAAGAACCAACAGGTTTACAATAGTTATAAAGCAAACAAATGTTAGGCACTGTGTACATTTGGGGAACCCTTGATTCATTTAGCCTTATCTAGATTTCTAAATTCTGAGACTTCTGCATTATTTTCTATGATGGCAAAAGCACCACCTACACTGTTTATAATGACTAAAAGATATGGTATATTTTTCATACCATGGGCATACAAGGTATATTGATAGGCATGGTCCTTTGAGGTAGAACCACAATGATAGATGATTAAAACTCATGCAGGGGAATGTAATAAAAGTCGCAAAGAGTAAAACAATTCGCACCAATAAGACTAAAAATCCACATCTCGCAAAGTAATATTGTTCCTTAAACTGTTATTGCATTGCGAATTTTAATCGCGCATTGCGAATTTTAATTGCGCACTCATAAGAAGTGCTTGAAGGTGTCGTAATCTTTTGGAGCAAACATAACGACTTTTTCAGTAAGAAGTTTTATTACATTGACTGCGCATTGGCGCAAACTATAAAATTCGCAAACGGTTTTTCACTGTCGGAAGTGGTCGCTAAACAGTTTCCAGGTTCGCAAAAGCTATATTAAATTCGCACAAAGCAAAATTTGTTCGCGCAAAGGCATAACTTTTCGCATTGCGAATAGTTTTTCCGTTAGCGATTTTTATTACATTCCCCCGTTAATGATTAAAACCCTTAATGTACCCACATGCAATACATCATTTTGGTAATTATATGGCACACTTATTAAGAACAGATGCAAATGTTGTAGGTAATTTCCTTGTTCTTCAATGAAAGCAGGTTGAAGGTAGGAAAATTCCCTTGCAACAAATGCATGCATGTGGGTTGTCTAATGGTAGAAATCTACTCCTTCAGCTACCAGATCAAATGAGGAGCTCAAATGAGGTGATCTAAAGGGACATAGGAGAAAGGAAAAACCTTTACTTAACCAGGTTGGTTATTACATTTCCTCATGTGCCTCCGGGGGGCTTTTGAAACTACCTACTGATGTGACACATAGGACAACCTAATTCCATATATGAATAGAGTTAGGCCTGTTGCAGTGTATTATGATTGTTTTGGTCTCCTAAGGAGAACCACAGCCAGGGCTAGCATCAGAACCTCTTGTTGAGGCTACTCAGAAGAACTCTGCAATTTTCTTTCATTCATTTTTTCTTTCTTTTTGGAGGGAGGTTGTGGTGTGGAATGTCAAACTTCCCCTATTAGTGCTCTTACTGACAAATTTATAATCCTACATCTACTGCCTGAGGCTTATGGAGATAAATTTGTCCAAGGTCACAGAGAGCTGTCTCAGGAATCAAACTCAGACTTCCCTGATTACAATCTACTATTCCAGTACCAACTCTGAGTCACTTTTGTAGCTATAAAATATATGTGTTTTCAGAAAGAAACATACAAGCTTTATTCTTGCTTTTTCCAAACATTTATGGTTTCATTTATAGGTTTCTAGGGTACAACAAAAATAAAAATGTCCCTCAAAACAAGGCAAGGCAGACATTTCGTCCCTAAAACATACAAAAAAAATATCACCAGCTTTTAAAAAACAGAGCCAACAGAAGAGCTATCAATAGAAATGTGTAAATACTTTGTGGTTTTCATGGCTATGCCTCTTTTTATCTTTTGTGAATGCAAAACTATTAGCTACAAAAAGACAGGTATGCAAATCATTAACAAGAGATTCTGTTGACGTATTTATTATATTGCTTTAGACAAAGAAATTGTAATAGACGTGCACAGAATGACCTGGGAGAAGCTGCATGTTAATGTCTGTTCAAATAAATATTAAGGGTAAAAATACCATTATTTTGCTTTTTCCGCCTTAGTTCGTTCACTGGCTGACCACAACCTTTCTTATCTCCTTCAGATTCCCACCTGTAGTTTTTATAATTCCCTTACAAATAAGTGGAATTCAAGGTCTAGGTAATTCTTTGAAAATAAGCCAAAGAATGAACCTGCAACCATATAGAATGGGAGACCAGTAATGTGATAGCATAAGTTAAAAACAGCATATTGAAATTGGACTATATACTGATGTGCTGTATTTAGAAGTGGCTGGGTTGGACTAACTAGGACTGTGCTCAATCAATTAAATTTGGTCAGATGAAGCAGAATTTGAAAACTGTGTGTATAACAAGTGAAACATTGTCAATGCAGGATCCAATGGTTTTAGTCAGTTAACCTGGAAAATCATCACTTGGGATAAGGCATGGTCATGGTTTAAATATGTAATTAATTGAAATGACTATAGAGAAACAGGTTATGGCAGTTATAATGGCAAGTGCTTGTAATTGGTATAAGTGCAATAAGTGAAATATAAACAGCAATTGCGAATAAAGCCCCTCATCCAAACCCATTAATGAAAGCTCACAACAGCCTACAAAGACTATGAGCCAGTTTTCTTAGCCAAGTATAAAATAGGAGGGAAAATATTTCAAATAAATTCAGTGGAGAATAAAAAGCACTTTGCTTTGAAATGGAAGGAAAATAAAGCCCATGCAAGCGATGTGATTGCACTATAAGTTGCCAATTTATCTGTGAGTAGTTCCTTTACAGATGAAAGGAAACCAAAATACAGGGCAGATGTTGAAGAAACCACATTTAAGGTCTGTCACATACTGGCATTTTTAAAATGATTTTGGCTCATCCATTAAATAAGGTGCATTTTGCTTGATTTTGTACGAGGAAACATCAGGGAATATTTAAAGGCCAATTGCTGCCAATTAACTTTGATCAGGGAAGGTTGTATTGAATCTTTCAAATTCCTTCTTCTGTCTGAAATAACATACATTTCCAAGATCCAGCAAAACAGCAACCTGATGATTAATGCCTGTTGGCAGCAATACCACAGGCTCACAAGCTTGCCTAACGGCTGGGTTTTAAATAAACAGCTGTCCGTACCCCGGTGCGACTGAATGTGGCCTCATTCGTGAGCTCAAGTATAAAAGAAAAGTGGCTTTCTAAATAAAGTGTACTTGGGCTAATATGCCAATCATTCTGTGGCTATAGGCATGTTAGAGAACAGAAAATAGAAATATATCATGGTAAATATTGATCTTAATAATGTACAGTGTGACTTGACACCAGAAGTGAACAGCGTTACTCTATGAAAGCAGTTTGGCCTGCCAGCAGTGTGTACATTCCCATGGTAAACCAGAACCACCACAGAATGTTGGCGAGGACCAGCAGGTCCATCAAAGCACAAAGTGGCATCCACTGTGTTAGAATCTGTATTCATCTTTAAAACTTGAACTGGTACTGTATCTTAAAGGGATACTGTCATCGGAAAACATGTTTTTTTCAAAACGCATCAGTTAATAGTGCTACTCCAGCAGAATTCTGCACTGAAATCCATTTCTCAAAAGAGCAAACAGATTTTTTTATATTCAATTTTAAAATCTGACATGGGGCTAGACATTTTGTCAATTTCCCAGCTGCCCCCAGTCATGTGACTTGTGCCTGCACTTTAGGAGAGAAATGCTTTCTGGCAGGCTGCTGTTTTTCCTTCTCAATGTAACTGAATGTGTCTCAGTGGGACATGGGTTTTTACTATTGAGTGTTGTTCTTAGATCTACCAGGCAGCTGTTATCTTGTGTTAGGCTGCTATCTGGTTACCTTCCCATTGTTCTTTTGTTTGGCTGCTGGGGGGAAAAAGGGAGGGGGGTTAAATTACTCTAACTTGCAGTACAGCAGTAAAGAGTGATTGAAGTTTATCAGAGCACAAGTCACATGACTTGGGGCAGCTGGGAAATTGACAATATGTCTAGCCCAATGTAAGATTTCAAAATGAAATATAAAAAAATCTGTTTGCTCTTTTGAGAATTGGATTTCAGTGCAGAATTCTGCTGGAGCAGCACTATTAACTGATTCATTATGGAAACATTTTTTTTCCCATGACAGTATCCCTTTAAAGGCAACTGCAGGCGCAGTTCTCCAGTCTTTGCAATTTTTCTAGAAGAACAACATAGATCAACATACAGCTTCAAAATATGGTGTATAAAAAGATGCTAACTATATACACAGAAGTGAATATAGCAAAAATCTGTAAAGCCTGAAACGTCTCATGTGCCATAAGAATAGACAGACAGTTGCCAAATAAGTGATAAGACCACAACTTGCTTACTGGACTGCTACACAAAATCTTCAAGGACCCCCAAACCTTGCAGAAGATTGGAGAAGTTATGTATCAGTCATATTATGTCATATATTTTTTTAACGTAGAAGATTGTGGTGATCTTTATGCTATAAACACAAAGGGGACCCCTACTTCACTGGCTTTAAGTATTCTTAAAGCCATATGACAACTGGTAGGAAGCTGCCTTTGAGGAACCCTTGAGATTTGTGGCTTTTTAGCACCCATAGCTTTTCCTGAAGCTGAATACTACCATGTGAATCTGGTGCTTCTAGCCTTATGATCTACCCACAGTGCTTTATAGTATCTGGTCCGATTTAATAATCCGTGTACTGCATTTGCATGCCCTCTTAATGTCGCAGAAGACTGAGTAGTGCCACGCAACTATTTGTCAATAAGCACAGCTTGATACGGAGGCTGAAGTAGACTGGAATGAATTACAACAAATGTTTTATAGATATATATACTCAGGAGTAAATGGAAGTTCTAAAGTAGCAATAGTTTATTTTTCAGGCTGCAGCTCCATGTTTAATGATGTTAATAAGCAGGGCAGTAGGGCTGCCATAACTTATTCCTGATATTAGAAGTTTCAGCATGCAGAGACAAAATTTTGTTTAGCATTTTTTTTATAGATGTAAAGTAACACTCAGGAACAAAAACGCAGAAAAATAACATTTGTGCCTGTTAATTTATCATGTGGCACCTACCTCTAAGTCGTTGAAGAACAAATGTGTGTCGGCCAAATTGAATATCATTTCCTCCATGCGAAGTCCAAGCGACACTGAAGTAGGTGGATCCTTGAAAGAAGAAAAATGTCAACATAAGTTTAGAACTAACTGGTCAAGCCCACTCTGCATACTGATATTCATGAATGACAACATAACAGACTACGGATATTTATTGTATTTATTTATTATATACGGATGTTTATTTCTTCTTGCTGAGATTCTTTTGGATCAGAAACAACCAGCAGCTAATTTAAGTATGAAAGTGTTTTCATTATTTCACTAGAACTGCCAGAATATGCCTGACAGCAGACTGGCCGCAACTTAAAGGGATACTTTCCCCAAAATGCTTCAGTTAATAGTGCTGCTCCAGCAGAATTCTGCACTGAAATCCATTTCTCAAAAGAGCAAACAGATTTTTTTATATTCAATTTTGAAATCTGACACGGCGCTAGACATATTGTCAATTTCCCAGCTGCCCCAAGTCATGTGACTTGTGCTCTGATAAACTTCAGTCACTCTTTACTGCTGTACTGCAAGTTGGAGTGATATCACACCCTCCCTTTTCCCCCCAGCAGCCAAACAAAAGAACAATGGGAAGGAAACCAGATAACAGCTCCCTAACACAAGATAACAGCTGCCTGGTAGATCTCAGAACAACACTCAATAGTAAAAACCCATGTCCCACTGAGACACATTCAGTTACATTGAGAAAGAAAAACAGCAGCCTGCCAGAGAGCATTTCTCTCCTAAAGTGCAGGCACAAGTCACATGACTGGGGGCAGCTGGGAAATTGACAAAATGTCTAGCCCCATGTCAGATTTTAAAATTGAATATAAAAAAATCTGTTTGTTCTTTTGAGAAATGGATTTCAGTGCAGAATTCTGCTGGAGCAGCACTATTAACTGATTCATTTCGAAAAATAAATTTTTTCCCATGACAGTATCCCTTTAACATCTCTTAAGTTCAATGGACGTGCCAGTAGGCGAGGCATTGTTTTTGTCACTAATGACCCGTGAGAGACTTGGAGTGCCTTATATATTGAAAATAGTAAGCACAGATGATCTCTTGTCTTTAGCTGCATGGATTTTGTGGTCATGCCCTGACTGCACCCCTTAATGATTTAAAATTGTTTGGTGGTGAGTGCAACTTGTGCATAGCGGCACCCAATTATGGTGCCTTTTTCACTCGCGTGACCCTGTGTTCAGTATTGCATACAAATGGCAATGCACAAAGTCAGTTGGTGTTCACTTATGCAGATGTATCACTGAGGAAATGCTGCAAGTTTGCCTTTGGTGGCACTCACTGTTGTGGTTGCAGGTAAGTGAAACATCAGGTGCCCTTCTACTGAATTTATGTCATATGCCATAATAAAGAAGTGGGACAATCAAAGGTAATATGCGATTACTTAAACAACGCTAACAATGATTCTCCGACTAAATTTGTTATGAGAATTAGGAAAGAACTATAAACCTTTTTAATTTGCTGCATGGAACAAGAATAAGTTATTTGACATCAATAGAATCTAAGTGTTCTCTAGCACATAAAACATCACTAAATATGTACACCCTTATATCCAGTAAATTTAAGAGAAGCCAAAATTGCACTCCCTTAATCAAATTTATTTTATAGGTTATGGATATTCCAACTTAATCAAAGGACTAAAAAAAAGCTGTAAAGAATTGCCACCATTATTTGGCCAAGGCCACCCACATAGAGTAAGGTCTTTTGTTTGCGATTAACGTATAACACACTTTATGTTCTCGGAAGAAATTGCCGTATCAACTAGCTCCTTGCTCAGCTAATAAAATAAAAACCCAGTGTCCAAAGTTGTGGTTTCCAAATTTAATGCAGATGTTTGTCATGTTTTCATTTGTATAATGCTTTCAGGGTTGTTATACATTGAACATACACTCTGAGCTCTACTTATACATGTTGGATTATGCATTTGGCAGTGTTTAAGATAAAAAAAACTACAAATAAATACCTCTTTTATTTTAAAGGAAATATTTTAGCGAATTTGCTGAATTTCTAGGATCCACTGTTTTGCATTTGCTTTTAAAGAATTTACATTTGAAGCATATATAAGAGCAAAAGCTCTTGCCACATGTAATTATGATAATACTGTAGCCACCCATTTTAACTTGAGGAATACATACTAATAAAAAAATTACTGTAAACCTCTTTTTCTTTTACAAAACATCCTTTACCATGTTAGCAAAAAATATTGTTGTGTAGTGTCAGTCCCTTTTGCTATATTTATTTGGGGGTATATTTATTAAAGTAAATCTATTAAAAAAAAGTTTATGTGGAAACAGTACAAATAGGACAATGTGCAGTGACAGTATAAGTTTGAAGTCTGGGTTTCCCATGAATTTACACACACGGGTTAATTTCATCAGCGGCCAATATACATGGCAGCATGTTTTTGGAATGTGCGGCAAATACACCCAGACATTAGAAAAAGATACAAACTCCCCACAGACAGTGCCAAAGCCGAAATTGAAACAGGATCTAAGACCTTTCTATATAGGCTTCCTGGGGCAGCAGCTTTAGGGTGCCTATATCAATAAACACTCTTTAAAAAATCACCCTCTAAATTGCTGCTAGGTAGTAATCCAGCAGCAGTACTGAGCCAAATGGCGGATACCCCATTGCAATTAGCGCATGCACAAAAATGTATTTTATTTGAGGAGGACAGGCAGAGGGCCAGTACCTACTGCAGTGCTGGATTAGTGGATCTAGGACCCTAGTGCTACAAAGCTGAAGTGCTAAACACTGAGCCACCATACAGCCCCCAACTAGTCACCAATTAAGCATAATAAGTCTAGTGTAGTTACAATGCTGAATTTTAATATATTCAAGTGCTGGAGTCCATTTTCCCCATATTATTGCAATATGTGTTAATATTGTAGAGGTGAAGTTGACTTTATTGGGGAAAGGTAGAATCAGAAAAGTGACCAAAAAGTTCCCCCTCCACCACTTTCAAAAAAATAGGCAAAACGGACAAAAGAGCAAAATCTCTATGTTGTACAGCAGAAGTGCATAAAATGGTTTAACGCTTTAATGTATTTGTAAAGAATTCTTTTCTAGCCCTAATAATTTTTAGGTTTGAGTTTGCAAAAGAGAATTTAGTATAAAATGCAATTATGGCTGAAAGCTGCTACACATCTCAAACGTGCTGAGGACTTTGCTGGGATGGGCAGGCTGACTTCAGGAAGACTGATTTGTACTTGTTCTTACTAGCAATTATGCTAAAATAACATATGCAAATTACTGTACCAACCAATATGATAATTTTAGTATGAAAACAAGAAAAAAATCAAGCCATGATTTGAAGGGCAGTTTATGTTGTTATGAGATGCAAACCTGTATTGAGGTGTTTAACTTGCAGCCCTTTAGCAGCTCTAAAATAATATTTTCTGGAAGTTTGAGGGTTGCAAGTTGACCATGTCTGTGTGGATAAAGATGCACAATGAAAATAGAAGCAACTTGTCCCTTTTGTCAAGCAGCAGAAAAAGTAGCAAATGTTTAAAAACTTAAAATGTAATGTTTTGTCTCTGTATTACATGCAGTTTAGAATTACTGAAAAATAGCCCGGTTAAAATGTATTGCTGTTTTCTTTTTTAAAGATAAGAACAGATACAGTATAACACCCCTAAAATACACTTTATGGAACGGTAACACCAAAAAATTTAATTGTTTTAAAGGAATGACAATATAATGTACTGTTGCCCTGCACTGATTAAACTGTTGTGTTTGCTTTAGAATCACTACTATAGTTTATAAAAACAAACTGCTGTGTAGCCATGAGGGCAGCCTTTCAAGCTGGGAAAAATTAGAAAAGGCACAAGAAACACACCAGATAACAGATAAGCTCTGTAGTATACAATGGGATTCTTCAGAACTTGTCTGTTATCTACTGTGTATCCTGTGCTTGAATGACTGCCCCCATGGCTACACAGCAGCTTGTTTATATAAACTGTAGTTGTGTTTCTGAAGCAAATACACCAGTTTTAGGGTAAGGCCACACAGGCACATTCGGGGGGATTAATCACCTTCTTCGGGGCGACAATCTCCCCAAAATGCCTTCCCCTACCTTCCCGCTGGCTATAATGAAAAATGGCACTCGCGACGCTACCTTTCCAAAGTCACCGGAAGTTGCCTCACGAAGAACTTCGGGCGACTTCCGTGAGTGCCATCCAGCTGTCGATTCTAGCCGGCGGAAAGGGCAGTTCGAGGAGATTGTCGCCCCAAAGAAGAGGAGATTTGTCGCTGGGACGACTAATCTCCCCGAATCTGCCCATGTGCCCTTACCCTTACCATTGCAGGGCATCAGTACATTATATTGTCATTCCTTTAAAACAATTTAATTTTTTTGGTATTGCTGTTGCTTTAAGAATGAAAAACCTATTTTCAACTATCATAAAAAATTTGTACCACTTGTGCTGAGCCCAAATATAAACTCCCACATTATTCAATTGTTTTTAAAAATGTAATATATCTGCACAAATGTAAAATATACAATTTATTTATAACAAACTCTCCATCAGAAATGTAAAATTTAGTTAATCTAACCTGCAAAAATTCAGGTTTTTGAAATAACAAATAATACAAAATATTTTCTAAATCTACATATGGTTAAAGTGAATCTTGAATTGGTTTCCGAAAACCTTCATCATTGTTTTCAAAACTAAGGGTAACAGCACATTTTTCTAATCATTCTTTTTCTCTGAAGTCTCTGTACACAAGTGTGAGTGACTATTAGACCACAGCTTCACTGCTTGTCCACCTGTCTCAAACTGTCACTTCTCTAAATGGAGTGCCAGCATATTTCTACCATCACAGCACAACTGAGAAGCAGCTGTTTTTTAACATCAGAATGAGAGGTGAAGCTGTTAAAGAAAATCTTATTTCTGTTAATCAGAAAGGATCAACACAGCAGTCTTGTGGGGCGTCTACCACTAGTTATAGAAAAAATCTCAAAATAACAGTTCTTTCCCCTAATATTTGGAATTCTAATCAGAAGGACTTGTGGATGAAAAAAAAAAAAAATGTATCCGTATACAAAATGTTTTACTTCTTAGTTTCTCAGTTATGTCCCCTTTCTACCGTTATTATGGAAGACAGGAATTTGCATAGGACAAGGTGTGGGAAAGCACAGCTGCAATTTATGCACGTGAGCCCACTGGTTTCTAATTACACCCTTGGTCTATACATCATGGCCTACTGCCCCTTCTCTCAGAACCTTGTGATTTCTTGAGAGATTCCTACTGACGGTGAGTCCTACAACCATGATCTCTGTGCTTGGAGAACATGTTTCAAACCTTTTGTTTCAGAGAACAACAATAACCAGAACACAACCAACTCTTCACCTTTTTGGTCCAGTCATATTTGAAGTTAAGCATATATAATTGAATCATTAATATATAAATTAATAACTTAACAGCATGACCCGTGTTCAATTTCTACAGCAGCCATTACTAAACAAAACAGTTTTAGTTTTACAAGGAATTTCCTTGATATCATAACACCAATTTCTTTTAGAAAGAGGGTTTTAGGGTGCCTGTGTTCATTTTCCGTGTAATCTTGAACCCAATGTACCTTTTTTTGGCCATGTGCACAGAAATGATGTGCAGCAAGATGAGTGGGTCTTAATAAGTGTTAATTATAATGAGTATGGGCACATGACTTGGAAAATTGACTTAAGCAAATTTCAATGTGCTCTAGTGAAAAGCTGCCCCCACATTTATGGTATAAATTCTATACAGCATTTGTCTTTATGCTCTGCTAAGCATAAAAAAACTAAAAATATGTTTTAATATTTAAAAAATATGTGTTTTTTTTAAATGTTTTAAATGTTAAAAATAAATAATAATAGTGATTTGAAAGATACTTTGCTTTTAAAGAACAAAAACAAATACCATGGCAATAACTGCTTGCCATTAGGGTCATATATTCTGCCTTTTATTTTACCATTGTCTGAAGGAACCAGGTATCATCAAGATCAATGTGAATAGACTGCACTCACTCTTTCTCCGCACAACAGTAGCAATTACCACTAATTTGAAGATTGCTGGTGCATTAGGCAAAATAAGTACTGTCTAATGAGATAAGAGAGTCCTCCAGCTATCTCCACCCCCCTTTTAGCAACAGCAGCACACATGATTATTGGGCGGATAATTGACCTTTGTCTTATTCATTCCAGAGCTTCAGACAATCATTAGCTAAGAACGGATTTAAAGATGCCCCACCTGTTCTTCCAGAAACAGGCAAATAGAAAGGAAGAGAGAAAAATATGTATTTTTTTTTTCAGCCAAAAAAATGGCTTTAAATACAGCTCCAGTGAAAACTTAATGCATTCCTTATCGAAGCCATGTGCCAAAAACCTTTCTTGGAATACAAGAAAATAGCACTTTAAAACAAATATCAATTTTATAAAGTGTTAAGAAAACGTTCAAAAAAGCTGAGAAACTGACTATTAAGAAAAGCATATAATAATAACAGGCATTAACTTTATAATTAACTTAGGGAAGGTGACTAAAAACTCTGTTTTAGAGACATATGGTTAAAAGCCCATTGGTCTTTGGTTCTCACCCCTCCCCCTCCTGTACTTTACCATATGCTGCTAAAAGTTTTGTCTCAGCAATTTCATTGGGTGCAGAGAAGCATTTAGCTACATCTCACCTCGGGTGTACAACAACTTATTTCTAACACTCAGCTTCTGCCTGTAAGTGTTTATAAATATAGAATAATAAACTCTATATATAGAATAGAATCATGGGATTGGTACCGATTATACTGCTGATATGCGTTTCATTTAACAGGATTATTCAGATGCTAATCTGTATATACTTTTCAGATATTCTGGATCCACTCAATAAGGCTTGCTGCAAGTGTATACTGTACTTTGGGTTCTGTGATGGTTCAGCCCCTGATTTCATCTATCAAGCAATTTTATCATTGGATATCAAACCAAGCAATCTTTTCTTACAATAGAATGTTATATCCCCTAAGAGTCATTGAGATGGATTTCATTCTTATGCCCTGGTTTGATAGTATAGGTTACCACTAGCCCTTCAGACTACAAATATCACAGTAGAGGAAGTTGAATTTAACATCCAGAGGAACTCCAGATGCCCATCACTGCCTTTTACTGTCTTAAAGGACCACATTGCCAACCCAGAAATTTCATTCTATGGCAAGATTTAAGATGGCCATACATTGACAGATAAGCATATTTATCAACCTTGCCAAATGAGTGGATCAAAGCCTGATTTGATCACCCATTCACAAAACCAACAATTCGATCATATGTTGGATGAGAACTGCATTAACTCTCCTCTCCTATTTTCATACCTTTCTGATTGCCCTCTGGACATTCTTTTCCCAAATATTGGTTGGGCAGGTCCATCGGTGTGCCCAATATATTGGCCAACCCAAAAGGGCCACATATTTTGGAGAAAAGTGATAACAAACTCAGAAAGGGAATGTGCTTTGCTGAAAAGGTGGTGGATGCCTAGTATAGATTTCAAAAAAACCAGATAAGAGCCACCAGGACCTGCTGACCAATGAACAAAAATAGGCAACCCTTCCATTCTCTGTTTTTCGTTTTACTACTTAAATGGATACTATCATCTGGAAAGATATTTATGGCAATAATAAATAAATAATAACAAATAAATAAAAAGCAAGGAGAGCTAAAAACTGGTAAAATGATACTGTAATCATATACCCTATTAAGAGAAAATATGCCTTCCTTTTCTCCCTTAAATAATGTATAAATGGTACATAAACACTATCTGAACTTCCAGATACAAATATAAATGTATTACTTTTTAAAACAGATACACCTGATTTCCCGGATTAAATGGAAACTGTGATACTCTAATGAATCTACATAGGTAATTCTTCACAGTGAGGTTGTGGAGTGCACTTCCGGATGTTGTTGTGATGCTGATTCTATTAATACCTTTAAGAGGGGATTGGATGATTTCTTTGACAGGCATGATATCCAAGGCTATTGTGATACTAAACTTTACAATTAATATAGATATTGGTATATGTAGTTTATGTAAGTGTAGATGGGTACGTGTAAGTGTGTGTATGTATGTATGGGTTTCATTTGGAGGGGCTGAACTTGATGAACTTTTTTCTTTTTTCAACCCAACTTAACTATGCAACTATGAGCCATTTCCCAATACACCCTGAACTCACAGTGTAATACAAACCCTCACTCACCTTGTACTATTGCAAAATTAAAGATTCTATCAATTAAAGTCCCAAATGGCACAGATTCTATGGAAAGCAGAATCCAACACAATGGTGCAGGAAGATGAGGAAGAGGGTTGCATTACACTGTGAGCTTAGCGGGTGGGGGACTAATTCCTGTGAACAGAGACACACTATCAAGATTTCCTTTTAATCTATGGAATCATGTCCCTTAGACTTCTGTAACATTTTGGCACATTTTAGGTAAAATCATTTTGATGTTTCATTTTCTAGTTTTTATTATAAACACTTTTTAAAAAAATAAACATGACAATTCTTTATACATTCCCCTTTAAATATAATTCATTATAAAATCTGTACCGTTTCTGAAATAATCAAATTACTTTTCACTCTCCCCTTCAGCAATCTATCTACAGGAGTACAGGGACTAGTCCGATTGTCATCTTGGAGTCAGGAAGGAATTGTTTCACTTCTAATGCAAATTGAAGAGGCTTCAATTTGTTGTTTTTGCCTTCTGCTGGATAAACTAGCAGTTAGGCAGTTTATACATCGAGTTAAAAGGTTGAATTTGATGGACATGTGTCTTTTTTCAACATAACTTACTATGTTACTATGTTAAAAAAGACAATTAGATCAAATATATCATTGGCCTTTGCTCCCTTTGCCTAGATGACGTATTTGCTTTAACTGTCCATTATAATTCACTGGCGCCAACTCTATGCCTGTATGTTGAGACAGAGACTGCTTGGAAGGTGATAGAGAAGATGTTGGTTATCTTAGCAGTGTTTTATTGATTATATTTAACATATTTCTTATTTACATCAAATGATGCTGAAATTAAATGTTTTGTTTTTATGATAGTTCCCTTTGATGATTCATAATAAATAAAAATGTATAAATATTAAGGATGCAAATTGTGCCCTACTGAAAGCAAAAACATTTTGAAAATGATTTGAGAAGGGTGGTTAGTATTTAATGCAGATAATCTATCCTCTATTCTAAGATGAAATAAAATCATCACTGTGCACGAGGCTATGCTTTTGCACCAGCTGAATATATTTCATACAAACCTATAAATAACACAAATACAAACCTAAACTCCCCATTTTGTTAGCAGCACCAGAAATGAACAAAGTGCCTTAACATTTATTAAAAACCTTCTTGAAAATCTGAAGGCAGTCAAAGCTTGCTGTTACATCCATAAATAAATATTATTTTCCGACCAGTTTGTAAAAACCCAAATATTTATATTGAAAACTGAACGTATACAACAAAAACTTACAAATATTTAGAACTGAGAATAAATGTTACTACAGATAGATATTGCATGCAAAAAGTAGCATGGTTTCGAAATATATGTAAACATTATATATGTTATGAATATATTTGTAGTATAAATAAAATATATATTTATACAGTTATTTCTGCCATTTTCCCACACCTTAGTATAGAGCAGGTATTTGATGGTAAAAACAAAGTATAGTAGGGAGGGATAGTGGAAATCATTTTTAGATTGATAATTATCGCTGGCATATCCAATAGGAAAATCAATGTAGAAAATATCACCTCCAAGCTGATACATTATGTTACATTCTGTTAAGATTTGGGGAGGGGGGCATCTAACACTGTCCATTCTAGTAGCGCTGCTGCCAAGCATGATAAAATGTAATGGTTAACTTTTTACTCAGCTAAATATTCAAGTGTCTGACGAATTTTTTAAACAAGAACATTTAAACAAAAATACATCTTCATGGCACATCACTATGTAAAACCCCACATAACCAACTGCAAAACTGCTGACTACATTCGCTGCTCCGACCCTATGAATAATTGCTGAGAAAATATACCAAGAAAAGTGATATGAAACCAACTGTAAGAGAATCTCGCTTTGTGGCCAAAGGCTCCTGAAAAAACTTGTTTTTTTTTTACATTAAATATACTTTGCTATTTAGAATGATGCTTTAAACCAGCTTTAAATATAATATACTCTAAATCCAAATTTAATGGCAAGTACATGATATCTGCCCTTTGCTATGACCCAAAAAAACATTTATGATCTTTTGGGTTTGCATAAACTACAGGTATGGGACCTGTTATCCAGAATGCTCGGGACCTGCGGGTTTCTGGATAACGGATCTTTCCATAATTTGGGTCTTCATGACTTAAGTCTACTAGAAATTCATTTAAACATTAAATAAACCCAATAGGCTGGTTTTGCTTCCAATAAGCATTAATGATATCTTAGTTTGGATCAAGTACAAGCTACTGTTTTATTATTACGGAGAAAAAGGAAATCATTTTTAAAAATTTGGATTATTTGGATAAAATGGAGTCTATGGGAGACAGTCATTCCGTAATTCGGAGCTTTCTGGATATCGGGTTTCCAGATAAGGGATCCTATACCTGTAGTACCTTTGCGCCTCTTGTAAGCTTAGTGGGCTATATTTTCTCAGCCTCACTAACTAGCAGAAGGGACAGAGGGACAAAGGTCCTGCAAACCCAAAAGACCCTCAATGACCTGCCAGACACAGCAGTCATGAGGTTTGCACTGGGCAGAGCACAGACAGTCATACAAGCACTAAAAGGGAATAAGTACAATAAAAAGTGTTTGCACTGGACTTATATTATAACAGTTATAATTGTAATATAATGCAGAACAGTTCAATTGAACACACTTTATAATTTATCAGCCCTCTTGAAGCTGTACTGTAACAGTCAATCAAGAAATTACATTTTTAACTTAAAGAATATGTAGAACACCATTTTAATATAAGGCCTATAACACTGGCTCGTGTTGAACATATATGAATATTGCCTGCACTATGGGTTCCTGCTCACTTTTTAAAAGACGTTTGAATACAAAGGCTTCTTTAAGAAACAGTGCTGGACAATAATATTTAGTTTCAGTGATTTTAAAGAAAAATAATGGTACCCAAATACCAGGCCTTGCAAGGAATGTTCCATAAACATGCCTGGTATGCAGTGTCTCTCAACTAGGCTTCATACACAAAACATATGGGATATATTTATGAAAGGGAAAGCGGACTGTTCACCACAGTTTACCAGAGGCGGTTTGCAGTGTAGCCATTTGATAAATATTCCTTATATTCTTGACTTCGTCTGCACGGATGTTTACCATTTTCAGTCCCTCATTGCCTCTCACTCTGCCTTGCAGAGACAATTTGGATTCATGGAAGTCCATGAACATTTATGGCAGAAAAAGGAAGCACTGCTATCACTTAGAATGTTTTGGAACTCTTTGGAATGTTGTTCGATCGACACTAAGTAGCAGAATTCTGTAACCACAATACAAACGTTGCGCACATTGACTTTTACATTACACTCACCCTTCCATATTTGTTAGCATAGGATCCTGTCAACAACGAGTGGAAAACAATGATTGTCTCATCCAGATCCCAAATGAAAACTCTCTGTGAGCACAAAGCAAATAAACAGTGACATTAATATGTACTGCAAGGCAATAATAACTCCCATGACTGTTAATACATAAATGCATATTAAATAACCATGAAAATACAGAGCAGGTATATTGCAAGAATTAGTGACCATAACAGGTGGGCTTGACTGTTAAATTTACACACTATCCTGACCAGAGAACCTACAGGCGCCTTCCTACCATACATACTTCAGATACTCCAAACTTACAGCATACCACAAACAGTTGAGCTGTTGGAGGAATTCCTGGAGTTGTACATTAGGAGAACTGGAGGTAGCCTGTACATGAATAGCTCAAAACTGCTCTAGATCTACAGCTATGCAGAGAATATCTGACTATGAAAAGTCATTGTTGGACAACAAATAATAAAACCTCAAAACCAGGGATTCTGTAAAAAAAAAAAAGCAAGCAAGTCTTTTTATTCCACAGTTAATTTTTAAAGTATGATGGCATGGATGATGAAAGCTTTTCAAGAAAACTAGATCACAGATACTAGGGCAATGCTTTAACAATGGCACCATTCTCCAATATCTAAAATCTCAAAGAATCCTATGGTTGCTTGATGCTTTAAATAGTATAGATTGGTATCATTTGGTGCCATGACTGCAAATAAATGCCACCAGCTTCCAGAAAGTATTTTAAAATGGGAATTTCCACTTTAAATGGTAAATGAAGCCTAAGGCACAAAGCCAAAGACGTGGGGTATGTCTTGGGTTTTTGGGCCTAGTAATGACCCAATAGGTGCTTATTTTATTTGTAGATTATGCCTTCTTTGTGCAACTAGTATGAAATGGAGCTGCACTGATGCTTGTATTTATGGACTGCAACCCACGTGTCCCTTATCATGTGCCTATTTTCTGTGTCTTTTATGTTAGTGGCGAATGTCTCAGCCAATGCAGTAGATATAGCCACAAACAAAATGGCAACATGCAACGATGCATGTCCGCTGTACACAATACCTTATGCTCTCTGATTAAAATAAATAAATATCTACATATTATGTGTAAACTATGTTATTCATTATAAAGCACAATGCCTAAATGCTTCAAAGAAATCGAAAGCATCTGTAGCAATGTTTAAGGACTGATTCATTTTGAAATAAGAATCAAATCCTTATTAATTATACTGTACCTTCATTTTTTATTTATGAAAGTGCAACCAGTTCTAATCATTTTTTAATGGCATCTCACATTGTTACAAACATTGTGTTTATGTAAAGTATCACGTTGCTTTATGACATACTTCAAGGTCAGAATCTGGAGGTGGGGAAGGGTTGTTGTTTCTCCTGCCTCGTCCCCGTGACTTTCCATCTGAACTGCGCTGCAATCGATCTGAATCTGAATCTTTAATAGGCGTTGATGGACTGTGGATAGTGCTGTATTCGGCTAAAAAAGGAGGAAAAAAATCACTTGCTTATTTATGCTCTGAAAGACATTTCTTTACTAGTAAATTTGGAATATATTACTCAGCATTTATGGTACATTGGAGCCAGTTTAAAATAGATGTGTAAATGTACATAGAATTATAAAATTCTATGTGCTCCCTCAGAGATTTCCTGACCAGAAACACGGCAGCTCTCAGGAAGAAGTATGAAAGCAAAAAACAGAACTTTGCCCATTAACTGGCTCATGTATGGTTTGTTTGTATGCCTCATGAATCTTAGGACCCCAGGGGGGGCGGTCCTTATATCTTAAAATGACAATTTTCTATATAGGATTACCCAATGGAAAATACTACTAAAAAAGCATGTTATTATAAAAATGGTTTATTTACATGAAGCAGGGTTTTACATATGAGCTGTTTTATTCAATATATTTTTTTATATACCCCCATTGTTTGGGGGTATAGTTTTCCTTTAAAGTGTCAAACTTTGTGCTTCATATTACTTAAAATCTGCTACTAGTAAAAAAAAAAAAATCGACATTGTTTAACTTTCTACATAAAACTATCATTACACCGAGAAGACAAACCATTGATTTTAATTGAATACTGTCCCTTTAAAAAGCACCTGTGGCTAAACTAATCATTAACACACAGGGAGCAGTCTTCCCCGGCAGACATGCACACTGCTCTCCCCACCATAACATACGTTTTGCTTTAAGCTCTTTAAAACTGGAATGAGAAAACTTTCATGCCACAAGAGTCGTGTTTCATAGACAGGCTTGTGACTACTTATTATGGAATGTACAGTTTTTCACAGCCAACTGTACCACAAGCATCCAGTGTGTTCACGAAATGCTCCTTGCAAACATAGCCAGCAGCAAGCAAAAAGTTTCATCACAAATGTAAAAGGCCCATAAGAGATGTATGAAACCAAGTATGGGGTATCTGGTGTGCTCAATACTTTGTAGCCCCCTTTTAGGTCCATTCCTTCCAACAAAAGGGAGAGAGATAAACTTGAAGGCCAAATAATTAAACATAAACACAGGTTTACACCAATTTAGTACCCCAATATATTTGCCATTATTCTAGCAGCAATGGAACAATCAAAAGTAGTTGCTGATGCCTCATGAAGAAACTTCTGGCGACTTCGGAAAAAGAAGCGCTCAGCCTCTGATTGCCATCCCGCCTGCGATCTACATTCTAGCTGGCGGGAGTCAGTTCGGGGAGATTGTAGCCCCGAAGAAGAGGAGATTTGTTTCCGGTCGACTAATCTCCCCGAATCTGAGCGTGTGCCCTGACCCTAAAGGAGACAATTTTATGACTACATTGATCCATGAAAAACCTGTGGCCAATAGTTGGGCCAAGGGCAGGACAGAGCTGCCAGTATCACAGTGTATGGTGAGGGGAACTCAAAAGCAGTCCTGCTACTTATGACTTGAAGTCAAGTGTTAACTTGCTTTTACAAGCTCCATTTCCTGAAATATGACAGATCTTAGCAGGCTAAAAGGAAACATGTTCATGTGTGTCTTGAAAGCAAGTGCTACAGCTCTGTTTAATAAGAGAACTGAATAGACCCATGCTAATACCTAAACAACTATCTACTTTTTGCACCCGTTGATTTGACTAATCAGGCTACGTGATTGTAAAGAAATGTTTGGCAAATACAAATCACAGGGTTGCACTGATTTCTGGGTAATTGCATTTAAACTGCACTGATCCTCATTCATTCCTTACACATGTGTTTTTAATATGGGCCCCTCTGATTTAGGCTATGCGGTAAGCCTAGCTAACATATGACATGTTCTATCTGGAGAACAGGAACCTGTCACATAATACAAGAAAATTACTCCCGCTGACCTGCCTCCCTACTTTAAGGGCTTGTTAAATCATGTATTGCACAACACTAGTGAAAGGACAGACATTATCTATTTTTGGAATGGTATTCTGCAGTGCCTTCCCTTCTTTGTTTGTCTGATAAGCCTGATATATATATAATGATGGCAAGGCAAACATGGATTAGAAGCAAATACAAAAACCCACAGCTAGGAAAAATGATGTTTCATGGCAGGATTTCTCCTACTCATCCCCAAACCCTATTTAAAATCCCCTTGTTGGGCTATTAAAGCTTTTACTTGTAGATGAATGAGAGCATGCACAGAAACATTTCTTGTTTTAAAGAAGGAAACTCATGAAATATACTTTCTATAGGAATGAAGTCCAGCATTGGGTATTGTCTCCTTCCTTAAAACCTTTGTTTGAATATATGTGGTTGATAAAGTCGTAATCTTGCTCAAGTAAAATGAATAATCCTGCACACCAATATACACCTAATTACCATTACATCTTTCTATTACAAGGTGTCAACCCCAAGATGTCAGCAGGTTGGTCTGTTCAGTATTCCTGCTCCCTTCCAGCTTTTCAGCCATGAGACAGTCAGCATGAAATGTGACTCTGCTAAAGAGCCATCTCAATAGAGACAGCTATGTCTATAGAGCCATTTAATTCAGTCAATTTTATTATCCAATGGCATGTTGACAACCTTATTTATTACATTTGTCAACTGCAGTCTGATTGGTTGCTGTGGATTCGACTAGACCTAGAGCAAACATATTAAATACTTTATTCTCCCTCAGCCTTCAAATATATTAAAATATAATCAAGTTATAGATATCAGGATATCGGTGACCTGATTGAGGAAAGTTGCACCCTTTTCCTGAACCAAGCGGGCAGAGCGTTTTTGGATAATATATTTCCTAGATATTAAAATATCTATGGGACAGGGAGTTGCATCTGAATAATATATGTGCATGTTTTATTGAGTGGCCTATGTTCTTAAATATATTGTAAACAGAAGTGATGCTCACCAACCCTTAGGACTCAAATAAGGTGCTCTTTTTGAACTCTGGGCTTGGACGCAAGTTTTGATTGCCTAAAAACCTGAAGTCCCCTGTAGACGTCTAGTCCACATAGAGGCCACCAAATTTCCAATCACATAATTTTGCATCCCCTGGGATGTTTTTCATGCTTGTGTTGCTCCCCAACTCTTTCAACATTTAAATGTGGCTCACGGGTAAAAAAAAGTAGGGTACAACTGGTATAGAAGGTTTAAAATGTGATGTTACCTGTTGAGTGATCTGTAACAGCTTGGCTGGTGATTCCAGATGGGGGATCCTGTAGCTGGTAGGTTGCAGTAGTTGAGGGAGTGGTCGGGCTGGTGTTACTGCTTGTCATATAATGTGAAGGATACGGCGAACTGTTATAATATTGTGCATACTGGCCCTGGCCAAAACTGGGATAAGCTGGATATTCCTACCACACAAAAAGCAAAATATAATGTTTTTATGAAACTTATCACTACTTTTTAGAAAAGATTCCAAAACATAACTGCAAACACATGTTAACCATTCAGCAACTTTTCATGAACATCTTACTCCACATGGAAAACATTGGCTCGGCTTGATGGTGCATATAAATAGATAACTGTTCCAGATTTCAAGGCTTATTTATACCACAAACGTATGATACAATGCTTACATGCATTTACGATTGGGATATAAGCAGCTATGCCAGACACATGGTACCTCCAAAGTGAATTATAGAAACATTCATCTGAAGCTCATCTGTCACTGACAGAATTAAATGTGTTTGGGTCTCTAAGACAGCAAGCAGAAACACTTAGATGTTGGAAGAGCAAAATCCAGCTCAAGGCTGAGAGGATGAGATGAAAACATGAATACATAGAAGACAGAACAGAGTATGTTTGCAGTTGAAGTTGAAACAGTCCTGTTTCTTTGACATTTACCTGCTGGGAACTATTAAATCCAGTTGAATTTGTGAGTGAATTACTTCCTGCATAGATTCCTGATGCTGTGGTAAAACTGCTCCCTGAAATGAAAGGAGAACATGCCTCAAATTACTGAAATGTGTATGGATAGACCTCCCAGACAGCAACATCAAGAGGTTATGTGTGTACCTCAAAGCTCAAAACATATCTGACAGAAAAGAACGATCCCACTTATTTCCTTTAAAGAATCTACTTATAAACTGCATGATAGAGGGATACATTTTGATTTATATTTGGTCCTTCTGTAGGCATTTTCACAAATGCTTTGAGATGGCCTGGGCATAGAATAGTGAAGCCAGTAACCTGTACATATCATAAAGCTTATTGGATGGAAGTTCACACATTTGACTCTCTTTACAGACATTTGGCCTGTGGGGTGCATTCTGATGTTCAAGGCTTTTGAATGGTCCACAGTGGATTATTCTGGTTGTATATAAATACAGATATGGGATCCATGCTTGTACCTTTGTTAAACTTGGCTCTGTTTTTTTATTTTATTCTGTATGATCATTTGGCATCATGCAAGCCTAATATGTACAGTAATACAGATCTAAATATTGAACTAAGAACATTCTGTTGAACATTGCACCAATGGAATATAAGATATAAGCCATAGAAAGCTCAAAACAATTAAATGTGGTTCTCATATTAAATCTGAACATAGCTAAACATAGTTCACATTTTCTAAACATCGTTGGGAAAATAGTCAACATTTCATATATGCACAGTAATATAAAATGGGGCTCAACTGTTGGTAAACACAAGCGTTAATCCCTATACATTGTAACATTTCACTCCCTGCTCTACATAGGCTACACCAGGGAATGCCCAATATGAATCCCTAAATATCCCAAACTGTATCCTCTTAACAGTAAGCCTCATTTCTTTACAGGGCCAAAGTTCAGGGTTAGTGATGGGCGAATTTGAGGCATTTCGCCGAAAAATTCATGAATTTCCAGCGAAATTTGCGAAACGGTGAAAAGTTCGTGAAACGGCACCAGCGTCTCGTTTTTGACACCGGCGTCCATTTTTGCGGCGGTTTTGCAAATTTATTCGCCGCCAGGTGAATCGCGGGAATTTGCCGCAAATTTGTGCCTGGAGAATAAATTCGCCCATCACTATTCAGGGTTATTCTGAAAATATGCCCTTTTTCAATAAAATTAAAGTCACAAGAAAGTTATTGACAGTTTTATTTTAGTTTATTTTAGTTTTAGTTTATTTTAAAATTAGTATACTGTAACTGTTGGAAGGATTTTGGCCTTTCAACATGGGTTAACAGGGTTTGTCTTAAAATCTGTTGTAAGTGACTTGTAACCTATATTTTATACCTCTCTCTCTCAAAAAAGAGAGCCTCTCCTCTAATGTAAATATTACTTATACCAACTATAAGAGCTTTTAACATTGTTAAAAGTTGTCATTCATGCTGTTAAGTAAGCAAAACATCTGCACATTAGATTATTCTGAATTCCTGAGACTGCATAAAATGTTGGCTTGGATCCCTAATTACTACAAGAATGTAACAAGTGAAAAGAAAATCTCATTTTATCGTACAATCAACAATTTATCTGCAAACCCATGAAGTAGATTAATATTTTTCTGGCATTCAGTTTTATACAACTGCAGGATGAGCGATCTGTTAGAGGAAGGAATGAGAATTGATCCCTGGCTGTTGGCAATAGAGGTGCATGACTTTTAACAATGGCATCTTCCCAAAACAAACTCAAGCTAGAGTAATGAGATAAACCAAAATACAGACACCGCCTAAAGATTTAAAATGGGATTTGAAAACAATCCCAATAATACAGTAATGACTTTCTAAAAAACAACAACCGTGTATAGGTCAAAAACAAGTTCCTGACAAACCAAATTACAAGTTTGCTGTCTATAAATCCAAATCTAGTTTTGGTTTCTACATCTCACGACTTTCAAGCAGTGAAGCACAGATTATAAAAGGTCAACTGTATGTAATTTAGCTGCCAACATTACTCACCATTAACTTTTAGAGATCTCTAACCTATGAGGCTCTAGTTGTTGCTGAATATATCTGGATCAATAACTTCAAACTGGGAATATCACAGAGGTTTTTGTGCAGTTCATATCACCAGCTGTTTCATAGTTTCTTCATGGAAGATTATTATATTGATGACTTCAAAATGGCTTTTTTTTAATGCACATGTAGGGTTGCCACCCAGCTGGTATTTCACCCCCGCTAGCTGGTAAAATACCTGCTAAGACATGGGCTGCTATTACAAATGTACCCGCAATGTAGTAGCTGGTAAATTTGAAATACACATAAATTCAGCCATGGCCCACCTCAATCTTCCCAGAATCCAGCTGAAACTTACTTTTCTCTCTTTCTCATTCCTCCTCAAGTCACCCCATAACATCATAGCTCTGCCTCTTTTTCACACGACCTACCCCCATATGATGTCACGGACTGGCCCTTTTGTCACTGCCCCCATGAGTCAATGCACACGCTTATTGAAAGCTTCTGGAATATCACGAGTATAAGTAATCTACACCTTTTTCCCATATATCACTTGTTGGTATATGGCTTTAAAAGGGTCTTTACATTGGAATTCAAGATTAAGATGACTTCAAGTCAAACTTCAAGTTAGACTCTTTGACCCAGCCAGCAGCAAAGCAATTGTTCACTAACATGCCTACTAGTCAGAGTATTCACCTTTATTGCCAGACTGCAATAGGTAATGTAGGAAAGTAATAACCAGACAGAGACAGGTTGGTAAACCCTAGAATAAAATTCTATTTGAAATGGCATTCTTGCAGCAATATTCAGTCTGGCAGCTTGCTCTACAGACGTATACAAACATCCTATGTGTTACAAAATAACCCAAACGGTTTCTGTAGGGAACTGCCTGATGTTCCTGCTTCTGATGTACAAAGAACATTGAATGTTTGCTAAGGCTAAACTTAATTGAGATAATTGCTCAATTCATATAAGTGAGGACCTCTCCTCTATGACCAAACCAATGTCATCGGAAAACATGTTTTTTTTCAAAACGCATCAGTTAATAGTGCTACTCTAGCAGAATTCTGCACTGAAATCCATTTCTCAAAAGAGCAAACAGATTTTTTTATATTCAATTTTGAAATCTGACATGGGGCTAGACATTTTGTCAATTTCCCAGCTGCTCCTGGTCATGTGACTTGTGCCTGCACTTTAGGAGATAAATGCTTTCTGGCAGGCTGCTGTTTTTCCTTCTCAATGTGACTGAATGTGTCTCAGTGGGACATGGGCTTTTACTTGAGTGTTGTTCTTAGATCTACCAGGCAGCTGTTATCTTGTGTTAGGGAGCTGCTATGTGGTTACCTTCTCATTGTTCTTTTGTTTGGCTGCTGGGGGGGGAGGGAGGGGGTGATATCACTCCAACTTGCAGTACAGCAGTAAAGAGTGATTGAAGTTTATCAGAGCACAAGTCACATGACTTGGGGCAGCTGGGAAATTGACAATATGTCAGTGCAGAATTCTGCTGGAGCAGAATTGACAGTATCCCATGACAGTATCCCTTTAAGCTAGAGGTACAAGAGCTGAATTTAGTGTACTAAATTGTGTACTCATTTTGGACTCACTGTGTGCTGTAGCTCCACATAGGCCAGGACAATCAATATATACAATAGGCAGATAAGCTTCTATAAAATTAATGTTGATAGCCAGGGTATGGTTTACGTCTTTTATTGGTTTTGTTTTTGTATTGAAACTGTAGGTTTAATGTAAGCACCCATGTATTGTACAGTGCTGCAGAATATGTTGGCACAGTAATTGTCGATTAATAATAATATTATTATTATTATATTGTTTTTTTGGCAAGATCACTACAGAGAGTAAGCGCTTGTATTTTACAGATGATCTGGAAAGTTGCTGACAAGATTCAGTTAAAGGTTGAAGCAAATATCTCTATCCTAACTTTTGATGTAGAATGACATTTCTTATCCTTTGGGCTATTTCGTTTTGCATTCATCTGCATCTGTAAAATCCCTATGACTTATGCAAAGTCTTGTAATACAGCCTATCTCTCCAAACAGGCAAATATTTAGTGGTAGGACTACACAAACGATTTCTGATTTCGGCGCAATCTGACGCGCTGCGACAAAACGCATGCGACAGAAATAAAGTAAGCAATAGAATTGTCGCATAGTGTCGCAGCATTGATCCGACGCGACTGTCAGATGCAGACGATGCACGCTGCGTCTGCATCCGACAGTCGTGTCACATTGGATCAACGCTGCGGCACCATGGGACAATTCTATCTCTTACCTTATTTCTGTCGCATGCGACTTGTATTTTGTCGCCGCACGTCAGATTGCGCTGAAATTGTTTGTGTAGTCCTACCCTTAGAAGTAAGCCAATGTATTGTAAGAAGCATATCTAGTTAGACATACAGGCTTACATTGCAAATAGCAAATCATTATGCACTAATCTGGTTCATGTCATGTGTGCCATGCACTCACTGAAATCCGTTTTTATTTCACCAATTCCAAGTAAGCTGCGTATTTGGCAGCTTTGCGTAGAATGACATTCATATAAAAAGACAGGACTTAAACAATCATTAAATGTTATGATCTGGCTAGTTTATGAAAGCTTCACCATATGTTTTTTTGACCCAAAAAAGGGTTGTCAGCTTTCACAAGGGGAAACCATTCTTTCCTAAAATACAGTGTGAAGAAGCGGCAAAAAGGTTTTTCATTCTGCAAGAATAAGTACAGTGGAACCTCAATATTACATCCCCTTAAGTTTTCCCTCATTTTACATTGTTGTTTTGTGGTCCCACCTATATATTATGCATAATACATTTCCCTGATTTTACATTTTCCTGGATTTTGCACCATTTTTTTCTGATCCCCTGAAAAATGTAAAATGGGGGTTCGACTGTATTACAATGCAAATGTGGCCACTTGAAAAATAAATACAAGCTTTACTTACTATATTTAATCAAGGAGTAACCTGATTACTTTAACAATTGTTAATGATTAAATGTTATGATAAAGTTGCCCCATTGGTGGCAAATTCCTGAGAATGAAAAAACACATGAGAGTTTCTAGTAATAAAGCCCAACTAAATTCACATAAAAGAGAGATTCCCTTATGTATTTAACATTGTCTTCATCTGGCAGGGCGAATTTATTCATCCCCTGGAATGTCCCTACCTTGCTTATCATTGTGTGCAAGTAGGAGAGCCAGGAGACTTGGGGGCCCTTTTCTGATTTGTACTGTATAAAGGGCAGGTCATGGGTAGAGGCACAATATGTTAGTTTATAGGCCCTGTTGGGTGCCACATTGTTCTTTGCTTATAGTGATTGAGTCCAGAAATAGTGATGGGCGAATTTATTCGCCAGGTGCGAATAAATTTGCGAAACGCCCGCGAAAATTTGCGTCAAAAACGGGCGCCGGCGTAAAAAAAAACCGTTTTGCGTTTTTCGTTTTGCGAATTTCGCGCGAAATTCAAAACGGCGCAAATTCACCCATCACTATCCAGAAACCAATAATCGGGTCAGTCTGAAGTCAAATATATAATATATGTAGATATTACACATGATTATTAAAATATATTCAATGCAATGGTCCAAAATTGCTTCAAAGAGTATAATAAAAAATCAAGTTTTAATTTCTCCTTTTTCAGGACAAGGAGGTGCATTCACAGCAGTAAGAAATTGTTTTCTATTAATTCATTTTTCATGTTGCAAAAAACTGTTGATTAAACAGTTATCTGTTTACAAAAGTGTTCATTTAGTTCATAAAGTAATGTAAAAATCAATGACATTTTCTTTTCTCGCTCTTTCATATTAGAATTTAAAGTTAATTTAATCTGGGATTTATCTAACCCAAGTTGATTTCCTTGTAAAAACAAATGAGACATTCGCAGCAAATGATGGGTGTTGCACAGTTTTACATTCATTCTAATTTATTTCTTGCGTACGCTTGCGTTTAATAAGCTCTGCTCAGCTGTCGAGTTTGATCTTTTTGATGCAATGAACCTTGATATACGTTCTCGACAAAATACTTTTTTTGGAGAAGGTTTCTTTATTTCTAGCATCTTACTGGCGGGTTAAAACATAGGTCGCACATTGAGATCTTGAACAGAAGTTCATTTGCTCTCTAATCAGCCTCCTTGCCATGGGCTATGTCTATCATCAGTGTACAATATATGTGGCAGAAGTTAGTGCAATCCTCTGGGGAAAAGTCTATGAAGGCCAGATGGACTCTTTAATCCCAGATCTTTCCCCCTCTTACATTTGCTGCTGTTCAGCTCTGTTTTTAAAACGTCTTTCTCAGTTCCTGGCCATTAGGCACAAACATAAAGTACTTTCTCCAAAAATCTGTTCTCACTGTACACTTTGCTGAATATAGTTTTTCTAAAGATTACTTTGTGCATTTTTTTCTCTGCAATACAAAGCAAATGTTGATTATTTTTTTAAACTGACTTAAGGGGCCCATGTCATGTATACCAATATCCCAAAAAAAAAAAACGTATGCCAGTTAAGTTAGGTTAAAACACGTTTTCATATTAGAAGATCACTTCTGAATATATAAATACATAGTTTGTTGAATTGGGGCTGATTCACTATGGGTCGAATATCGAGGGTTAATTAACCCTCGATATTCGACTAGGAATTGAAATCCTTCGACTTCGAATATCGAAGTCGAAGGATATAGCGCAGAAAATTTGATCGAACGATCGAAGGACAATTCCTTCGATCGAACGATAAAATCCTTCGAATCGTACGATTCGAAGGATTTTAATCCAACGATCGAAGGAATATCCTTCGATCAAAAAAAGTTAGGCAAGCCTATGGGGACCTTCCCCATAGGCTAACATTGACTTCGGTAGCTTTTATCTTCCGAACTAGGGGGTCGAAGTTTTTTTTAAAGAGACAGTACTTCGACTATCGAATGGTCGAATAGTCGAACGATTTTTACTACGAATCCTTCGATTCGAAGTCGTAGTCGTAGTCGAAGGTCGAAGTAGCCCATTCGATGGTCAAAGTAGCCCCAAAAACCTTCGAAATTCGAAGTTTTTTTACTTCGAATCCTTCACTCGAATTTAGTGAATCGGCCCCTTTATCTTTATAATTATGTAGACGAATATTGTACACAGAGTTTAGCTGCAATGCTAAAAATGGTTTAATAAATTTAGTTTTGGGTTTAAACCTATGCAGATATACATGTCGACTTATATACTGCAGGGGAAAAGCCTATCAGCAATAAGGACAAACACCTTTAATAACTGCACAATTTGCTTTCCCTGCATCCATCTGTAAAGGAGATCAAGCTGAGTGTCCGCACTTAAGGGAATTTGTATCAGATGGTCACCCCAGCCAAACTGCTGTAGCGCAACTAACAGTTCAAAGGTAAAGGTCTCACACCCTTCTGTGAAAAGCCCAAGATCAATATACAATACATTAAGTTCTGCCAAACAGAAGTGCTATTTTCTTTTAGTTAATAGGACTTCAATAAACATCAAAAGTTAAATTAGGTGATAAAGTCTACTGGGACATAAGGCTCTACCATATTTCGGCTGGTTTTTATGCTATATATACATGCCACCAATATTTTTTTATTTGCAGATATATAGAAATAGTTTACATTCAAATCTTCTGGTTTTACTGATGACATCTGTTTTTCAATACAACTAAAAAAAGGCAAAAACTTTACGTATCTATAAAAATTGCCAGGAAAAACATCCCAGGTTTGCTTTAAAAAGAGAGAGCATACAGCATTCTCCATGACTTTATAATTAGTGGTATTTCACAGGATTCTCATAGGAACATGTTTATAAATGTGTGTTTCATTTTAATCCAAAAACGTATAAAATGTATAATATTACTAATGCTCAGTTTCCCCTTTGCTATATATACAAATGTGCCAGTCTAGTAAACTCATATATGAACCAGAGTAATTAATAAGATAAGAGCTATCCAATGCAATTATTCTTTATTTTTTTTACTTTTACAATGGTTTATTCACACATACTCTTAAATACTTAGGCCAACAATTCTAAAACAAGTCAAAACCCTCGAATTCGACCCTCGAAGTAAAATCCTTCGAATATCGAATTCGAAGGATTTTACCGCAAAGCTTCGATCGAACATAAATAATTGTTCGAATCGAACCTTTCGAACGATTTTAAGTGATCGATCAAAGGGTTTTTATTCAATCAAAAAAAGCTTAGAAAAGTGCTGGGGAAGGTCCCCATAGGCTAACATTGCACCTCGGTAGGTTTAAAGTATTTTTTAAAGAGACAGTACTTCGATTATGGAATGGTCCAATAGTCAAACGATTTTTACTTCGAATAGTTCGAATCATTCGATTCGATCGAATTCGATTGAATTTGACCAATTCGATGGTCGAAGTACCCAAAAAAATACTTCGAAATTTGAATATTTTTCCATTCGAATTATTCACTGGAGCTTAGTAAATCTGCCCCAGAGAGTTTAAATGGAATAGCAGCAGAAATGCCTATTTTTATACATACATATATATCCATGATGTATATATAATGAGTACAAATATGCTATTAAAATATAAGCCAAAACAATGATCTCAAACATGTGGCTCATCGGCTGTTGTGTAAAGCTTTCCAAGAGATACCAGGAATTTAGCTTAAACAAATGGAAGAAGTTACTTTGATACCCATGCAGTTAATAACATGACAAAATCAAATCAGACATACAGTATGCTTTTTCTTTGGATTTTCTTTATCCTAAACTCATTAGAGTCACTTTCCATTATCATAGCATAATGTTATCTCGTATTATCCATTCTCAGCTGTACTCCATTGCTATAGTCATTACTCAACTACCATAGTTGCAATAAAGACATTTAAATAAAATAAAACTTGTCTCAGATGTCCGCTTATTTGATTTTGTTACCATCACAACATAAACACAACTTTTCTTTTTTTTGCCCTAGCCTCTCCTTTATGTAAATGATATAACCAGCACAATAGAAACTGTACTATGCTATAAAATAAGTATAATATAGTTGATTTCTGACATATAGTAGATCTTGACCTACCTTGCATTTGATAACTGTATGGTGCTTGTCCAGGTTGTGGTGCACTAAAACTTGAGCCATAACTTAGAAATCCAGTCTGTCCAGGTGACTGTGGCTGCGGTAATCCACCTTCCGTCTTGATGCCTGCCCACAATGCACCTAAATCAGTTAGTAACATCAGATGCGTCCAAACACAGGCAGTAAGCACATGAATAATCTTTCATTTCTTTAATTTGGGTAGCACCATCTACAGGCTATAGAGACATTGCTTTGCTATTAAATATAAATTTAAAAAAAAGAGACACGGCAAGGTCTTTATGTGTGCCCATGAGTACAGAGGCCTTACTGAAGTCTAAAGTTTAGTCATATACAGTGCACAGGTATCAAAAAATACCCCATTCAAAAACATGAGATTATTGGATGACGATCCTCTGTTAGAACATTGCCTCGCTGTGAACAATAGAGTGCAGTTATGTCAAGGTGGATGGTTGGGCTTATAATAAATTGAATAATGCTGTACTTGTTTTAGGAGTCCCATGCACACTGATGGTTTTAAAAAAGTGTCAGAAAAAACAGAATATATACAAAACAACTATATTTAACCTGTGTGTTTTTAATGGAAGTTGAGCCATGTTCGCAGTGGTAACTGGAAATAGACTCAGTCTACCTAAAATAAACATGGCTATTTCCAACAGTTTTGAAAATGCCTTTGCAATCTATTTCATGTTAACAGAAACACAAGTAGAATATTCAGAGTAGTAAAGCTGAAACTCCTCACAGCTTTTTTTAAATACAACGTAAATTCCATGCAACAATTATCTCCATCTTTCTTCTTGATCCACCGTTAAAAAGAATTCAGGGAATTACCAATGCCGCCCTATCAGTAACCCTACCAAGGCACACTAGAATTGCAGCAGTATTAAACAAAATGCTTGAAAGCATATATTTAGTGATGGGCGAATTTGTGCCGTTTCGCTTCGCCGAAAAATTTGCGAAATTCTCGAAACGGCGAAAAATTAGCGAAACGGCGCCGGAGTCTCGTTTTTGATGCCGGCGCCCGTTTTTGACGCCGGCATCAGTTTTTTCAAAAAACAATTTTTTGACGGCGGCGAATTTTTGCCGCGACTTTTCATGGGCGTTTGGCGAATTTATTCGCTGGCGGCGAATCGTGCAAATTTGCCGCCAATTCGCGCCTGCCGAATAAATTCGCCCATCACTACATATATTTAAATAAATAAAGTCAACCAAGACATCTTGCGTCAGTGGACACTCATTTGGCATTTTCTAAATTCAACTACATTTTATAAGTAATATCAGTTAGGCAACAAAAGTAAAATGTTTACAATACATTTGGAGCCTTACAGAACATTTGTTTTTTAGATGGGGTCAGTGACCCCATTTGAAAGCTAGGAAGCTAGGAAGTCTGAAGAAGGCAGCAAATAACTAAAACACTATAAAAAAAATAAATAATGAAGACCAATTAAAAAGTTGCTTAGGATTGTCCATTCTATAACATACTAAAAGTTAATTTAAAGGTGAACCACCCCTTGAAATGACATGTATTAGTGTGTACTTCTGGTTGACGACTGCGTACCATATGGTGGGATTCCATAAGGCTGTCCAGGCTGGGGGTATGTTGCATATGCTGTTGCTTGTTGCATTCCCGAGGAGAATTGTGTCTGTCCATAAGCAGCCATAGTTTGGGAAGAAGGGGTAGGCAGAATATGGGGATACGCTCTGCTATAAGTGAAGAAAATGGTAAATTATTACAACAACAGAGAAGAAAAAATACACTTAAACAAAAGCTAAGGCTTTCTTTGTCAAAGTAAACAGATATTTATTGCAGTTTTGAAAGAATTGCTATCAAAGTTATAGCACCATTTTTAAATGGTTTATTTAAAAATGATCCCATAAGATCATTAATGTCTAATGTGAAGGACATATTATATCAGGCAGCTGTACTAGGATTGTCCTTCGGTTGAGATGTGACACTCCAAAATGACAACGGCTATGAAAAAATGTTTGCACTGCAGAAGTATTAGAATGAAGCATCTGCCATAAATGTTAGGTAACTAAAGTAAATCATCTATTTTTTTTGTAAATGCATATTACATAGCCTCCGATGCCTGCGGACAAATTAGCATGATCATGTAGCTCTTTATAAAGAAGTCTAGATATTGTGCTATGAGCATTGTTTTACTTTATCACTCATATTACTCAGCTACAGTGAATTACTAATTTTTGGTTTTAGGCAGGCTGCTGTCAAGGAAATATACTACTTCAGGAAAAAGGAAATATAAGCTGCACTCCAGCTTCTAGATGCCCTCCATTGAGATGTAGGTTGGGGGGAGGGTAAACATCCTGACTACATAATATTAACCCGAACTGAAGCACTATCTTCCTTTGGCAGCAGTCTGAATAAAACCAAATTAATAAGGTTAAACCTCATCTCAACCGAATAGACTAATCACACACCATATAGGCGACTTGCAAAGAGCTACATGATTCTGCTAAATGTTCAAAGGCTTCAGTGATCATTCAATACAAATCAGTTTTAGATTCTGCCATCCTAAAAACTAGACTGTCTCATACTATAGGGTTCCAATTAACCCACGTTTACTCACTGAGTATGCTTTTGATTAAACTGTTATTTTGACTTTCTACTTCTGTTGACATTCTTTTTGATTTGTGCATGTCAAACTATATTAACATTTTGAAATTATTTTAAATGAGCATGTTCCTTCTAAATGTAATAGGATTTAACTGCATTTTAACTGCATTTGGGAAGCCTAGCCTTATGGTAAAATAAAAGGCAAATCATGCTCTGCAGTTGTTATCGGGCCCATAAGCCCCAACTTTTCTCTGACAAGTTACACTGAATATTCTATTAGTTATTTTCTCTCAAGTTTGGATGTTAAGAGGGCCTTACAATTTTCTTTGGGATGCAGAAACATCTATATCAGTGATTCCCAACCAGTGGCTCACAAGCAACATGTTGCTCACTAACCCTTTGTCTGTTACTCCCAGTGGCCCTTAAACAGGTGCTTATTCTTGAATTCTCGGTTTGGAGGCAAGTTTTGGTGCATTAAACCATGTGCACTGCCAAACTAAAAGAAAATGAAAAGTGCTCTAGAATAAAAGGTGCACCAGCCCCAGACTCCCAGCTTCAGGGAGTATCAGTCCAAAACACAGCAAAATAACAGGGCTATAATATAAGTTAAAAAGTTAAAGGAAAACTATACCCCCCAAACAATGTAGGTCTCTATAGAAAGATATTGCATAAAACAGCTCATATGTAAAATCCTGATTCATGTAAATAAACCATTTTCATAATAATATACTTTTCTAGTAGTATGTGCCATAGGGTAATCATAAATAGAAAATTGCCATTTTAAAAAATAAGGGCCGCCCCCTGGGATCGTAGGATTCACTGTACTCACAAATATACCAACAAACTATACATGTTAGGTCACATGAGCCAATTAACAGACAGAGTTGTGTCTTTTGCTTCCTCACTTCTTCCTGTTACAGTTAGTGTTGTAGTATTTCTGGTCAGGTGATCTCTGAGGCAACACAGAGACCATCACGAAATGGTGGCTCAAGGCAAGAGATGTAAAAGGGAAATATTTACTTAAATATATATTCCAGTTTGGTAAGATTCTTTAATATGCCACTTAATATGATATAAACTATCTGTTGCTTAAGTGTTCATTTTGGAAGTATAGTTTTCCTTTAAGTCTTTATTGGTCAAAATTAAAGGTATAAATTCATCTCCATATCATCTCCAATGCATAGGGCCTATGGAGATGAATTTATATTTTTAATTATAACCAATAAAGACTTAACTTTTTAACTTATGTTATAGCCCTGTTATTTCTGGATAGCCTTGTTCTTTTTCTGTCAAACTGAGCCTTCTGTAGCCTTCTGTAGGCTGTCAGTGCCCAAAGGGGCTACCAAATGGTTAATCACAGCCCTTATTTGGCGCCCCTGGGAACATATTTTATGTTTGTGTTGCTCCAAAACTCTTTTTACAATGAAATGTGGCTTATTAATTAAAAAAAATTGAGGACCCCAGATCTAGATACAAGTAGATGCTGGAAAGCAATAGGCACATTATAGATATCATTGTGATATTGTCGCTGAGGAGCTCCTTGGAAAAGGAAAATGAGCTATCGGTATTGAAGTACAAAAAATCAAGGAGGAGCATGAATTAAAATTAAGCTACCTGCAATAAATTATAGTGAGTTGATTTTTGAAGGGTCAACAATCTGTTACTTAATGCACACTTGCTATCACAATAAAAAAAAATTATGCAAAAACAATAGAACTTTACTGTGTATTCATTGTATATTCTTTTTCTACCATATATTGTATTGTTCTACAATTCATTTAAAAATGGCATTTTGAATTCTTACTTGGATGGATATATTTGTGGGGAAAATTGGTGGACTTGTTGTGGGCTATATCCACTGCTTCCAATCACTCCACATAGATAAAAGAAAAGAAATGCAACATCAAATACACTGTCAAATACAATAATTGAACATAAAGCTTTACTAAATTATACTATACCATGCAATACTTTCATTTAGTTTTATATATTATATTGGTTTGGCAGTATGGGATGCATTGTATATCTTAGTTGAAGCTTTTACTAAATCCCATGCTGTACATGGATACTATAATTGAATCTATAGTTCTCCTGTGTATGTTTTTTTGTAGAGTTGACTACATATGCTTGTTGGCTTTTGGACCTGGGCTTGTGCAAATAAAGGCAAAGTAATGCAACCAGTTTGTCTGTCACAGACACCCTCTTTTTGTTGCTCTGTAAAAAATCTGCTAGAGGAGTGTTGTGGATTATTACAAGCTAAATGGATTCTTGTTGGATCCCCTGCTGTACAAAATTGTTTGGCTCTAAAATTCCAATTGATCTATAAATCCCAGCACTTTCAGGGTAGATTTCAGTATTTGTCTTTCTTACCTGACCCTGAGAAGTTGTCTAAATGTCCGTCTGAAGTTGTGGTCACAGTGTCACTGCTGCTCATGGGCTCTGTTTTAACTGGAAAGGTATCAGATTTAATAACACAAATATTTCTCCTGATGTGTGTTATTACACATAATGATGTATCTACATCAGAAAAATTCTGCTGTAAGCAAACTTGTTGCCAAAGGGAAATATTGCTTAACAGTCAACGATAAAGAGGATTTAGAGTAAAAAGTGGATTTAGAGTTAATCAAGTGCAAACAAAGTGTTTGCTCTGTTAGAACAAAAACATAAGCAACCTTCTTTGTGACCAATGGCATTGCATACATTCATAAATATGGAATAATACGTTTAATCTAAAAAACTTCATCTTAACTTTTATAAATGCCTCCATCTTTTTCCCTCATAATTATGAATTGATTTTCAAAGAAGTTGCTGTATTTACAAAAAAATAAAAAATTGGTAATGTAAAAACACAAGCAAAGTGTTGGTGTTCTATAAACACCGGCTGGTCATTGCTGCAGAGCTTGGAACATGGACATCAGAGGCAGGTTTTCTAAATGATAAAGGAGCAGCCTGCCTCTGGCCAGAGAACAACTAGAGGCCATTGAGTTCAAGCCCAGGAGTAGGTCTCATGAAACAGTCTCATTATCTACTTTTTTATTCGAAACATCATCCTTGAATTAGAAGCACAAATGATAATGCCGTTGTACCATCAGTTAAGAAAAACAATAACTGTTGTCATAAGTGCCTTGGTATAAAAACATGCATATACCAATTAGTAACTAAGAATTTAGAATATAGGGGAAAAATGAGGGAAACATACTCTAAAATAAAGGGGATGGCAGTGAAACAGAATGTCAGGAACACAATCCTATTTTTGGTAGATGTCACCCATGTCTAGGAGAGAAGGAAAATCCTAATTATTTTTTAGCACAAGAGTTATCTGTCTGTCAAAGGGTCAAAGAAGACAAATCCTATCCTTAATGACAAGTTCGATTTTTTTTTCTGGTCTCGGTAGATTTAACTCTTTACGAATGACAAAGTGCAGATATTCAGTGCCAGAGCTGACAGGTAATAGTCCTTACATTCATTTACCCCTTCTAGAACTGGAGTTAGAAAAACAAAATTGCACGCAGCTATAGATTTACTAATATATCAATGTTTTTATCTTTTTTGTTATTTATACATTTAAGGATTTGTGCTGATCTAAGAAAAGAGCACAAAACAAACCAATTTTCTCATCATAGGTAACAATGTGATGAATTAGACAGATACAGAATCTATAATTTTTGTATTTTTAAACATCTAAACCTTTATTTTTGTTTTTACATTTCAAAAGAGAAGTTACAATTTCAACTTTAGCATTTGCTGGCCCAGAGCAAAAGTCACATGACAAGAAGGGTCCAGATTTGGTTTGAATTCAGACGAGACTTGAATATCAAAAAGACAAATACAGTAGAACCCCAATTTTACATTTTTCAAGGGACCTGAATAAAATCATGTAAAATCAGAGAAAATGTAAAATCAGGAAAATATATTATGCATAAAATACACAGTAGGTGGGACTACAAAACAACTATGTAAACTGAGGGGAACCTTAAAATCAGGGGATGTAAAATTGAGGTTTCACTGTATGCTGGATTTGATGCCTCCCTATAAGAAATGTCACAGCTGGGAAACTTCCCAACAAATAAAAAACAGCTATGGTACTATACAAGGTCAAAAGTATATTTGCTTGCAAAGCCTATTCGATGTTTCATTTACATTAAAAACATATCAAGTTATGGGTAAAGTTTCACATGCAGATATGAATTGCAGCTGCAGCATTGTGGGAGCATTAAATATAAACCTATTTTGGGATTGATTCCCAGCATGACATACCCTATTTAAATATCACACACACATATATTTATATTACAGTATCAGAAAGGCAATACACATCATCATTTTAAAGACAAGTATTTTTTATTTCTATATTTATTCTTGTGGCAAAATGATCAATTACTTGGTTTCTCCCATGGCCTTTCTCAAAACATTAGGCTGCAATAAAGACATTTCATTTGATTAAAGTTCATATTATTGTCCTTTATTTATATAGCACTGACAAGTTATGCTATGTTTTACAAAGACCATCATTCATATCAGTCTGCCTGCACCAAGGGAGAGTACATTCTTAGTTCCCTATTGCTTTTACACCTCCTACGTTTGGTTTTATCAATCATTTTAATGTGTTGTCCTACTCTTCTGGCTAATTTAGTGGAACTATATTTTGTTTTAGGATATTCTTCATTTAAAATCATCATATAACATCATATACATCGTATAGGTGGGTTTTCCCTAGTTTTGCAGGTAAACAATTTTTAATTTAAACAACTTCATGCAGCAGACAGATTTGCTCATGACTGTAACATTTGACGGAATTAAATTCCATAAGTGTCAGACTTCTGCTTTTAGTCAATTAGAAGAGCAATATAATATACTCTATTTTGTTTTTTAAGAAGGGTTATAAAATTCTTCATGACATCTAGGGGCACATTTACTAAGGGTCGAATTTCGAAGTTAAAAAACTTAGAAATTTGACTATCGAATTTTTTTTCAGTAGTCGAAGTATCTTTTTGTAAAATTGTTCGATTTGAACGATTTAATCGATCGAACAAACGATTTTTACTTCGATTGAAAACGGCCATTTTCAATCGAAGTAAAAATCACTTGTTCGATCGATTATATCGTTCAAATCGAACAATTCAAACAATTTTACAAAAAGATACTTCGACTACTCAAAACACTCAGAAAGGTTATAGGAGGTCCCACATAGGCTAAACAGCAATTTAGCCTAGTTATTTTTAAAGAGACAGTACTTCGATTTCCGAATGGTCAATTTTGTGAAGTATTTTCAATTCAAATCGAATTTTGACCTATTCCATGGTCGAAGTTTCAAAAATTACTTCGAAATTCAAAGTTTTTGAAAATTCACTTTGACCCTTAGTAAATGGGCCCCTTATAGTAAAGGCCTTGAATAGACTAAAATGCTGGTTCAACTCTGATTTTGTAGTCTTGCAATTCATAAAACCTGATGCTTTTCTATGGTCTTTTATTGTTATGGTTGTGGTCCCACAATCAATTGTACAAAAAATCCCATTAATTAAAAGTACTTGGCCCTTCCATTTAGTTGCACTTTATGCAGCTCTTGTCTTCTGTTTGGAATCATACTCACTTTTACCTATTGAACAGGGGAACCCCAAAGCTACTGTCTGGTTTGGAAGTGGTGACAGCTGTAGGGGTACCACAGAGGCCTACGTCAATTGCTGCACTGCTGTTGCACTGAAAAAAAGGTGCATAAGCCATTCACACTATAAATACCAGAAATTGCTACACCATTTATGCAAGATTTTGACACAGTGTCTAAAACTCCCCCACCTGGTGCCAGCCCCGATGCTGGGAAAAAATGTTGCATTTTGGTGAAAAAACATGCAGTCATAAATGACCCCTTTTTTCAGTTTTCAATTTTTTAACACATATATATAATTATTTATACACATAGTGACAGAGTGACAATCTTGTGCCCTTACACCCTAAGCATTAAGTATACTATAAAATATAAAGTATTTACTGCTGTGATTGACACGTATTGCGATGAGAGTAATACCCTTACATTATTGGCAGGGGTACAGACTGCACAAGGCACTTAAGTAGTTTGAGATTTACAGCAATTGGCAGTAGGAAATAAAGAGTGGCAGAGGGTATTTTAGCATAGCATGTTGTATGCCAGGCTATTTTTCACATCCAAGAAGACATAGAATTAAGAAGCCAAGCAGCAAATTCACACTCTTATTGAAGATGCACATATGATATTCTCGAAATGGTTCCAACATGCCATAAGTTAATCAAATGCATATAGCAAGGACTTTTCAGTGCCAATGTCCATCTGGTACAGATGGTTATTCAGATAAGGGTACCTTCCCAGCTAGGCAATTTAATTGGTCTTGCCAATGAAATTGCTGCTGCTGCAAATGTGATTTTTCTATTATATTTTTGCTTTGCTTTAAGTAGAAAATGCCCCAAAGATCTTTATATTAAATGGCACTGTTCTAGCATCCATCATTCCAGCCTTTCTGAACACCACAAATGTTTCACTCACTTATTATTATTATTATTATTATTAACATTATTAACATGTATTTATATAGCGCCAACATATTGCGTATACTTAATGATACTGCATACGTTTTCAATAATATCTTTTTATGAATTTGCTTCCAAACTTATTCTATACTCTCAATATTTGGTCATAAATATGAATCATGGCTATATATTACTTTCCCTGCAAGCTAAACGATTCCAACTAAAATTTATTGAGGAGGAACACTTACTTTCTGGCCTAAGGGGATAATAATTTTGATATGGTGTCACTTTATCCCAATTTTCAAATCAAAAGACTATAAGGGTAATTTATGACTGAAGTGTGCCAATTGCAATTTTGGGCACAAATATATCATGGTGATGCACCTGATGCAAGTTCAGACAATGTATTAAAACTAACACCATTTCACATGTGCTTAAGAAGAGGACACAATTGCACTTAAAATCTTAATTAGTCATAATTTCTGGTGCCTGGCTTCAAAATTATGACTGCTCACAGTTTTTTGGAACAAGTTTTCTGTGTCAGTTGAAGCAGGCTGCTGTAGGAAACCTGGAGCTACCGACACCTTTTAGGGTTGTACTAGTTCCAGGGTTCCCCTGTGTCAATAGACACACTGCACACAATTTGCAAGAGAAAACGGGAAGAAAACAGCATTGATGACGATCACAACTATGCAGAAGTGCAAGCAGTGACTTTAGTTGCAAGTACCTTTAATGAATGCTGTTTTTTACATGTAAATACTACAGCAAACTTTTACTAACTGCAACTGTGCTGAGTGATCAGAAATGAGCCCTCTTATATAAGCCAAGCCAAGCCAAGCTTCCCTACCCTGGAGAAGACTACTCTTGATATACAGTTCACAAATAAGCTACAACCTTTGGGGACCTACTGTCGCAACAAATCATGCTTTATATTGCAAAACAGAAGGTTAAAAATATTCTCTCTATGCATAAACATCAATATTTCAAACGGAGGAGAAACACTTCCTGCTATTCCCTCTTACTAATGAGGCTTAATGTGGAGAAGATTGGGTAAAGACTCTGTTTTAACAACTAGAATACAATACATATATACTGTTTTGTTTTTCAATCACTCTCCATATCTAGAAACTTCATTCCCAGTATGTTATTCTGGCCAAGGAAAACAGGATAAATGGGATTTCACCTATGGTGATACCATCCATTCTGCTTGGCACAAAGGTCTGCATTTACAGGCTCATATAGATGAATAGAAACATTAATAGCAATATTTTAAATACGTTTACAAAAAATACATCAGCTAAAATCTTTCCTACCTTGATAAATAGCTTGCTGATTATTTAACCACACTTTAGAACCTGAAATATAAATCATTTTGTATAAAAATGTCTTGTGATGGATTTCTGAATTCTCCCAACAGGCAACATTCATGACTCTGGCAATAATATAACAAGTGAAAAGGAAAATCTATCACTCTCTGAAATTATACATTTGTTTATATTATATGTGTTGTAGCTCCAAAGTCAGCTTCTTGTGTTAAATGCGTTGGCTTGATGTGTAAGGAAGAAGTCTGCATTCCCATAAATTAACACTATTGGAAAAATGTGTAGGTTTCTATATCATTTAACAGAGAACATTGGTCTTAAAGTCAGCTGCAGTTTCAGTGCTGTTGCAAGCACCTTTGTCAGTACAGTAAATCCTAATATCAAGCAGCTGTTGTGTAGAGCAGCCACTGTGCATAGAACTTCTCTTATTTTCCATAATTCTTAGGCAATGCCCATGGACAGCTTTTGATCAATGTGCGTCACACTACATCACATTTTTAGTCTTTGCGGGATGTCAACACCAGTGAAACAGGAATGGCTGATCCCTGTGGATCCATACACAAATGAGTCCATGTAAATATGAATGCGGAAAAGTAATGAGCATGCTGGTTTCCTGCGTCCGAACATCTGGCAAATGCCACAAAAAGGACAAAGCTGAGCATATATATATATATATATATTGGGTGGATCAAGACCCCTCTGAGTAAACATGTGCTTAATCTGTAATCTAAGAAAAATGTCAGGATGTCTTTCTATTTCTAAAATTCTGATCTCTGGCAGAAGCCTTTTCCATCATCTTTATGGCATTTGCATTCAACGGCTTAACCCTATGTCTACTTTTTTAAAACCTCTATGACATTACACAACCATTAGCTTTTGGCCAAGTCACTGGATCCTGGTTCAAGAAAGTCAGGATCCTCAGCCTATGTCACCTCCTGTGTTCGCTTATTGAAACCTTGGGTAAGTCACTAATCTTCTAGCAACCCAGCCATACAACAATTCTACAGGGTAGGAATTGAATGTGTCTGAAACATTGTGCGTATGGACTGTATCTACATAAGCTACCAATATTGGGTTTTCATGGAGAGCTTAACTATATACTTATATAAGGCAGTTGGTTCCTTTTTAGGGATGGTAAGCCTTCATTATTCTCCACTGTAAGAGTTTACTAAACAAAGATTCTACACATATTTGCATTTACAGAAACAGAGGAACAGGCCAATACATGTAATAGTTTAGCTGCTAAATACAGATAAAATATATAGTGAATAATGTACCCCCTATTATAAAAATAAGGATATTATAAGTCACAGATGAGTTCCATGACCATATAAAGCAGACAATGCTGAATGTCTTTTCTACAGGACATGGAGGTGATGTCTAATATCCTCATGCTTTATAACAGAAGGTACTTTATAATGCTTAAGTTCCAGTGAGTCAGGTGACACATGTAATCACTAAGCCCTATTTATAAGGATGTAATTTACAGGATATTCATGACTCTTGCATATTATATAAAAATGTATTAAATATCAATATTGAGTAAAATTCACTATCCTGAAACCATTTTCCACTGTGCTTGGTAACATTCGATCTTTAGCAATTGTTCTTTGCTTTAATTTTTCCCAGTGATTGGTTAGAATCAACAGCTCCATAGCAAACATATGTTAAAGTGCCCTTCAGAGAATCAAAGAGAATTCTTATTCATTAATGTGCCAGCATATAACAGTCTCTCCCCCACAGCTTACAAACTGCCTTTCTAACTTAGATGCTGTAGCTTCAATTTAATCAAAACTTAAATAACTTTTTGAATGGTCATTGGATATCGTAATCTTCTTAATTGTGCTTTTATCATAGAAAGCATGTTGATATGATGTTGAGAAAACGACACAAACCTGCAGCGCTCTGGGTAAGATTGCTAAGCAACCAACCCACAGTGTTCACTAGGCTCCTGCTGTGCCTGAAGGGAAAATGCAAAACAAAAGGAGCCGTTGGGCATAATTTCAAACAAATGCTACTTTTTTTTAATGCTACTTTTTGTGTGTGTAAGTAATACTTCAGCTGAACTTTGTTGGTGAGGCCTCACTGTTTCAGCGCTATCTTTAGACATGTGGACAAATCTTAACTGAACGTATCATAAGAGAATGCAGTGGTAAATACTATTAGACCTGAAGGTATTTTTTGTTGTGTATTGCACGATGAACAAATTAACTCTACAGAAACCATGTTTAAATGGGACTCAAATCAAGAAAAACAGTCTAGTTTATGTTTCAGTAAGACTACAGCACTAGTGTCTGGGTTGTGGCAGGCTCAGGAACACAATGTTAATTGCTACTTCTCATTATATTAAAGAACATTTTTTTAGGCATGGGAATTCCAATGTGATAAAAAATTGTCATTGTAAATGTAGGTACCCATAAGGTTAATGCTCCCCTATGACTTTAAATACCCACACTGCCTTGTTCTCCAGTTGCTGGGCAAAAGCCCATGTATCTACTTTTGCTTATTAGCATCATTTGTACAGTGTATGATTGGCCCAGAGGCTGATGACAAGTTCCTGCCACACTTCAGTATAGTGCTGGGCAGAGGGTGGAGCGTCCTCTTTCCCCTGCCACTTCAAGAGGGAGTGGATGGTAATGGGAGCCTGGGGCTTAGGTCTTAGTAAAGGGAAAGCTTTGGTGAAGTCAGGGATACGGGGACCCCATGAATGAGGTGAAGTCAGGACAGGGTAGTTCTTTGTAAAGCAGATAGAACTAGTGAGCAATAGCAGCCTGGCTCCAACTAGGAGGGATAGCAAGGGGGTCACTTTCCCCTTAGGAAACAATGGCCTGTAGTGTAGGGATCACAGCCTGAAAGGGATTTCGGTTTAGTGCTTTCCCTGATCCAACGTGTGGGATCCAGGTCATGGTACAGAGATTCTGAGGGTGCATCTATCCATGTGGTAAGCTATTTCCAAGTGGGATGTCACAAGGTGCTGGCTCTGAATTGCTGTGATGTTACCTGATATGTATGTGATAAATCTCAATTGTGCTTTAAGAGAATAAAGCATGTTGCTGTCTGTTGTGTTCAAGAACCTTCTGGCATCCAATTCTTTTTTTAAGTCATGCAGCACAAGTGAGGTATAGTTACACAACACCATTCCTTCACCCTTTCATGTAGCAAAGTTCCATCCTGTGCAGAGAGGGTCAAATGTAACCCTCTAACTGTTTCCTAGCCAGACAATGTCTAGCCTAGCCTAGATGGGGTTACATACATTATTATAAGACTTAAAAAACAATTGTGGAACACATTAAAAGACCTTTGCCACATAAAACAAGTACAGAAGTTGAATCTAGAACAATACATTGTGGGTATCAGCATGTAAATATAACATTCAAGCTTCTGGACCTGAAACCCTTTGCCAAATGAACCACAACTAAGTGAGGTTCTCTGGTTCAGACTTTCTATCCATAACAGAATTTAAAAAAAATGTATAAAAGTGCTGATCGCAACAAAATGCTGGAAACCACACAAAGCTGAAATATAGGGGTGCTTTCTTTACCAGCTCACAGGGGTGCTAGGGCATAAGAGGGCAAAAGAATCAACAATTTAATCACAGGAGAAACTGGAGAAGATGCGGAGCTCATTAGCCACAAGTTCAGCCAAAACATCTGTCAAAATGTGTTCTGTTGTTTATTGGAATGGTATATTATAATGCACTTATATTAATAAAATGGACACACGCCCTTTAATAGTATACCATGAAAGTAGACAGTATGTATAGAAGTTGAGGTCCTATTTTATATTAAGTAGCAAAGTGATGTGAGATGTGCCTAGATTGTTCAACTATAAACCTATTCACCTAGTATATATATACAGGGGCGATCCGTGGGCTGTTGCCGCCTGAGGCAGCAACCACGATGCCACCCCCCTCTCCCGCTCCACGCTTAAAAGTTTAGCGTCAGAGCGGGTCAAAAGGTGCGGCATCGCTAGTGTAATGAGTGTGTACTGCGCTTTCTGTACTAGCAGAGCCAAATTTCCGGTTTAAAAACCGGAAATTCGGCTCTTAAAGTTACAGGAGGTGGCTTTTTGCCGCCCCTTGTAACTGGCCGTTCCCTGCCGCCTGAGGCAAGGTGCTTACCTTGCCTTATGGCACGAACGGCCCTGTATATATATATATATATATATATATATATAATATATATATATATATATATATATATATATATACTGTATATATATTTCCAGCAAATCCATGCTGTATTACACATAGGATTGTTTTTTTTTTGTTCCAAACATGCAATACTCAGTTGATAAGCTAGAATTTTCAGCAGCTCCAATGAGGCACTGGTGTGATGGAAGGGAGTTCTATTTATTATTTATTAACACTTATTTATATAGCGCCAGCGTATTTCGCAGCGCTGTAAAGTAAATGTGTTTATACAACTAAATCCCATTAATTACATACATAGAACATATGGAGTTACATACATCACAACCAATATGGTACAAAAGGTGAGGAAGACCCTGTGCAAAAGAGCTTACACTCTAATGGGAAGGGAATAAGACACAAGGTGTGGGAGTGGGCAAGATCAGAATTAAGTGAGTGAGAGATGTAGTACTGTATGTGGTATTGCATTTGGTAGTTAAGCAGAGTGAGGGTATGTTTCTCTATGGAAGTGCTTTTTAAGAGATCTTTTGAAAGCAGAAAGGTTGGGAGAAAGTCGGACAGACCGTCAGAGAGAATTCCAGAGGAGGGGTGCAGCCCTTGCAAAGTCTTGAATGCGAGCATGTGAGGATGTAATGAGAGAAGAGTTGAGTAGCAGGTCAGTAGAGGAGCATAGTAAGCGGTTGGGTGAGTATATAGACATGAGATAAGTCATCAATATCTAGATGCTTCCAATCGGAAACAAATGAATAATATATTAGACTTTTCTTTTACCAATTACATTTGTCTCCTGCCCTATAAGCAATAGGCTAAAAGTCTATCTTTCAGCAAAGAGTTAATTAATTTTATAGCAAAGGGAGTAAAAACTAAGGCAAATGAAAAAAAAAAATCAACTTTAAGTGAACCACTACATTTTATCTCTCCCCTGTAAAAAGACAAACAGTCACTTGCTGGCAAGAGCTGCCATTACTGACCAGGCAACACATTAGCGAGATATTATCTCAAGCACTGGAATTTTCATATAAAAGCTCCATATAAAACGTAGCAGTAAAAATCAAAGATTTCAATGGAGGAAATACTAATGGCACACATGATTTACATCTATTTACATTAGCTCTTTCATTCGATTTAATCAACATTAAGTGGAGAACTGTTCATTGCCTTCATTTCACTATCGGGCATCACCTATGCCCTCACAAATGGTGTATAAACAATACCTGTCTTTAATATAAAATGAGCAGGCCAAATGCCTTTACCTTAAAGCCTGCCATTCTTGTGCAGAAAAACAGCACAGCAGGGGGCTAGCTTTCAAACAAAACCAAATCTCAGTTTAAAAGAACATCACAAATAAAAGTTGTTTTCCATCAATAAGCCCTTTTCCTGGAGGTTATTTGCCTTCTAAAGCATTGTCTATACAGTATGTCTATATAGTCCCTTCCATAGCAAGTGCCATGTGTGTTTGGGCACTTGGCTTTCGGAATTTTAATTTTAACCACATAGGGGGCCTTTTTTTTTAATCAAAATCTGAATTTTTCTGACTGTTTAAATAAAAAAAGTCCAACCAAGCTAGAATCCACAATTGGAGCTTATTTATTATTTAAAAAATCACAATTTAATCGGATCTGGAATAAACACGAACAAATCCAACGAAAATCCAAATTGTGTGATTTTTTCGCAGTTTTCTCCTGAATCATTTACATTTTTCGGGCTTCGTCCTGAAAAGTCTGAATTTTTTGTATTTTTGCTCGAAAAGTCAGAAAAAGTCAGATTTTCAGGCTAATTCCAGCTCAGACCACAGTAACTTCTGCCATTGACTAATATCCAACCTAGGCAGGTCTGAGGTGGTGTATTTTCTGATTCAGACTGTTTCCATGGTCGGGATATAATAAATCTTGAAAAATTCAAGTTTTTTTTCCACTAAAAAATTTGATTTTATGGTTAAAAATAAGCGAATTTTTTATTTTGTGGATTTGGACTTTGGAAAAAAAAGTTCTTTACATGTTAAATTAGTTTATCAATGGCCAATGTTCAGCCATAAAACTCATAATGACTCTAATAGAGCTAACAGAGTTAAGATCAACCAAAAAACCAAAGAACTTCACATTCTCAAAGTATAAGAATTTTTACAAATTTGTATTCCAGTTTTTGATAAACAACTGATTTATGTTTTCTTACAAGCATTCTCAAAAGCAGGTCCCTTTTCAAGACACTAGTCATATATTAAAGGGGTGATTTATCAAGGTTTGAATTAGAATTTTTGCCGTTATTTTAATCTTTTTGCACAAAACTCACAAATTCTGAAATATATTTTCAAAAATGAATGTTTGGTATTTATTAAGCAATAAATCTGCATATTAAAGCTGGCAAGTTCATTTAGAAGTCAATTGGGGGAATGTAAATATTTTGTTAGCTAAAAAAAAGCTCATAAACACCTTTGCAAACCTTAGCGTCCATGTTTGCTCCATTTTTGACTAAACAACGTCCTGTCAAAGTTTGCAACCAAATTGCTTTTGTGAACGTTTTGCAATTGCAATGCATCTTTTGCAAAAAAATATTTAACAAAACTCCAGAGCAGGTGTTAAAGGTTTACAATGTGCAATTAAGATTCACAATGCAATAAAAGCCTTACAAAGTATATTATATTGCAAAAGGTGAATTTTTATTCGCAAAGTTTTGCTCTTTGCAAATTTTATTACGTTTCCCCCAATGGGAGTTGTCCTATGCAAAATTCAATAAAAAATATTGAAATTTGAGTTTTTGACTTTTAATTCAGGTTTTCAAACTCACAAATTCGAGTTTTTTAAGCCTACAAACTTAAAGAATTTGAGGTATTCAACTTTGTGTTGAACAGAGTTTTTTACATTCTGTTTTTTAATAAATAAGCAAACATTCAAGTTTTTTTTAAATTGTGAGTTTATTCGAAATATTAAAAAAACTGTAAACCTCACAAATTCGATAATTTTGATAAATAGGCCTCACAGTCTCTCTGAAATTTGAGCTTACAGGTGACCATTAAGCAGAGTAATCAACAACTCATTGGCGATTTGTTTCGATTTTCTTTTTGTTCTCTCTAGTAAAGGGTTTCACAGTGATTCTGAAATTCAGAATTTTCCAAGATGAGAATAAGTCTGAAATATCACAAGAAGCAAAATACAGATATGGAATATGTTATCTAGAAACCCATTATCCAGAAAGCTCCAAATTACAGGTCATCTCCGTTCGACAACATTTTATCCAAATAATGAAAGTTTTTAAAAAATGATTTGCATTTTTCTCTGTAATAATAAAACAGTACTTTGTACTTTATCCCAACTAAGATATAATTAATCCGTATTGAAGGCAAAATAGTCCTATTGGGTTTAATTATTATTTAAATGATTTATTAGTAGACAATGTTTGGTTATCCAAATTACAGAAATACCCCTTATCTGGAAAACCCCAGGTCCTGAGAATTCTTTACAACAGGTCCCATACCTGTATTAGAATATTACATGATAGATATATGCATAATAATAATACAAAAATTTACACTGAAACTAATCTGGACATTTTTGGGAGCTCACTTGTTCGGTATGTCTACTGTCATAGGGTTCCACAGGCAGCATAATCAGTGACTTCCTACCCTATATATATATAATACACGTCTACATAAATACAACAGTTCTACAAATATTCATTAACCAAAGACAGGGGATTCTGATTATGGTGGCTAGTCCTTTAAACATAAACACATATAACACATTTGGACAGACACGAAAGCAAACATCCATCAACCTTATTCTGTGTTCTAAATCTGCTGTGATTGACATGATTCGGAACTTTGTATTTTGCCTTCTGTTCAGTTCTTGTAACCCATGCCATTTAACTACCAACTCCCACCCCTCCATAATATATGGTTACACTTAGCCAAGAATATACAAAACCAGTAAAAAGTGTGTAAGAAAAAGAAAGAATTACAATCCTTCATCAAAACTCTTGTCTAGCTTGTACTGAGGGATGACTAGACAGGGTATAACAGGCCCTTTATTAACCCATATTAAACATCAATACTGGTATAATAAATAGTGAGCCAAGAAAAAAAAAAAAGGATTCAGAAGTTCGGACGTTGCCTCAAAACTGTGTTTTATGAAGTTTTATGCCACTGGCTGGTTAAGGTCATGGGAAGACCATTCATTCTGCCTTAGGGTCCAGTAACAATCATAACGTTTTCCATAACACGTTCCATTGATTTCCATATAGAGTTTTTAGCTGACCTAGCCAATATGGCTGCTCCAGCTGATCTACATGCAAATATGAGTGTCTGGGCACACAATTATGCCTTGATGTTTAAGATTTAATATTTATGTCACAAAACAAATATAAAAATATTTATAGTTCGCAAATCAATTTTACTATATTTTCAAGCAGAAATGTCTTAATTTTACCTGTATAATATAATATAATATTTGTGAAGTTTAAACAAAGATTTTTACAAATAATATCAGGATACAATATTATATTATATGGGGTATTACTGCATGACTTTTATCAAATCAATATATCTACAGTAACTTTTTAAACTGTGTCACAATGAAAGTATTAGTAATGGGTTACTGGTTTTAAGATACTTGCAATTCACAGTTCATGCATATGCATGTATGGGATCTCTTATCCAGAAACTGGTTATCTTACATGAACCAGCTTAGTTGGCAGGAAGCTTTATTAGTAAAAATTAAAGGAAATAATTCCAAAGAATCATTTAGACTTATATGGTCTCCTTACTTTGAGTTCTGTGACTCCAATACCAGAAGTCAAATATCTCAGTTTCTTCAATTGTAAAATGTTCGTAGGGGGTTATCTGACATTCCCAAGACAATGGGCTTTTTCTTTCTTATTTTTCTTTTAAGAATGTCTATGCGTCCACTGGCTTAGTTAGTGATAGTTAGTTCTTGTTAGTTTCTATTTTATTTTACATATTACTTCATTGTAAGTTATACATTCTGTATAATATGTCATTGTATTAATCTTCTTATTCTGCATACTATTTGTTATCATATTGATTTTTATGGTTTATTGTGAAAATCGAATAAAATATTTCAAACAGAAACTGGTTATCTGGAAAACACCTGGTCCAGAGCATTCAGGATCCCATAGTACAGGTACCATCCAGAATTTACCTATACATATGGCAAATAAATCTAAAATATACCAACAAAAATGAAAACTCTACCATATATAACAGAGCTTCTTCTTCATTCTCAAATAAAACCCTAATGTCACATTTCAGGCAAGATTACACCATGGCAGCTCCTACAAGTGTTTACATATTGATATTGTTCTTGTTCTTAGTATATGGGCTATTTTTGATTACAGTATAGTCTCCCTAATATTTTCTCTCTCGTTTAATGTATGTAATATGGTTCTATGCTTGCTATAAACACATCATCAATGGAGATATATTTGTCTAACCATTAACCAAGCCCTGGGGTTTCTATACAACTGTAAAGTGAATGGGGTTAGCATAATTGTTACAGGTGTGTTAATGACTTTCCCATTAGGGGATAGCACTTATTGCTTTACATTTTAACAAATAGCTTAGTGATATTTATCTGTATTTGCAATGAGGGATCCTAGTCTTAGGCCTACTCTGAACTAACAGTGGACTGGGAGCAATTCACTTTATCTCAGCTTGTCTCATGGGCTAAAATTAGTTTTGCAAGCACACATGGGTAAATAATTAGCACGCAAATTAAAGATCTGGTAGCATATGTTACTGCACAGCAAGAAGCAGCAGAAGACCCCATCCCCTCTCTGAATAACCCATAACATCAACAAAGTCATGGCATGAACAAAGGTTTTTTTTGGGTTTCATGGCTTGTACATTTACTAGGTACAAAAGCCTTAAAAACAACAAACATTACCCAGAACAAACACTGTCTCAGACGGGAACAATAAAATGGTTCATAAATACAATGGCTTGATGGGACTCACCTTCTGTGCCATTTGGTGTCATGGAATTGCTGTTTATGTGGGAATTATCGAGGCCTGTCCCACTGGGAGAATCACCACTGCCACTAAGTCTACTATGTGGGCTGGCTAGATCCTGCATTTCCATAGACCTAGAAACAAGAGAAATGCATTTCAGAGCCGTGTGACCCTCCAGACATCTCTGCTCAGGTAACTCGCAATCAAGGCCTATTTTGCATAAGTAGCAATGAATGACATAACAAGCTCCTATATTATCCTTAATGCAGAGAGCTCTGAATTATGGGACGGCCATCTCCCATAGACTCAATTTTAAACAAATAATTCATGTTCCTTTTTTCTCTGCAATAATAAAACAGTACCTTGTACTTGATCCCAACTAAAATATAATTAATCCCATTGGGTTTTATAATATAGTATAGTTTTTGTATATTTAAAGTATGTTCATCAATATTACTGAAAGATCCCTTAACTGGAAAACCTCAGCTCCTGAGCATCCTGGACAATAGATCCCACACCTGTATTAAATTGTATACGATTTGTTAGCTATATACATACAAGTATGTCCAGCTTCCCTCATCCTTAACAGCTGAAAGCTGTCTGGGGGATGCTGGGGATTTGCAGTTTAACAACAGCTGGAGAGTTGCATGTTGGACAGCACTGATTCATACAGTTTTACCCTCTTATTTATATGCCCGTATTGACTAACTAACACACATCAACAACCCTGGCAACACTTCAAGGTGCTGGGAGCTGTAATTTAACTAGAGCCACAAGTGAAAACAATTACAGCAATTTAAATAGGAAGCTAGAATGTTTGCAAAACTTTCATTTCCTAATGCTGTCATTAGAAATATCTAAACCATTGCTTTAGGAATAAAAACATATACGTAAATGCATCAATCCTGAATTTGATTCCTAGCTGTAAATGCTGCCAACGTGTGACTAATGTGATTCTCTCTCTAAGCATCTGATCAGAGATAATTCTCTCTTTACTGTTGGAGATAACAATCTGCTATATCAGTGCAAACTGCCTACTGTCTGGGAAATTAGCACTCAGCACTCTCCAATGGCCACCATCACCCCATAGTATTGTAAGGGGCTTCCAGACACTTGAAGCAAGTGATATAGCCTTCAGCCTTGTGACAGGGGATGAGATATCCCGTGATGTATGTGTTTACTCTGGCAAACTGCTTAATTATCTGTCTGTTTCCGTTGAAACAAATGCAGCATTAAAACATTATTATGTCTGTGCTGTTGTTTGCTTTGCGGATTACATAAAGCATGCCCAATTGAATAGGGATAAGGTTAATATAAAGGCAATCCATGCAGGCTTTAGAATACTTTGGTACTGTCATCCTCCACTCAGCTGTCCCTCAAGCAAATGCGCTGACCCAGAGAGTTCCAATAAATCCTTTTAATTCTAGGGAATGATCCTCATTCATACAAAAAATCTGGGGATTAAAAGTCACCAATAAAAACCAACACTAAAAAACTTCCTTTCAAATGAATATACCAAGCCCAATTGAATACATATTGTATTGCGAGGCCTTTGTAACAGCGCTTCTACAGCTTTTCTTGAATGGTAAGGGGTTTTATATTTCAATGTAATATACAAATGAGCGTTTCTATCCAGTGATCAGTGTTTGCTAGCTCTTCAAGACTCCCAGCTCACAGGATATATTTTACTACAGTCAGCTCCCAGGATCCATGGTATATTTGCTACTCAAGTTACACAATAAGAGCATTAGGGTTCATTTATAGATCACAGCACAGTCGCAATGCAGACAGCGTTGGACTGAAGAAATGGACGGACGTGCTTCCTGCACTGCCCTTTAAACACATTTCTCTGCACTATATAATAAGCGCGCTATAGACGATAATTTGCAGAGTTGACTTCATCAGATAATAAAGAAAAATAACAACATCATTCATGCTTCCCTCTTTAGAGATATGATGATAAAGACTAAGAACTTTAATTAAACAGCAGGCTCATGAAATAAAATGAAAATAAATGTAATTTTCAGTGAACGAAAAGCAACGTTTTCCTTACCTGTGACTTCAGGAAACTGCAACATTGGAGCGGGATTGTTTTGTACACCTATAAAGTCCCAATGCACATGCTGTTATGGATATAGATCCCGGCGGAGGCAGAAGTGGAAGTTACAATGATTGTTAGACTATCAGTGTGAGACCAAGCGCAGGAGAAGACACTGTGCTAGTAAAGTCATATTGTCTTTAACTTAGAGTCTCAACTGTGGATTCTCCCTGCTGTTCTCCTCCTCTTTCTCCCTGTCAGGGGGAAGGCAGCCAAATGGCAGGGATAGTGATTCATCATTGGTCTATGACAGCTGCAAAAAAAGGATTTCCCCTCCCCCAATCAACATGCAAAGCAGTTTCCCTAAGGTAGTTAGGACAAGGTGCTCGAGAAAGGTGGCTATTAGCAGAATAAGCACAATAACTGAAGTAGCTCAAGCATTACACCCAGCAGTGCCCTCAAAGCATCTTTCATCTTCTCTTATCAATGCTTAAAATGCTTCCCTTTCTCGCCCTTTAGCTCGACTGACGAATCAATGTCCTGATCTTATAATCGTCACTATTTTACATTTTGTTCTTTTTATTTTTTCCTTTCATTCAACAGAGTCGCCTTCAGAAGTGATCTGGAAATGGGGAAATTATCTTGTAAATGATTCCTGTTCAGCCTGACAGTATTTATTGCTCTAATTGGAATTAAGTGGATACTGAACACGGAATAAAAGCTGTCAGGCATTCTGCAGAGAATTATTTTGGAGCAATATCAGAGGGTAGGTGAATGCTTGTGCATGGATGTATCACTAGGTCTAAAATGCTAAAATATTATATTGTCTGTTTGTTATACACCAAATACATGTAGCTTTGGCACAGGTTTTAGTGCCTGCCTATATGTTATGTGTGCTGTTTATAATGTGGTTTTCTGCCCAAAAATTGATTATATATTTGTGCGATTTTTGTTAGAATAATGCTTGTTTATAACAGCTAGCACTTTGGGAAGTTACAGTCATAAATACAGAACAATAATAGGCTGATAATGCAATCATATTTCAGTGTCCTGCTGCCTTTGATACATTTTTACCTTTTATAAAGGAATAAGAACAATATTAATTAACATAAGGGGACCCTTTTACGGCCGAGTAAAACGTCCAGGTGTAGAAAGGCTTTCGCAACCATGAAAGCATAAACAAACTCTTCATCAGAAACAGGGATGTATTGTCTAAAATGCCTGTATCCAAAAACTTTGATGTGCATTTCCATTCGACCTGAACTGACATCTCTTTGATGATCACTAAACAAAGGCTAAAGATGAGGTATTTTAAGTGCAATATATTCACTCAGACAAACTTCACTTCTATTTTTTTTTTCTGTTGTTTGTTTTGCCTTGATCTCCATAGAAGCACTGACTTTAACACACAAAAAAAGGAAACCATAGTGCACAACATCAAACAGTTTGATTTGGATAGAAAGTAATGCGAGGAAGTATTATCGCATGGCACCAACGCAGCCCTTTTCTCTGCAGCTCAAATAGGCAAAGTATAATTGATATTCTGCTGATGGCAAAGTAGCTAAGGTGATAGGACTTACGGATACTGCTGATATTAAACGCCTGGAGCTGCCAGTGAAAATAAGAAGCCTTCGTAACTACTTTTATTTTCACATTCCACATACAGAAGGCATATCTAGATAAATGTTATGAATTTGTATTTATTGAGTGTTTACAAAAATGTAAATTTATTTACTGAAAAAGTAAATACTTAAATATTTCTGTATATAGTTGCATTGCGTACGATTTCTATCCACGTAATTTTAAAGCTCTTACTATATTCACATTGGGCAGAAAATGTTTGACTCGTGTCAACAGACAAAATGTAAAAGTTCTTGTTCAAGGAAAGGGACAAGCGTTAGTGACCTACAAGGCACTCAGTGGGTTAAGCCATCTGTTATGGGTTACCAGATTAAGAAGAAATGGCTCCTTAATCAAAATAACTTTAAGAGACCTAATCCTCACTTAGGCTGGTCAGCTGAATCCACAGAGTGGCCCAGAGAAAATAAATGTATTCTGTAGAAGGAGAATGCAGACAACAATTAGACACAGATGTGAGCGAAATTAGTTACAGTTTACAAAATGCTACACTTCACATGCTCCCCTAACCCTCTTTATATGCATGGTAAAAATTATGATGTAGAAGCAGGGGGAAGAAAAAAAAAAAAATCGAGACAAGGAAAATATATCTCTGCTTAGTGCTGACATTTATTTTTTCACCACTGTATGTGTTATTTTTAAGCGATCCCACACTTAGGCTTGATAAGTGATAGACGTATGGAACGCTTCCACTTTGTAAAAAACCCCAGTGACATGAAACAGCCCACAGAGTTTTTTTTTTTTTTCAAAAGACAGAAAAAGTATCTTTCGAAAAAAAAAAAAAGAACCTAATATTAAACAAAGCAGCTTGATGTTTAAAATAAAATGCCAGCACTTTCCAGAGGCCACGTAAATGAGACATATTTTCCTTGACCCCACGGAGTATCCCGACTGCATCTCTAACAGCATGGGGTGCTGCAACCCCTGACACCGCGCAATACCCTTTCATAAAAACAGACTCCATCGATGTAAATTTAAGGCTAGCAAATTCAAGTTCTGATTAGTTAATGAGGTCATTTAAGTCTCCTGTTTTTACTAATTAAATGTATAATTCTTCACAGATGTAGGTTTCACTGACAGGCCAGACAAACTCTCCTATTCTTTAAAGAGTATAAAAGCCTGAAAATTGCTGCTGTGCCTCGGTTTGCCGGGGGGCCTTTGATCACGGAAGAGTTAAACTTTGCATCGTATCAAACAATCTATTGAATGGCCACATTAAATCTGTTAATAGCATGCTCTTCAACCTCGAAAAATTATTTCCAGACGGCAGGCTTGCTTAGCAAGCTCATCAAACAAGACTTTAAGTTCACATTTTCTCACATTTTCCCTACCACAGAGCTCAGGATGCAGTGGAAAATTCATGACTTTTTTAATGTTTATTATACTTTGTAAAATGGCAAAATCAAAAGCGCCTGACAGCAGATCTAGGACGAAGCCCAAATGTTTAATAATGACCTATGTAACGTAAACTGTAAATGGGACCGGGTTGGAAATTTTCAAGCAAAAAAAAGCAGAATCTAAGCAAATTATGGGTTTTTTGAGCCTTGTATTTTTTGCTTACTTGAAGCAATTTTTTCATAAAATGACTATAATTTAAAGCTGTTTTTCCAAAGGAAAAGATGTTTTAGATGTTTTTCAAAATGGAAGTATGAGTCTTATCAAAATAAATGTAGCTGACGTGCGAGACATTTTTGTTGAGTTGTTTTTTCAGTCTTTCCAAGGAAAACAGACAGGCAGAGTCATTTTCTTACTGTTCAATTTGTTTATATGAAAAGCGGCACAGAAAAGGTTTAATAATAACATTAGTGCCATTATATATGTGTGTGAGGCCAAGTTTTGCCATAATATATATTTGAAGTGCTGTTTATATAATAGAAAAGTGCTTGTTCTTAAACAAATTGTGAACTGTAATCATTTTAGCTATTCACTATAAATTAGAGGGATGAGACAGTTATATAATAATTATATGACAATGGGGAAAATGTGTGTTTGTAATTTTTTTAATGCTTTTTTCCATTTTTCCATATTCAGTGGCAAACTCAATAGACCGCAGATGCTGAATAACAAAAACACATTATCGACAATGATTTGGATGAAACATTCACACATTTGTTTGTCAGTTTTATTTAATAGTATATATGTTAGCTGATGCGTGAATGTTAGATAATGGAGCAGAATGTCTGTGAAGTGATAGGATCGGCTCTTTATTCCTTTATTTTAATAAAATTGCTATTAAGGATGTTTATAATATATAGCAAAAATAAAAAGCATTTCATGATAAAAGATTGCAACTCTTGTTGGTGTTTGTATTGGTAGAACTGATATATAAATATGTTATCGTGCGAAGGATTGTTTTTTTATTTGTCTGTTAATCTGTAGAATAATGAAGTATGAAAACATTTGCCACACATTTTTTTATCTGTAAAAGAACTGCAGACACTGAAGTTGCCGACAGATGTACAGTATTTCAGTAGACAGAAAAAACGATGGACAGGGCTGTATGTTTGCAAAGTGAGACATATTCTTTCCAAAACGCTGCTGGAAATTTGCAATAACAATAATATTCCTTTCTGCTAACTGTATGAAAGTATAGTGTAATGGTATGAGTTATTTCACATGCCTCAAAGAGAATGTCACCAATGCAATATAAACATTTGTATTATTGTTTAGATTATTCAAGAAATGTTATACTCACAGATATCTGTTCTGTCAGTGACAAATCCTCCACGTTCCCTCCATTCAATAACTCCAACAACAGCAGCAGACTCCTGGGGAGAGTACAGTTGTGTGTTTTGCTCCTAAGAAACCTTATAAACTGAGCATGTTTGAAAGGAACAGCTCCTCGGCACAGTTCACTTGTACGTTTGCTTCCAAGAGAGCCTTATAAACTGAACATCTCAGCTGAATTGTCTGCTTCTGGAAGGTAAAACCAGACCTCTGGAGGAAAATCCCTGATTAATGTTGCAGGCTCAAAAGCCTGAATGTCTGGGAGGAAAGAACTGCTTTGGAGAAAGGAAATTAACACATTGGATTTTCTCAGGAAGACTTTAACAGTAGCTTGCTCTTGCGGAGGTTGCCTGCATGCACTGTAGCATCAAGCTCCAGCAATCAGCCGGAACTCTGAAGTCAGCTCCTTTCTCAGTAAATACAGATACTATCTCAGATCCCAAGACAAAGAATTAGAATCCTCTTCCCTCCTATTTGTTTGGGTTTTCTGGTAGATCTGCTCACATATCCAGAGGGGTTTTTTTTTTGGTTTCAGGGAGGCAAACCACACTGGTTCCCTTGTTCAGACCTTATTGGTTTAAAGAGAACAATTGGAATGAGTGGTGTGCTGCTGTCTGAGTCAACCTTGCAGCTTCAGAAAATAGTATTATGTAAATGAATCCATAGTGGTGCCTGGATATACAGCTGTGTTTAAAAAAGCCTTACTCAAGCCTTATGTCAACAAGCTGTGTGCTCTTCAGTGGCTCCCAATTAATATTCCTGGGCAACAATTACATCATGTCCCTTTAAACCAATAAAAGGTACCTTGCTTATACACAAACGTAATGGTTTTACCCATGTCTCATTGGTGATAGAGAAGAGAATCTTCAGTTTACACAAAAAAAGTGAAGATATACTGGTAAGAAATAGAAAAAAAATATGAATATTTACCAAGTTTTTATATTTAGCAGCAGAGCTGCACTAATAAAGTCATAACCAACAGAACACATGGAATTAATAAAAAGAGAATGTATTGTTTATACTGTATCATAATTCCCCACAAGAAACTCATTCTGAATGTTGTAATTTTTAACCTTCCTAAAATACCTATTCTATTCTATTCTCTTAATCTAGAAATATCACCAGATGTAGTTTTTCATTATAATTATATATTATTATTACTAGTTCTGTTGCTTATTATCGGTGACAGAAATGGCAAATATAAACTGTAAGTGGGTTATTTACTAAACTCCGAATGCAAAAATCTCAAAAAATTCGCGTTTTTGTTTTTTAAATAAAATCTGACTTAAAAAATCACGAATTTTTCAGAATTAATTAAACCCCGAGGATGGAAAAGTCCGAATCTGAAAATCCGGCATCTCAGACCTGTCGAGGTTGCATATAAGTCAATGGGAGAAGTCCCAATGATTTTTTGATGTGCGCTGGGTTTTCGGGCAATACCCCAAAGTTTTCAGAGTTTTCAGGTGTAAATTAAAAAAATATTGTGAAAAACTTGAAAATTGGATGATAAAAATCCGAAAAAATTTTGAAAATCGGATTTTCTCCCGCAAAGCAAATTGTCGGGAAAACGTAAAAATAAATAAGCGTAAAAAAACCGATTGGAGTTTGCAGCAGAAAAAATTTAGATAAATACGGACTTTGATAAATAACCCCTTAGCGTGCTGTGCTTGCATTTTCCCAATGTTCCGCTTGTGTAAGTAGAGAAAAATATAATTTTTTAATTGCTCGATTTAATTGACACAAAGCAGATCACTATGCTTCTCAAAGCCATGAATGAAAGAACTATAGAGCACAGGCATCTGACCTGTTATCCTGAATTCTTCTTGATGAGAGATCTTTCTGTAATGTGAATTATGTTTATTAAAATATAATTTAAATATTAAATAAACCCAATAGGATTGTTTTGCCTTCAATAAGGATTGATTAGATGTTAGTTAGGATTGAGTGCAAGGTACTGCTTTATTATTACAAAGAAAAAGGAAATGATTTCTAAAAATTAGAATTATTTGTTTAAAATGGAGTTTTTCTGGAGCTTTCTGGATATGTTTTTTTTTGGATAATGGGCCTTATATCTGTAATATATTACCATTAGTGGTCATTTATACATAGAGAAACAATGATTGAAGAAATGAAAGGAAAATAGGATGTAACAATAAAATATATTTCAATATGTTTGTGAAAGTTCTCATTCATCCAGGTCACGGTTCAGTATATCTATAGAAATAAGTCAAATCAACTGGACTTGCTGTGTTTTTCTTGAAGACGTTTCGCCAGTCATCCAACTGGCTTTCTCAATTCAGAATAACTTGTGAAGCAAGATCCTATGTACAAGTTATTCTGAATTGAGCAAGCCAGTTTGATGACTGGTAAAACGTCTTCAAAAAAAACACACCAAGTCCAGCTGATTTGTCTTATTTCTATAGATATAAAATATATTTCACATAGAAGCATACCAGCAGATTAACCAACACCTTTAGAGTATAAAATAACAAGTGGTAATTTGTTGGCCATGTGCTGCAGTGCTATGTTTCCCACTACAAGTCTTAATTGTTTTTATTTTCCCTAGAGGGTTGGTTCCCACGGAATGAAGACCAATGCCGAATGCAGAAACATTAGATCTTGATATATTTTTTTTTTTGCATGCAGCATTGGTCAACATCCCAGGAGGTGCAGATGCAAAAGAAAGAATGAGATCAGCATTGCTGTATAGTGCTGCACTGAAAATGCATTAATGTACAGTATGTGCTTGGGTACATGTCCTGTGCCTAGAAGCTAAATAAAATTGAATGTTATTAAGAACACAGAAGCAATCATATTAATCCCCATGGATTAAATGGGGGATAGGACCTTGGTTCAGGCACTGGCACTGGATTTTATTCCTGTGCCAAATTTTTATGGCCTTGAGAAAGACAATTATGGGCTACTACATTCCACCCCCCGCCTGCGCTGAAACATATGCCAAACAATCAGCACATTTCTCTCAGTCTAGTTTAGTTTTAACAATGAAATGTCTAGCTGGTATGAATTACAGCACTGTGGCAAAATTTGTACCATGCAAAAAAAAGATAATCAATTTCCCTTTGTGCCAAGCATTGAGAGCATTTAGAGTTCTTTTTAGTAAAGGTCGATTTTCTCTGGTTGAGTTTTAAAGGGGAAAAAATAAACTCTACTTTTTGGAACATGTTTTTTACCTTCAGGATTCTCTAGAGTTTGCGCTGGTTTTCGTTCGATAATCCAATAAATTCGAGTTTTCAGGCAACAACTCAATAAAGTCGAGTCTTCAGAGCATCAAATAGAAAAAGTTGCAGGAATCGAATCGATGCTCGATTTTGTGGCAACGTTTGTGCCAAATTTATGAGAACTTTTATCAGTAAATGAACGGGATTTGGGTCAATTTTTTTCGCCAAACAGTGAGGAAAAAGTCAAGTTTTGGTCACTTAGAATGCAATTTCCCCATGGCACATATATGCTGAAAAAATATGCAAATAAGAATATGCAAGTATTAAACAAAAGTTATAAGTAAGGAGGTAGAATATGTGAATAATTTAAACACAAAGTACATAATGATGTGTTGAAATATTTAAAAAGGCAGTCATTTCTCCCCTGTTTCTACACATGTACACAGCTAGTGTTTAAAAATGATTTAGCAAGGAAAGGGTTATACAGCACAGCATGGCTTGACTGCTCTTTCCTCTTTGTCCCCATAGGAGGCTCCTTGTATCCACTGATGTGTTCTAGTCTAGCCAGTTCCACAGAGAATAGAACTCAGTAGGGGAGGTGAAAGGCTATGCGTGTTTTAAAGTGATAGGGCTGAGGGAAAACAGAAAATATTTTAAAGTCAGAACCAATGGAAAGTAGACTAAAATGCAAAAAAATAAAACATTATACAAGGCTTGTTATCATAGCTGAGCACTATATGTTTGCGTATGAAGCCTAACTAAACCTAAAGCAGGTATATTAAGGGGCCCATTTACTTAGCTCGAGTGAAGGAATAGAGGAAAATAACTTCAAATTTCGAATATTTTTTTTGGCTACTTCAACCATCAAATGGGCTACTGCATGTTTGCGTATGAAGCCTAACTAAACCTAAAGCAGGTATGTTAAGGGGTCCATTTACTTAGCTCGAGTGAAGGAATAGAGGAAAATAACTTCAAATTTCGAATATTTTTTCTGGCTACTTCAACCATCAAATGGGCTACTTCGACCTTCGACTACGACTTTGACTTCGAATCGAACGATTCGAACTAAAAATCGTTAGACTATTCGATAGTCGAAGTACTGTCTCTTTAAGAAAAAACTTCGACCCCCTAGTTCGCCAACTAAAAGCTACCGAAGTCAATGTTAGCCTATGGGGAAGGTCCCCATAGGCTTTGCTAGTTTTTTTTGGTTGAACAAAAATCGTTCGATCGATGGATTAAAATCCATTTTCGTTCGATTGAACGAATAGCGCTAAATCCTTTGACTAGTATATTCGAAGTCAAAGGATTTAACTTCGACAGTCGAATATCGAGGGTTAATTAACCCTCGATATTCGACCTTAAGTAAATTTGCCCATATGCGTTTGCTTTATGGTATAGGATGGAGATATTCCTTGAGGTTGGACATTCTCCCTTACAAACTTTGCCTTTTACATATTGTCATACTGTAGACTTGGTAATAAAACTTGGAGACAGTCTCTGTCTCATAGTCTAGTTTTTAACTTTATTTATGCCCATTGACATTCAAATAAAGTTAGAATAGGACTGTTGCTTTGAGGAGTTATTCTTAAGCATGAGACATAGATGCACAACCTCATGCTCTCCAGTTGCTTGTGATCAGCAGCACCAATCAACCCCTGACAGCTTGTTGGAATTCTGGGAAGTGTAGTTTATCAGCAGTCTAAGAAATACAAGTTGAAGGTTTGCAATTGGACAAAGCATTGCGTTAGAATCGGTGATTGTTGTTTATTATTTCACTAGTGGAAGCAATGCATGTAACTTAAAGTTAGTCAAACTTTTACATATATGGTTATAGGATCTATTACCCGGAATGCTTGGGACCTTGGGTTTTCTGGATTAGGGAACTTTCCTTAATTTATATCTCCATACTACAGTCCACAAAAAGTCTACTGAAAATCATTTAAACATGAACTAAGCCCAATAGGATTCATGCAGCTTATTTACCATAAAGTACAAGGTTTTGTTTCATTAATTATTAAAAGGAAAAAGGAAATCATTTAACATTTTTTTTAAATTACAGATATGGATCCTGCTATCCAGAATGGTCAGGACCTGAGGTTTTGCGGATAAGTAGGTCTTTCCGTAATTTGCATCTCCATGCCTTAAGTCTACTAAAAAATTATTTAAAGCATTTATTAAACACACAAGGCTTGTCTTATCTCCAATAAGGATTAATTATATCTTTTTTGGGATCAACAAATATACAGTTTTATTATTACAGAGAAAAAGGACATCATTTTTATGAAATTTTAATTATTTGATTAAAGTGGAGTTTATGGGAGATGGTCTTTCCTTAATTCAGAGCTTACTGGATAACGGGTTTCGGGAAATTGGATCCTATACCTGTATTTGTTTATTATGGGGAATCCCTTAATTCTGTGCTGTTTGGATAATGGGTTTCTTGATATACGTATTATAAATCTGTGTTAGAGAATTATGGCAATGGCATGTTGGGTATAGCTTACAAAACCTAGAATCAATATTCCTTCACCCGTCGTCTTTAACCCTTTACTGAAAATGTGGAAACCTCCAGCAGCTGCTTCCCATTCTGCTCAAAGGGATCGTGCTGCCTGTGGCACATTGTAATGAGTATAAAGTTAGAATGTGATAGTTGCCATTTCTTTCATGACACTAATTACTATGTGTCCTAGGTACCATGATGTCTATTCACTAGAATGAGAAGCGGCTTCCAGCAGTTTCAGGCATTTTTATTGCCACAGTTCTCCATGAGAAAACCCACATCAACCCAAGTTCTCCATATGACATTGGCCCTACACTAATTACAGTTCCTTCTGTATGTGAAATGTTTACTTTTGATTTGGTGACATGTATTCAAGTTTTAGATTTGAATAAACATGATACAAAAATGTAACTATTGTATGAGTTAACTGGTGTCCAGGCCAAACATTCCACCATGCATGAAATATAAAACCTAGAGGGTGCACATGGAAAGTAATAGTTGTATTAGGGTTGCTAGGGCGGCAGGCCAGTGACATAGGGTCAGGCCAGGGATATCATTGGGCGGGGAAGTGATGTCAGGGAGTGGGGTGTTGATGTCAGGGGCGGGACTGATAATGTGGCGATCAGCGATTGGCTGGTCGCCATGTCATTCACTTCAATGTCCTGTCCGGATTTCCTAATTCCTAATCACCCAGGCAGCCCTTCCAAAAAATGGGCTGTCCTGGTGAAATCTGGACAGGTGGCAACCTTAAGTTGTAGTTCTCTACCTTACAGCGCTGTGAAATATGTTAGCGCTATATAAATACATGTTAATAATAATAATAATAATTATCACAACAGCAATGGACTGAATGTGATCTACTTGATTTAAATCTGTGTACTTGGGTTTGCAGGTACTCAGGTTTCCCCCCACACACTTTTTGGATAAGACCTCCATTATTCATCTGTGCATGGGTTTTACTCTCCTTCTTTCAGAATTCCAGAACTAAATTCCCCTTGCAAATGTTTTCTTACCAGGAATATATGACTTACAGACAATCGTGTTCCTTTTTCAGACACAAGGTACAAGATTGACGTTATACCTCTCTTATGGTACTGATCCAAAAAGAAACCGAGTCTATAAATATATATAGTGCTCTGTGGAGTTGAATAGGACATAGGAGGATGTTACCTAATATATATAAGTGATTTCAAAGGACAACTTCATTCTTCATCCTAATTTGAAATCAATTAGGGAGAATAATTGGCTGCTCCTTTTCTAAATGATATAATAATCTGTTCTTGATCCCCTTTTTTCATTCTACATGATCATTTTTGTAAACTTTTAGCCTCTTCTGCTTCAGTTCTCAATGAGATTTACTTTTTGGACTATACTATACTATACTATTCAAAACATGTTAACATTGTTTGCGCTTTGCAGGTACTCAACAACATTTTTTTTCCTTGTTATTTAATCTGTAAAATGTCACTTAACTTGAATTGCTTCCTTATACCTAATACCTAATTTACCGCCATGTATTATGCTTCAGATGCTTTTGTTACCATGTCTTTAAAAAGTGATATGACTATTTTTAATGATTTGCTTTTTCTCTGTAATAAGACCATGCCTTCTAATATTTTAACAAACCCAGCATGAATCAGAATTAATGGCAAACAATTGTATTGGGGTTTTTAATGTTTACCCACAAATAGTAGGCATGGTGCACTATATTTCGAAAAGCAAGCAAGCCCCAAGTTCCAACCATGCCACAATTTATCCTGCTAAAATATTTGGGCTTTTGGTCAAACCTCCTTCTGCAAAGAACTTTGCCAAAAATAGCAATTTCAAAGGCTGAGAAGAACAACATTTTTATTGATTTGTTCTTCCTTCAGTTTACTGACTATATAGTTTCAATACCCAATGGAAGATGAAAAATGAGCTGAACAGAGAGATGCCCTAAATGAAACAGCCACCTTTTGGGATGTTTTATTATGTAAAAATCAAAGTATTAGCTTCCAAATGTGCCTCCTTGAACTTTATGGGCTTTTAGCGCTGGTTTCCACTCAATAATCTGAGTTTTTGGCCGACAACTCAATAAATACGAGTTTTCAGAGCAACAATTCAGATGTCGCACCTTTCAAAATGGTGCTCTTTTTTGTCTATTTTTTTCTCGATCCAATTTTTCTAACCTCATTAGTAAATTAGCCAAATGGATGGGAGTTAGTTTGAGTTTATTTTAATGGAAAAATTGGAGATTTATTAAATAAACCCCTTAAAATCTGATGTACAATCACAAGTGCCAATTTGCTGGTTACAACTCCTTTGGTACATGTAGCACAAGCCAAAGTGCACGCTGGGAACCATCTAACTAATACCTGTCTTGAACAAGTGGTAAGAATGGGAATCATTTTTGTACAGTATGTTGTATTATGTACCTATAAATGCTTACTATTACACAACTAGAATTGCATGGAATTGTAGGTCCTGAAGTGTAAGCCTATGCTCCACATATTTCCTAGCAGGTAAAGGAATTATGCTGGGATTATTACACAACTAGAATTGCATGGAATTGTAGGTCCTGAAGTGTAAGCCTATGCTCCACATATTTCCTAGCAGGTAAAGGAATTATGCTGGGATTCTTGGAAGGAATGTTTCTTTGTTAATGGTAAAATATGGCTAATTGCAACAGCATTTTGTTTTTTTATTCTTTTCATACTGACCTATGTACAGGAATGAGAGTATTTAAATATTGGCGTCCCAATAATGTTCACACGCTACAGTTTTAACGGAAACTACTTTTCTGACAAGTGAAGCGAATTTATGTGCCGGCGGCAAAACTCAGAAATTCGCTGTGAATTCGCACCTGGCGAATTTATTAGCCTATCACTAATCATAAGGCCTTAGAAATTCTAGGAAAATGTTAGGCACCTACTGAGGAAAGCTCTTACCCCAATTTAGGAGGTTAGATTTGGCCCTATAGATGTTCCATGTAGATGCCCCCTGTTACTGTAAAGAACTGAGTAGCAACTTATGTGCAGGAGAAGAGGACGGGAGGGGGAACAAAGCAAGGACACTGCTAAAAACCAGAGGCAATGAGACTCAAGCTACCCTGCTAGAGCACATAAAGCACTTGCCTTGTGGGTGTTGCTGAGCCCTGCACCTAGTGTCACATTATAAAGAACAGCCCCATAAAAGCCCCAATTTCAGTAAAAAATGTAAAATATTATGTTTTTAAGAAAGCATTTTCTAGAGAAACTGAAGCGGAAATTCCGCTAAAGTTTGCAATTGGAATTGCAGATTATTCCAAAAATCTAAGTGGATAATTGTTAAAATATTGGAAAGGTTGTTTAAAATGACTACTGTTCTAAAAAAAAACAAAAAAAAAAACAGAGGCATTTTCAAATTGTGCAATGCTGTCTGAGTTTTCTCATAGATAAGCTATGTGATAATTTGCTTTCTAACGTGGTTTCCCCTTACAAGACTGGACTGTTGCCTGGTTACATTACACAGCTCTGTTCAACAGTATTTACATGCCCTGCTCGCTAGTGAAAATGAGGAATGAATCCTGGCAGAAAGCACTGTTGCTGTTTTTAACACCAATAAACTGCTGTATTTCAAGTTTTTCTTTGACTAATAATAATTACTTGTCCTCCTAGGTACAGTATTGGCCAGCTACAGTTCCGTGCCCCTTACTAAGGTCTCGGCTGCACTACAGAAAACAGCTCCATCCACCTTCCCTTAACTACCCTTGCTTTATGAACCATAATCCACTTTTCCTGTTAATACAGTTGAACATATAATATGTTCTCTGTCTTTTCACAACTCAATTCACTTATTTTTAGTAATCAAATATTATATTGTTTTTTCATTTTTTTCTTCTTTCTCTCAACTAACTCTGAACTTGCTTTTCTCGCCCCTCATTACTTTGTCCCATTTTTTACTCTACTTTTTTTTTTGTAGTTTCTAAAGAGAATGTTTATGTATATATACTTTATGTCCACATGGTTAAACAAGAGAAAGAGATAGTCCAACCATCATAAGAACTAGGCCATACCATGTAAGTAAAACTACAGAGGTACGAGACAAAGCAACCCAACCATGTATTTATATGGGAAACTGCAATTCATGTGGGTATAGATTTATGTATGTTGCACATCTACAATTTAAGGTCAAGAAATATATCTGCCAAGGAATCTACAGAAGACTGATGCTATTATTCTGAAGAGTCCTCTTTTTTGTAAAAGACACTGAAAAGTTGACAATGTACAGCATTTTTTCTTTTCACATATCTGGTGAACCACCTCATGCCAAATATTATATATTGCCAACTTTCGAATGTCTCCCTACTTTGCCTATGCTACAAATGAAGTAGAGCCAAAGCTGCCTCTGCTGTCTAATACATTGTATCAAGGTTAAGTTGGTTGCAAACCAATACATCCCTGCCCCAGCTGGAATCTGTTTTGCCCCTGTATTTTAACAAAACAAAGGTTGTCAGATGGAGGTGAATGTAGCCCTCTCCCAAAGCATCTGTATGCATCTGCTTTGTGACTCTTCTGCTGTTCATGTGGCAAATGATCAGACTAGGCCAATTTGGTCTACGGTTAAGTGGCTACAATGGTGAAAAATCCACTTATTTTCAAACTTGCCAGACAAGCAGAATATGGCTATATTATCAGTCAATGAGCACTATCACTTTGAGAGTGTCATGCTGAGACCACCCCCTGTACTTGTTTGGCTAAATAACATCCGTATTTGCAGCTATAAGTAAATGCTTGAAATTAATTTAATTGGTGTTCAATGCACTTTTTCTTACCCACTTTTCAGTGGCAAAACCAATTCTACAACTGCTGCTATGGGATCATCTTTATGATGGCATGACCCCAGGGCATTTATCATTTTGGTCATCTTTGCTTTGTCCTAAGAAAGCTAGCAGTGCAAAGAATTGTGCCATTGTTGAAATTTCAACAAAAACTACGGCTGTGCTTTTTATTCAGGTGTATCAGAGTTTCATTGAGTAATTGAGAATTCGGTACCAATTGAGACCGTTGGAATTGCCACAAATATGGTACACTGACATATACTGCCCTGTTTTCAGAAAGTCTACAATACATTATCTGCCCATACATGGCCACCCAGGCAGTGATATTGCTGTTTATCTCTTGATTATGGTTAAATAACAGAGAGGCCACATGTAATGATGGGTGAATTTATTCGGCAAGCATGGATTTGAGTCCAAAAAAAAATCTGTGCGTCAAAATTGGCGAGCGCATAAAAATTGTTGCACGTCAAAATTATTCGGACGCCCATTGACTTTAATGCATGTGGACAAAATAGTTGTGCATATAAAAATTGTCGCTCGTGTCAAAATTGTTGTGCGTGAAATTTTTTTTGAGGCCCATTGACTTCAATGCGCTTCGCCGTTACGCACAATTTTTTTGCTGTTTAGCCCATCAATAGCCACATGTATATCTTCTTGCCTGACATCTGAGTAAGCGTTAACAGTTTAAAATTTTAACCCTGTTCACCAACCTTTAAGCTACTTACTCTTGATTGCACGATCATTTTAGTCCAGTATTGCAGAGAAGGAAATGAGCACTTGCACAAACACTCACACACACATATTTTTTCACATCACCCTTTTATATGTTGCCAATACTGTCTCCCTTTAAAAGTCAGTTTGTATACGGTATGAATTTGTTTTTAGTCTAAAAAAATGTAAGACTGCTAGTAATTCTGGTTTTATAGTCCTCAAACATTTCTGGATTGATAAATTGTTTATAATTTGGTTCCTTTGCAATGACCTCTGATTGAAGGCATATTTATATTAAACCTTTACAGATTCTGACTGCACTTAATTAATTGCACCTTTTAAAAAGGAAAGGTGATGGATTGAAAAATGTTTAGTGCTGCCTTGAATAATTGATAAAGTCCCTAGTGCAAATAAGTGTCCAATAAATAATTAATTTTAATCTCATTATAGACTTTTTCATAATGGGATGATTTAATTAAATAAAAGCCAATGGGTTTCAAGAGGCTGAAAGATACTGCTGTTTCTATATTTGGCTAATGGCTTGAGCATGCTTAGAAAGATAATTCACAAGGGTGCATGCATTATTTAGCAAAGCCCTAAGAGATGAAGGCACAGACAGATCAATGATAACTTGTAGTGGTGCTTACAAAGCACATTTAAACAACTCTACAAACTAATAAAAAGAAAAAAAATATATATATACTGTATATTTATATATATATATATATATATATATATATATATATATATATATATATATATATATATATGAAAGCTATATACATCAGGTACTTATTTACTGTATACATCAGAATTTATTGGACATACTGGATTATATGGTCCAATTAATAAGTCTTTATTTTAGTTCCTGGTGTGAATCAGAATTTATTTTTTAAAAAAAATGTATTATGCTTCTGATTTGCACCCTAGCATTTCATTAAATACAGTAAGGGGCAGATTTACTTAGGGTCGAATATCGAGGGTTAATTACCCCTCGATATTCGACTGTCGAAGTCAAATCCTTCGACTTCGAATATCGAAGTCGAAGGATTTAGTGCTATTCGTTCGATCGAACGATCGAAGGAATAATCATTCGACCGAACGATTTAATCCTTAGAATGGAACGATTCGAAGTATTTTAATCCATCGATCGAACGAAATTCCTTTAATCAAAAAAAGCTTAGAAAGCCTATGGGGACCTTGAGGTTCGGTAGGTTTTACTTGGCGAAGTAGGGGGTCGAAGTTTTTTTTAAAGAGGCAGTACTTCGACTATCGAATGGTAGAATAGTCAAACCATTTTTAGTTCGAATCATTCGATAACGAAGTCGAAGTCGTAGTCGAAGGTCGAAGTAGCCAATTCGATGGTTGAAGTAGCCCAAAAAAACGTTCGAAATTTGAAGTATTTTCTCTTCTATTCCTTCACATGAGCTAAGTAAATGTGCCCCTAAGTGTGTGCCTGAGCACTAAAAATAATTGAACTGAAAATAATATGGTTCCGTCTCAAACCAAAAACCATTTGGGGCAGTTCTTGGAACCACGTCTAAAATCACATTCTCTAAAATCACTAATGTCTTTGGCACCAAATGCATTGGAGTCAGTGGGTATTTTTTCTCATGCTGAATGCACTGAAAGTAATTGTCTTATTTTCTCCAGTCAAATGCATTGAAGTCAATTGTCAAGGATTAACCGGGCAAATCCAATAATTCTGGCCCTATGCAACGACTTTATAACACTGGAACTAGTGTAGACTCTTCAGCAGAAACAACATTTGGTCCTTATTATTGGAATTTCCAGCCCCAATCTGATATCAGTCAGGGAAGCTGTCTTTTTGGCTTTATACATAGGACAATAAACCAATACCATGAAGAGTGGCCAAGTTTGCAGCCCATATGATCCCATGTGTGGCCAGCTTTACTTATGTCTTTTTCCAGGTACACTTGCTAAGCTAACCAATGAACAATATCAGTTATTCTTGTTCTAATAATATGCTATAATTCCAGATATCCCTCTTTTACAAAGGACCGTCTATGAAAATGAACAATGAACATCTGTTTTTCATTTCAGTGAGATTAAATGCTCATAAGCAGTCTACCTGACTTTCTGTATTCTACAAAAATGCAATCATTTAAGTCTAAAATTAATGAAAAGCAATAGTAAGCCCATTTCTAATAAAAAAAGCTATTTAATTTAGTCTTGAATTTGTATGTGAACATATATAATACCTCCCAGAGACACTTCTTTTCTTCACTTTTTCATCAAGGATTTTCTAAGCTTGAAGAACAAGCAATTTATAGAAGTGACAAGGGGAACCCAGGGACCTCTCCATGTCATTCATTTGGATTTGTACTTGGTACACAAAGTACATAGCATTTTATCTCTCTTTTTTTCTTGCTGCCTACAAAATTTAGGGGGGTGGTTAATTAGTTACTTTCTCATCAGACATTTTGTTCTATAGTTTGAAAACCAATTTAATTTTAGGTTAGAGTCTGTGGAGCAATTATACAAACTATTGATTTGCCAATTGAATTGCGCAGTCATAGAGTGTTCTTTTTTGGTCTTCCTTTTGGAATCTGAGCTACAGAATCTAAAGTGCAGTTTGCGGCATTGATGGGGACTGAAAATCTGGGGGAAGATAGACTGCTCACTGGGCATGCACTGGCAAAGATGAATGAAGTAAAAGTAAGAGATGGATTTGTAAAGGTAACAAACTTCAGTGGAAAGGCAGAGTAACAAGTCAGTAGCTAGTTCACGCCACCAAAGTGAGGTTATAGATGAAGACATCAGAGCTGCCATCGGGAGGGACAAGGAGGACAATTGTTCCAGGCCCAGTGGGTTTTGGGTCTTAGGGGGGCAGCTATGTTGCGCTTAGTTGGATTATCTGTTATTGGCCTGCAGACTTCAGGAAGGCAGGAGTATGGGCGTCTTTGAGACATATCTGAGCTTGCATGTGTATCCCAGCTGACTCTCAGAGCATCCTAGGGGCAGCCACTTCAGTGCAGGAGAAGAGTGGCACATTAGAAAGGCAAGACGCTCAATATGATAATATGCGGTCAGTTCCTTGCTTGCAAAACAGTATAAAAATACATAAAAAATAGAAATGCCATTATAAATTAAAATCTAGGTTAAAAAAAAGGACTTCCTGGATCTTATATCGTAGATATTACCCATACTACATGCTGTGATAGGGAGGCTGTGGCCGCTAAGGTATATCAATGCACAGCAATTTAAATGCTCTAAAACCACTAAAATTAAATAAATAGGTCACCATGTGTTATACAGCTCAACAAATACTATCCTTAAACACAGAAACTGTTTTTTTCATGAAAGTACATCTCCATTACCTTAAATAAATAAAACAATATAACACAAGTGTCTCTACATATATGAAAAACACACCACCAACAAAGCACTACACATATAGAGTGTGCACATTATTTACATCCTTCAAAATGTACCACATCCATTGATCTTTAACAAATGATACTTTGAATGTTGTACAATAGGAGGCTACTCATCATACCGGAGAACCCCAGAGACTAATATATAGCCAAAACAGTACAGGTAAGAAGAATAGCCAAGTTGTTTTGTTAAAAAAAATGGGGGGACCCTATTATTGATCCGCCATATATAAACCAATGATATTCAATGTGTTGACCATTAGGTGTGACCGTATTCAATCTGTAGATCCAACTTGTTTCTTATGCAGCAAAATCCTCCCCCTGTTCCCCCCTCTCCTTGGTCTAGGAACATGTTGAATTATTTGTGACCTTAAAGTATTTGGAATTATGACATTTCTCTTTAAAGTGCCTGGCAATCAGGGTGTTTTTATCCAAATCAGTATCAGTTTTTGTTTGCTATCCTGTCTTTATCAAACTGAATGGTTTAACCTATATAACCTAGTTCACAAGGACATTTTAGGTAATATACAACAAACATGCTTAAATCGTTATGCTAGACAAAAATAGGTTTTTCCCATGCTTGGATGCATCACATATTGGCATTAATGATATGGTGCAGTTTACACAAGGAAATGTTCAATTTAAGCTCAAATCTTAGCTCAAATGTATCTGCATGAATAAAACTTTCCAGTCTGTTTAAAGGCAAAGACAGGTCTCTTAAAAATAATAATAATAATAAAATAATAAGACAGGTCTCTTTTATTTTGTTGGACTGTTGGTAATATGTTCGGACACATAATGCCCTATCATCAGTATTGGATGGCTTAACTTATGGGAGGGATTGTCTATCAATTTCTTGAAGTTTCTGTTCTTTTCTGTTCTGCCACATATAGGGTTCCTGCTCAAAACCCCCCTATCAAAAAATGTTTGTTTAAGATCAAATATATTTTTGGGAAATAGATTCGCATTACTTACAATTCTTTTTACCCTTAGAATTTGGCTAAATGGCAAGGCTCTTACCTGTGATCTTGGGTCAATACTGAATCAAAGTAGCTGTTTGTGGCGATAGGTTTACCAGAATTTTTTTCTGTACTTTCACTGTAATTTCACTGACTCTATAGAAGAGGTACAAGAGAAATGAATTGCTGTTTAGACAATTGTTAAGATATAGATAATAAATGCATCTAACTGTTCTTGGGACCCAGTCCATAACATAAAGCAAAATTGTCTATATAACTTATCTTTGTTCAGTGAATAAATTCATTGTAAGGGTGCTGTTAATAGACTAATTATTCATCAAATTTCATCATAAAGATGTTGGCACAGGAGGGTGCATTGTTTGTTCCTATAACGGTTCCCCTGGGTTAATTCATAGATTCATACCAAAAGTAATTTTTGTTAAAACAATGCTTTATTTGTCTTTACAGGCGTACAAAAATTGTACAACAAGAGTTGTTAAAGGAGAAATAAACCCTAAAAATGAATAGGGCTAAGAATGTCATATTTTATATACTGAACTTATTGCACCAGCCTAAAGTTTCAGCTTGTCAATAGCAGCAATGATCCAGGACTTCAAACTTGTCACAGGGGGTCACCATCTTGGGTCACTTACATGCTCAGTGTGCTCTGAGCAGCTATTGAGAAGCTAAGCTTAGGGGTTGTCATAAATTATGAAGCAGAAAATGAAGTTTGTCTGTAAAATAATATGATACTACAAGGCTGGTTACATTTTGACATGTATTTTCTATGGGGAATATTTATTATGCTGCGTTTTACATGGCGAAGCCTGGGGATGTGTGGTTTATTAGCTCACTGATTTTTTTTACACAGCATAATAAATATGCCTCTCAGTGTACTTTATATTGTGAGTGGGGCCCTAAGCTCAGTAAGTGACAGAAACACAGAGCACGTGCAGTGAATCAGCAGAAAAGAAGATGGGGAGCTACTGGGGCATCTTTGGAGACACAGATCTTTACTGCTAAAGGGCTGTTGTTTCCTTGGGCTGGTACACTGCTAAAGGGCTGTTGTTTCCTTGGGCTTCATTGGCAGATTGTAATATTAAAGGGATACTGTCATGGGAAAACATTTTTTTTTCAAAATGAACCAGTTAATAGTGCTGCTCCATTTGAAAAATACACCACCTTTCTGCAGGTCTTAAAAATGTTCAGTTTAATTTTACAATGTAATAAATTGAATAAATTGAAAAATATTAAATTCCAAAATAAAACATATTGTTCCTGTTTATACATTATTTTTCCTGTTACAATTAATAAAGTTCCTTTTGGGATTTAGGGGCCGGTGTATTATGTTCATGTTTTTCCCTGAATCAAAGTTTTTAGGGTTAAAAATCATGAATAAGAATAATAACAATAAACCATGAAAAAATGTATTTATTGTGTTTATTGTGTAAAAACCATGAAAAACCATCTAAAACTGACAAGGTCATATAAAAGTCAATGGGGGCTGTCCTTTTCCAATTGTAAAATCTTTTTTGCTGTGAGCTTTTAGAGGTTTTAGTTTTTTTTTTTTATATTTGTAATTGTAGGAAATTTCTTCCAAAAACGAGGTTTTGTACTCATTTCTGGACTTTATCCCACGCTTCTGTGCTTATTTGGTCCATAGATTCAGGTTAGTCGGATAATATTCTTTGGAACGGAGTTCCAATGGATAGTGTAATGTAGGGGATGGAGACTTGACTGGGTAAGGTACTGTCGGTGCAGGTCTTAGTGGGTTAGGCAGGTTTGTGGAGTAGACAAGTGTGAAATTGTAAAAATGATATAAGAGTGCAGGAAGGTGGGCAGGAAGTTGTGCAAGTGTTGGAGGTCAAGAAGGGGCAGGTTCTAGAGTGCAATTCCATCCAGAAGTCAGACTTTCTATAGAAAGGTAGCAGAAAGAATGGTTGCAATCTACTTTTCCTATTTTCTGGTTCTTGTAGAGATCGGTAGAAATGTTTGCCAGGGAATTGGAGGTATATGCCTTAGGTGAAAAGCACAAGGGTACTGGGTGTATTCAGTGGTCTCCTCTGTATATATTGCCCAGATTAAATACTAGTACATGGGATCCGTTATCAGAAAACCCGTTATCCAGAAAGCTTCGAATTACGGAAAAGCTGTCTCCACTTCATTTTATTCAAATAATCCAATTATATTTTTAAATGCTTTTTAATAATAAAACAGTATCTAGTACTTAACCAAAAATATTTAATGCTTATTGGAAGCAAAACTAGGCTATTGGGTTTATCTAATGTTTACATGATTTTCTCATAGACTTACAGTTATCTGGAAAAGAAAACCCAAGCCCCTGAGCATTCTGAATAACAGATCCCATATCTGTACTACTACTAATAACTATTATCAAAAGTAAGAATGAGGTGCTAATAAGGTACAATAACAAGAACCTTATTAAGTACTTTTAGGAAAGAAAGTTGCAGTCATTTTTTGAGTCAATTGTTTAGGGATGATGATATCCCTAGTTTAAAAAATTATATTGTATAATGTGCAAAATCACTGTCAGCATTGTTTAGCCCGCTAATCCTTATTCCCTGACCCAACTTAGTCAAACATTTACATACAAGTAAAATATCTAGACACTGAATGACTGGATTTCTAGGTAAAAAAAATAAATTCATTCAATTTATATAGATAATAAATCAGCAGAGAGTCTGCATACAGAGAGAGCATATTTGTTTTTAAACAAATAAATATTGATTGTGTCTATATAGAACCCAAACTGGCAGCATGTTAATTACATTTCACATAAACATCTGTAGCAGTTTGCGACTCGTTACTGTGGTGTAATGCAATAATACACACTTAGGGAAAAATGTAGCCCTGGGATGAGTTCATGGGGATTTTCTAAGAGAGCTTGATTAGATTGTGCTAATCATATTACTAGAAATTACTAATGACACTCAAAACAAAAGGCAATCTTTGAAGGTAAATGGAACATAGAATACATCCAAGCATCGGTTTAAAGCAAACAGCTTTATTTTAGGGCCCTTGGTTTGGTCCTATACCACTTGATCTGCATAGGCTTCTGTTATGAACTGAGTGTTGTGAGCTATAGAGTTTACTCAAGGAGTTTTTTTCCACTGCCATAATTCATCCAGTGCAGAGGATCCCTAAACCATCCTAACTTCAGCTGATTTCACTGGAAATTGCCATCAGTTCTTATAATATAATTGCTGATGGTTCTTGAGTAGTGATGGGCGAATAAATTTGCCAGGCATGGATTTGCGGCAAATTTCTGTGTTTCGCCGCCTGCAAATAAATTAGAAACTGCGGCAAATATTCGCCGGCAAAAAATCTGCAAAATTAACAAAGTCAAAACTATTTGGATTATTTGGATTGACTTTAATGCATTTGGACAAAATAGTCATGCATATAAAAATTGACGCTTGGGTCAAAATTGAGGTGCATCAGAATTATTTTGACGCCTATTGACTTCAACGCATTTTGCAATTTTTTTGCCGTTTTGCTAATTTTCCGGTGAATCGAAATGAGATAGATTCGCCCATCACTATTCTTGAGCTGAAGTGTTTGTTTTGGGCCAAGAACCCCCAGTGCTAGAGGTGTCAGGCAGCTCCAGTTGAAACAAGGACTGGTGGAAGGAGCAATCCTAAGCTAGTTTAAATACGTTGAAAATTGTGTGTGCTATTAGCCTTTATGTCATTTTTTTCTGCAGAATACTTTAACTTTTCAAATCTTTTAGCCGTAGAATAAATCAGTGAGTTTTCCATTTAGTTTCTTACATGTTGATTTTCTGAGCAAGTGCATACTGCAATTTTTTTTAAATACAACTTACCATGCTTTTTGTCAAATTGCATAAGCATTGGACACCCTTTAATGAATGGAATCAATTCATACAAGGACTGTACCCTTTTCCTCCCAATCACATCTACAGTTGCAGTTATAAATAAACCCATTTGAGTTTCCCATTCAGGGGAATCATGGGAAGTACCTGCCTGTAGAAAAGGTTGTTTTCATTCCCATTCTTCTCTTCCGCCCTTAGGTCTGTTTGCAAGTATAGCAATGCACAAGTAAAAGTCAAAAATGATCACACTTTGGCAATGTAAATAAAATCTTTAGTGCCATATGCATTCATGTGATAGACATAATGATGGGTACATAACTGTTTTTTTTTTTTAAAAAAAAGGTGGAATTCTTATTTGGAAGCAAAGCATTTAACAAATGGTGAAGGGTAACTACATTGGGAAAATTACGGACAGGGCTACTGAGATGGTGCGAGGTCTGAGTCTCAACCCCAATGCAAATTGGCCAATTATGGATTTAATCTGCCTGCAGTAACTTGCACAGTGAATGCGACCCCTAATGCCAGTTTTTATTTGACAAATTATCTACAATAATTATTGGTCAGAAGTGGAAGAAAAGAAAGCAGGGATGTCACGGCATGACTGTGTCATGTTTCTATTTATTTTTTTGTTTCCCACATTGTATATCCAGTAGTTTACCCGTAGATTTCTATATCATTACATCAATGCTTGATCTGGTGCCCCTAGGTAGCTCCACGTTGAGATCACAACATATCTTCAAAAATTGGGAGCAAAATATCTATTGCATTTGTCACAAAAAGACAGATAACATGTTTTTTTATGTTTCATAATAAAGGCACTTTAAAAGATGTTTAGCCAAGGCACAATGCATGGTTGCATAGCAGCACAATATAGCTTGTGGACTAGGTACTGCTAGAGGAACTGAAATTACATATAAACACCAGTGATCTTATAGGAAAAGTTAAGTACAAACAGTCAAGATACAGAATATACCGATGAATAGGAATAACAGTTGATCTTTTAGGAAAAGCTGATTATGTGCAATGGCTATTGGGCTTTGACAGGGTCATACATATTGCATTCAAGAGAACAAGATGGGAGAAATGTCCTTCTGTTGTTCCAAGATTAAGCCAAAGCCTCCAGATATAAAATCAAACCTGGAGGAAACAGACATCACAGAACAAGTTAAAACCAAGGCAAAGAAGGGATTTGGCTGTTTATGGTGTGCCTTAGGGACCATTTACTATAAGTAATGTAGCTATATAATATTCTGTCCAAATGGGCAAGATCATGTTATGAACTGAAATGAGTTAAAACTGCACCTAGACCCTGAATTCTTTATTAGACATGGGACAAAATAATTAGGATGACATTATGCTACGCAGTTTTCCAGTGCTTCTAAATATAAGCAGATTCTTCTATGTCTCTACAGCTTCTTGGTTTATAGACTCTTATCTGTTGCCTGTTTCCTATTCAGGTGCACACTTCTTTACAAACTGTTTATCTATTTACAGATTTTTAAATTGACAAAATATTCTAGAGCTTGTTTTTTTATGGAAAACAAGCTGCACGACAGCAAGAATCACATTGATCCATTCATTTTAAATGAGGCTGAAAATCTTAAACATTTTAATAAACTGTGAAAATAACTAAATAAATAGGCAGCTATTTTTGTTTGGTGACTTTCCGCTGTCTTTTTCTTTAATAAATTCTGACTATTTAAGGTTTCAGAAAATACACATTGTTTCCACGCCCATGTTTATTGCCATGGTTTTTTTCAAAATGAGATTAAACACCAACTCAATTAGACACCCTTAGGGGCAAATTCACTAACCTTCGGAGTTGAGCTAGCAGAGGCTTCGCCACACTTTCCACTTCACCAGGCGAAGTTTCGCCAGGGCACCGGTAATTTACTAAAATCCAAAGTTGCGCTCAGGGAGGTGAACGGTAGCGAAGTTGCGCTAGCGTTAATTCATCAAGGAAAGCAAAGTTACGCTAGCGATGCCTAATTTGCATACAGCGCCAAGTTAAAGTATATGTAGCAACAAATACATTACACTACTCAAGCCTGGGAAAGCTTCATAAGATAAAATAGAGTTGTTATATTGCCCTACACATGTGCCCACTGTATAGTTTAGGTGCCATATGTTAGGAAATGTAGGGGGGAAGGAGGGTACCCCCAAAAAAATGTATGATCTTTTTCAGCCTATCACCCTTAAAAAAGGAAAGGACGCCAGCGGTTTTTTTTTTCAACTTTTTTTGAAGCAATCCCTATCTAATCTATTGCACTTCGCCTGGTCTGAGGTGGCAAAGGCAAGTCTGGCACAAGAGGTAAAGTTCAGTAAAATGCGCAAGTTAGTGAATTAGCGTAGTTACATCCCTTCGCCATAGTGCATCTTTGCCTATGTGCAAAGTAGCGTTAAAGTAGGTCCACTTCGCTAGCGAATTTATGCCAGCACCCGTTAGTAAATCGGCGAAGTAACGAAATGATGTCACGCTGGCGAATTTGCGCTAGCGTTAGGCGCTTCGCACTTTAGTGAATTTGCCCCTTAGATACCAAAGGATCATGTTTAGTTGAAAAAATTCAAAATCAAACATTAACTGAAAATAAAAAAATTAACCAAAATAACGTATTATTTATGTTTGGTTTTGCCGGTTTTCTTTTAGTGCTTTAGGACAGTGACTTGTGATGAGCAGATTTTTCCATCAGGCATGGATTTGTGGGGAAATTCCACACTTCACTACATGTAAAATTTTTAAAGAAACTGCAGCAGAAAATATACCATGGAAAATTTGCAACAAATTTCTGCAGGGAAAAATCAATAGTTAAAACATGCCAATGTTTAGAAACAAGGGTGTGTACTGTTGACCAGTGTCCATTAAAGGAAATAATAAGATCTAAGTCCGAATGATTGTTTCTTGTTCTATACTTAGGTTGAAGAAGTGATTTTCTATTACTTTAGGCAGCCCCAGCTTTTGCTTGTTTAGTAAGAGACTTGCTGTATCCCCGTTGTGAAATCTATCTGCCAGTTCACTTGCTCTATGTTTGAAAACCTGTGGGGTACTACAGATTCGTTTTAATGTAAAGAATTGTCCTGTTGGTATTCCGGCTTTTAACTTCATTGGGTGGCAACTATCAAAATGCAGCAAGGAATTTGTTGCTGTTGCCTTACGATAAAGGTCCGTTTGTATAGCCCCATCCTGATCTATCTGAATCCTAACATCCAAAAAATCAACTGAGGTGGGGGAGATAGAATAGGTCAATCGGATCTGCAGATCATCTTGATTCAAGCCTTCAAAAAAATTCAGGCACTGGACCTCTGAGCCTTGCCAAAAGAAGAGGATGAACGAGGATCAATGAAGCACCACCAACCTTAAATTGGTTGCTGAATTGTCCTTTGAGATCTGTTTTTCCAATGGTCAAAATTCTCTTCCCGTAAGCTGCAAATAATATTTGCGATCAAAACAGATATAATTATGAGTCAAAGCAAACCGTAGCAGCTTAAGGACAAATGACTGCAATTCTGGGTCTGAATCACTCTTTTCCAAAAACTGATATACAGCTCTTAGGCCTAGTTCACTTCTAATATGAATGAAGTGCTTCTACATCACACGTAACTTGCAAATCCCCAGGACATAGCTGTATATCCTGTAGTTTCAGTATCAAATCATTTTCACAAATACTGCCTATCCTGGCTACAATGGGGCTATCCGGTGGATTCTGTAACCTTTTGTGGACCTTAGGAAGGGTATACATTTTGGTAAAACTGGAAAGGACACCAAGAGGAAATCCTTGTTGTGATTAGCCCTTCCTGATGTGCTTGTTGAATCAAGACATCTAGTTGTCTCTTGTAGACCCATGAAGGGTCAGAACCCAAAGATTGATAGTTAGCCAGGTTAGATAATTGATGTAAGTTTTCCCCCAATATATTTGTCATAAGTTTGTACAACAATATTGCATCCCCTATCTGCTGATTTAAACACCAGTCTGTTCAAATTAAGATAAAATGGAGGCACCCGTAAGTTAACAATTTCAGTCACCATCATGTTGAAGAAGACCAAGATATAGGGGAATTTTGATAAAGTAGGAATATATCTTGATTTTTTTTTAACTTGTCCTTTCTGGACACAGTCTGACCCTGTTCACCTACCTCCAAGAGGTCTATTAAAATATTTAGAACCTCTTGATCCATATCATCCGGCATTAATGAGGGTGTATCAAACTGTGCCCTTAGGACTAAATTATGACAAAAGAGGTATAGATCTTTAACCAAAGTAAATTTATCCAAAAACCTAGTGGGCACAAAATGTAGACCCTTACTCAAAACCTGAAGATGGGAGTCATTAAAGGTTGCATCCATCAAGTTAATTGCCTGTAATGTATCCTGAGGATTCGTGGGGGTTTCTACCACCTGGAAAATCTGGGCATAGATTGTTTTTTCTGATATCTCCTTCTTGTAGTCTGATTCCTTTAACCCCACCGATCTCAAGCTCTTCGCTTTCTTTTTCTTGCGACTTTGTCTGGTCTTCCCAGACCTCCTTGGTCTAAAAAAGAAACACTTGTTGTTGATGCTTCAAGGTCAGATTGTCCAAATCCAGCGGCTTGCGAGAAACATAAACTACAAGAAGACGTCTCTGATGGGGCCATCTATACACATGTTTGTTCTGAAAGTCCTGTAAATCTTGTAAAGTTTAATAGCAGCAATATTAGATTGAAATTTGTCCAGTTCAGTATGCATAGCATACATTGGGGGGCCGATTCATCAAGAGTCGAATATCGAGGGTTAATTAACCCTCGATATTCGACTAGGAACTAAAATCGTTCGACTTCGAATATCGAAGTCGAACGATTTAGCGCAAATCCTGCGATCGTACGATCGAAGGATTATTCGTTCGATCGAACGATTCGAAGGATTTTAATACAACGATCGAAGGAATATCCTTCGATCAAAAAATCTCAGGCAAGCCTATGGGGACCTTCCCCATAGGCTAACATTCACTTCGGTAGCTTTTAGCTGCCGAAGTAGGGGGTCAAAGTTTTTCTTAAAGAGACAGTACTTCGACTATCGAATGGTCGAATAGTCGAACGATTTTTAGTTCGAATCCTTCGATTCGAAGTCGAAGTCGTAGTCGAAGGTCGAAGTAGCCCATTCGATGGTCGAAGTAGCCCAAAAAACACTTCGAAATTCGACGTTTTTTTAATTCGAATCCTTCACTCGAGCTTTGTAAATGTGCCCCTTAGATGTGTGATGGACCTTGGATTGTGACGTGCCTGTAGTTCTAATTGACACTTTTCTATATCTTCTTTAGTTTTAACTAGATGCTAAGGATCATATTCCACCAACAGGTGGAATAATTGAGTAGAACATTGATTAAGTATAGTTTCCCATCTAGCCACAAAGTAGGAATCCTCCACCCGCGAGTCTGGGAAAACTTGTACTCTCAAGCCCAGTGAATCAATGCATTTTTAATTTATTCTTGTAATGATTATATATTCCACCATAACCTTGCATGCTAAAATTGCAACGTTTTTAATTCATCAAATGTTTGTTCATATTGTGCTTGTGGGGGAGTGGAGGACCCTAAATTCTCCACTGAAAAAAATTGTGATACTTTACTAGCCCACAGGTTCTCATAGAACCCTATGTCCCGCCTTAATGCCATTGCAAATGAAGTCAATAGTAGGGTTGGCTGTGGCCACAAAAACGGGTGTGGCCAATACATTTGGCGCCCTCCGCGCAGCAAATCTTTTTCTTCTTTTTTCTATTTCAAAAATGTTGGGAGGTATGTGTTACTATTGAGAAATGAATACATAGTCCCTTCTGCCTTGCCTAGTTGCCATTATCTCTCAGGAATGTTTTTGCAAACAAGTCTTTTCACCTGCTAGAGCACTCCTCCCCCGCATAGGAATCTAGCTGGCATGATTAACATCTAGAATGTATGGTTTGAGGTCTTTTGTGTTGTGGAAATTCAGGAACTGGAGATCACTTAAAGGAAAACTTCCCCCCCCAACAATGTAAGTCTCTATAAAAAGATATGTAAAACCCTGCTTCATGTCAATAAACCATTTTCATAATAATATACTTTTTTAGTAGTATGTGCCATTGGATAATTGTAAATAGAAAATTGCCATTTTAAAAAATAAGGGCCGCCCCCTGGGATCCTACGATTCACTGTGCACACAAACAAACAATAAATGTTAGGTCACATGAGCTAATTAACAGATAAAGGGGTCCGTTTACTAAAGTGCGGTAAATCTGACTTTAAGTTTCCGCATGTTATCGCTGAGAATATTTTTACGCCAGAATATTCGCAGCGACTAAGTTTACTAAACAGCGATGCGCTCAGAAGTCATTGCGATCACTTGCGGTAACTACGTTAAGGAACCAGCTTACGTTAGCGGTAATTTTAGCGAGTTGCGAATTTTCTGGCGAAAAATTACGTTTTTGCGAATATTTATGCTATAAAATAGTCTTGTTTTATGGCGGTTATTATGGCAATTTTTACTGTGACATTTATGGCCAGAAATGCATCTTCAAAACTTATAAACTTTATTGACTGATGATTATACCATCCAACAACATCACCAGAGTAACACCAATCAAACATTTATGCATCATATAAACCCTTCTGCCAATAGAATCATAGGAAATGATACCAGTCAATCTCTTTGCTTCATAGAAATGCACAGTTTAATGTAGCCAATCACAATGAAACCAAAAAGTGTAGAGGCTGACGAATCCTTGGACTGTGATGCCGCTGCCAATAATACGACTCTGAGCTGAAACTGCTGCTGTTGCACCACATGGAAGCAGAAGCAAAACATCCCATCAGCAATAGCTACAGATCTCCCTCCTGTCAGCAAAGAATGATGGGTAAAAAAAAAACATTATTATGGGATATTTCCTGCCCCTTGAGAATTTTCTGGCGGAAAAAATACTTTTACGCCACTTCATATGTGGCGGTAAAAGTTTGCGAATATTCTGGCGTTAATTTTGTCTTTAGCACATTTCGCTGTTTAGTAAACCATGCGTTAATGTGTACGTAGCGTTATTTTCAGCAAATGCGATAACTGGCGAACAATTATTCTTGCGCAAGAAAATTCGCAAATTTATATTTACCGCAGGTTAGTAAACTGGCGATAACATATTTGGCGAAAATTCTGTCTATATATTGTGCGAATATTTTTAACGCACTTTAGTAAACGGACCCCAAAGTTCTGTCTTTTACTTCCACACTTCTTCTGTTTTACAGTTAGAGCTGTAGTATCTGGTCAGGTGATCTCTGAGGCAGCACACAGACCATCACGAAATGGGGGCTCAAGGCAAGAGATGCAAAAAGGAAATATTTACTTAAATATATATATACCAGTTTGGTAAGATTCTTTAATATGCCACTTCATTTGATATAAACTGTTACTTAATTATTAATTTTGGGAGTATAGTTTTCCTTTAAAGGAAAACTATACCCCCAAAATGAATACTTAAGCAACAGATAGTTTATATCAAATTGAATGACATATTAAAGAATCTTACCAAACTGGAATATATATTTACATAAATATTGCCCTTTTACATCTCTTGCCTTGAACCACCATTTCGTGACTCTATCTGTGCTGCCTCAGAGATCACCTGACCAGAAATACTACAACTCTAACTGTAACAGGAAGAAGTGAGGAAGCAAAAGGCAGAACTCTGTCTGTTAATTGGCTCATGTGACCTTACATGTGGTTTGTATGAGTGCACAGTGAATCTTACGATCTCAGGGGACGGCCCTTATTTTTTAAAATGGCAATTTTCTATTTATGATTACCCAATGGCACATACTATTAGAAAAGTATATTATTATGATAATGGTTCATTTACATGAAGCAGGGTTTTACACATGAGCTGTTTTACTCAGTATCTTTTAATAGAGACTTACATTGTTTGAGGGTATAGTTTTCCTTTAAAGAGCGTTTGACTTCGAATGTCCACTTCCTAGCAACTTTGCAATTGGTCTTCATAATTTATATGTTATTATTTTTGAGTTATTTGCTCTTTCTTCTGACCACTTCCAGCTTTCAAATGGGGGTCACTGACTCCATCGAAAAAACATATGCTCTGTAAGGCTCCGCATTATTGTTATTGCTAATTGTATTACTCATCTTTCTATTCAGGTCCTCTCCTAATCATATTCCAGTCTGTTCAATGCAATGCATGGTCACTAGGATCATTAGGACCCTAGCAGCCAGACTGCAGAAAGTGCAAACTGGAGAGCTGCTGAATTAAAAGCGAAATAACTTAAAAACCAAATATAATAAAAAACCAATTGCAGATAAAGATGAACAACCCCTTTAAGGTAATAGACTAAATTTAATTTGACACAAGCTCCATGGATTCTGAACCCTGAACAAAGGAATCACTGAATTTTTATCAACTTGGAAATGTATGACATGAAAACATACTCATACGGGAATGAAAGGGATTTACCAGTGAGAGACCATAGGGATATTTCTTCACAGGACAGAAAAAAAAAAGCCGCCAAACAGGTGGTTCTGCCTCAAATCCAGGTTCCTAATGACCAAGGCTAGCTTGAGAACAGTGTGTGTGAATAGTGGTCCCATGACTTCAGAAATGGGTGTTGGTCTGGGCAGTCTCTCTCTCGCTTAAAAGCTGCAAACAGGGGAGGATTAAGCTGAAATTGCAAACTGGAGAGCTGCTAAACAACTCAAAAACCAAAAAAATAATAAAAAATGAAAACCAATTGCAAATAAAGGTGAACAACCCCTTTAAGGTATTAGACTAAATGTAATGGATTCTGAACCCTGAACAAAGGAATCACAGAGTAGACGTAGTTGATCATCTTAAATTTATTGCAATATATGGACAAACAATCCCTGTTTTGTGATTCTGGCACAAAAAACGACTTTTCAAAATATGAATGTACATCAGAAGTTACCTATAGGTCGTGTTAGCCGTTTTGTGCCGATAGTTCTGCTTTTGTAAGTATTGTCACTTGGAGTTCCTAAAACTGACTGTTTTGCCAACCTGACTGTTCCTTCTCAGTCTGTCGGTGACAGTTTCTAATGCTAACGGACTCCTGCTGCACAAATATGGCAGCCCCCTCATAGAGGAACATGCGGGATCAGTTCGATAATGTAAAAGCATCAGGCAAACACTTTTATATCAAAGGTATATACAGCACAATATTGTGATTAATATTGAAAAAAACTATTTGGTGTCAGTATCTCTTTAAAGGGTAAAGCATTTTTAGTAGCTTAAGGCACAAAATGTTTCAATGTCCTTGATAATGGGTTGAGTGCAGTGGATCTCTTGTATTTGTCTATGTGAATTTTGTGGTCACAACCTCATTGCACCCCCCACTTAATGTTCTTTAAAAATTAGTGGTGAGCACAACTTTCACTTGTTTGTAACGGTTTTTCAAATCAGGCAGGATTCCCTATGAGTGATGTGGCGATCGGCCAATCACCACGTCATAGCCCCATCCCTGACATCACGACCGCCCCCACAGTGTCATGGCCCCACCACTGTTTTGTCTCAGCCCTGCCTCCTGCCTGGATTCAAACAGACCAAAAGGTGGCAACCCTACCAACAGATGCCCCCTTATAAAGTGCCTGTATTTATAAGCATCCTGGCAGAGTGTAACTATTTGGCAGTGCAGTTCAGGTCATTACTGTTATGTTTTGGGCAGCAGAGGATGAGTAGAGTATAACAGTGCTTTATTAGCAGAGACTCATGCAGCCATTACACAACAGTAACTTTCACTTTCAAGCTGTCAGGAAGTATGCAGAGTATAAGTCTGGGCACAGTGACATCTACAGGCCATTTGTATAAACACCACAATTACCTCAGAGAACTTTGTGAATGTTGATTATCTAGGCACTGTTGTTGAGTTACAATGATATGTTTATCTTGTACCACTACAAAATGTGAATGACGTTTTTATGCAGAGAAGTAGAGAGCAGAGCACATGTCAGGTTTCAATGCAAATGTATCTGAGAAACACAATATTTATTTGGAACAGAGGTATAAATGCATAGAAACATGCCTGGCAGGATCATGAATGTGTTTACAAGTGTTTGCTTACATTGTGTTCCGTAGCATGGCAGAGATCCAAAACAACCATTTGGGAGCTTGCCTGTATGTCAGATCCCTCTCGGCATAGTGTCTGGGCACCACAAAGCCTGTGGCTATGGCAGTGTTATGTTTAAGACGGATATGCATTTATCTTTCCTCGTTAGGTGTTCTGTCAAAATGCCCGATTAGCCCTTTTGATTACTAACAAAATAAAGCATTTTATGGCAAACTGGAGTACAGAATGCTTTTTAATGCAGTAATTTGAAGCAGGTAATGAGGAACAGGCAAAGCTTTTTTTAGGAGGGGGACAGATCCTGCTTCTATGTGACTGACCCCACAGACAAGTCGTTTTGTGCGGAGGGGAAACTAAAAACATTCTAATGTGACTCAAAGATTTATCTCTATTCTAGTACGGGACAGAAACAGGCTTATATTGTAGTAAGGCAAGAAGGTGTCAATAACACTTATTATTAAGGCTGTCCAACCTCAAGCCATTGAACTACAACTACCAGAATCCCCTGTGACTTCTGAAATTTCCAGGTCAGAGGGTTGTATAAGGGAATATTGTACCATTTAATTCAAGTGCAGTTTAAGCTGATAGGAGCAATTATTAGCAAGTCAGCTCTGGGTCATAAAATATTTTTACAATAAAAATATGCCACTAGTAAGTACTAAATTGTTGCAATAAATTTAGTTGACCTATATAAAATATATGTTTGATAGTTGACCCTTGCCCAGAAAAAAACTTACATTGTGTAATAATTTAAGACTATGAGGAGCTGCTGTTGGTTGTAGTTCAGAAAAATCAGATTGAGATTGTCTGGGCCATAGTGAAAAAATCAAGCAGGTTTCTTAGTCAGCACCTGTAGCCTCCCAATTCTTACAGCCTGGTGCACGTTTAGTGTTGGGCGAATTTGTGCCATTTCGCTTTGTCGAAAAATTAGCGAAATTTGCAAAATGTCGCCGGCGTCTCATTTTTTACGCCGGCATCCGTTTTTGACGCAGATGTCCGTTTTTTTCCCAAATTTTTTTTGACGCCGGCGAATTTTCGCCAGCGTCAAAAAAAATTTGGGAAAAAAACGGACGTCTGCGTCAAAAACGAATTTTCACGCAAATTCGCGCCTGGCGAATAAATTCGCCCATCACTATGCACGTACAATGGTTTCCACCATGTATCCGTTCACTCACAATTTTCAAATATTGACAGCACCAGTCATGGATTTCTTTGCTTATAATGCCTTTATTGAGACATGGGCTCAGACCCCAATACACTTGGCCAAGTGTATCGGGGTCTGAGCCCATGTCTCAATAAAGGCATTTTAAGCAAAGAAATCCATGACTGGTGCTGTCAATATTTGAAAATCATACTGAAAAAATGCCTGATTTTAGATTTTTTTTCTCAGTAAGGGACCCCATTGTTATGCATTGTCTTAAGACCCCTCTTGCCATGCATGATGGTTGGGGAGACTGACTGAAAGAACAGGGATCACAATTTCTCTTTTTTTCCTACTGTTGTGTCTATTTGTCTGTTCACTGTGCATGAAATGATGATGCCTGTATGGAGTTGTGACATATTAATTTGCATGTGGCATGAGGGGAAAACACTGAATAAGGTTTTGAGTAGTGATGGGTGAATACATTTGCCAGGCGCGAATTCGCTGCAAATTTTTGCGTTTTGCTGAGGGCGAATAAATTCGGAAAACTGCACCGAAAATTCTTCGGTGTCAAAAAATTGTGGACGCGCATTGGAAGAGTCGCTCACGTCAAAATCCATCAGGAGTCAACATTATTCAGACGCCCATTGATTTTACCACCGACGCCAAAATTGCCGTGAGCGTCAGAATTGATGTGTGCTTCAAAATTAGCATTTCGCTGGAAATTCACTAATTGTTTGGCGAAGCAAAATGGGACAAATTCGTCCATCACTAGTTATGAGCACTGCTTTTTGTGGTTGAACCTCAGAAAAGAAATCAAATAAAATCGAAGTAACCAGTCATTATTGTCCCTGGGATCATGAGGCTCTGCTTCCCTGCTCCAGCTGATCAAAGGGAAAATAGCACAGATGTCTAGGCCAATGGCTGGGATCAAGTGACACAGCTCAGGAAACATCCCCAGCCAGTGGGGCAGGAATGTAGCAGGGAAAGGATCGTTCCAATTTCACCGAGCTCTTGGGTGTGGGAAAAAAATCCGATTAGTGATCTTGAAAACTGCAAAGGAGAACAAATGGGTGAAATTAGGGGCTTTACTGCAAATGAGGAAAACTGGACCTTAGAATTAAGGAAAAAGAGGAAAACTAGACCTTGGAATTAAGGAAAAAGCGTTCTACAAATGAGGGAGGAAAAGGGAGAGCTGGAAAAAAAAGATCCAGAGAAATTAGAAAAGAAAGAGAACGAGTTCATGGGTGACTGAAGGAACAAGAGAAATTGTACTTGCACCTACTGATCTATGATCTCACAATATAGACTTATCTTTCTTACTTATTGGCTGATGACTTCACTGCTGGCTTTTCACCATTTCATTGTATTTCATTCTTTCAGTGACCAAACATGGTGACTATGCCCTTTGCTGATCAAGGAAACCTGGATTGTACATGCAGATTTGACTACTGCAGACCCTAGGGGTATTTGTTGTGTTCCTAGCAGGAAGAAATGTGTAAATTGGGCAGATTACAATGGAAGGAGATTCACGGCTGCAGTGGGAATGTGTTGTGAGCAGTTTGTGTCCGAAAAAACACGAGGTGTGACAGATGGTGTTATGATATGAGGGAGACGGTGTGTTACAACTGTTTCCAGGGAAGCATGAATATGTACAGCGAGACCAGCAATGAACAATACAATGTGGTGTTTGCAACATCATTCTGTATTTCTAAACTTCCCCTGCATACATTATATTGTATCACTCTCTAATGATATTCTTATAGGAAAATGATTTGTAGTCATTATACTGTGTATGTTACATGCAGGATAAATACTATATATATATGTACATTTACTGTATGATTTATAGCTATTTCATTCAAATTAAACGTCAGTGCATCTTGTTGCAAACAAGAAAATAAATTCAATGAAACCTCGATTTCACACATCCCTGATTTTACATTTTCCCTCATTTTACCCTTTATTTTTTGCAGGCCCACCAATATATCATGCAAAATGCATCTCCCTGATTTTACCCGTTTCCAGACTTTACACCATTTTTATCCTGGTTCTTGAAAAATTTAAAATGGGAGTTCTACTCTATTCAATCTCCCCCAAAACATATTAAGGATTAATAGTAGGAAGGGGCTTGCATTTTCTATGCCAGAACCTGAAACTTTCCACAATCTGTAGCATTGTGTATTTTATTCCTACCTAGTATGAATACACTGCTCCTTATTTACACTAACTGTATATATTTCCAATAAAATGTAGGGGTTCCTTAACCAGTAAAATGGTGTGGCTTGTCAAATAATTTCAGTGGAGGCTCCTCAGGAGAACCTGTAAGTGTTAAAGCATAGAAGTAGGAACAGGCAACATTTGACATTGTTGCCAAAGACTATTGGGGGAATGTAATATCACACGCAATCACATAAACTGTTCGCAAAGCGAATTGCGAGTAGTTTGCGCGCGAGAGTGGGTATGTAATAATTTGCTTTGCGACTGTTCTGCTACATTTGCGACTGTTTCCACCGTTTCCCTCCACTTTGCGAACTTTTGTTATTGTCTCTATTGCGCTGTTGCGCTATCAATGTAATAAAACTTCTTATCGCAAATTGCTTATATTGCGCTTGTTTTTTTAACGAGGCGTGTCTGTAGCCGCTGTTCAGTGCAAATGTTATTCGCAATCTAATCGCAATGTAATTGTGTTCACGTGACTTTGCTATCAGTGTTGTGAGAAGAAGGTGTATGTACAACTTTTGCCGAAAGATATTCGTGGAGCAATTCCACCGTTCGCATTGCGTAAATTTTTTCGCTATTCTTCATGTGATTTAAAAATGTGGTCAAGTTATATGTGGTAAAGATATATGTCAGCATTTTTTTTTTATATGTGGTAAAGGTATATGGTTATTAGTTTTTTTCCAGTGAAAACATCTTTCATTGCGACTCATCTTATTTTTGCGTTTGCTACTGTTTTGTGCTTATGTAATATATCTGTGCGAAAAATATTGCATTCCGCTTAGCGCAAATATACTGGCAAAAGTGCGAATCCGTGCTGCGATAACGCCAAATATTACATTTGGGGGTGTGGCTCCCAATCCCCAGCCAGATTTTCAGTGGTATGTGGGAATTGTAGTTCTGTAACAGCCAGAGGGCCTGAAATAATTGTTTCTAGTATAGTACTTCATAGCAGCCAGACTAAAAATTTCCTTTGTTCTTATATGTAAGCAGAATAATGAATATAAAAGCTGATTGGCTGTCACTGACCATTGTTTCAGTAAGAGACATTTTCCCCTATGGAGCCATGTGCCTAAGTAAACACTTGCCCCACAATATAATTTCTCCCGTTTTGCTTCGGCAAAAAATTATTGAATTTCTTGTGAAATCCGCAAAATGGCGAAAAATTTGTGAAACTCGAATTTTGACACCCGCGTAAATTTTGATGCCCATGTCAATTTTGATGCCGGTGTTAAAGTCAATGGGCGTTGATGTGCGACGTTTTTGACACAAGCGACTTTTCAGACAAGCATCCAAATTTTTTTGACGTCGGCAAATTTTCATTGGAGTTTCGCCAATTTATTCGCTTGCGGCAAAATGTGGAAATTCATCGATAATTCTCGCCTGCCGAATTTGTTCACCCATCACTAGTGGGTGCATTTTTTTCTGTACATGTATGGGCTCTGTTATCCAGAATGGGGCCTGCGGTTTTCCAGACAAGGGGTCTTTCTGTAATTTGGATCTCTCTGCCTTAAATCTATTAAAGACCATTTGAACATTAATAAAAAACCAATAGGATTATTTTGCCTCTAATAAGGATTCATTATATTTTAGTACAGGTACAAGTTACTGTTGTATTGTTAGAGAGAAACAGGGAAAACATTTTTTAAAAATGTAATTATGTAATTAAAGTGGAGTCTATGGGAGATGGCCATCCTGTAATTTGGAGCTTCCCAAATAATGGATCCCATACCTGTACATGTATAAGATTTCTAGGTACCTTTGGAGATTATTAAATTAATGTCCGTTAGTTTCTTTTGTCCTGGTTATACATACTTGGATGTAAATTGTTGAATCTCTTGATTATTTTTGTATGGACCAGTCCACTCTCAGCTTCACATGGGTGGCTTCTGTGTTAATCCCCTGAAGTGTGAAGCCCATGTGTGTTTGAAATATTTTTCATTTCATTACCAGGAATTCTGCAAAATTGAAAGAGTTTATTTCCTGAGAGTTGTGGGAGGAAGGTTAGCTCAGTGCTTGGGGAGGCTAATAAAAGCCTGGGTTCTCCCCACCTAGAGCTTTTAAAAGGAAACTACCATGAAAAGCAAAACATTGGTTCATATATTTCAAATACCATAAGACAAACCAGAGCATGTATAAAAAAATGCAGAACTCGAATTTCTCAAATAAAACGTGTGCTTTTAATAACTGGAGATAAAAACTACACCCACATGACTTCCTCTACTCAGGTTTAAGAAATGCAGAACTTTGAAAATTAACACAAATATCCATCTTTCTGTCTGAGACATTTACAGCAAGGAAAAAAAGTTTAAATTAAGTCTATCGGGCTGTTATTTTAGGTAGCAACACCCACAGAAGCTCTTGTAATTCGCCAACAAGTTGCGCAGATTTACTGCAGTAATTTGTATCCCACTGCTCCTTCAGGTTAGGGAACACGGTGGTAGTGAAGAGCTAAATTTTTTTAGCCAGGTATGGTTTCATGGCAAAATTCCATTTCATTTGCATTTCGGCATCTGCAAATTTGTTCATAAAACTGCAGCAAAAATATACAGTGAAAAAAATTAAAACAGAGACAAAAAAGTCGCCATAAGAAAAAACGCCCATTAACTTTAATGCATTTGGATGGGGAGAAAACTTGAGAATAACGCCCATTGACTTTAAGGGTAAGGCCACATGAGGAGATTCGGGGAGATTTTGTCACTTGGCGACTTATCGCCTCGTCTTCTGAGCCACTATCTCTCCGAACTGCCTCAGCGTGTTTTCCCATAGGCTATAATGAAAAGTCGCCTGCGCTAATGCACACGCGGCGATGCGTTCCCAAAATCTCCCCGAATCTCCTTGTGTGGACTAACCCTAATGCATATGGAGGGAGAGAAAACAAGAAAAATGGCCATTGACTTTAATGCATTTAGACAAAAAGTCGTGGAGACAAAATTTCGCTGTGACAAAAAAGTTGCCACAAGAAAAAATCGCCCATTCACTTTAATGCATTTGGAGTGGGGGAAAACTTTGCACACAATTGACAGATTTGCTCATCACTACACAGTGGCATTCTTCTTCTAGAAAAAGAAGGGTATCATTAATGTAGCTTAAAACTAAACCCTATACAGCTATGGGATCTCTTATCTGAAAACTCATTGTCCAGAATGCTCAAAATTATGGGAAGTTCCCCATCAACAATGCAAGAGCTAGCTGGAACCATACAGGTAACATGTATTGATCATTTGTTGAAAATCAGAGAGTTGTCATTGGTTTCTAGACCTGGTACAAACATAACACCTTTTATTAAATACTTTATACTGTATGCCTCTAGAAAGTAGCACTTCTTTAGACTCCATGGGTGTGAGTCAAAATTTCACAAAAATTCTGGTCATTTGCTTTATCTTGGTCCTAATTACAGGAAGCATTATGGCTCATAACAAGCATAATGTATAATCTGAGTGCTGCACGTGCATAGACTTGTGGAATATCAGATTCTTATTATTGGTTAAATTTTCACATTAACAAGAAAAAAAAAAGGGAGGAATAAGTAAGGAAAGAAGAAGAAATGAGATAGCTAAAGTGAGCCATAGTGGGCACTCCATTTAGTTAAATCTTAGGTATTCCATTTGGTACACATCACACACTTGGACATTATTATACTTTATACATCTGACAACCATTTATCCCATATTTCTCCAAATTTGCCTGGACAACCTTGTGCAACATACAGTAGGTGAGTTTTTGACCTGGGAGACTGCCATTCACCAATTTCTTCCAGAATTCCTGCGTTGGAGCTTCCACAGCCTTCCAGGTCATTAGTATGGCTTTTTTTGCATAGTGCAAGAGATGTAACAAGCACAATCGTTCACTTGACTTTAACGTTCGTCCCTCCAAGTGGCCCAATAGGCAAAAAGCAGTAGTCCGTATGATCGTCAGGCCTAAATTGGAACCCACAACCCTTAATACCTCAGTCCAAATGTGCTGTATTTTGGGGCAATCCCAAAAGACGTGGTGGTAAGTGCCAGCGTCCTGGTTACATTTCACACAGATGTCCGGGCACCCTGGGTATACCCCTGCCAGTCTATGTGGAGTCAAATAGACCCTGTTGAGAAATTTAGTATAGATATATCTGTCCCGTACGGCAATGCAAGTGTCTGGTATTTGGTCTAATATGTCTTTCCAGGCACCTTCCTCTATGTGGGGAAGATCTTGGGACCACTTCAAGGAAATTATTTTAATGGAATCTTCAGAGCCATTTTTACTTACGAGCAGGATTTTGCCAAGTCATGGAACAGCATCGCTTCTACATTTGCACTGAGATTGACAGTTCTGTTACTGGATACTGCAGGTGTAGTTCTCTACGTTTCTCATTAGCATAAGAACCAAGGTCAAAGGTCAGTTTTATTATTAAACGCAAAACGAAGGCCGATTGCAAACTGCTGAGAATAACACTGTCAACAGCATACTTACTTTAAGAGGTTTTCCTTTACATGTTTATTTTATGCTTAAATATTGCATATTTTCTCGTTGAGGAAAGGTAAATGCCCACAACCTTTTATATTGTGCCTAATCCAGCATCTGCATATTTGGGATCTGTGTTGTTGGTAGCAGGAACTTACATTGCAAGGAATAAACACAAGTCATTTCCAGTTTATCGTTTGCACTGCTTAAAAATGCAGCACATTTTTTTTGGATGTCTGTATCTCATACTGTAAAGTGTGCTTATTTTCCTCAAAAATCCTTCTTCACAATAAAGTAGCACAATATGCTTATTCTCCTCAGTACTACACCACCCCCAATGCACATCAGAAAAAAAAAGTAGAACACCTAATTGAATCAAGCCTTTCATAAGTAATGATGGCAGGGAGCATCCAGAAATATCCTCTGCCTAATATTACCATCAGTGACTGTCAGCTGCATGCACTTGCTGCTCTGCCAAAACTCTGACTGCTCCTTATCAGCTGAAAGAGAACGGTTATTATTATCATTCCATACCTGCACTGCTTCCTAAAAATGAAAATATAATTTCACAACTACCGCCTCCTACTGTCAGATCAGCCTCTGTAATTCTGCCAAGAGGGGGCACTAGCAAGAACTTATTTTACAAATCTTTTCTCTAGGGACTTTAAATTTAAATATTTATGCATGGGCCCTCATCCCTGCAGTTACAGGGGCGATCCATGATTTCAAGCATTGCAGGTTACTCAGAGGATCAGACGCGGGGCCCCTACAATATGCACCAGTCTTTAGCAATTTCACCTCTATTTTAATAAACGACCCCTTACATTTCCTAAAAATATTATCCATAATATAATTAAACGGACTGACACCTTTCTGTCTTATCTCCTCTGTTGCAAATTTGAGACAGTTTTTGATTAGTGATGGGCGAATAAATTCGCCTGTCATGAATTTGCGGCGAATTTCTGCATTTCACAGGCCGTGCATCAGCACTATTCGGAACGCCCTTTGACTTTAACGCCATCGTTAAAATTGACGCAATCGACTTTTCGGACGCGTGTCCAAAATTGGACGCGGGCCTCAATTTCGATTTTCACACATTTTTCTCAAATTTTTCTCCGCTTCGTGAATTTTGCGGGAAATTCGCAAATTTTTCAGCTAAGCAAAACGTGAGAACTTTGCCCATCACTGTTTTTGATGAAAGAACTGTGTATTGTTTTAAGGATACTATGGGGCAAATTCACTAAACGACGAAGCGCCTAACGCCAGCGTGAATGCCCCAAAAAACGCTGGCGTTTTTTCATTTTTTATGGGTGATAGGCTGAAAAAGATCGAAATTTTTTTTGGGGCTACCCTCCTTCCCCCCTACATCTCCTAACTCATGGTACCTTAACTATACAGTGGGCACATGTGTAGGGCAAAATAAAAATTTTATTTACTGTTTTGAAGGTTTCGCAGGCTTGTGTAGTGCTGCTACATATACCTCCATTATAAATTGAATTTGGTGCCATATGCAAATTAACCATTGCTAGGATTTTAGTTAATTTGCGTAGCGCTGGCGTAAATACGCCTGGCGAAGTGCGGTGAAGCGGACGCTGGCGCAACAACGAATCTTAGTGAATGTCCCACTATAAGTTTTAGATCCTTTTACATGTAAGGGACCTGTTATCCAGAATGCTCAGAACCTGACGTTTTCCTGATAAAAAGGTATTTCTGTAATTTGGCTACAGGGGGGTCACCATCTTGTTAAACATCTTTGCAAGACTAAGACATGCACATGCTCAGTGTGGTCTGGGCTGCTTAGGGATCGTCATAAACAAAGCTGCTTGAGTTCTGCATGGCTGGGAAGTAAGGCGGGGGCTCCCCCTGCTGTTCATAAGTATGATTGTTTCCTGCTCAGCAGTTAGGGACCATCTGACAATTCCTATCCACAGCAGTAAATGAAGGGAGAATTTCACTGCATACAGTCTGGTTTCTTATAAAAACTGAACACATTTTTTAATTAAAGTACATTGGAGATAGGTTTCTTTTTCATTAAAGAAAGTAAAAATGGGATTTAATTTTTTTGCCTTTACATGCCCTTTAAGAAAATAATGTCAACTTTTGAAGCTACTGCTATGTATAAAATGAGCAAATTAACTTTATTTTCCATCAGGCACTCCATAAAATAAATTTCTTCCTCATAGCTCAGTTCAGAGAGATGTCGGCTGGAATAAAGAACATAGTTAATTCTTTCAAGCTCCATCTGTGGATATGATAAAGTGCGTCCATTATGGAAGACTAGCAAGTTAAATTAATTAGGTTTCTCCATTATACTGCAGACTTCTGAAGATGGCTGCAATTTCCTCCCTAAATGCCATTATCCCAAGGTCTATTTTGCAGATGATGCAATTGAGGTGAGCTTAATGTAAATTTAACAATACAAATAACACTTCCCCTCATGTATGTTTGAAAGATCCACATAAAGCTACATCATCTTGCTGCAAGTCCACCATAAACAACAATTAAACCATCTTTTCTATTTTTAAACAAACGGCCTTTTCCTTTTATGATGAATCTTGGATCAATAGGTTCATTTTGTGTTTTCGTGTTGCAGATGATGTAAAAAAATATTCCCTTACCTCCACTTTCTAGCAGGAAAGAAATCTATCCCTGCTGTACACACTTTTACCTCCACCACACACTTACCAGATACTCTCAAATGATGGTCCTTTTCATTTGTAGTATGATTTCCCTGTAACAATATTTTGTCACATCCAACCTGACTGTCATTTGCAGAACTGAAGGCACGTTAACTTCTAATCAGGTAAAATTCAGGTTATACACGCTTAAAGTGGACCTGTCACCCAGACACAAAAATGTATATAAATGTATATAAGTCCTTTTTAAATTAAACATGAAATCCAATTTCTATTTTTTATTAAAGCATTCATAGCTGTTGTAAGTTTATTTAAAGATCTCAGCTGTCAATCAAATATTGTCTGCCCCTCCTCTATGCCCTGGGCATAGAGGCGGGGCAGACAATTACTTTCACTTTCCATTAAGCACTTCCTAGATGTCACTGCTCTCCCCACATTCCCCCGTTCTCTTTACCATTTAATTGATGTAACCAGTGCATGGGGATGGACATCAAGTCCCCCATTCTGGTGCACAAACAAGATTCTTAGATGATGCAAGGCTTGCCTTAATAACAGTGTCCACAGAATGGCTCCTGCCTGCTTGCTATCATTTTAAATTCCCAGACCGAAGGAAATGAGATTCAAATAATTTATACAGTGTAATTAAAGTTCATTTTGCTTGACTAATGTGATAAAATAGGATTTTTTTGGGTGACGTCCCCTTTAACTGTGTGTATGGGCATGCATATTTTAAATATAGTTTTCTGTTCTGTGTCAGAAAAGACAAAAACACAAAACTGTGTTAAAACTCCATTTTATTTTCTAATTTTTTTGTCATGTCCCATATTATTTTTATTATTCTATATTTCTCTAGAACAGTGATCCCAACCAGTGGCTCACAGGCAACATCTATAACAGAGGGTTTTACACTGATTAGCGCCTGTGCCTTACTTCTTGTGATGGTTCCCTGGATGCTCCGTCTCTGGTACCCTGTATATATCCAATGTATTGTGAATGTTGCTCCCAGTGGCCTCAAAGCAGGTGCTTCTTTTTAATTCCAGGCTTAGAGGCAAGCTTTTGTTGCATAAAAACCATGTCTCCTGCCAACAGAGCCTCCTTACTAAATGGCCAATCACAGGACTATTTTGCACCACCTAGGAAAATTTTTCATGCTTGTGTTGCTCCCCAGCTAATGTTACATCTGAATATTGCTCATGGGTAATAAAGGTTGGGGAACCCAGATCTAGCAGCTACATATTCTGTAGCACTTTACAGAGATGTATCAATTCCTTCCTCAGGGGAGCTTATAATGTAATGTCCTTATTACATTCACCCACACTGGTCAATTTTATGAGGAGCCCCGAGAAAACCTATTACCCACAAACCCTAAGCAGTGCTGAAATTGAATCTAGAACCCTAGTGCTTCAGGGAAGAAATCCTACCGACTGTGCCATTGTGTTACCCCATTAGACCATTTCAGATGATGCAACCAGCCCTAAGTCATAGACTAAGTGATGGTTTTGCACAAAACGTGTCAAGCTAATTTAAGGATTTTCTGTCAATAAATATACAGGTTTTAATTTTACTGTTAGCCTGAGTGGTTCCTTGCGAGTTAATATTTTGACTTTTGCATTTTGGTACTATTATCATTGTTGCTGTGGAAGGAAGATTTGATCTCTGTGGATCCACATTACTATAGGTGACTTGATTTTTTTTCTATTTGTTTTGCTCCTGTGTTTTTTCTAGTTTGGTATTTATCCTCAGGGTTGAACTGGGCCAGTGGGACACAGAGAAAAACCCAATGGGCCACGGGTCTCCCCCTTCCCTGTTTGGTTGGCCCTAAAAGAAAAATATGGCGTTCATGCACTCGCTTGGTGAACTGGCGTTCTTACATGCGCATGGCAATCCCTGAAGTTTGGAACCCGGTGGGCCCCAATTTGCCAGTATGCCCCTGTTTAGCCTTGTGCTCAGCATAATTTGGTTGGAACATTTAGTTATATGATCAATTTTACATTGTGAGTATCCAACCCACATCACTGATTTGGAAACTTAATTTTTTTTTCCTTCAATCTGTTGCCCATCCATGGACAGTTGAAGGTAATCCCTATAAAGTAGGTTATTATACATTCTCATTTCAAATACTGTCACAAATATCAGTTTATAGCTGTAGTGCAATTGTAACATAAGTTACCTGCTACACTATATTAACAACTTGTTTTTTGAAAAAATAATTCATGGCTATACGGTAAATTAGAAGAAAACCATGTCATCTAAATGCTTTCTTTCTGAAGTGACCTTATCAGATATTATTTTCTAGGTTTGGACAGCAGATTGCTTTTTAAAGAATAAATTATATATGTTTGTTGTCTTGAATTACATTTATAAAGAAGTCCAAACCATATTGTTGATCCTTAAGATAACCAATAAGTCAGTTATAAGCCAAGAATAAGTTCCAGGTGACAGTGGGTAAAGCAGGGTTATCACAACTACTGGGGAATGATTGTAATATTGCATATACTCATGAGAAGACTGGTCTTATGTAAGCACTGTAAAACCTAAAATAATTCAACATGATAGAAAAACTATATCCCGTGCATTTTGGGTAATAGCAAGAGAGAATACCATCATGTTTTTAACACAACATTGTCAGATCAACAGCCATCTCTTCTTATGAACAATGCTAAACTGTTTATTCTTGTTTAAAGAGATACTGTCATGGGGAAAAAACATTTTTTTTTCAAAACACATCAGTTAATAGCGATGCTCTAGCGGAATTCTGCACTGAAATCTATTTCTCAAAAGAGCAAACAGATTTTTTTATATTTAATTTTGAAATCTGACATGCGGCTAAAAATATTGTCAGTTTCCCAGCTGCCCCAGTCATGTGACTTGTGAAAGCACTTTAGGATGAAACTGCTTTCTGGCAGGCTGTTATTTCTTCTACTTAATGTAACTGAATCAGTCTCAGTTGGACTTGGCTTTTACTATCGAGTGCTGTTCTTATATCTACCAGGCAGCTGTTATCTTGTGTTAGGGAGCTGCTATCTGGTTACCTTCCAATTGTTCTGTTGTTAGGCTGCTGGGTGGAAAGGGAGGGGGTGAAATCACTCCAACTTGCAGTAAAGAGTGACTGAAGTTTATCAGAGCACCTGTCACATGACTGGGGGCAGCTGGGAAACTGACAATATGTCTAGCCCCATGTCAGATTTCAAAATTAAATATAAAAAAAAATCTGTTTGCTCTTTTGAATAATGGATTGCAGTGCAGAATTCTGCTGGAGCAGCACTATTAATGGATGCATTTTGAAAACAACATGTTTTACCATGACAGAATGTACATAAATGTTCACAAAATGAATAATATTCTGCAACCAAGTGACCCCTAATGAATTTAATAACTGATCACAATCCAGTATCAATTTCTGTTTGTGTCTAAAACATTTTGTAGAGATAAGTAAATATATGTGATTTTGATGTTGAATGCTGGTAGAGTATGAAAATGTTAGCCACTGTTGCACCCTAATCACAAATTAAAAGCACTCAGTTGCTTTCAATCTGATGCATTGGCTGCAATTGTGTCCACTGCACTGCTACCTTATGACCACAGTTACACTAGAAATGTGGGAAAGAAACTCTGCTTTGTGAGTAAAAAAACATGGACTTTTTACTCTGCACTTGCACTCTTGCACTCATATATAAGCCCTTACGTGGAAGCGCAGTACTTGTGTCAATAGAGGGTTATATTGTATTCATTTTATATGCTTGCTTTCTTAATAAACCCCTATGTTAATCTTGTGATTGTTGTCAGAGTGGATGCACCTTTTCTCAGACCTAAAAAACTAGCCGTTTTGGGGGGTTGTAATCTCTCATTGGCAGAAGCATACATCACATTCTGATTTAGCAAAACATCTTTTCTGGGGAAGGTTAGTGCAATCCCTTCCAAAAGAACTAGACATCCCAATAGAAAAGGTCCTACTAGCTCCTTGTGATATTACAGGTGTGGGATCTGTTATCCAGAATGCTTGGGACCTGGGGTTTTCCAGAAAATGTATCTTTCCATAATTTGAATCTTCATATTGTACTGACAATTCATTTCAACATTAAGGGGCAGATTTATCAAAGGTCGAAGTGAAAATTCAAATTAAAATTTTTTTGTGTACGTCAACTAAGGAATAGTCCAAATTCGATTTGTTTGAAAAAAAAATTAGAAAAATTGAATTTTGAAATTTATCATGTACGGTCTCTTTAAAAATTCGACTTTGACCATTCGCCATCTAAAACCTGACGAATTGCTGTTTTAGCCTATGGGGGACCACCTAGAGTCAATTGATGGACTTTGAAAAATCAAAGGTCTTTTTGGGGAAAAACTGCGAATCATACTATTCAAATGCACTATTATTCGATTCATACAATTCGAATTCGATAAAAAACGGACCTATTCGATCGAAAAACTGACCTGTTCGGCCAAAAAAAAAAAACCTTTGATTTAATTTCAGTTGGTCTTTTTTAATTCGAATTTTGAAGTTTTTCAAATACAAAATTCGACCCTTGATAAATCTGCAGCTAAATAAATCCAATGTGTTTGTTTTGCCTTCATTACTATACTGTTTAATTATTACTGAGAAAAAGAAAATAATTTTTACAAATGTTAATTATTTGGATAAATCGAGTCTATGGGAGATGGCCTTCTTGTAATTCGGAGCTTTCTGGATAATTGGTTTTCGGATAACATATCCCATACCTGTATTTCTTCAAAGAATGTAATCAGAACAATCATCACATTTAAGAAATTATAACTATTGCAGAGTAAGCAAGAGAAAATAAATATGTTCTGACTTTTTATATTAAACAAATATTCCTTGACATTTTTAAGCATATGAGTAAGGAGAATATAAAAAGTAAAATGATATGATATTAGCATACATTTATCATACATTTTACCCACCAGATATTTATGTTTATACATTTCAAGATTTCTCAAGCCAGTTATATTATGTAAGCTACTAAGATATTGTGTATGTAGGATTCTTATTCATATAAACTATAGTTGTGTTTCTGAAATCAAAAAAACACTTTTACCAGTGCAGGGCAACAGTACATTATAAATTAATTACTTTTAAAAACATATATTTTTTGGTGTTACTGTTCCTTTAAGTGTATTACTAGTGGTGCCTGGAAAAGCCGACTATGGATATGGGGTGATTGTTTAGTTCCAGGAGGAATCTCCTAGGTGCATTCTTAATACCAACTTACTGGAAGAACGATCCAGGTCATGCCGGCTTGTCCCCTGGTAAATATTTAGCTCAGGGAAAAATATCACTGACTCTGCATATTGTTAGAGTATGCTACAATTTCTACAGCTTCCCAATTACTAAAAAATGTTGGGTACTATATGGGTTTATCCCTTCTGGTATTTTCACTGATCCAATTTTATTGAATCTAAAATTGAAGTGTATTAAGGGGGTTATTTATCAAATTCCAATTTTTTGTGTTCGAACTTTTAAAGGGAAAAACAGTTTTTTCAGAGAGAGAAAAACTCACATTTTTAGTGATTTTTTTAAACTCCGATGGTGTTAAAAGTCTGAATAAAAAAAGCACTCTAACTCAGACCTGCCGAGTTCACATAAAAGTCAATGGCAGATGTCCAATTGATAAACTGATCTGCGTTGGGTTTCGTTCAATAATCCAAAGATTTTGTGGTTTCTTGCGTCAAATCCAAAAAATTCACAGTTTTCTGTGACTAATCCAAAAAATTCAGAGGTTTTGGTTTTTTCATGATTTTATTGTTTTTTTCCCCCCAGCACAAGAAATTTTCGGAAAGTCTGTGCGGATTTGGTCAGAGTAGTTTTCAGAAAATAATAAGAACTTTTCAGATTTTGATAAATAACCCCCTAAATATTTGCACAATTTTTCAAACTAGGGTTTGAGTTCAGTGATGGGTGAATTTATCCCATTTTGCTTCGCCTAAAATTTTCGAATTCGCAAAATGGCGAAAAAATAACGAAAAAATTGTGAAAATCGTAATTAACGAAATTTTGGATGCACATCCGAAAAGTCACTTGCGTCAATTTTGACACTGGCGTTAAAGTCAATGGGCATCCGAATAGTGTTGACACGCGGGAATTTTGATGCGATTGACTTTTCGGACGTGTGTCCAAATTTTTTTGCCGCAGGTGAGTTTTTGTTGGAGATTTGTGAGTTTATTCGGCGGCGGCGAAATGTGGAAATTCGCTGTGAATTTGTGACGGGCAAATTTATTCGCCCTCACTATTTGAGATTTGTAATGACATTTTAACTGATCAAATTAATTTAGTTTTATTCTATATATTTTTGCAGATTATAAAGTAAGTGCATAAAATTGCAATTTCCCTCTCATATTATAGATTTAGCTCTGCTTGTCTGTTGTACTGTGGAGACCATATTAAATTAAATGTAAGTTTTCTCCTAGCAAATCACATACTTTATAGTGAAACATTGGTACAAAAAAAACCCTAAAGGAGCCTCTGAAACGCACTACTTAACTAATACAAGAGAGCAGATTATGCTATGTGCTTTATATTATATATAAAATAGCGGAAAAATGGAGTTGGGTTGAACACTATGCACATACAATAGCACACTGCATTACACTGTTTAACCTGAGAACTGTGAATAATTTTTAATACAGATTTCATGTATATAAATAAATTGTATCAAGGTCATGCCCTATCACTTAAACAACTGTTACTTCCATGGCCAGCATGGACATCTTGTTATTTTTATATTGCCAGGTCAGTAGGTGTGATTGAACATAGATGAAAAGAATCAATGCAAAATACGTTCTGCCACACTCCTTTGCAAACAGTGTCCTTGGCACAACCTTAAATAAAACCGCAAGCCAAAAAAACATTGTTCAGTATTTTCACAGCAGAGCCAGGAAAAATAAAAGGGAGGCTCAGTCTCCAAACAAAAAAAAAAAAGGGGGGGGGGAATGAAATGAAGATGTAGTAAAGGAAAACAGTAGTCTCTCTGCCACCGCCTTACTCAATCCATATGTGGACTTAAAGACAGGAAATACCCACCATTCACCGCAATCAAGCCAGAGGGGCTGTGCATCACAAAGTGCCTTGTGGAACTAATTGGCCTTTATTAAGATTGTCATTGACATGAGAAAGCATTTTGAAACGTTAAATCAGAACATGCAATGTATATAGAAAAAGATAACACTCTTTCAGTTGATTTAATAATAGAAAACAAAAGTCATGCTCCTATCCAAATGCAGAACTCATGAAGTAGATGCCTTGCCGAGATATCCAGTGTGAAACTCAGTTGGTTGGTGTGTGTGTTGCGCCCCCGGTATTGTGTATCAGTGCTGAATAAATCTTTCCGATGTAGGCAAGTAAGGCTGAATAATCTCTGGCACCGCTTCACAATTTCTACATGCCAATGCAAAATTATATTAAACAAGGCTTGTGGCACATTTCATGAAACCCATATCTGCAACAAAGGAGTAGAATAAGAAATTTTTTTTTTTTTAATTGGAAAAACCTGCCAAAACATTTTTGAAAATGCCTTGAATTTCATTCTTCAGGAATCTTCCTTTTACAAAATGTATTTATTTCATGTGGTTTGGGAAAAAAATATTTGATTACTGCTTTTAATTGTCGACATAAATAAATGCATAGGCCTCATGAACATAAGCCTGACTTTGCCCTAGAAAACATGTTTTCTATGATGCTTTTTAAGGGTAAGTTTTAAAACGAGCTTCTTGTTTGAGGACTGCATTGGTACCCTTGCAATTCTGCCACTGGCCTTTTCCTTTTTTTGCTCTTATTGATAAGTTTTGATATCAGGTCAAGGAATGCATTAGTTCTTCTAAACTGTAGCAAGTCAATAGGATATTTGCTTTCAATCAGGTGACTAGTAAATTAGTGATTGATAACAGTTGCGTTATTGGACCTACTGTGGCTTTTATAATATTACCGCCTTTTGAACTTTAATTTTTGCCTCACTTAAACATAGAATCTATCCGGCTAGATGGTTGCTCTTGTCAATGACCTTTCCACTTGGAAAGCAGATTGAATTTTTATATAATTTCTTTCTTGTAAATCAACACCAAGGGGCAGATTTACTAAGGGTCAACGTGAATTAGAGGGAATTTTCGAAGTAAAAAAATTCGGCGAAGCAAAACGCCGCAAATTCTCCCATCACTACTTGCAATGAGGATAGAATGCCCTATCATCCTTAATTTTTTTGCATAACATAAAATCTATTGCAATAAAAATGCAAACAAATGGTTTAGACCCAAACAGCAGGGCTTAAGCCACTGTCAAAGGTACAATATGAACTTGCATTCATCATATGCCCAATAAATATGGCTATGGCTGTTATTAAAACTGGATTCAGACTGTACTAAATTCAGAAAACAGCAATTAATGGAGGGCACTCCCTTTATACAAATTTAACAAAGGGTGCAAGAGTCAAGGCTCTTACCAAAATAGAGCCAGAAAATGCTTCAAACCACAGAAAGTTACTCTGCACAACACATCATTAATATCGACACTTATGTATGCAAATAAGTGGTTTAATAATACATAAATTTACAACAGTGTAAAATTACAAAGTCATTAAAACATATAATTTAGCACATATCAAACACAGTGTCCCAAAAAATCCCAACTCAGGGTTGCAAGGCAGATATGTTGGTGTATGGGAGAATCCCCAAATGTTTCGGACACTAAAGCTGGCCATAGATGCAACGATCCAATTGTTCGAATCCTCAAACAATCGGACTTCCCCATCTCCAGACCTGCCACTAACTATCAACTATAGATCTAATAAAGTAGTAAAATAACAGATCAGCTTCGTAGGAATCGAGGATTCGTATGTTCGGATCTTTGCGTCTATGGCCAGCTTAAGTCCTTTTATCAAGGGGATTAAACAGTTCAGAAACCTTGAACTGAAGTTCAGTTGAAGGTTGAATCTAGAGCAAGTAAGATCCACTATATTCTAGCCTCAATGGTCAATGTTATTGATATACTAAGTTATCTGTAATACAGTAGAACCCCCATTTTACATCCCCATATTTTAAGTTTTCCCCCATTTTACATTGTGGTTTTGTGGTCCCCTGAAAAATACAAAATGGGGGTTCTGCTGTATTCACAAACATAAATCTCACAATGTAATGTAATAGAAACTAAGTCCATGTTTAATTCACAAGCCTATAAATAAATTCAGAATATACAGATGCTATGATAGTGACCATAAGGTGTCTTGAAACAGACCTATAGTATAATAAGAAGGTCAATAGATGACAACACTGCCATATATCTCAATGAGAATGGAAAAATAATAGTGGGCAATCCACACCAACTGGTAACTTCCATTTGAAGTGTCTGCTACTTTAGGGAGATGTGTCGACATGGAGGGTGTCATGGGCCAAGTATGTTTAAGAAAGGACTCCTTGGCTGCCATTGGACACAGATGCAAGGAAACCAACAAACCCTAAACAGTGAGAATAACAATTTATTAACAAACTGCATTCAAAAAAGATCCAAGTGCATTCAGGATTGTGTGTATGGTCCACAATTGCCTGATGAGTTTCATACCCTGAACTGTCAATATATGGGTGAAATTCGCTAAAGGGTGAGTTTACGCCTTGGAAGGCTCCGCCACACTTTGCATCACTTAGTGAGATGTTAATTCATAGCGCATCTGCTAATTCATCAAAATGTTAAGTTACGTCTTGGCAGAAAAAAGCTGGTAAAGTTTTGCCAGCGAAACTTCATCAGTGAGTACATTCCATAGTGGATTTTCGCTACCGTTCATTTCTGCCTAGAGAAACTTCGTTAACACACTTAGGTCAATTTGAATAGGGCGGTTACATATAGGTCATATATATACGTCTTTATTAGAGGTGTTGGTGAAATAGCTTGAAGTGGCCACTTATTATTAAAAATCTCTAAGGAAGCAAAATAAAGACAAAAGAGATCCTCTACTGTCCTAGACATGAGCCCACCCTAAAAAAAATGTGGCATGACCCTCAAATGGTTAACAAAAAATGTATTAAAAAATATATATTTAACAATTACAACTTTTAAACCCAATTCCACTTTAAAATATGAAAAAATGCCAGTTTTATGTCTTTTTTTAAGACTTTTCAGCATATAGGATATGATGTCACTGACATAAGATTGAAGAGGATGTAGCTTCAGCTTATCAGTTCACCAGGTATAACCTGGCAAAGCAGACTCTGGCGAAAAGGGTTACGAAAATTCGCACTTTAGTGAATTTGTGGAGTAATGATTGTTCACCTGAGCGAAAATTCGCTTGGCGAAAGGGCATACAACTTCATTAGTGATGAACTCTTTGGCTGTGTGATTTAACTAGCAAAATGTCTTTTAGGCTAATTACCATTTTGTTTCACTTACTAAGAAGTCACTCAAATGGGTGAATGGAGACTCTAAGGAGCAGATTTATCAAGGGTTGAATTTCGAAGTAATTGGAGTTTTTTTGAACTCCCATAACTTCAAAATTCCAATAAAAAAAGACCAACCAAAATTTATTTAAAAAATTAAGGTTTTTTTCTGCAGGAGAATAGGCTGTAATTGAATCATTCGAATTGAAGTAAGATCGTAATCAATCGAATTCAGCTCAAAGTATTTTCAAAAAAACCTTTGATTTTTCAAAGTCCACCAATTGACTCCAAATGGGTTCTAGGAGGTCCCCCATAGGCTTAAACAGCAATTCGGCAGGTTTTAGATGGCAAATGGTGGAAGTCAAAGTTTTAAAGAGACAGTACATCAGATAAATTTAGATATTTGAATTGTTTTCCAATTTGATTCGAATTTGGACTATTCCCTAGTCATAGTCGTAGCTCGAAATTTGATTTTTTTTTTTTACTTTGAATTTTCAATTTGACCCTTGATAAATCTGACCCTCAGACTTCATCATTTTGGAGAATGTAATCCATTATATTTGCTTTTGTCTTAAAGGGGTTGTTCACCTCCAAACAACTAGTTGTTTTCCAATAGATGACCAGGAAAAACAACTTTTTCCAATTACTTTCTATTTTCTATGTGTGACCGTTTTTCTAATATTGAAGTGTAAAGTCTCTTTATAAAGCAGCTCTGGGAGGGGGGTCGCTGACCCTGTAAACAGTTCTAAATTGATACATTTAGTTGATACATTTCTTATCTTTGTCCCTGCTGAGCAGAATCCCTCAGTTTCATTAAAGGCAGCTGATAGAATTTATACAATAGTTGCTAATACTCCAGAGATGCTGCTGAGAAAAGTATCAACTAAGAGGCAGATTTATCAAGGGTCGATGTGAATTTGAGGGAATTTTCGAAGTAAATAAATTTGAAATTCAAAGTCATTTTTTGGATACTTCGACCATCGAATAGGATACTACGACTTCGAATTTACTTCGAATTCGATTCGAAGTAAAATAGTTCGAATATTCAATAATCAAAGTACTGTGTCTTTAAAAAAACTTCGACTTCAATACTTACTTACTCGACTTCAACCAAATTAAACCTGCCAAAGTGCTATGTTAGTCTATGGGGACCTTCTATAGCATTTTCTTAGTTTTTTGAAGTAAAATCTTTCAAACGCTCGATTCGAACAATTTAATCGTTTGATCGAACAATTTTACTTTGATCATTCGATGGCCAAATTCGGTGAAAAAAGTATAAATTCGATATTCGAATTCAAAGTATTTTAATTCGATGATCGACCCTTGATAAATCTGGCCCTAAATGTTGCAAAATAGTAACAATTTACAGTCTGAATTATTGAGCTGCCAGACTCAAACACCAGAGACAGGAACATTCAACTTTATATTTTGATTTTGGAAAAACAGTAAAAAATAAATAATGGAAATAATTGAAAAAAGTCTTTATTTCCGGGGAACAATCTGAAAAAAGTGTTTGGAAGGTGAACAACCCCTTTAATGAATAAGGAAATCAAGTAAAAATGTTATTAAAACAACAAGCTGTACATCCCAAAAATAAAAACAGAGATAAATATAAACTGAAGAGAGGACTTTGTTTCCGACTAACATTACAACATATGTTATATTTATCATACAGTAACCACAGCATTTCAAATGATTGCATTACATTTGGGACAAATGTGTAGAAAATTGTAAAAAATATAAGACGAGGAGCTTGAGACAGCCAGGATTCCAATGCTGAGTATATCACTTTTTGCTCTTTGGTTAGTTCTCGGAGTGGGAAAACATTATTTTAGCATGAGGTTGTTATCAATCCCCAGTACCAGCACAGACATACCAGTGGTTTATTTATTGGCATCTCTGATGTGTTAAGGGCTTAACATAAACCTCAGCCAGTCTAAATGTGTGGGTCTGAGAGCAGCATCTAATGGGATAATACAATCAGCTTCTCACTTAAAGCTTTGACATTAAAAGGAGAGATCAGACCATGTCATTGTAAATATTGCAAAAGTTTTGTTTAAATAATAATTTATTACATAGGTGCTAAATCACACAAGTTTTTGACTTTCAGATTTCTATTTTCTTTAGTTTTATATAAATAAAAATATTTTTCTCTGGTTAGATTGAACCACTTTCCATTTTTTTACTACAGATATGGTATCTGTTATTTGGATACCCGTTATCCAGAAAGCTCTGAATTACGGGAATGCCGTCTACCATAGACCCCATTTTATCCATATAATGCCAATTTTTTAAAATTATTTTCTTTTTCTCTGCAATAATAAAACAGTAGCTTGTACTATCATCGTATTTGGCAGTTTGGCTCCTCATATATCTGGAATGATGAGAAAGCTTAATGAATCTGCCAATGTCAAAGAATTGATGCTAAGCAGCCTGGTCTCGGCTCTTACTTCAGCCTTTAACAGCCGCCTTTCATCTCGGGAGGAGCCCACGGCTAATCGGATGCCGCCAGGTCTTAATAAGAGAGGTGCAAAGCGAGGGTTCTGAACAAGCACAGGGGCACAACGGTAAATGCAAAGTCTTTGGGCAGAAGGTCACGGTACAAGGCTTAGGCAGAAGAGTAGTCAGATCAGGCCGGGTCGAGGCAGGCTGAGTGCAAATGGAGTTAGGCATGCAAGGGTCAAATCAGGAGATCAATCAGAGGAGATATAGAATAAGCGAAGTCAGGCAGGGTCACTTATGTGGAGCGCTCACCTCCCCAAATCACACTTTTGTAGTGCCAGGTGCTGTACTGTGAGACCCACTCCTGTCACCGGGTCAAATCAATATCCAGAAAAATGCCAGCAGCACACTGAGTCTGGTTGCAGTAGTGTTCAAAGATGAGAATTTATTAAGCCCATATGCAAGAAGGCAACGTTTCGAGCCTACCTTGCCCTTGCCCCTCGAAACGTTGCCTTCTTGCATATGGGCTTAATAAATTCTCATCTTTGAACACTACTGCAACCAGACTCAGTGTGCTGCTGCTGGCATTTTTCTGGATATCAGGCAGGGGTCAGGATACAGATGTCAGAATAGTCAAAAGCCAGGCAGGGGTCACAACAGGAATCAGGATCAAAATACAGATAGCACAAATGCTCAGAAGCACCAGGAACAAATCCTATAACGGGCAGTGAGGGTAGTGTGCTGTAGCTTTATATACACTTGAATTTTGTGCCAATGTGCGTCAACACGCCAGTGCGCCTATACATAACACAGAGGCGCATCGCGCGCATCTTAAAGAGCAGCAGACTTGGAGACAGAGGCACCTCGTGGTGGGCGTTCCCGCCGAGGGGGAGACAGGCGTCCCTGTCGGGCCCCTCCCGCTAGATCACCAGGGTAAGTTGTGACAGTCCCATGTGAACATTCTTTATAAGTGTTCTATAAAAGTCAAACTATAACAAGCAAACCCAAAATAATAAATGATCTGTCATATACAAAATTGCTTATAGATGTTTGGAAATTTGCATAAAAAAATAACTTTATGACACATATGTATGTATGTATAAATTTAAAACTTTAGACAAATGTCCTACTCTCAGTATTCTTCCTCTTCTCACTCAACCTCTATTCTCCTAGTCTCTTTTCTTTACATACTATGATCTATTATTCCATCTATTTAGCCTCTTTGTTAAGAAAATAAGGCATGGCCATGAAATAGACAAATGGGGGAATAAAATACAAGTCGGTAACGGAATTACTATTCACAATGTGAAAAGTTATGCCTTTGCGAGAACAAATTTTGCTTTGTGCGAATTTAATATAGCTTTTGCAAACCCGGAAACTGTTTAGCAACCACTTACGACAGTGGAAGACCGTTTGCGAATTTTATAGTTTGTGCCAGTGCGCAGTAAATGTAATAAAACTTCTTACTGAAAAAGTCGTTACGTTTGCTCCAACAGATTACGACACCTTCAAGTACTTCTTAAGAGTGTGCAATTACAATTCGCAATGCAATAACAGTTTAAGGAACTATATTACATTGCAAGATGTGGATTTTTAATCTTATTAGTGCGAATTGTTTTGCTCTTTGTGACTTTTATTACATTCCCCCCTAAGTGTTTAAAAGCAGGAGGGCCCACTGACACCTGAAATAGACAAAACCATGTATAGTTCTATATAAAAAGACTAGCTCTGCTGTAATACGGTATAATTTATATACAGTATTCCTTTTGATTGCTGTGTCTATATGCTCAATTCTAATTTAACAACTCAACATCTCTAATGATAGCATTATAAATGCTAGGACAAGTGTAATAATAGGTTTCACACTTACAGTATAAATATAAGCATACCCAGAAAAAATGTTCAATGCGACTCATTTCCATTGTTCATTTTTATCTGTTTTCAGGAAATAAAACTGAAGATAAATCCAACTTAAAATTAGGGCATATGCTTTTCCCTATAAAGCATGCCTGAATGAGCATTATTTATTTTTAACTATGTATTCACGTGTGGGTTTTGATTAGAATGCGTGTGGCATGGTAATTGGATTTCATTGAAGGGAATCTCCCTATTCATTCAGGAAACCATGTCCAGCTGAGGGAGATTAAGGCTGGTTAGGGAAAACAAAGTAGGTTTTTTTTTAATGAATTTTTAAATAAAACAATTTCTCAACATTGGCTTGCCTGGTACTACTGAAAATACAACAGGAATAATCATTAACATTGAAACATTTGCTGAAAAAATTGTGAAATTGTGGAAAAGTTTGTAGAATTGTGAAATTTTGACAAACACATCGAAGGTGTTTTATTGCCATCATCTTTCTTGCACCGAATACAAATGAGTTAATGGGTGTTTGTGGTTTTTAATCAAATGCATTGAAGCCAAAGGGCCTTTTTCTCACATTTTTTCATGCCAAATGCATTGGGCAAATGCATATCTATGAGCTTTTTTTCTCACATTTTTTCTCACACTAATAAAGGAATACATGGGTGTTTTTTTATCTTCGTGTTTTTTCTTGCACCAAATGCATTGAAATCATGGGGCTATTTTGCTCATGTCAAATGTGTTGAGCCAATGCATGTCAATAAGCATTTCTTCTCTGTTGTTTTTTTCTTGCACCAAATGCATTGAAATCAATGTGTGTTTTTCTCACACCAAAAAAGGAATCAATGGGCAATTTTTTTCCTTTGGATTTTTTCTTGCACCAAATGCATTGGAGTCAATGGACATTTTCTCATGTTTTTTCCTGCGCCAAAAAATATGCAAATTGAATGTGTTTTCTGGGAATTACTAAAGGTTATGGAACCTGGCATATCTGGATAAGGGATCTTTCCGTAATTTGGATTTGTCTCTTAAAAATCATTTAGAACCAATAGGATTGCTTTGCCTCCAATAAAGATTAATGATATATTAGTTTTGATCAAGTATAAGGTACTGTTTTATTATTACAGAGAAAAAAAGGAAATTATCTTTAAAACATGTAATAATAATAATAATAATAATAATGGAGTCCATGGGAGATAGTCCATAATTTGGAGCGTTTCTGGATAATGGATCCCATACCTGTATTTATACAAATGTGCCCAGCATATCAAAGATGAAACTCAACACTCAACACTCAACATTCAAGGCATCAGTTGCAGAGATTGCAATATATAAGAGAAGCATGTAAAGAATATATTGTATTGCATATTTACAAGAGATGCTTTGAAAGCAATTCCTACATCTCAATGTTTGTTGTTGACCTTAACAGTGTGTGGTTGGAACTGCTGGGATAAAATCATGGCACCCACAGAAAGAAAGAATGCAATAATGATGGCAACAAAGGCGCTGTTCTGTTCTGTATCTACAATAAAGGCATAGCATTAATAAGATATACTGTAATTGCTGAACAAAACATTTTGTGAGTAGTGATGGGCGAATTTGCGCCGTTTCGCTTCGCCGAAAAATTTGCGAAATTCGCGAAACGGTGAAAAATTCGCGAAACGGTGGCAGCGTCTCGTTTTTGACGCCGGCGCAAGTTTTTTCGACGCCGGCGCCCGTTTTTTGCGCCGGCGCCCGTTTTTGCCGCGAATTTTCGCTGGCGTTTCGCGAATTTATTCGCTGGCGGCGAATTGCGCAAATTCGCCGCGAATTTGCGCCTGGCGAATAAATTCGCCCATCACTATTTGTGAGACACAATGTTAAGTGTACAGCACAGTGGGAGGTTTTTTTGCTACAATTTCACATTTACAATCTGTATCATCTTGGATCATGACAACACCTAAGCTGATTTCCACATTTTCTGGTTAGAGGTCTCCTTTTTTTCTTCTAGCTAAAAACATGGATTGTTGACTTTCTTCTGCTGCCTATCACTTCTACTGTCTGCTGTGATTCAGCCTGACAAGAGTGTGATCTTTTTTTGTCTCTACAGACAGTACTTAACCCTTAAAGGGTCATGCTGACACATGCAAAGCTTTCTTTTTTCCTGCAGAGAAGCAGCAGTGACAGCCTCTTCTTCAAGTTTTTGACTTTGACCAGTGCATGACATCTGTAATCAACAGTCTATGCAACAGGTCTAGATTAGGGTAGAACAGAATGCTTCTTAGTTATACAGGATGATCTACAGGGTATCAAAAAGCCTTTAGCTTCATATTGCACAACATTTCCACTAATGATTTTATTTATGACCCACTAATCCGGGATATGGGACAGTAATTTAAAAACAGCAGAGCAGAAGAATCACAGAGAAAAGCAAATGTTTGTAATTGGGATTGGTAGTGAATGAGATTCTTTATAATCTTTACCCTGCATTGCAAGGAATAAAGAGCCCTTTTAATTATCAAAGTCCATTTTTTCTGGTTTGACTTTTAACCCTCAAATTATTCGACATTTTTTAAACCCCAATCATGGGCGTCCACAGAGGGGGGCAAGAGGGGGCAGTGCCCCCCCTGGGACTGTAGCAAATAAAGCAGCAGCACTCCGGTATTTTTGAAAAATTTGCAAAACTTTACTCAAATGCCATAGGCAACGTTTCGGGCTACACAGGCCCTTTGTCAAGCCATTAATTAACAGTGTCTAAACGTGCTTAACCCTTTAAGTGCCAGCAGAATTTCACATTTTGGTTACGCGAAATGCCAGCCGTTTTTAAGCATTTTGTGCTCTCTCACTTTAGGGGCATTTTCTGAGGGGAAACCTATAGTTTACCTAGGAAAACTATACATTGTTTTTTTCGGTAGAAACTGAGCTTTCTAAATCTGCCTGAGTTTTCATGTATTTCCACCTGTGCAAAAAAATTTATAGTGCTAAATAACAAAAAAAAATGAAAAATTACCATTTTTCATTGTATATCAATTTATACCAGAAAAATATTTCATTTTACAGATGAAAATCCAACTGATTTGGAAAGCCTTATGTCTCTCGAACGTGCCAATACCAGATATGTATAGTTTTAGGGAGATTTAGGATTTCTGTACAGCAAAAACTCCCGGCAGTATATTACTGAATTTTGAAAGCACTAAGGCAGAAAACGGCATGCTTTAGATTCCAAGGCAAAAAATCCTGAAACCATAGGTTTACCCCAGAAAACCATACATTTTTGAAAAGTACACATTCTGCCGATTACAAAATGGGTAACTATGTCTCTCTACTCCCAACTACCAAACAGAAAAGCTTGTCTGAACATAGCGGTTTTTCAAAATAAAATTCAAAATTTTGAAAAATCATTTCAAAGGTTTTATTTTGCTGCTCCGCATATCCCAAACTATATTACGTACCAAGAAAAAGCACCTGAAATATGATTGCCAGGGGTCCACTGAACAGTTTGATATCCATTATGCATAGGTTTACCAAAGTATCTGGCATTTAGAGACACAAATATGAAGTTAGCGCATCCAAATTGTTCAGGACTTTACTTCAGCTACTGAGAAATCAACACATTGACTGCATTTTTTGTGGGGTAAAAACACAGAAATATATGTTTACCCCCCAAACCCATATATTTTTGGAAAGAACACATTCTACAGAATCTAAAATGGGTACCCATGCCTTTCTGCTCCAAACTACTGAGTCGCAAGGCTTTCCCAAAATTGTCGGTTTTGGTGAAATATCTGAAAATTGCCTCAAAACTTCAACTTCCCAGCACCATATCACCCATGTATCATTACGTACTAAGAAAAAGCACCCTAAATATGATTGCCAGGGTTCCTCTGAACATTTTGGTGGCCATTGTTCATAAGTTTACCAAAGTATCTGGCATTTAGAGGCCCCAAAATGAAGTTAGCGCATACAAACAGTCCCGTGAGTAACTTCATCTAATGAGAAATCAACACATTGACTGCATTTTTGTGGGGTAAAAACACAGAAATATATGTTTACCCCCCAAAACCCATATATTTTTGGAAAGTACACATTCTACAGAATCTAAAATGGGTACCCATGCCTTTCTGCTCCAAACTACTGAGTCGCAAGGCCTTCCCACAATTGTCGGTTTTGGTGAAATATCTGAAAATTGCCTCAAAGCTTCAACTTCTCAGCACCATATCACCCATGTATCATTACGTACTAAGAAAAAGCACCCTAAATATGATTGCCAGGGTTCCTCTGAACATTTTGGTGGCCATTGTTCATAAGTTTACCAAAGTATCTGGCATTTAGAGGCCCCAAAATGAAGTTAGCGCATACAAACAGTCCCGTGGGTAACTTCAGCTAATGAAAAATCAACACATTGACTGCATTTTTGTGGGGTAAAAACACAGAAATATATGTTTACCCCCCAAAACCCATATATTTTTGGAAAGTTCACATTCTACAGAATCTAAAATGGGTACCCATGCCTTTCTGTTCCAAACTACTGAGTCGCAAGGCTTTCCCACAATTGTCGGTTTTGGTGAAATATCTGAAAATTGCCTCAAAGCTTCAACTTCTCAGCACCATATCACCCATGTATCGTTACGCACCAAGAAAAAACACCCTAAATATGATTGCCAGGGTTCCTCCAAACAGTTTGGTGGCCATTGTTCATAGGTTTACCAAAGTATCTGGCAGTTAGAGGCCTCAAAATGAAGTTAGCGCATACAAATAGTCCTGTGGGTAACTTCATCTAATGAAAAATCAACACATTGACTGCATTTTTGTGGGGTAAAAACACAGAAATATATGTTTACCCCCCAAACCCATATATTTTTGGAAAGTACACATTCTACCGAATCTAAAATGGGTACCCATGCCTTTCTGCTCCAAACTACTGAGTCGCAAGGCTTTCCCACAATTGTCGGTTTTGGTGAAATATCTGAAAATTTCCTCAAAGCTTCAACTTCTCAGCACCATATCACCCATGTATCGTTACGCACCAAAAAAAAACACCCTAAATATGATTGCCAGGGGTCCTCCAAACAGTTTGGTGCCCACTGTGCATAGGTTTACCAAAGTATATGGCAGTTAGAGGCCCCAAAATGAAGTTAGCGCATACAAATAGTCCTGTGGGTAACTTCAGCTAATGAAAAATCAACACATTGACTGCATTTTTGTGGGGTAAAAACACAGAAATATATGTTTACCCCCCAAACCCATATATTTTTGGAAAGTACACATTCTACCGAATCTAAAATGGGTACCCATGCCTTTCTGCTCCAAACTACTGAGTCGCAAGGCTTTCCCACAATTGTCGGTTTTGGTGAAATATCTGAAAATTGCCTCAAAGCTTCAACTTCTCAGCACCATATCACCCATGTATCGTTACGCACCAAAAAAAAAACACCCTAAATATGATTGCCAGGGGTCCTCCAAACAGTTTGGTGCCCACTGTGCATAGGTTTACCAAAGTATATGGCAGTTAGAGGCCCCAAAATGAAGTTAGCGCATACAAATAGTCCTGTGGGTAACTTCAGCTAATGAAAAATCAACACATTGACTGCATTTTTGTGGGGTAAAAACACAGAAATATATGTTTACCCCCCAAACCCATATATTTTTGGAAAGTACACATTCTACCGAATCTAAAATGGGTACCCATGCCTTTCTGCTCCAAACTACTGAGTCGCAAGGCTTTCCCACAATTGTCGGTTTTGGTGAAATATCTGAAAATTGCCTCAAAGCTTCAACTTCTCAGCACCATATCACCCATGTATCGTTACGCACCAAAAAAAAACACCCTAAATATGATTGCCAGGGGTCCTCCAAACAGTTTGGTGCCCACTGTGCATAGGTTTACCAAAGTATATGGCAGTTAGAGGCCCCAAAATGAAGTTAGCGCATACAAATAGTCCTGTGGGTAACTTCAGCTAATGAAAAATCAACACATTGACTGCATTTTTGTGGGGTAAAAACACAGAAATATATGTTTACCCCCCAAACCCATATATTTTTGGAAAGTACACATTCTACCGAATCTAAAATGGGTACCCATGCCTTTCTGCTCCAAACTACTGAGTCGCAAGGCTTTCCCACAATTGTCGGTTTTGGTGAAATATCTGAAAATTGCCTCAAAGCTTCAACTTCTCAGCACCATATCACCCATGTATCGTTACGCACCAAAAAAAAACACCCTAAATATGATTGCCAGGGGTCCTCCAAACAGTTTGGTGCCCACTGTGCATAGGTTTACCAAAGTATATGGCAGTTAGAGGCCCCAAAATGAAGTTAGCGCATACAAATAGTCCTGTGGGTAACTTCAGCTAATGAAAAATCAACACATTGACTGCATTTTTGTGGGGTAAAAACACAGAAATATATGTTTACCCCCCAAACCCATATATTTTTGGAAAGTACACATTCTACCGAATCTAAAATGGGTACCCATGCCTTTCTGCTCCAAACTACTGAGTCGCAAGGCTTTCCCACAATTGTCGGTTTTGGTGAAATATCTGAAAATTGCCTCAAAGCTTCAACTTCTCAGCACCATATCACCCACGTATCGTTACGCACCAAAAAAAAACACCCTAAATATGATTGCCAGGGGTCTTCCAAACAGTTTGGTGCCCACTGTGCATAGGTTTACCAAAGTATATGGCAGTTAGAGGCCCCCAAAATGAAGTTAGCGCATACAAATAGTCCTGTGGGTAACTTCAGCTAATGAAAAATCAACACATTGACTGCATTTTTGTGGGGTAAAAACACAGAAATATATGTTTACCCCCCAAACCCATATATTTTTGGAAAGTACACATTATACAGAATCTAAAATGGGTACCCATGCCTTTCTGCCCCAAACTACTGAGTCGCAAGGCTTTGCCAAATTTGGCGGTTTTGGTAAAATATTCTGAAAATTGCCTCAAAGCTTCAACTTTCCAGCATCGTATTGTCCATGTATCATTACCAGCATAAAGCATCCTAAATATAAACATAGGGGTCTACTAAACAGTTTGATGCCCAATGTGCATAGATATACCAAACTATGTGGGGCACAGAGACCCCCAAATGACAATATGTATAGACATTTTCACGGCTGACGCGCTGGCTGCTGCAATATAACCACCCGGTGTGTGTATTATGCGACATTAGACCACCTAACAGTACAGAGACCCCAGAAAACCATATATTTTCAGAAAGTACACATTCTGACGAATCCAATATGGGTAAATATGTGTTCCTACTGCAAACTGTCAAACTGCAAAGCAATGCTGAACGTAACGGTTTTTATCAAATTTCTGAAAATCGTCACAAAGCTTGAATTTTACCCCATTATATGCCCCACATTTCGTAACTTATCAGCATAAAACATCCTGAATATGAACGCCAGGGGTCTACTGAACACTTTGATGCCCAATATGCATAGATATACCAAACTATGTGGCGCACAGAGACCCCCAAATGACAATAGTGTATATACATTTTCACGGCTGACGCACGCTGGCTGCTGCAATATAAGCACCCGGTGTGTGTAATATGCGACATTAGACCCCCCTAACAGTACAGAGACCCCAGAAAACCATATATTTTCAGAAAGTACACATTCTGACGAATCCAAAATGGGTAAATATGTGTTCCTACTGCAAACTGTCAAACTGCAAAGCAATGCTGAACGTAACAGTTTTTATCAAATTTCTGAAAATCGTCACAAAGCTTGAAATTTATCCCATTATATGCCCCACATTTCGTAACTTATCAGCATAAAACATCCTAAATATGAGCGCCAGGGGTCTACTGAACACTTTGATGCCCAAAATGCATAGATATACCAAACTATGTGGCGCACAGAGACCCACAAATGACAATATGTATAGACATTTTCACGGCTGACACGCTGGCTGCAGCAATATAACCACCCGGTGTGTGTGTATTATGCGACATTAGACCACCTAACAGTACAGAGACCCCAGAAAACCATATATTTTCAGAAAGTACACATTCTGACGAATCCAATATGGGTAAATAAGTGTTTCTACTGCAAACTGCCAAACTGCAAAGCAATGCTGAACATAACGGTTTTTATCAAATTTCTGAAAATCGTCACAAAGCTTGAATTTTACCCCATTATATGCCCCACATTTCGTAACTTATCAGCATAAAACATCCTGAATATGAACGCCAGGGGTCTACTGAACACTTTGATGCCCAATATGCATAGATATACCAAACTATGTGGCGCACAGAGACCCCCAAATGACAATAGTGTATACATTTTCACGGCTGACGCGCGCTGGCTGCTGCAATATAAGCACCCGGTGTGTCTAATATGCGACATTAGACCCCCCTAACAGTACAGAGACCCCAGAAAACCATATATTTTCGGAAAGTACACATTCTGACGAATCCAATATGGGTAAATATGTGTTCCTACTGCATACTGTCAAACTGCAAAGCAATGCTGAACGTAACGGTTTTTATCAAATTTCTGAAAATCGTCACAAAGCTTGAATTTTACCCCATTATATGCCCCACATTTCGTAACTTATCAGCATAAAACATCCTGAATATGAACGCCAGGGGTCTACTAAACACTTTGATGCCCAATATGCATAGATATACCAAACTATGTGGCGCACAGAGACCCCCAAATGACAATAGTGTATACATTTTCACGGCTGATGCGCGCTGGCTGCTGCAATACAAGCACCTGGTGTGTGTAATATGCGACATTAGACCCCCCTAACAGTACAGAGACCCCAGAAAACCATATATTTTCAGAAAGTACACATTTTGACGAATCCAATATGGGTAAATATGTGTTCCTACTGCAAACTGTCAAACTGCAAAGCAATGCTGAACGTAACGGTTTTTATCAAATTTCTGAACATCGTCACAAAGCTTGAATTTTACCCCATTATATGCCCCACATTTCGTAACTTATCAGCATAAAACATCCTAAATATGAGCGCATGGGGTCTACTGAACACTTTGATGCCCAATATGCATAGATATACCAAACTATGTGGCGCACAGAGACCCCCAAATGACAATATGTATAGACATTTTCACGGCTGACGCGCTGGCTGCTGCAATATAACCACCCAGTGTGTGTATTATGCGACATTAGACCACCTAACAGCACAGAGACCCCAGAAAACCATATATTTTCAGAAAGTACACATTTTGACGAATCCAATATGGGTAAATAAGTGTTTCTACTGCAAACTGCCAAACTGCAAAGCAATGCTGAACATAACGGTTTTTATCAAATTTCTGAAAATCGTCACAAAGCTTGAATTCTACCCCATTATATGCCCCACATTTCGTAGCTTATCAGCATAAAACATCCTAAATATGAGCGCCAGGGGTCTACTGAACACTTTGATGCCCAATATGCATAGATATACCAAACTATGTTGCGCACAGAGACCCCCAAATGACAATATGTATAGACATTTTCACAGCTGACGCGCTGGCTGCTGCAATATAAGCACCTGGTGTGTGTATTATGCGACATTAGACCCCCCTAACAGTACAGAGACCCCAGAAAACCATATATTTTCAGAAAGTACACATTCTGACGAATCCAAAATGGGTAAATAAGTGTTTCTACAGCAAACTGCCAAACTGCAAAGCAATGCTGAACATAACGGTTTTTATCAAATTTCTGAAAATCGTCACAAAGCTTGAATTTTACCCCATTATGTGCCCCACATTTCGTAACGTATCAGCATAAAACATCCTAAATATGAATGACAGGGGTCTACTGAACACTTTGATGCCCAATATGCATAGATATACCAAACTATGTGGCGCACAGAGACCCCCAAATGGATATATAGTAGATAAAATTTACATAGGCAAAACAAAATAACACAGAACAGTGTGAAATGCAAATAAATCACCAAAAACTAATAAAACCACAAAAATCAATGCTTTTTTTTTTCACACTAGTGTAATCGGCCACCAGAATTACCGTTTGAATATTTTAGCTGGGCCAAATCGATTATACGGGCAGAAACAAGTGAACAACACAAATGCAGAGCTGAAAATGCAATAAAATGGCTAAAAATTCAATAAAATGGCTAAAAATGCACCAAAATACCCAAAATTGCAATATAACCACCAAAATAACATACAAAAGCTATTGCACAGTACGGTTAGCGAATACGCTATTCGGAACGGCAATAAAACATTTTTTTTAGCCCAAAAAGAGACGATGCGATAAGAAAAAAAAAAAAAAAAGCCACAAAGCCATATATGTACATATGCGTGTGCACAACGGGTAAATTGCATGTTATTTGCGCATGTGCGCGTGTGCAAGTGTACATGGGTGCTGTGAGTGTGTGTGACCCCCCCAATCCCCAAAAATCTATGTGTGAGTGTGTGTAAGTGTGAATGTAAGTGTATATTACTGTAATAAGTGTGTGTTGGTGTGTTTGTGTGTTTTTGTGTGTGTAAATGTTACACTTACCTGGGGTAGATGCTGCAGATCGATCAGAAAGGGTCCCACGCAGCAGATCTCCAGCTCCAACGATCATCAGCCATGTGGGGGCGGAGCTGGGCGGAAGTGCGGCGCAGGCAGCAGCAGGACGCATAGGAAACGCGTCCCTGCTGCTGCTTTGGGGCCCCTGGGCGATCGCGCCCCAGGGGCCACACGATCCCCTGCTCTGCTCGTTGTCTAGGGGCAGGGGATCGTGAAGGAGCGGAGCGAGCGGCTCTAACAGCCGCTCCTCCGCTCGCAAACCCGGAAGTGCTGCAGAACGTAGAATCTACGATCTGTGGCACTTTGGTCCTTTGATCCACAGAACGTAGATTCTACGTTCTGTGGCACTTAAAGGGTTAAATACCCACCACAGAGAAGAGTCACACCATTCCACCTCCACATTACCCATAAGTCACAGTGAGCTATTTCCATATCAAATTACTTTCAATATCAGATTATATGTTTCGTATTCATGAATTGTCACAAAAGAAGTGAATTGCAGAAAGTGCTATATAGTGACAGGTAATAGATAAATAAACATTTTTCAAATAGTGACACAATGTATTAAAACCTTTTTAAATAACCTTTGCAACATAAGTGTTGAGGACAGGAAATCTTACTTTACTTTGTCTCAATATTAAACTCCTGAATTTTACTTATCTCTGGCTCCAATGCTGAATTCAGGGAACTGAAACCCCTGAATTACTTTGAATCAGGAGCTTCCATGTCTTTAAATTTCACTGTCCTATAACACATAAGTTTCCACCTGTTCGTGCATTGGCCCCAGCTTACTGTGGTTTTTTTCTTCTGTGCAGCAGAGTTTTCTTTTAGCTCCTTCCCTAGGTGATCGCTCCCCCCTCCCTTGTCACGGTGCTGCCGGATCGTATTACTTCAGCTGTGACAGAGAGAGAGAGCAGCCAAGGAGCATCTGATTGGCCAGTAGCACAGATTGCAGCGCGGGAGAAAACGAAGGAAGGAAAGCCCTATCTATTGCAGTCTGCAGGCTTGTACTTGTGAGTTCTGGGGGTATTTATACAATTTCTTGCCCCTGTGCCATCTGTTTGTGTGTTCTGCTGGTATTTATGTATGTACTTGCCCCTGTACCATCTGTTTGTGAGTTCTGGGGGTATTTATACATGTACTTGTCACTGTACCATCTGTTTGTGAGTTCTGGGGGTATTTATACATGTACTTGCCACTGTACCATCTGTTTGTGAGTTCTGGGGGTATTTATTTATGAACTTGCCACTTTGCCATCTTTGTGTGAACTAGGGTTGCCACTTGTCAGACAACCGGTATTTTGAAGGGTTGCCCGGGTCAAAATTTCCTGGATGGTTTTTCAAATTAGGGAAACTGTGCAGGATTCCCTTGATTGACCCGGCGATCGGCTGATCGCCGTGGCATAGCTCGACCCCCTGATGGCAGTGACACACCCACCTATCTCACAGGCCCGCCCACAGATGCCTCCTTGCCCCACCCTGGAAAATTTTCTGCGGACACCCATGACCCCAATGGCACCAAAGAATAAAAAAGTACTCCAACTCAGACCTGTCGAGTTTATGTAGAAGTCAATGGCAGATGTCCCGTTGACATTTTGAAGATATTTTGATCTGCACTGGGTTCTGTTCAATAATCTAAAAATGTTAGGGTTTTGGGCGTCAAATACTAAAAAAGTTGGAGGTTTTGGGCGTCAAATCTGAAAAATATGAACGATTCAAATTCTTTCACTATTTTTTTTTTTTTTTTAAATCTTTGACTTTTATTTTCGGTTCAACAGAAAATAGAAATCCAGCTTTGCATACATTTACAATATTTAAGAATATAGTGTACATCATCCTTCGCATTGAAACATTTAAAGGTTTAGATTGTTTCAAAAATGTAACAATTGCATTTTAGTTTGCTGTCATTCAGGATAGTATTGCATAAAGATAAAAAAAATTTTTTTACTGTAAAGCTCTAGCAAGGTTGACTTCAATTTTCCATTCTTAGTTTTGCTTTTTACAGGTTATGAGTCAGCTGGATTGGAGGGGGGGGGGGGGGTTGGAAGAGAAAAGGGAAGAGGGGAAAGGGGTTCCAGGCCCAGAACCAGAGAGCTTAGATATTCTGAGAAAAGGAAGGAGAAGAAATAGACAAAAGCTCTTATTAGCTCAGACAAAATTATGTCAAATATTTGCTTATTCTAACTAAGATCAGGATTAAAATAAATAGAATTTAGGGAGGTTATTCGGTGTAATCTGCCATGGCAGGGACAGACCACCCACCAGCAGTATTTAAATTCTTCCATGTATTTACTCCAGGGTAGCCAAATTGCCCAATGCTTCCGTATGAAGGTTTGAGATTCTGTATGATTTCTTCAAATTTACGAATTTCTTCCATCTCTATAATCCATTCGGGTATAGTCGGACCAATTGCGGATTTCCACTTTCGGGGGATCAACATTTTGGCAGTGTTTAGGGCATATTGAATCAGGGAGTTTTTGTAATTGTATACCGAGACCATATTATGATGAAGCAAAACAGTTGCAGGTGAGTTGTCGATGTCTATCTGAAGTTTATCCTTGCAGATCGTAAGGACTTCAGACCAGAATTTCTGTATATTGGGGCAATCCCAGAAAACGTGTAGTAAGGTGCCTCGATAGTTGTCACACCGCCAGCATTTATCCAACGTACCTTGGAATATCTTGCTGAACTTAGTGGGTGTATTGTACCATCTTGTCAATATTTTGTAATTGTTTTCCAAAATTCGACAACTTCTAGGTCCGGTACAGGACTTAAGGATGATATCTTCCTGTTCACATTCTGAGAAGGCAATGTTAAGTGACTCGCCCCACTTAGTGAGGTGTGGTTGAGGGGGTAACTGTGTATCTGGATATGTTATGAGTAGACGGTAGATAGTAGAGATACTGCTTCTAGGAGGAGTAGTGTGTCGGCAAAGCATTTTAAATTCCGTAAACATGGGAAGATCAGATGGCAGAGCAATGTTAGTGCGAATAAAACTCGCTAGTTGCTGATATCGAAAATATTCAGTTGTTGGCAATTGAAAACACTCCTTTAGATTTTCCCATGGGGGAAATGTGCCCTTAGGGCATAGTTGGAAAAGTTGTGCAATCTCACCCTGTTGCCAATGGGCCAGGTAATCTTTCGTGAGGCCAGGAATAAAGTCTCGGTTAGCAATGAGTGGAATTAAAAAAGACTCGGCCCTTGTCAGGCCTTTCTTATATTTCAGTGTGTCCCATAAGTTCAAAGCGTAAGAGCAGAGATGGTGAGGGGTATTGATGTCTCGGTTTTTAATAGGCAGCCAAGGGAGTAGCTTCAATGGTTGCTTTGAAAAGGATTGTTCCATGGCTACCCATGCCTTGGTTTGGTCATGGTAAGTCCAATCAATGAGACGGAGGAGGACACAAGCCTGATGGTATAGGGTGATGTCCGGCAATCGAGTACCACCTTTTGTCTTAGGGCGTGTCAGGAGTTCAAACCTAATGCAAGGGTGTTTGTTGTGTTTTTTCACTATTTTATCGAGTTTTTCCCGTACAAGAGATTTTCAGGAAAATTTATTGATAAATAAGGAGAAAAAATCTGTGCGGATTTGGTCGGAATAGTTTTCAGAAAATAGTGAGTACATTTCGCATCTTGATAATTAACCACTGTGTTCATAAGGGTGGCTACATGAGCAGTAGTTTCTGAATTGAGACGTGAGAGTGAAAGACCTACAATTTTAGATCTTTGACGGGGACAGGGTTACACAACTCCCAAAACTTCGTGTTTTTGGTGTGATGTTGATGTCATGTAAAGCTATTAAATAAGCACACACTCTTGCTTGCAAGTGGAGTTACTTTTTACTTTACTGCAGAGACCTAAGAGTTTAGATTTTCTAAACATCAATCTCTAGGGATGTCGCGGACTGTTCTGCGGCGAACTTGTTCGCGCGAACATCGGCTGTTCGCGTCCGCCGCAAGTTCACAAACGTCGCGCGACGTTCGCCAATAGGCGTTCGCGTCAAAATCGTTCAACCATTCGACCATTCGGTCGCTAAAATCGAATATGTGATTTCTTGCTGTCAAAAAATGACTGGCATAAAATCATTTACAGTGATTCCCATCCCTGTTTTGCAAATGCAGTCACTTACATTGCACATAGCAATAGCTATTAATGGATATTGGAAGAATTCGGAAATAAGCAATAGAGATTTGATTTGCTTTTAGATTTGATTAACTCCACTGTTTGTAAATCAACAGATTTGTAATTTATATATATATATATATATATATATATATATATATATATATATATATATATATATATATGGCTTTTGTACCGTCTCCTTAGAGATAATAAGCAGGGGCATAACAAGATAGCACTGGCCTCCCTGCAAAGAATCTACTGAGGGGCATCAGTGCCTGTGCTGGTCTGTCTGTTGCAGGCATGCACAAGTTTGGAGGTGGATTACTAAAGAGGACACTGACCCTCATAGGCCAGCCCCGCCCCCACGCTTCCTCTAAAGTTATTCCGCTGATAATAAGATAACATAATTATTTCCTTCCATTCTCAGGGATAGCAGTAACCAGTGTAGGTAGCAGGGGACAAAGAAGACTATTATGGTAAAAGTTGGAAAATGACAAAGTTAAACTAGGCCATACTTATTTGGATAATACCCTGCAAACAACTTATTACCAAAACTGCAGAAACCATAGATTTTTTTAAATTTACTATTTATTAATATATTATTTTTTTAACTTGTAACTATATATGAGAATAAATGTTATCTTTTTTTTTTAAAGAAAAAAAACAACGTATAGTATTCCCATTTATTTAGGTATATTACAGTTATTACCTTTATACTTAAATTAAATAAGGAAATCATTTGGTGCATACCAGGGTACAACTTACATAATCTACAAATGATCCAGTAACTCAATGAGCCCACTATACTGATGTAAATAGCAGGTCAAAAAAAGCAATTTCTCTCAATTTACCAGTTTTACTTGCTAATCCATAATTGATTTAGGCTGCAGAGAAAGTTGTTTTAGAACAGACCAGGGAATTTATGAAGCCCTAGTTTTATGTACCTATTAGTCTATTAATATCTATCACTGTCAGCACCAGTTCCTGACTTATCCCAGCAAATATATCAATGTCACCTTGTTTTTGAATGTTCTTCAGTATTTATAATGTGCAATGTAATAGGCCATCGGAGTCTGATATCGTTACTATATTGTTACGTTTTTATTTTCAGGTTGTTGTTGTTCTGTTCTTGAATTCATTTTGAAGTGCTTTTGTACAGAGAATAGACGACTTTGTAATATTGTCAAAACAGCAGGAACCTCAATTTGTTAGGTTCCCTCCTAAATCCTGGCTGACCCCCCTACATGTGAACCAAACACATTCTGCTAAATTGGCAGAATCACCATTAAGAAATGTTAATGCCAATTGGTTAAAACCTTCCTGACTGTTGGGAAAATATTTCTTACACTCAATTAATAATTGTTAAATCAAAAAATAGTTGAAACTGCTGGGACTTCCTCTGGATCCCCCAGAATTGATCTCTAATAAATCTGTTCCCCTAGTGTTTTAGTCTAGTTTTTAATGTCTAAAGGATTACAAGCTTAAAATAAGCACGACGCATTGTACTCGTAAAAACGAGTGTTAAAAGGAGTATGAAATAAATGGCATTATTTATAAGGGTACGTCAAATAAGAATCTTTTTTTAAAATATAAAATTTTAGTCAATGGGTGCACTGATCTTATTGGACTGTTTTGAAAGCAATTTTCTAAAAAAACTCACATTTTTAGAGGTTTTAGAGGTATTCATATTTTTTACTGCATTGTTCAGATATTGTTTTTTCATTTGTACTTAAAGTGGTGCTTCACCTTTAAGGTAACTTTTATTATGTTATAGAATGGCCAATTCTTAGCAATCTTTCAAGTGGTTTTTATTGTTTATTTTTTTATAGTTTTATAGTAATTTGCTCCAATATTCAAATTCGAAATCAGAGGATTTTATTCATCGTACGATCGTATTCCGATCGTAGTATGATCGTACTTCGAATCGTACGATTCTATCATATGATCGTACGATCTTCCTTCAAATACTTGAGAAAATTGCTCTGGAAGGTCCCCATAGGGTAACATAGCACTTCGGCAGGTTTAATTTGGTGAAGTATTGAAGTCAAAGTTTTTTTAAAGAGACAGTACTTCGATTATCGAATGGTTGAATAGTCAAACAATTTTTATTTCGAATTTGATAGTATCCTATTTGATAGTCGAAGTATTCAAAAAATTACTTCGAATTTCAGATTTTTTTACTTCGAAAATTCCTTCGAATTCACTTCGACCCTTGATAAATCTGCCCCTAAAAGTTATCTCAAAGGTAAACAACCCCTTTTAAATTTCACGACATTTGTGGTTTTAGAGAAAGTGTGTTTAGTCGTGGTTTCATTCAACCTTTAATAAATAGAATTACAGTTCTAAAAACTGTGAGACTGAATTTGATGATGATCATGATGAATATAAACATATTCCATGAATTTGTATTAGTGGTACTACTTGCCATTTTACTTTTTTGCTTTCTAGTTCTTTAAGACATAATATGAACCTTAAGCTTCGGTTTATTTTACTTTATATTTTTGTCTGGAATCACCATGCAATAATTTATTAAAAGTCTGATCCATTTAACCCCATAATTTAGGCACAAAATGCTGCCAATCACATCCAGATGAGGCCAGTAGGCCACAGTGGGAGTATAATATAAAAGAAAAAGACCTGGGAGGGCTGATTTGTATAAGGTAATCTTGTAATTACTCTGGATGTCCGTAATCGCTGTTGGCATTGGTTCATTGAATCATTTTGCTTTAACAAGCACATCTTGGTTGGTGACTGAACAAGGATTATACTGTAAGGCTCACATGGGCAGTTACAGTACAACTAGTGCATAGGAATAGATGAACAAACTCTGCAAAGTGCTGTGTAACATGTTAGTGCTAAATAAAGCAAAAAATAATAAAACTCTAATTGAAACAGACGGGGAGGTGGGTTTCCTTCTGCAGTCAGCACATGCACAGACTGTGCCACCCATGAAATGAACACTGAATAACCCTTTGAGTATTGTTAAGCAATTAATAATGGTTGCCATAAAAATCATAGCTGTATTTGTGGAATTCCACAATTAAAGGAACAGTAACACAAAACACGAACAGTGCAAGTTAGAACACTATATTGATTCTGTAGAATGCTTTCCCATACCTGAGTAAACAACTCATCAAGCTCTCCCTCAGCAGCTCATAGCTATGGGCTCACACGACAGCAGGGAGGGGAGGAGGAGAGTAGCAAACTGAGCATGCTCAAGCCCATGCCCTGAAAGTTCAAGCTGAAAGAAGGAAGTGTGATACAGAAGCCCATGTGTACACAATTGAAGGAAAGAAATGCTGTGTTTCTTTTGACAGAGGACTCAGAGCAGCATTCATTTGAGGTTTACTGGTGTATTTATATGTATTTATTTCTGATAAAGCTTACTTAGTTTTAACCTTTCCTTCTCCTACGGAATTGCTTAACATCAGGAAGCACTGGGAGTGAAACCCTGGACTGCTGAATGGACTATACTTGCACTAAAGTCCAGTGGGAGCACTTACCGAACATTGGACTCAGCGTGCTGCACGTCTCACCGCTATCCCATGCAGTCAATTCCATCCAAGTGAAAAGCAAAAATGGTGGAGCACTAAGGAGACCAGTGAAAGGATAAAAAGTAGAGATTTATTAAATAAATATAAAAACCATTACAGCCGCATAGTACAGGTCATGGCTGCCCGCTTAACGCATTCTGTGGCTCCCCACACTTCATCAGAAGTTGCTGTTGTAATGGTTTTTAAATTCATTGAATAAATCTCTACTTTTTATCCTTTCACTGGTCTCCTCGGTGCTCCGCCATTTTTGCTTTTCACTTCTATACTTGCACTTACCTTCTGAGGGTCTCATGGGGTTGGTGCTGGTCAGTTATTCTAAGGTCTATTCATTATGTCTGCCTGCTGTCCTCTTTTCCACCTATCTCGTTAATCTCATGTTGTTTTAATATACAATTAAGGGACTTTATAAACCTGCTTCCGGCAATCCTTGTTGCTTGATCATTAAGCTTTACAGCCAGATCTAGCTCGTGTTTCCGCAGTCCTGTTATTCCCTTGCCTGGTTCCTGCCCGTGTTCCTGCTCGTTGTTCCTGCTCGTTGTTCCTGCCTGGTTTCTTGTTCCGTAGCCTTGTTCTTCTACTCCAGTTCCCCTTACCTGTACTTTGTTGGATCTCCTGGTATTTGACCTTGGCCTTTTTATTGGACTTTCCTCTGTCTTCGGCCTACCCCTACCTCGGCCTGTTATACGGACTTGTCATTGTTGCCGCCTGCCCCTGACCACTGGCCTGGCGTAAGAACTTGTGTATTTTTATACCTTACTTTCATCTGTTATAGTGCTGTAATTTTTGATTATTAAATCATTCTTCTTCATAACATGTTTCTGGCCTTTCAATACCTCAAATAACCTTTTTACCCATGTTATACGGCACCTAGGCTCCCACCTGCTAGCCACTCACTTGTCACTCAACCTGAATCTTAAGGAGCATGGCCAGCCCAGAGTGGCTGGAATCTCATAGTCACCCTCTGGTCCAAGCAGCCAATAATTTAAAGAGTCCCTGGAGGATTCTGTATACTTGATAGGGCCCAGCATTTTGTTATAGACTAGTTAAGTTTAACGTGTATGCCAATACTAGTGGCTTAGTAGAACTGTTATGGCTAGTCCAAGCTAATATCCTGATATTTTCATGCTAAATGTTCCATTGTGAGCATTCAAGTGAGGTTAGGGTAAATGTTATTCCAGAGAATTTCTGATCATACAAGATATATGTAAAATGTAGATTTAGAAGTTAGTGAATAATATGCTTTTAACATTATATTTCATTTTTTAAGCAACTGACTGTGTAAAGATATCTATTTATTACAGGCAGGGGATCTGAAAGCTCTGAATTATGGGAAGGCAATCTTCCTTACAGTCCATTTTAATCAATAATTCACGTTTTTTAAAATTGAGTTTATTTTTCTCTGTAATAACAAATATGTACCCTGTACTTGATTCCAGCTAATCCTTACTGGAGGCACATCAATCCCATTGAGTTTTTGTAATGTTTAAATGATTATATATCATACCTAAGATACGGTGATAAATATTATGGAAATATACCTTATATGGAAAAACCCAGGTCTCACGCATTTTGGATAACAGATCCCATACCTGTACTACTATGCTTATATTTTATAGCAATAGTAGATTAGTTATAATATAGTTCTAGAAGCAATATTACAATATGAGATTCAGAAGGTAGTATAGTTCTGGGACCTGTTATCCAGAATGCTCGGGACTGGGGCTTTCCAGCTAATCATCTTCATACCTAATTTGGATCTTCTATGTCTATGTCTATGGGAAACGTCCTTTCTGTAATTCTGAGCTTTCTGGATAAAGGATCCCATACCTGTATGAGCAGATATGGTGTTTGTAATGTCGATTGAGTGTTTTGTCACAGAATAACCAAAATGGCAATGAATCAGTCTGCTGCAATTCATTCTCTAAGCATGTGAATATATCCCAAATCCTAATAGTTAGATAGGATTTGCTCAAGCAAAAGATTGCACTTATGAAACATATGTCTCCAATACTGTGTAACTATATCTCTGCAACTTCCCCATGCATTGTTAATATTTACAGCCAAACATCACATGTTGGCAGCCATCTAAATGTAATCGGCAATTGCACGACAGAGGAAAAAATATGACCACATAATTACTCGGAGTAGAAAAATAACTCCATTATTTTGTTCCAGCTAAAAAGTACTTAGGTAAACACAGCACTTAGACATATTTGCACACATACGAAGTGGCGGAAAGCTACAAATGAACTCGTAACTTTCATCTGAAAGTATTTAAGCAGGAAGCGAAACATTTTCCACCTTGATGAAATAACATTATTATTGGCTAAACGCAGCAAAGCATATTTAAATTTTATACGTGTCCAACAGCTTGTTCTCCCTCCGCTAATAAACTTGCACGCTGGAAATATTTCAAATAAAAAGGGAGTTCACAGTTCCTGAGCCCTGCTCAGAATATATCTTCCTCACGTGTAAACAAGTAGGCCATTATGTTTCGTACTGAGATAAAGAATACAATGATAAGTGGGGACTTTCGTAAAACAAAGGGCTTCCTATTGGCAGTGTGGATAATCTTCCAGAAAACTCTGTATTTTTGGCAAATCTCACCAGATTAATCTATTAGGCATCTCCTTTTGTTATCAAGTTTCCGCTGCATATCACAGTGGTTGCCTTATCAAGCACCCTTTTCTCAATAGCTGGCCCGTTCCTAAGATTTCAGGTGCTAGCCCTCTCTGCTCAGAAAACAGGTGTCCCTACTGTTTTCACTCAGTAAAGGTCTCAGCGCAGAAGCCTGGGAAAGGGCAGGCGTATCAGCCACTGTTCTACCTGACGGAACAGGGAACAGAAAACTGTTGATTCAGTGAATTGAACTTAATTGGCACACATTAGTCCGCAGTAAGTGTTTTGTGAATAAAAATTCCTTTAAGTCATTTTACAACAAAGGAGTTAATAATTCAGAACACAAAATAATTACTGACCAGGGGGAATATTTTTTGAAAGCACCTTTTTTACATTCAAATGAAACTGGGCTTTAAGGGTCAGATTTACCAAGGTTCGAATGGTAAATTTCAATAGTTTTTTCTCACAATTTGGAATTTAAAACCTCCAATTCGAATTTGAATTTGAATGTGAGATTTATTACAGTAAGACCCTCCAAAAACTTGAATATTTACCACCAAAAACCTGCTGAGTTCATGTAGAAGTCAATGGCAGAGGTCCCTATAACTATTTAAATATGTTAATGATAGTGATGAGCAAAATTCTTCACCAATTTTCGCCACGAAAACAACGCCCATACAGTAGACTCCAATAGGGGAACAAAAATGTTGCACATCAAAAAAAATTTGACGCGCAATATTCTATTTTTTTTTTCCTTGTTTCAATTTGGTTAGTTTTTTTTGTGGCAGGACTATTTGATCAAATTGTGGACATTCACATTTTTTCATAAATAATCTACCATTCGAATTGTGAATAAATAGTTCAAGCATCATTATAATTAATAAGGTATTCCATATCACCTTGTATTTTTTTAGTTTTTGTGTTTTCAAAGTGGTCTTTCCATTTTTTTACTTGACCATTAGTGTCTGTAAATGATGTGGTTCATTAAAAAGTGTATGTAATTTAAATAGAAAAGCACTGACATGCAGTATGTGGACACCCTTACAGTTGGAACTGGCTATTTAGGCTACAGCTAGTAGTGTTATTTTAAAGTCATAGCAATTACATTTAAATTATTTTTAAGACTTAAGGTGGGTGATCCAAATTATTTAAATAATAGACTCTATATTTGTAGTCAGGGCCACCACCAGAAACCGCAGCATCCTGTACAACTAAATTTTCTGGGCCCCATGCACCCCAGTCCCCAAACCCCACTGGTGGTCAGGGCCCACTGTACAAGTTTAAAAAACATTGGTGGCTAGGGTCAACTACAAGTTAAAAAAATGGTGCCAGGGTCTCTATAAATTAACAAAAACATTGGTGCCAATGCCCCCTGCAAGTTAAAAAAAACAGCATTGGTGGTCCTGGCCAGGGGATCAATACTGAGTTAAATGGTGGCCAGGGGGTTAGCAAAGAGAACTTTGGAACATTCACTTTAAAGTTCTTCCCTGGCAAGTGGTGTTCTTCATTCTTTTCCATTGTGGTTTATTTGTCCTTTTCTTTTGCAGCTTCTCCGTTATTTCCATCAAGGGCTTCTTCATTCATTCCTGAGAACCAGAAATCACCTAGGCTCGTGAAAACAGACACCCTATGCCCCCCTGATGGCGGCCCTGTTTATCTGAAAGGCTCCTTATCTGAAAGGCTCATTAAAATTTTTTATTATGAAGCTAGGACAGATACACTGAAAAAAAAACCATTTAACTAAATTCATTAACTCTGGACATTCAAATTACTTTTTTCTATATTTATTAAAAACTTTCCAGATAAAAGCTGTCTAGATCCTATAGCAGTCAATGGAATCTGTGCTGATCTTATTGGACCATTTTTAATCAATTCAAACTTCAGACTGATTTTCTTCACTAGTAATTGTCTGAAAAACTAAATTTTTTTAAATACTCTCTAGGGCATTGTCCATCGTTTTTATTTTTTTTTTCATTCGTGCTTGTTATATTTGAATAACTTTCATGGCATTTGTGATTTTAGAGAAATATTGTTTATTTGTAGTTTCCAAAACCACTAAAACCACTAAAATTCAACCCATTGTGACAAAAATATAAAAGTTTTATAGCTTGTATAACACAATTAACAATATATAAGCCATATATACAGGTATACTAGGAAAGTTTTTTCAAAATTCATCATCGTCATGGCTGCCTAGAAGAACAAGGGAGAGATGGGTCTCTGGTTATGCTAGTTTGTTGGTAGGAAGCATTTGATACTTGCCTGCCCGGGTTTCTGGTAGTCCACAGCACAGGCTTTGATTCATCTACAGATGATTAAATAGTCTACAGGGCAATTATGAACTGGAGGAAGGAACAGCCAACTCTCCAGGTTTCCTCAATCAGCATGATTGAATTTCTCAAAGGAACGAAAGCAGTAGCAAAAGCAGTCTCAATGACTTTTCCTGGAAAATGTTCTATAGCTTAGCAGCAGGCTCTTATTTAACTGCTTGCTGTAGCATTTTATTATGTGCAAATTGTGACTTAATAGATTTACAGTAGCTATAAAACTGCTGGTTTTTTTTTTGTTTTAAATAAAAGCTGTCTAAGGAGCCAAGTGGGGTTCGGCAACAACAAAAGTTACATCACTGGCTGGATATGATATAAATGAGAAACATGCTGTAAAAAAATAAAAATTCTTGCCTGTATCTATGGCAAAATTTCCTTTTAAAATAAATAAAGTTTTCTTTCTAAAGCAGTTTGGTCTACTTTCCTCCAGAGTATTTTTTTTCCTAAGTACTTAATTTTACCATGATTTAAAATAGCTACACATACTGTAACTGATGAAACTCTGAAATATTTTACAATGCTTATACGTCTCTCAGAGGAACCAGCATCCAGACTCCCTTCAACCATTAACATTTTTTGCTTACTCCAAGTTTACTTACTGTAGCTTATTATTGAATTTTAGTGGCAAAATGTGCAGGTTTTACAATTTACTACAACCTGAAAAATCCACTTCTTTCATTCGAATTGCATTTTGAATCAAAATTCCTGTGATGGTTAGCTGAAATCCAGAAAATAAGGCTTTTCCAAACATCAGGGCTCCATCTGTGGGACTCTGAGAATTTGGTATGATAGATACCAATGTTTTATGAAGTTACTGGGCTTTATATGTTTTTTTAATGAGATTGAATGAAAATACACTTTTTTCTGTTTGTAACAGATTACCAAGGCCATGGTTCATGGTACTTCCACAAGTCAAGTCTACGCTAGTGGCATATCAAGTAAATTGAATACCCTTAGGGAAACCTTTAGCATCAGTGATGTATGCTGCTGCCCCTGGGAACCCCCTCACCCTTAGTTCCACCACATTATTTTGCTGAAAAGTAAACAGTTTTTAAATATATAAATCTGTGCTAGCATGGATGAACAAATGTTGGTCTTTGAAAAGGAGCTTGAACCCCAACGATTTCTGAAAACCTCTCCTTAAAATATACCTATGTGGGAACATGGTGGCCATTTAAATATGACATGGCTCTTGACTAAGGCAACCGCAAACCACCTTGTTACCTTGTAAAATTTAAAATGCAAATAAAAACTAATGAATCTATTTCGACACTTTAAGCCCATTCAAAATGATTCAGTTATCTGAATGGTCTCACCTGAATACGTGGCAAACATTCCAATAAATAAACCTGTATAGAAGTATAATTTCCTAACAAAGTGATAACAGTCTAGTAGGGATTGCCTCTAGGGCCAGTATTATCCTCTTTTTGTCTACAACTGCTTCCCATACATTTGAAATATGCTCCTTACGTCTTTATGGCAGATGCTGAGATTGCCATTCAGGAGAATACTCATTTCTTAGTTTCTGAGCAAACTCTTCCCGACAGTCCTAACATCTGCCAAAGGTGAAGTGTTTCAAATTAAAAGAATGGGAAGTTACTGCAGGCGAGGAAAGCCATTAAGACTGCCATAGCTCTCCTTCCTTGAGAAGACCATGCATAGTGCTCAAGTGTTCCATTAAACCTAGTAGATAGTGATGGGTGAATTTGTCCTGTTTCGCTTCGCCCAAAAATTTGCGAAATTTGCAAAACGGCAGAAAATTCGCGAATCCTTGACACCGGCGTCCATTTTTTTGGACGCCGGCAAATTTTCGCTGGCGAATTTTCACAGAAGATTCGCAAATTTATTCGCCAGGGAATCATAGGTAAAAAAGACCTTTCTTACCCCAAAATGAAAATCGGAGCCTAGTTTATTTGAATTCAAATGAAATAGTCATGAGTACTTTTCTGATTATATATCTGTTAATAAGCTAATGTATCAGGGGCATAACTACAGACGAAGCAGTCCCCGTCGATTGCAGGGGGGCCAAGGAATGTAGGAGGCCCAGTAAGGCCCTAATTAATTAACTATTTCAATATTTTCAATTTCTTGGAAGAACATGTCAACTTATCAATGTTTTGGGGCCCTAAATTGAATTTGCGGTGGGGCTCAGTAACATCTAGTTACTCCACTGTAATGTATGCAGCACGTACATAAGAAACTTATATCCCTGAATTATTCCCATGTTCAGTGCAGCATTATTACTGAGAATACTTCACTTGAAAAAAAATGAAATATAGGATTTCGCTATTCTCATAGTGTGAACCTGTCTAAATCTGGTGTGAATTATTCAGTAAGTCATTTTCCTAAAAAGAAAGGGCAAAACTGTTATGGTAAAAACATCAACCTGCCAGTGATCTTTCACCTTTCCCTGGGATAGGATACCTGTCATATTGCAAAGTAAAATTCGGAAATAAGCTAAAATTGTTCGACAAGTCAGGGTAAATGCCATATTGTTCCCACATGTATGTTTAGAAATTAATAATATAATTACATAATTTGAAACAGTTGCAGCAAATACCTGCGCAATCAAATGTATGACTCACTGCAATTACAGGCATATTATTCATAGCGCAATCATTTTGTTGGTACACGCTGTACTAATGGGGGACATGCTACAGTATATAGTAATGTGATTATGCAGGAACAAGAAGGCTTCTTTGGCTCTCCATCTGCAGTCTCACTTTCTCCAAGTCTTTCACCATTAGCAATAATATTGGTAGGAAGAAAAGTTTTTCTGATTTACAAATCATTCACAACTTTTACAGAAAACTGTTTTTAGTTTTATGTTTTATTATGTTAGCATAGTATGGCACCTCTGATGTTTTATTTCTGGACAGTAAATACTGAAATACAAAGATCATTGGAAAGGGAAGATTAATATTTTCATATAATCTGCAAACCATTGGTAACTTTTATTTTTTAATATATACTTGTATGGCCCTAACTTGGTGACAGTCAAAAAAAATTTGGATAGAGACTGGAACCAGATCATTACCATAACACAGGGAATCCTATTTCTACAGCATTGGTTACAAATTTGTGAGTCAGCCCCCCCCCCCAGCCTGAAGGTCAGATATTAGCTTCAGATATGAAAATTGGGAAAAATTGCCATTTGCCTTCCATGATACACTAGAGAGCCCAGCTTGAAGGACAGTTAGGATGAGATATTGGGGCAGATTCACTAAAGGGCGAAGTGACTAACGCTGGCGCAAATTCACCAGCATGACGTCATTTCGTAACTTCGCCAATTAACTAACGGGCGCTGACGTAAATTTGCTAGCGAAGTAGACCTACTCTAGTGCTACTTCGCACCCTTACGCCAGAAGAAGTTGCGTTATGGCGAATGGGACATAACTACACTAATTCACTAACTTGCGCATTTTACTGAACGTTACCTCTTGTGCCAGACTTGCCTTCACCACCTCAGACCAGGCAAAATGCAATAGAGTAGATAGGGATTGCTTCAAAAATAGTTTACATTTTTTCTAAGTCCCAAAAAACGCTGGCGTTTTTTCCTTTTTTAAGGGTGATAGGCTGAAAAAGATTGTACATTTTTTTGGTACCCTCCTTCCCCCCTACATTTCCTAACATATGGCACCTAGACTATACAGTGGGCACATATAACAACTCGTATAGGGCAATATAACAACTATATTTTATTATATGAAGGTTTCCCAGGCTTGTGTAGTGTAATGTATTTGCTGCTACATATACGTCCAATGTACTTAAACTTGGTGCCGTATGCAAATTAGGCATCGCTAGCGTAACTTCACTTTGCTTAACGAATTAACGCTTGCGCAAATTTGATACCGTTCACCTCCCTGAGCACAACTTCGGATTTTAGTGAATTAGCGCCGACCTGGTGAAAATTCGCCTGGCGAAGTGCGGCGAAGGCGTCGCTAGCGCATTTTCGCTGCTTAGTGAATTTGCCCCATGGAGTGAAGTGCATTTGCTGTCCTAGATATTCTTGAAGCTTTAATTAAATTGTTGTTGTTAATTATTGTCCTAAACCTGTAACCCTTTTGTGACCTAAGGTGGGCCCTGACCAATGGTTGTACCTTCAAGGAGGACTTGACAAAATTTGACAATGTCTGTTGGAAGTTTTATCCACAGAGATGAGTTAAACCTCATAAACATTTTAGAAATCTAGACATTCAATGATTTGATTAGAAATAGCGGTTTAAATCTTCATATGCGGGACTAGTGGATCCTGAGACACACGCTGGTGCTGCTAAACTTCACTTATCACAAAGTGCGAAGTTCATCTACATACCTAATTAAATTCAATGATTTGACTTTCAAAACCAAAATTTGTGAAGACATGCCTGAAAAAAACAAATCAAATATTGGTACAATCTCCTTCCCCATCTGAGTCTTCTCCATTAATGTGTAAAGAAAGAGTTTAAGGCAAAATGTTAATTTAAAAAAAAAAAAAAGCAAATTGTCACAGTAGGAGCAAGAGACAGATCACAATATAAGAAATGTAAGCCTACATTCATGACCCTATAATTATCTGCTGTTTATCACCAATGTAAGTAGTAAGGGTACAACAGAGGTGCCATATATAATCTCACATATTTTTTTTTTGTCAGTAGGCTCCATCATTGCAACCTGGATTGGCACTAGTGACAAGCTAATATTTTCACCAGGCATGGATTCACAGCGAAATTCCACATTTCGCTATTTGCAAAAAATTTTCACAAAACTGTCGCAAAAATTTGCTGCACAAAAAAGGCTCCAAGACAAAATTGTCACTGAGACAAAAAAGTCTAAATAAGTAAAAAAGTCCATTGACTTTAATGCATTTGGACAAAAAGTTACCAAGACAAAAAAGTTTCGGAGTCAAACAAGTTGCCACAAAAAAGCACCCATTGTCGCCTATTTACTTCAAATCGATTCGCAAATGTTTTTGCAGTTTCACAAATTTTTTAGCAGTTTCGCAAATTTTTCACCAATGTGAAATGAAAAACATTTGGTCATCACTATTTGGCACCAAATTCAAAACAAAAGAACGATGAGGTTTTGAGTTCAATGCTCGAATATAGGTTCTTCTCCTGTGAGTTCCTTGGTTTGTTTAATTTGCCTTTCTGGTTGATTCTTGGTTCCTGACTCTCCTGCTTTCATTCTCAACTACTTTGATTGCTGCCTGCCCTAATTTTTGCTTGGATTCTAATCTCAAGCTTCTTAAACCCATTGTATATCACATATTGGACTGTTCCTGCCAGTTTGTGTTCTAGCTTCATTATTGGTCCTGTCTTCCAACACTGTCTAGAGACTTCATGTCCTGACTACTATTTAGTGTTGGGCATCATTAACTTTATAATATAAAATCATCTATTAGCATTAACTAAAGATTATAAGTCTATCCAGCCAGTGATATTTTTGAATTGCATTCATATATTAGCTTTCAATGGTTGGCAAGGAGTTCATGACATATGAAATTTCATAAACAATGTTTGTCTTCGGCACACCACTTACTTGTTATTATAGGGTGCATTCAATCCCAGGCCGCTTCCAAGCCCAATACGTCAATTTCTTGGAAAAGGGAATTCACCTGAGGAAGGGGTGGTCCCCTAAAGCTTGTGCCACATTTTTGCTGCAATAAATGTTTTAAAAGGCAGGAGCCGAAGTATGGTGTGCTTCATTTTCCAAGAAATTTCCCATTGGAACATCAAGCAAGCTAACACAAGACATCCTCATGTGCACTCAGCTTGGGGCATGTTGACAATGCTAACTTTTGTGCATGTGTTGACGTGAGTAAAGATATTTTGATGAACAGCAATTATGCCACAGCATTTTGACACCCCAACTAAAGAATTGATACAAAGAATGCTTCTTCAAAATTAGCCATGGGTTGTTTGTGCACCCTAGTGTTAAGGTCAAGGAAACAAAAGGAACAAAACACCAATTGTTCATCTTATACTAAATTGTAGATGTATAGTAAAAACGATGAGCTGTGCAGCAAATCACTTATCTCAATAAAGTTGTACCATGAACTTCATGAACTTTATGTATCATGAACTTCACACAGTCCCTATTTGTGGTGGCGGTAAATGAGCAGCACAAAACAGGAACTTCATATTAGTAAAAAAAATAGTAAAATAATGTGTATTTTATCTGCCTGGTCCATTTTATATGATAGGAAAATACTTCAGCCATTATTGTTTGGCCTCATCTGTTAAACGTATTGGGGGAATGACTTAAATTTGCAATATCATTTGTAGGGAGTCATTACAAAGCCATTTACTTTGAACATGTGCACCCTAAGATACAAACATGTATCCCTGAATATGTTCACATATTTCAAACTGATAATGCATTGGTCCATACTAATACTCAGTTCACCAGATCTACTAACTATGATGTCCTTCCCAAAATGCAGTCTGAAAATTCTGAAGTGTTGCAATAAGTCTGGCATACATTTGTTTCTGATTTTTATTTCACTCTTTTCATTAGTTACATGGCTACTGAAAATTGTGCCTTAATGCCCTAAAACATTTAAACATTGAGAAAATAATATGTTTGTTTTTAGTCACGGATTTATGTTAGCTAAGTCAAATCTTAGGGGGTTATTTACTAAACGCTGAATGCTTAAAACCTGATAAAATCGTGTTTTTTTAGTATAAAATCCAAATTTTTAATGGAAAAAAAATCACAAATTTTTCGGAATTTATTATACCCAGAGTATGGAAAAAGTCTGAATCAGAAAATCCGGCATCTCAGACCTGCCAAGGTTGCATATAAGTCAATGGGAGAAGCCCCAAAGATTTTTTGATCTGCGCTGAGTTTTCGTGGAAAGTGTATTAACAAATAAGCCGAAAAACCCATGCGGATTTTTTTCCAGAAAATATTACGATCAATTCAGACTTTAATAATTAACCCCCGAAGTCAGGGGCGATCCTGGCCCCTCCGCCGCCTGAGGCAACAGCAGTTGCTCCTCCCCCCTCCCCCGGAAATTCGCTCTTAAAGTACCAGGAGCAGCATTTTTGCTGCCCCTGGTACCTAGTGGGGTGCTGCCGACAGCCTCAACTTGCCTCATTGGCGAAGCACCCCTGCCCGAAGTATTCCATATAAAAAGCAAAATAAGACAAAAAAGAAAAGCATAGGAGAACTAACACATAAAAAGGAAATATGGGCATGGGATCTGTTATTCAAAAACCCATTATCCAGAAATGTTATATCATACAGTAGGCTGGGGATCAATCTCAAAGTAGCAGCAAATATCATGTTATCATAAGAAAATAATATGGGGTCATTTACTTTGTCCTGGACACAAAGTGCATTTTTAAAAAGCACGTACTGTAAGCCAAGTTTGTCATCAACATACAATGCTGCTTTGACATCCTTACCCTGGTGGTTTCACAACAATTCACACTTCCAGCCATGTACATTTAAAGATTAACACCTGCCTCAATGGAAATCATGGTACCATTGTGACTGGATCACACTTTTACACATCTGTGAATTTCAACCAACACTTTACTGAACTACAATGGAACCATTGTGATTGGATGTCTGTGACTTTACTACCCTAAAGGGTTCCCAGGGCCACTCGGAGTGGTGAAACATTTTCAAGAAAAACTTTAAATGTCCAGTTGCCTTTGACTTAATTCTACTGGATACTGTGTATCATGACCTGGATAAATGAGAATCTTCATAGACAAGTATTGCAGAGGTCTGAATGTGTTCTGCACCTAGTGCTCCATAAATTGCATTTCTGAATGATTCACAAGTTAGGGGAAGGGTTTTGGAGCAGAGACCTGTAGTATTTTTTAAAAAAAAATGTAGGGCAGAATGTACTGTGCCTGTTTTTGCACCCTGTCCTGCACTACATAATGAGAATTGTGAAACACCATGTAGCGCAATATAATTGTAATGTTTATATACACTGTTTTTTTATTCCTTTTGGTAAACTGCCAATACCTCTCCAGGTTGTGCAAGGGTAGTGGTGGGGTGTGAAGACAGGGAAACAGGAAATTCTGGGGAATGTAGTTTTCTCCTGTATATAGACACGTCATGAATGGGTAAGGGATATAAGAGCAATAATATAGTTAGAACTGCTGTAAATGGTTGCTGTTTTCCTGCTGATGCCCAATTATGGCTGCTATCTATTGGAAAAAAATTAACATGAAATGCAAGACTGTGGTAGCTTTTGTCAAATTTAACAACCAGACTATGCAGCAAGTTCTTAGGTCTTTGTTTTCAGGAATACATTGCAATGTGAACTATATACAGGTATGGAATCTATCCAGAATGCTTGGGATCTGGGTTTTCCGAATGAGGGACCTTTCTAATATTTGGATCATCATACCTTGAAGAGATACTGACACCAGAAATTATGGCTTTGCATGCTATTTATAATTTTGCCATAAAGTATTTGCCCAACTCCCTGTGATCGTCTATGAGGGGGCTGCCATATTTGTGCAGCAGGAGCATTAGAAATAGTGATGGGCGATTTTATTCGACAGGTGCGAATTCCCGCGATTAGCCGCTGGCGAATAAATTTGCGAAACTGCCGCAAAAATTTGCCTGCATCCGTTTTTTCGGACACCGGTGCAATTTTGTCAAAAACGGACGTCGGCGTCCTAAACGAGACGCCGGTGCCATTTCAGAAATTTTACCCCGTTTAGTGAATTTCGCGCTAATTTTCCGGCGAAACTAGCCCAAATTCGCCCATCACTAATTAGAAACTTTAACTGACAGGCTGAGATGGGACAGTCAGGTTGGCAAAACAGTCAGGTTTAGAAACTTCAACTAACAATTACTTACAAAAACAGACCTCTCAGCATAAAACGATCAACATGACCTATAGGTAACTTTTAATGTACAATCATATTTTTAAAAGTAGTTTTTAAGTGTCAGTCTCACTTTAAGGGGCAGATTTATCAAGGGTCGAATTATGAATTTTTTTTGGCCGAATAGGTCAGTTTTCGATCAAATAGGTCTGCTTTTGATCGAATTCGAATCATACGAATCAAAGTAATAGCGCATCAGTCCACCAATTGACTCCAAATAGGTTCTAGGAGGTCCCCCATAGGCTAAAACAGAAATTCGGGAGGTTTTAGATGGCGAATGGTCGAAGTCGAATTTTTTAAGAGACAGTACATGATATATTTCGAAATTAGAATTTTCTATTTTTTTTTTCAAATCAAAATCGAATTTGGACTATTCGAAGAACACAAAAATTAGCACAAAATTTTAATTTTTTTAGTTAGAATTTTCACTTCGACCTTTGATAAATCTGCCCCTAAGTGTGCTTAAAATATTCAAAAATTAAATAAAGCCTGCGAGATTGTTCTGCCACCAATATGAATTCACACAGCTTGGTTACCATCAAGTAGAAGCTACTGTTGTTATTACAGGGAAAAAAATAATTTAAAAAATGAATTTATCTATCTATCTATATGTATATATGTATGTATAGTATATACCACATGCACCACTCACGCCCATGCTCACATACATATCTACAATTCCAGCCGTACAAGACAGAAACAGAAATTATCATTAGTCTGTAGCAGACTGGGTAGTCACATATTTGCAATGTGTTGTAATGATTCTTCCTGCTGCAAAGATCAGGTGGCTAAAACAGTGGGCAGTACAATGCATTCACTACGAGCATTTGGTATTCTCATTAATTTTTATGTTGCCGGATCACTTAGAATGTGATAGTCACAAAGAATTTTTTTTACTCCTCGGGGAAACATTTTCACTGACCCTATATTTTCTATTTGTTTAACACATTCACTGAAACGGCTTTGATATGATCTCGTTCTAAAAACAAAAACATGAATCACTCTTCTGGACGACCACGTTTCCAAATCAGCTGAGGGCTAGACTTATTCATCATATGTAAGACCAAAATGTGAATGAATATAAATTGTACAAAGGGATTTCAGTTACCTGATCCCTAAAGACTTCTCTGCAAACGTTTGCGTTCTGGATACACTGTATAGTGAAGTCATGCCTTTACTTGCCAGAGTGATAAGGAAATCTCATCCCTGCCATAAATATGCCAATGGTACATTACCTTCCTATCCCAAGCGTTTAGGATAGGAATAGTATTCTTATGGACAACTTTAAAGTAATATTTATCCCAAACATTTACTTGATAATGAAGAGTTGTGTTTATATTGTGTTTAAATCCTGTGAGGCAGAGCACATGCAGACAGGGTCAGATTGGAGCATTGGGGGCCTACCGGGGATGCGACCGCAAGGGCCCTCCTAGCAGTCACTGGGGGCCCCCTTCCTTCTAACAAACATTCCTCACCTGTGCACATGCGTGAACATCGGCACACCACACGCATATAAAAACATCGGCACGCATGAGCACACGCTGGCATGTCATCTTCGAGGGCCAGTCATGTTCGAGGGGCAGTCCGACCTTGGATGCAGAGAAGCAGTCTGGCAGCTTTAATTCACATTGAGCTTGGAATTCTGGTGTAGGAGGAGGCTCCCTGAAATCCTTAGGAGATCCGCTGCACGTGTCATGGAGGCTAATGGGTAATCCACAGTTAGAGTTGCCATCTGTTGGGTTTTGAGCTGGATAATTAGATTTTTTGAAAGGCTGCCTGGGACTGCCTGCCTGATTTTCAAAATTAAGAAAACCGGGCAGGATTCCCTATAATTGATGCTGCGATCAACCAATTGCCGATTGACACGTCATTGCCCAGCCCCTGATGTCACAACCAGCCCCCGTAGCATCACAACCCAGCCCCCATTGTGTCATGGCCCGCCCCTGCTCGGATTCAACTGGGCCAAAAAGTGGCAAACCTATTCACAGTCCAGATCCAGTGTACACGTTGGCAAACCCACTGCAGGGCTGAAGTCTTATCTATCCTACAGGGACTACTACCCTAGCAATAACTCAGGTCTGCTTCACTAGCCAGTAGAGATGTCGCGAACTGTTCGCCGGCGAACTTGTTCGCGCGAACATCGGGTGTTCGCGCTCGCCGGAAGTTCGCGAACGTCGCGCGACGTTCGCCATTTTGGGTTCGCCATTGTTGGCGCTTTTTTTTGCCCTCTCACCCCAGACCAGCAGGTACATGGCAGCCAATCAGGAAGCTCTCCCCTGGACCACTCCCCTTCCCTATAAAAACCGAAGCCCTGCAGCGTTTTTTCACTCTGCCTGTGTGTGCTGAAGAGATAGTGTAGGGAGAGAGCTGCTGCCTGTTAGTGATTTCAGGGACAGTTGAAAGTTTGCTGGCTAGTAATCGTTTTGATACTGCTCTGTTATTGGAGGGACAGAAGTCTGCAGGGGTTTGAGGGACATTTTAGCTTAGGTAGCTTTGCTGGCTAGTAATCTACCTTCTACTGCAGTGCTCTGTATGTAGCTGCAGTGGGCAGCTGTCCTGCTTCTGATCTCATCTGCTGACTGCTGCAATAACAGTAGTCCTTGTAAGGACTGCTTTTATTTATTTTTTTGTTGTTTTACTACTACTACTACTACTACTATAAGAGCCCAGTGCTATTAGTCTAGCAGTGTTGGGGAGTGGGACTGGTGTGCTAATCTGCTGCTCCTAGTAGTTCAGCAGCACCAACTTTAATTTTTTTTTTTAATATTCATTTTTTTTTTATTTTACTTTTTTTTATTTTACTACCGCTGTAGTAGTGTATAAGTTGACCTTTTAGGCATTATTTGCCCTGTAGGCATTATTTGCACACTGTTTTCTTCAACCCGCCATCTAGCTGTGTGACCTTGTTCACATTCTGTCTAAATATCCATAATATTACCGTCTCCAGAAAAAACACCGGAGTGACTTTTTTCAAGCAGCCATAATATATTTTACGTAATCCGTATCCACCGCTGTAGTAGTGTATACGTTGACCTTGTAGGCATTATTTGCACACTGTTTTCTTCAACCCGCCATCTAGCTGTGTGACCTTGTTCACATTCTGTCTAAATATCCATAATATTACCGTCTCCAGAAAAAACACCGGAGTGACTTTTTTCAAGCAGCCATAATATATTTTACGTAATCCGTATCCACCGCTGTAGTAGTGTATACGTTGACCTTGTAGGCATTATTTGCACAGTGTTTTCTTCAACCCGCCATCTAGCTGTGTGACCTTGTTCACATTCTGTCTAAATATCCATAATATTACCGTCTCCAGAAAAAACACCGGAGTGACTTTTTTCAAGCAGCCATAATATATTTTACGTAATCCGTATCCACCGCTGTAGTAGTGTATACGTTGACCTTGTAGGCATTATTTGCACAGTGTTTTCTTCAACCCGCCATCTAGCTGTGTGACCTTGTTCACATTCTGTCTAAATATCCATAATATTACCGTCTCCAGAAAAAACACCGGAGTGACTTTTTTCAAGCAGCCATAATATATTTTACGTAATCCGTATCCACCGCTGTAGTAGTGTATACGTTGACCTTGTAGGCATTATTTGCACAGTGTTTTCTTCAACCCGCCATCTAGCTGTGTGACCTTGTTCACATTCTGTCTAAATATCCATAATATTACCGTCTCCAGAAAAAACACCGGAGTCACTTTTTTCAAGCAGCCATAATATATTTTACGTAATCCGTATCCACCGCTGTAGTAGTGTATACGTTGACCTTGTAGGCATTATTTGCACACTGTTTTCTTCAACCCGCCATCTAGCTGTGTGACCTTGTTCACATTCTGTCTAAATATCCATAATATTACCGTCTCCAGAAAAAACACCGGAGTGACTTTTTTCAAGCAGCCATAATATATTTTACGTAATCCGTATCCACCGCTGTAGTAGTGTATACGTTGACCTTGTAGGCATTATTTGCACACTGTTTTCTTCAACCCGCCATCTAGCTGTGTGACCTTGTTCACATTCTGTCTAAATATCCATAATATTACCGTCTCCAGAAAAAACACCGGAGTGACTTTTTTCAAGCAGCCATAATATATTTTACGTAATCCGTATCCACCGCTGTAGTAGTGTATACGTTGACCTTGTAGGCATTATTTGCACACTGTTTTCTTCAACCCGCCATCTAGCTGTGTGACCTTGTTCACATTCTGTCTAAATATCCATAATATTACCGTCTCCAGAAAAAACACCGGAGTGACTTTTTTCAAGCAGCCATAATATATTTTACGTAATCCGTATCCACCGCTGTAGTAGTGTATACGTTGACCTTGTAGGCATTATTTGCACAGTGTTTTCTTCAACCCGCCATCTAGCTGTGTGACCTTGTTCACATTCTGTCTAAATATCCATAATATTACCGTCTCCAGAAAAAACACCGGAGTGACTTTTTTCAAGCAGCCATAATATATTTTACGTAATCCGTATCCACCGCTGTAGTAGTGTATACGTTGACCTTGTAGGCATTATTTGCACACTGTTTTCTTCAACCCGCCATCTAGCTGTGTGACCTTGTTCACATTCTGTCTAAATATCCATAATATTACCGTCTCCAGAAAAAACACCGGAGTGACTTTTTTCAAGCAGCCATAATATATTTTACGTAATCCGTATCCACCGCTGTAGTAGTGTATACGTTGACCTTGTAGGCATTATTTGCACAGTGTTTTCTTCAACCCGCCATCTAGCTGTGTGACCTTGTTCACATTCTGTCTAAATATCCATAATATTACCGTCTCCAGAAAAAACACCGGAGTGACTTTTTTCAAGCAGCCATAATATATTTTACGTAATCCGTATCCACCGCTGTAGTAGTGTATACGTTGACCTTGTAGGCATTATTTGCACACTGTTTTCTTCAACCCGCCATCTAGCTGTGTGTATTATCGTTTCCAGAAAAACCAACTGAGTTTTTGTTGTTGTTGTTGTTTTTTAAAAAATAATGCCAGGCAAAGGCAGGCCGCCACGCAGAGGCCGTGCTAGGGGCCGTGCTGCTATGCAATCCTGTGGCCCTAGCAAATTGCCCAGTTTTAAAAAGCCAATGACCCTGAACTCCCAAAATGCTGAAGAGGTAGTTGACTGGCTTACACAGCACACCCCATCCTCTACCGTTTCTAACTTTACCACAACATCCTCCTCATCCTCCACTGCTATGGCCACCCCACGTAACACTTCCTCCACCACCGGTGCCCCTTCTTCACTGGGGTCAGAGGAGTTATTTTCCCATGAGTTTCTTGAACTGAGTAATGCGCAACCATTATTGCCAGAAGAAGATGAAGGAGATGAGGACCTTACACCAGATTTAATTCTGGCAGAGAACACGACAGAGATGGACATAATGAGTGATGAGGAGGAGGTCCCCGCTGCTGCTTCCTTCTGTGATGTGTCAGAAGAAATTGATGCATCTGAGGAGAATGATGATGAGGAGATTGATGTTTTGTGGGTGCCTAGTAGAAGAGAGCAAGAGGAGGGTAGTTCAGATGGAGAGACGGAGAGTCAGAGAGGCAGTAGGAGAATAAGACTTAGAAGAAGCAGGGAGGACAGCCCGCAGGGATCAGTAGGGCAACAACATGTATCGGCACCTGTGTTCAGCCGGCCAACGCACCCGCCATTGCCGCCAATGCCGCCAACTTCTACTGTTACCGCCAGATCGCACACTTCCAAAAAGTCAGCAGTGTGGGATTTTTTTAATGTGTGTGCCTCTGACAAAAGCATTGTAATTTGCAATGAGTGCAGTCAGAAACTGAGCCTTGGTAAGCCCAACAGCCACATAGGTACAACTTCTATGCGAAGGCACATGAGCGGCAAGCACAAAGCACTTTGGGAGCAACACCTCAAAGGCAACAGGCAAACTAAAAGCCACACTCCTTCTGGTCCAGCATCTTACTGCTCTACCTCTGCTCTCCTTGACCCGTCTGAACCACCCTCCACTCCGCCTTCCACCTTGACCACCTGTTCCCATTCCCAGTCATCTGCCACCAGCCAAGTTTCTGTGAAGGCCATGTTTGAGCGTAAGAAGCCAATGTCTGACTGTCACCCCCTTGCCCGGCGTCTGACAGCTGGCTTGTCTGCACTCTTAGCCCGCCAGCTTTTACCATACCAGCTGGTGGACTCTGAGGCCTTCCGCAAATTTGTAGCAATTGGGACACCGCAGTGGAAGGTACCCAGCCGCAATTTTTTTTCTAAAAAGGGAATACCACACCTGTACCAACATGTGCAGAGCCAAGTTACCGCATCTCTGTCACTTAGTGTTGGGCCAAAGGTCCATATGACTACTGACGCATGGTCCTCCAAGCATGGTCAGGGCAGGTATGTCACCTACACTGCCCACTGGGTGAACTTGGTAATGGCTGGGAAGCAGGGAATGGGTAGCTCAACAACAACAGTGGAGTTGGTGTCACGCCACGGATTGCACGCGGTTCTGCCACCACCTCTACTCCTCCATCGCTCTCTACCTCGTCTTCTTCTTCTTCTTACTCTGTGCACCCCCAGCTCCCCCTAGGCTATTCGACGTGCCAGGTACGCCGTTGTCACGCTGTCTTGGGGATGACGTGCCTGGAAAGCAAAAACCATACCGGATCTGTACTCCTGTCATCTCTGCAGTCACAGGCCGATCGGTGGCTGACCCCACACCAACTGCAGATCGGAAAAGTGGTGTGTGACAATGGAAGCAATCTGTTGGCAGCGTTGAGACTAGGCAATTTAACACATGTGCCCTGCATGGCACATGTGTTAAATTTAATAGTCCAACGTTTTGTCTCCAAGTACCCAGGATTCCAGGACGTTCTCACCCAGTCCAGAAAGGTGTCGGCCCATTTCAGACGTTCCTACACAGCCATGGCACGCCTTGCTGACATTCAGCAGCGCTACAACATGCCAGTCAGGCGTTTGATTTCTGACAGCCAGACTCGCTGGAATTCAACGCTCCTTATGTTGGAACGTCTGCTGCAACAACAAAGGGCCGTCAACGAGTACCTTTTTGAACTGGGTGGTAGGACTGGATCTGCAGAGCTGGGGATTTTTTTCCCCCGTTACTGGGTGCTTATGCGCGATGCCTGCAGGCTCATGCGACCTTTTGAAGAGGTGACAAATATGGTCAGTCGCACCGAAGGCACCATCAGCGACCTAATACCCTTCGCTTTATTCCTGGAGCGTGCCGTGCGACGAGTGACAGATGAGGCTGTAGACCAGCGTGACGAGGAGCTGGAAGCGCAACGACGTTGACCTTGTAGGCATTGTTTGCCCAGTTTTTTTGGCCGCAGCCACTGAAGCACAGAGGCCAGAAAAAATATGCCATATAAATGCTGAAAATAGTCATTTTTTGCCATACGTTGACTCAACGTATATGGCAAAAAATGACTATTTTCAGCATTTATATGGCATATTTTTTCTGGCAACTGTGCTTCAGTGGCTGCGACCAAAAAAACTGGGCAAACAATGCCTACAAGGTCAACGTATGGCAAAAAATGACTATTTTCAGCATTTATATGGCATATTTTTTCTGGCAACTGTGCTTCAGTGGCTGCAACCAAAAAAACTGGGCAAACAATGTCTACAAGGTCAACGTATGGCGAAAAATGACTATTTTCAGCATTTATATGGCATATTTTTTCTGGCAACTGTGCTTCAGTGGCTGCGTCCAAAAAAACTGGGCAAACAATGCCTACAAGGTCAACGTATGGCAGTTGTTTAAAGAGAACAGTAGATTACTAGCCAGCAAAGCTACCTAAGCTAAAATGTCCCTCAAATCCCTGCAGACTTCTGTCCCTCCAATACAGAGCAGTATCAAGCAGATTACTAGCCAGCAAACTTACTATCATCTGTCCCTGAAATCACTAACAGCTCTCCCCCTACACTATCTCTTCCAAGCACACACAGGCAGATTTTTCAGATACATTTTTGCCCTTGATCCCCCTCTGGCATGCCACTGTCCAGGTCGTTGCACCCTTTAAACAACTTTAAAATCATTTTTCTGGCCAGAAATTTTTTTTTTAGATGTTAAAGTTCGCCTTCCCATTGAAGTCTATGGGGTTCGCGAACCGTTCGCGAACCGCTCGCGTTTTTGCGCAAGTTCGCGAATATGTTCGCGAACTTTTTTTCCGACGTTCGCTACATCCCTACTAGCCAGACTGTGACTTAAAACTGTCTCACTGCAGTGCAAGCAGCAGCCATATTTTTGATTGTCCCAGATTTAAATCATGGGGTTATGCATTTAGGAAAGGGGTAAGTAACACTTCCCTACAAACCTCCCACAGCAATTACTAGACATGGGGGAAACATTGCACCCTTTTATTGCATCATCCCTTATGTCATGAAAACCTCACATCTTATATTACAAAAGTCTCTTAGTTGTAATAAAGTAGCACAAATAAGGCCTTTATTGTGCAAAGTTAGCTCCAGGTCTATTAAACCATAACGACTAATTTTACGTTTGTTTTAATGCATCAGATCATTAAATGCAATCTGTGAATGTGGCTGTGGAGTATAATCCCTCAAAAACAAAGTAGTGCTGCACAAACACTCTCACCACTTTTTGTAGACTCGGGTGCCGACTGTGACTCTGTCTGCTCAGGTCTATTCCATATTCAAGAATTTAAGCAGCACTCCGATAAAGTGAAAAAATTTAAATTTTATTCGTACCTCAATCTAAGTGACGTTTCAAGCTTATCCATCCATTTATCAAGCTTTATAAAGGGCTGGATAAGTTCGAAACGTTGCTCATCTTGAGGCACAAATAAAATTAAAAATGTTTCACTTTATCGGAGTGCTGCTGAAAAACTTTTTTGAATGTGGCTGTGAAGTGTTACCAGTGACAGCCCGAAAATGCACCTGTGCCAGCTATCATTTGAGTTAACATGGGCAGCATTTAAGCTTGCCATGGACACAAGTGCAAGATTACATTGCACCCTTTGGTGCTGATTCAGTCACTCAGCTTCCTGCACTTACTGTAGCTGCATTCTACACACAGAGTGAAGTGTAGAGCACAGTTCTGGTGTGCATGGAAGGGCTAAGCTAAGCATGGTGGTTTGCACCTTCTTTTCCACTTTGCACCTTGCCCTTCACTTTGTAAATGCCCCCTATACTGTGTCCCATTAAAAAGTGGGTGCTTTGACTATGACTACTTGTCATGAGATTAGTCAGACCTATATGCCACAGAACTATAAACTATAGCACATTAGACATTTTGACTGCTGTGATGCTCTCAGAGTGAACCACAATGATCAACCCTGTCAGCACTGCCATTGAACAAGACTGGGAAACACCCTTCTTATGGTTGACCCTGAGAGTGACAGACTGGGATTGCTCACTTTGGCATGTTTGAGCAGTCCCAGAATGTTATTGTCTGTAACAACATACTGTTTCATGTTCTTTTGAATAGAAGGTTATGACAGAGAGGAAAGATCATTTGGTCCGTTCCATTTTGGAGAGCAACGTGTCAGACAAATAGCTTGGTGTGCGATAACCCTATATATAATACTTTTGTTAAAGTGTTTACAATGAGATTATATTGTCATGAGGAAGGATATATGTGTCATAATGCATACTACAATAACAGTAGAAGTTATACACCAACATTATGTGCACCATGTTTTTAACAGTAAGCCAGGGACTATGCACTGGAAAGTCAAATACCATTTAATTGTCAGCATTGCTTTCTTCCATGTGCCTTTGCATCTCAGCCACACACAGCATATGTTGATCAACTTTTCAGGTAGGCATGTCTATTCCAGCCAAACACCCAAGAGAATATTCATATTCATATATTCATTATCAGTGATGGGTGAATTTGTCCCGTTTCGCTTTGCTATGAAATTCACAAAATTCACATTCAATGGGCGTCCGTTAATCGTCGTCAGTGCCGAAACTGTCGCCGGGATCAAAGAAAGGAAATTTGCCATGAATTTGCACCTGGCGAATAAATTTGCCCATCACTATTTATAATAAGTTTTTATAATATGTCCATTGGTTCATTGGAGTCTGCAAGTACAAACGTCGCTAAAGCCCTATGTGTAGAGTAACTTACTCCTACCAGGGGCACTTTAAGGTGCCATTGGCCTCAGGGCAAGGATCTCATTGGTAGTCCCCCCATGGCCGCCCAAAGACATTTGTGCTAGCACGACCATTGAGCAGGTAAGCTTGAATATAGTAAGGTAGGCAAAAAAATAAATCTTAAAATAGTGTGGTCTTACACACTTCCAAAAGCTATGAAAGTGGAGAAACCATAATCACAAAATGGGAAAATGAAATAAAAATTGAAAAAGTTAGTCTTTTATAGAACATTCCATTGTGTACTGCAGAGCTGTTTCATTGATTAAAATGAAGGGTCTACCAGAGATGCTAAAGTTTTAGCAGATGAAAGATCTGATGGAGTGCCCCTTGCCCTACTGAGTCCAGGGATAATGCCACTTTTGCTCATTTATTAAAACAGCCCTGATGCCTATTTGTTTTTATTGAATACTGGATTATGGGGTTTGTAAAACAAACAGTGGTCCAACCTGACATTAAAGTTGGGTGCAGATAACTTATGAGCAAACTATATATATAGTGGACCTGTCACCCAGACACAAAAATCTGTATAATAAAAGTCCTTTTCAAATTAAACATAAAATCCAATTTCTATTTTTTTATTAAAACATTCATAGCTGTTGTAAGCTCATTTAAAAATCTCAGCTGTCAATCAAATATTGACTGCCACTACTCTATGCCTTAGGCGGGGCAGACAATTACTTTCACTTTCCATTCAGCACTTCCTAGATTTCACTGCTCTCCACATATTCCCCCGTTCTCTTAACCATTTAATTGTGTAGCCAGTACATGGGGATGGACATCAGGTCCCCCATTCTGGTGCACAAACAAGATTCTGAGATGATACAAGGCTTGTCTTAATAACAATGTGCACAAAATGGCTCCTGCTTGCTATAATTTTGAAATCCCAGACTGAAGGAAGCAAGATTCAAATAATTTATATAGTGTAATTAAAGTTCATTTTGCTTGACCAATGTGATAAAATAGGATTCTGAATAATTTTTTTGGGTGACGGGTCGCCTTTAAATTAACAACTGGGAAATCCTGAAGAATCCTGAAGTATATCAAAGACAATGCCTGTGTTCATTTGTCTGAATGTGTTCAACCACTTTGAGCTGAGAGCTATCACTCATCCTTTCTCCATGAAGGTACTGCAGGATATATAACACTATATATACACATACACACATACATGTAGAATGATAGAGTAACTTCTGTCTTTCACATTACTGTACAGAAGCTTAAAAACTCCCCAGAGAATAGCGCATGAGATCTTTACGTGAGAATTAAGCACAACCTGACAAGTTCCTACCTCAATGACCTTTGTATCAGGTTTGTATTAAAAGCAGCCAAAAAGTTTTGATTTGTATTTCTAAAAAAAAACAGTGTCTAAAAGAGATTAAAAAAAGATTGACAGATTAGCGCAGCTGGTATTACTTTGGTGCAATCACAAATAATTTAATAAAAACATTTTTTTTTCAAAGTTACTTTGATTTAATTTAAAATAATTTTCTTGGTAAACAATAAAGAATATTCTATCGAAGGCAACTTGGTATCACTTTCATGAAAAAAATAATTGAATTACAGTTCATACTTCCATGCAGCGTGCTAGCATTCTCTTCTAATTAAGCATCTGAATATTTGGTGCTTAGACTTTCAATATGAACGCTAAAGTTTGCATATCTCAAGGTAAGGGACACAGCATCCCAGTGCTGAGATATACAAAAGAAATAGGCCGTGAGTGTTAATTGTAAAAATGATGAATAACCCCTCTGCCACTAACAAGGCTTACGAGAGATGGATTCTTGAATATACAAAAACCTTTATGAGCAGTTTGTGCAAATGGGAAAACAGCACAGCCAGGAACAGGCAGAGAATATTTTCATTATTTGAACTTTCATTATTTGAACTTTTGGGCTGTGTTTAAAATTAAATTGAATTAAAATATATTGTACATTAAATTCTCAATACATCCGAATTATGACTATTCTTCAACATATATGGTAGCATAACATAATCCTCTTTAACACTAGGAGGCACATTTACTTAGGGTCAATATCGAGGGTTAATTAACCCTCGATATTCGACCGTCGAAGTAAAATCCTTCAACTTCGATATTCGAAGTCGAAGGATTTACAGCATTTCCTTCGTTCGTACGATCAAAGGAAAAATCGTTCGATCGAATGATTAAATCCTTCGCAACGAGCGATTCAAAGGATTTTAATCCATCGATCGAACGATTTTCCTTTGATCAAAAAAAGCTAGGAAAGCCTATGGGGACCTTCCCCATAGGCTAACTTTGATGCTCGGTAGGTTTTAGGTTGCGAAGTAGGTGGTTGAAGTTATTTTTAAAGAGACAGTACTTTGACTGGTCGAATAGTCGACCGATTTTTTGTTCGAATTGTTTGATTCAAAGTCGTAGTCAAAGGTCGAAGTAGCCAATTCGATGGTCGAAGTAGCCAAAAAAATACTTCGAAATTTGAAGTATTTTTTATTCTATTCCTTCACTCGAGCTAAGTAAATGTGCCCCTCAGAGTTCAAAGGAATTATTTTTAAGAATCTATATCAATGGTGTAATGGAACATGACTGAATATAGACTATAAATTAGATTAATTTATAAAAAGTGAATAAAGACCATAATGAAGCATTTGAGGTCAAGAGATAGAAAAAGGATTTCATTTAGTTTTACCAGTTGACATATTGTCCAAAGATGCACATCTGACCTATCCAGTCCATAAAGAACATCTTAAAAGGATGTGTGAGAGATCAGAGGAGACTGGTAGTTAGCTCACAGGTTGGAAAATGAACAAACGTATTGACATTTCTTGACAGTTTTCTAGGAAGGCACATTTTTTATTTCTTTTAAATGTTTGAGCTCAACTCCATTGACCATTGAACAGAACAACTGGAGATGAACAAATAAGAGAGAGAGAGAGAGAGAGAGAGAGATTTTGCAACACTTCATTTTGGAGTCCAGCAGCAGGGCAGGTATTTGGCAGTTAAGAATTACTGAAGTAGGTCTTCAAGTAGGCTTCTTTGTCTCATGTGCCACCTTCTCACGCCCTAAGATAATGGCTTATGATGACCCTACTTCCAGTTGTTTATGCCAGTGGGTAGCAAGTCAGGTTAACTCCAAAATTGAATTGCAAATTGACTCTATGGAGTGATAATAGTATTTTGATTTCTGATTAATAGTGGAAAAGATTATTAAATCTAAGACAGAAAATTCTTTTTCTCCCACTGCGAACCATTGTACAAATCCTTTGAATAGCTGCCGCACAGTCTGTCCCCAGAATTTTTAACTTATGTCTATCTGTCATGATATCATGAACATATGGATTGTAGGTGGGGATGTACACGTTTGATATAGCCATTTACAATTTGACTGAAATTCTACATGTTTATTAAGCATATCAGAAATACTACATTCCCATGATTGGAATGTACATACGGTATTGGTAATGTATGCTTATTAAACACACCCGGGGGAAAGAATATTAATGGATACACATAAGGGAAAGGCACCTGTTCTTTAACTGAACTCTGAGTTCAGTTTTGTTTCATAACGTCTTTATAACCAGTCAAATTGTATTTTATATACAGTCTGCTATTTAGTGGCATGCAAAGCATAGATGTACAGCACTGTAATTCCTTTACCTATAATACATGTGTTCAGCTGCCAATGAATTAACTTTATTGAATAGGCATAAAATTGTAACGTTCTTTGGAAAATGCAAAAACATTAGTTGTATGTAACGGTAACTTTTACCTCCTTTGAAGAAGCTCATAAAAGTGTGTGCGAAACATCTGGAGGAATTAAGGCTTGGGATGGTAGATCCCTCTCTGGGAAACATATGTCAACCAAGAGTAAGATTCTTGCAGAACAAATTAGATTCTGTATTATAAATTAGCAAACATATTGGTAAAGATTGATTTAGAATTCAGACAAAAACTCCCACAAAAGTCATTTGTTTCTACTTAAATGACTATGCACATGAAACCAAAGAGTTCAAAATAATTAGACGGATAATTAGTCACATTTTGTTTTAAATGCTGTTTAGCCGGCTGTAAATATAGTATCCCAATGGGATTTATTTCTGTTTCATCAAACCATATTCTAACATTTGTATAGACATTGCCTGTGTATCCAAATGTAGGATCACTCTCTTGGAGGGGAGCCTTACAAGCCTAGATTTGCTTTCTTCTTCTTATCCTCCCTGTACATGTTGGAGCAGCGCTCTAGTATCTCAGACACGATCAGCTTTATAAGGGGGTTATTTATCAAAATCCAAAATTTTCTCACAAAGCCGCAAAGGCTTTTCCCCCCTATTTTTAAACACATCTTTATGAGAATTTCTTGTGCAGGAAAAGACTTGATTCTCAGGGGGCCTAGCGGCTCCCAAAAGGAGTAGTCCGGACCAAGGAGGAAGCCAGGAACAAGAGTCCAAGATCGTGGTATCCGAGGGGTTAAACAAGAGAATAGTCAAAGCCAAGCAAAGTTTCAGGAGGCAGGCAGATCAGGTTCAAAGTCAGAGTTTCAGGCAAGAATCAGGATCAGAATAGCAAAAACACACCCAGGTTCTATAGCACAAGAAACCTTTAATTGGGCAGGGTTTCAGTGTCCAGGGCGCCCTTTTATGACAAAAACTCGGCACCAGTGATGACGTCATCATGCAGCGACCCTGCACCCATGTGTTCAACATGGGCGCCGCCATCTTGGATTTTCATTGCGACCACCGGGAAGGTGAGCAGCGCCGTTGGGTGCTTCTGGCAGTCCTGACATTGATAAAATCATGAAAAAATCCAAATGATATGATTAACGCCTGAAAACCACAAAATCTTCAGATTATTGTACGAAACCCAGTACAGATCATGATATCTTCCAATTGAAAACGGGACATTTTCCATTGACTTCTAAATGAACTCAGCAGGTCTGAGATGGAGTACTTTTTTAATAAATCACGAAAAAGTTTCGTTTTTTTTTCTACAAAAAATTTTTTTCCCCTTTAAAAGTCCGAACAGAAAAAAATCGTACTTTAATAACTAACCACCTAAGTGTCAGAAATGACTTTATCTGGTTTTGGCGAAGTGAAATTCCTGATCCAATTCTTCATCTATCTACTGTATGGTGGGACTATGGTCGGAACTTCTGGCTTTGATTCCAGTAGGCACTATCTGCAAAGACTTTGCTTGTGCTCCCCATATAGGTTTCCTCCCACAGCCCCAAAATATACAGGCAGGTTAATTGTCCCTAACGTGTGTGATAGGAACCGTAGTTTGTAAGCTCCACTGGAGAAGGGATTGATGTGAAAAATATATATTCTCTGCAAAAAAGTGCTGTAGATATGTCAGCACTATATAAAAAAAACTGTAATAATCTTTCTGGGCTGAGCAGCTTGTTCCCATTCTGCACAATGGAAAACCTTCCCATTAGGGCTTGTGGAAGTCTATTTACTAATTTTCAAGGTTGAGAAAAAAAAAGTGAGCCCTAAAAAAACTGTGACAAAACTTTGGGGAAAAAAGTCATAATAGGTCTAAAAAACGCTGTGAGTAAAATGTGTTAACATTTTTTCCAACCATTTGGGGGGCATGTCTCTTTTGTCTGTATTTTGCATCCTTGGACATTTGTAATAATTAGTGGCCACTTTCAGCATTTGCACCAACATCTCTAATAAAGACATACAGTATATACGACCTATATGTACTAACAAAGTTTTTCTAGGCAGAAATGAACGCTAGCAAAGTTTGCTATGAAATGCTCTTGCTGATGAATTATCCATAGCAAAACTTCGCCAACGTTTGGCTACAGAGACGCAATTTCGCATTTTAGTGAATTAGCGTAGTGGTAGCGAATTTGCACCTGACAAAGTGGCAGAGCCTTTGCAGGTGAAAATTCGCCCTTTAGTGAATTTGCCCCAATGAGTTAAAACTAAAAACAGCAGCGATACCGGTTAAATGTTTATGATGAATGAGAGTTAAATGGTGTGGTTTTAATTATTTCCTATGTTCTAACATCCAATGAAAAGGAATAACAACAAATGTCCCAGATTTCAGATATGAACTCTCAGTATCCCTCCCTAACACTACCAGAGTCATCTGTTTTTAAATCATGTCTATTCTTTCCCTTTGTGGCCACCTAGACATAAGCAAGAGCTTTTTAGTATATTTTTGAGCCAGGAAACTGACAAAAAACACTTTACACACACACACACTCACTTAAACCAAGATGAGCTAAAGTAATAGAGAGTTTATAAAATATTCCCACATCTCAGTTACAAGGATTAACAGACAACTGAATATTTATTTTAAGAATCCTGTCATCTATAGTTTATTTCCCTTTGAATGATTCGAGCTGCTAATATTATCTGCTGTTAGGTCTGGGGGAGCAGAGACAATGTTTGAGTAGATGTTTGGACTAATAATTAAGCCAACTGCTACTTATACGTCCTGAATGTTTTTCACTTCTATATTTATTGGGCATGACAAGTTCAAGTACATCTAAAGTGGATAAAGGTTTATTCTTCATGTGTCTGTGATGGCTATTTGTTTTATTTTAAATAAGCAGAATAGGGGAATAGAATTTAAAACCAGCAATTAAAGTAAATTCACTATTAAGATACAGTAAGTATAAATAGGTACAGATTAGCAAAGGAATATAGAGTAAACATATTTTCCTGAGTAGGAAATCAGCTTCTGCTAATGTCATACTGAGTGTTGGTTTCTAATAGTACATGGCATTTGTAGCAGTATCACATATTTTGACGTATGTGCTAAACTTTTTCTTTCAAAAGAATCTTAAAACAGTTGTGCATTTTTGTTATTGTATAGGTATGGGATCCGTTATCAGGAAACCCATTATCATAAAAGCTCCCAATTACAGAAAGTCCGTCTCCCACAGACTCCATTTTATTCAAATAATACACATTTTTTAAAATTATTTAAGTTTTCTTTGTAATAATGAAACAGTACCTTGTTTTATTGCCTTATCATTTCTAAGAGACTTAGGGGTTATTATCAAAGCCCGAATTTATCTCAACATTTTCTGAAAAAAACTCAGACAAAATCCGCAAAGGTTTTTTTGGCTTATTTATTAATTCACTTTCCCAAAAATTTTGTTTGCAGGAAAAAATTCGAAAGAAACAGTGAAAAATACAAATGTTTCGGAATTTCCACACCGAAAACTCGGATTTTTTATTTAGAATTTTGCCCGGAAACCCTCAAATTTCGGATTATTGCATGAAACCCAGCGCAGATCAAATAATCTTTAGGATTACTCCCAGTGACTTATCTGCAACCTCGGCAGGTCTGAGATGCCGGATTTTCAGACTTTTTCCATCCTCGAGGTATAATAAATTCTGAGAAATTCATGATTTTTTTTCACTAAAAATTCGGATTTTATACTAAAAAAACACAAATTTTTCGTGTTTTTGCCATATGGAGTTTAGTAAATAACCCCTTGGGGTATGAAGATTCAAATTAGGGAAATGTCCAATCTGGAAAAAACCCCAGGTCCCGAGTATTCTGGATAACTGGTACCATACCTGTACATGCCTTATATATTTCCGGCAATCTTCCACAATAAAGCTTATGGTTTCTGGAGCCTGTTTAAGAACAAGGGGTTCTATTATTATGCTTGTGTGGTATTTAGAGCAATTTCTACATTTAATTCTAACCAATGTACGGACATAAGGATGAGTATCAGGTGGTCTTTGTTGGTTTATTGAATAAATTAAAGTATGTGTTAACCCGTAACATACTACACATAGGTGGCTTATCACTATTCAGAAGAAAAAGGCCATTTTGTATTCACTAGCTCAGTCAATAGATAGGCAATGTGTTTCAAGTACAAATGGTGTTCTCTACCCACATCAGTTGAATCAATTTGTGCAGACGTGGTGTTGTCACTTCACATTTACCCATCTAGCATAGTGTGTGACATAACACCAAGGGGTCTATTTATTATGCTGTGTAAAACAACATTCAAAACATTGCAAAAAATGTTTGGTGATACCTTTTATTGGCTAACTGAATAAGTAAAAACTGCAAGGTTTCGGAGCACCCAAGCCCCTTCGTAAGGCAATAAACAGATAAAAACTGGAAAATATACAGCTTTGGAATCCATTATCTGGAAACCCATTATCCAGAAAGCTCCGAATTATAGAAAGGCTGTCTCTCATAGACTCCATTATAATCAAATTATCCGAAATGTTTTAAATTATTTCCGTTTTCTCTGTAATAATAAACCAGTATGTAAAGCTATCTTGGGCTATTCGGGCCAACAGGGTTAATTACCAACTAGTGCAACTAGAGCATGGGTTACACATGACTCTAACACTTCAGTCTAGGGCCTTCGCTACATGGAAGATTAAAGGACTTGTGTAGTGTAACTACAACTCCCACAGGCTACTGTGCAATAAAACAGGAAAAGAATGGGCGCCAGGAGGTTGTAGCAATAAAACAGAACAAAAAGGGTTTGTTGAACATCCACAGGGCTTACTCACTTCACAGTGGTTCAGAGACAAGTGGTACAGGCACATCACATGCAGAGTGTAACACAGGGACAGACTTGGCAGGAATCTCACTTCATCTCTGTGACATATCCCAGAAGTGGTCTGGATAACCTCAGGGAAATCCTCTATCCCAATTCCCTCTCCACTGGGATCCCTATTCTACAGGCAATATGGCCTGGGAGAGATACCACCAAAACTGCCACTCCTATGTTGGAGCTCAGAACTGCTCTTTTTAGCCGAACCCTAACTGACTTACACTTCTAGAGAGTACTATTACAGGAGCTATTCCTGCCACTATCTATTGCCTCATTCACGGGGTCCCTGCTCCCCGACTTATCTCTCTAGAGGTACGGGTCCTTCTAGAGCACATGGCTTTTTTGGGCCTTACTGTACCCAGGCTCCCCTGGGCACACCCAGCTGGATCAGCATCCAGCAGCCAAAGAGGAAGATCCACCCCTTCTCACTCACTATACCAGAGTGTGACAGGACGTGGTCATAGAGCCTCCTGGCCAATAGCATATCTATGCAAATTACATGCAGCTACAGGAGCCTCCGCCCAGCAACTAGGGAGATCAGGAAGTATAGGGAATTAAAGCCACAGGGGCACATTAACCCTGTGGGTCCCTACAAGTATCTTGTACTTGGCCCAAACTAAGATATAATTAATCCTTATTGGAGGCAGAACCAGCCTATTTGGTTAATTTGATGTTTACATGATTTTCTAGTAAACTTAAGGTATGAAGATCCAAAATACAGAAAGAAAAAACCTGTGATTTGGTTTCTTTTTTACAAAAAATATTGAGATAAATTCAGACTTTGATAAATAACCCCCTAATTGTCTGCATTGGAGCAATTGCTCCAGCTTGGAGAATAATAGTCTAAATCTACATGAGAGGATTTGGGCTATAGCGCTATACATGCACATATAAAGTACTTACAGTATACTACTATAATTTTGAAGTTTCAGTGCTACATTGAATATATGTTAACAAATTGGGTTTTGGGTGGAATTAATATACAGTCCCCACAGTACTAGACTTGGAGACATTATGTGGATAATAAACAAGGGGAAGTGAATCTAAATAATAGTTCCCTGGTTGACACTTACCTGCTCAGTCCATCTAGATTCATATGGATCTCTATTGTACTGCCAGACTAGGTGAGTAATTGTTTTTTGCTAACTGAGCAGGCTTTTCAAAATGAATCTTCTGGAACGTCAGTAATAGAATAGAATAGAATAGTAATTAGAATGCCTCAGTTAATTATGTACACTTTTTACAAAAAAAGTGGTCCATTTACAAAAAATGGGAGGCATCTGTTCCAGTGCTTGAGTCATTGCCTTCAACGTCATTTGGGCACATTTTGTATAGCTTTATCCTTCAGTCTGTCTCAAAGCAATTGCATAAAAAGTTCTATCTTTTTACATACCTATTTTCTCACTATTATATTAAAACCACTTCTACCAAACTCCTGTGCACAATTTTACCATATTTATTAATAGGCTTCATTACCTTAATAATGGCCTACTCTAGCTCCAGCCAGATCCTGAGTGCCAAAATAAATGCTACCAGGAACTGGTCAGTCTAATATAGTGTTCTTCCAACATGATTGAGAAATAGATACAATGGTTAAACGTGTAAAGGATAAATATCCACAAAAATGTGCATAATGCTCTAAAAGCATGTTCTAAAGAGATTGGTATGATTTATTTATTTATTTATTTATTTTTTTTAAATGATTTATTGAGGGAAACTCTGTGGAATTCTCAATGTATCATCATTAAAAAAATCACTTCTTGCTGTTTGATATCATGATGCAAGTTATCCTTAAAAGAGAACTAAAGCCTACGCGAAACTCTTGCGCCTTTCACAATGCACCACTGAGGACCACCTAAATATGCCTGTTGGCTGTATCTTCTTCTGAAAAGCAGAATAGGGCAACTAATTGCCCTCTTCTAATTGGAGTATACATAGGACCTGGCTTAATTTGTGAATGCTTGTGTCATCAATGCTCAAAACAAGGTACAACAAATGGGTACATTTAGAGAGCCCCCAGTGGTATAGTTTGGAAGGGAGGACTCTGGAGGTTAAGAGTTATTACACAGGCTTTAGTTAAAGAGGAGCAATTTTAAATAGACCTGTAGCAAAGTATGCATGTTTAAAGGGCATGTAAAGCTCAAACAAGAGTCTCTTCTAAATGAAAAGCTGTCTTTAAAATACACAGTTGTAGCACCTTATAAATTTTGAAGTGCTTGGATGTAGCACCTGTTAAACTCCACATCTTCCAATAACACTGACTACTTCTAAAGGATTTACCCAGAGTGCTTTGTTCTTCATCAAACCCAAAGTTAAAAAAAAAACCGCTGGTGTCTTTTCCTTTTTTTCAGGGTTATAGGTGGCAAAAGTCCTAAAAATATTTTTGTATAACCGGTTTCCCCCATACATTTTCTAACATTTGGAACATTATTTTATAGTGGGCATTATAACAACTCTATTGACTTTATTAAAGTTCCCTGGACATGTCTACTTATCAGTGTAAATGTAATGTATTTGATGCAACTTGTAACATAAAGACGTCCATTCAACTTTCAATTTCCTGCCATATGCAAATTAGCCTGAGTGCAAGACCTCTAACGAATTTGCGCTAGGCAGAATTGAACGATATCGCATATTCGCTTGGATTTGCTCGCATTGCCGAAGTAACGCTAGCGAAAATTCGCCAGCATCTGTCCGACAGGACGAAACCTCACATTTTAGTAAATTAGTGTTGTCCCAGCAAATTTTCGCCTGGCGAAGTGTTGCGATGGGTGCGATGGGTGCGAAGCGGTCATTGGCAAATTTCGCAATCGAGTTAATCTGCTCCATAGTGTTCAACTCACAATCTCCAGTACTGTGCTGACCAGTAAGTTCCAGCACCATCGATGTCTGTATGTGTTTTGTAAGACAGTAGCTGTATTGTAACAGGAGACATGTCTTGCATTTGTAATTATTTATAAGAAGAAAAGTAGTAATGTGGTACACGGGGTGTACAGTAAGTCAAAGTGAACATTTATATGCAAACACAATAGTTTGTGTCCCTCTAACCTTTTGTATTCAATACCAAAACACAGTTAATCATGTAACCCCATACACTGTATCCACTAAATGCATTTTCATATCACAAATGAATTTAGCAAGAAAACAAGTTCTTACTCAGATATTCAAATACTCGTAAATAGCATCAATGCTACCATTCAAATCTTATATATTCTCTCTTCAGATCTATTCTCATAAATGACCATTTAGTTTATTTATATCACATATTTACTACAGTAGTGATAAGGGTTTCACCGATGTGTTTGTTCAATTTCTTCATAAAATGCACCCAGGGGTGCCATATTTTCCAATATTTTTTGCTTTTATTATGGATGAGGTATGTAATTTCTTAAACATGTCTCACTTCTTCTACTCTAGATAACCATTCTCTAAATGTGGGGACCTCTACTGATTTCCACTTTATCGGGATTAGCGCTTTAGCTGATTGCAGAAGTTGTAAGGTGAGTGGATCATTTATTATTTTCTTAGTATCATTTAGTGCCCCAATTTATTTTAACATTTAGTAAAATCTGAAAAACTCTTACTATTTTCTTAAAACCACTTCAACCAAACTCCCATGCACATTTTTACCGTATTTATCAATACATTTACTCAAAAAATCTGATGTGGGAAAAGACTTAAAAATTTACGCCAAAAAATGTTTTTTTTTTCAGATTATTGCCCAAAAACCACACATTTTTCAGATTATTGTTTGAAACCCAGCACAGATAATGATATCTTCCAATAGTAAACGGGACATCTACAATTGACTTCTGTATGACCTAGGCAGGTTTGAGATGAAGGTATTTTTTTATATGGACTGTTAACAGTAGTGGGGTTTAATAAATCTTGAAAAAAATCAACATTTTTTTTTCTATGAAAAAATAGTTTTTCCCCTTTATTACTCCGACCAGAAAAAAATCAGAGTTTAGTAAATAACCCCCTAATGTTTAAAATTGGTTGAAATCCAGCACAAATCCTGGATCCAAGCCCCCAATTCCCCAATAGTCATGGACCCAGCAAATGCCGTGCCGGCAGATCTTTTCCAGATCAGTTTTGTCTCTAAGGCTTTATCACTAAAAATTCCACTGTTCACCAGCTGCATTCCTGCAAGTGATTTTCAGCTCTATCACAAAAGTGGAACAGACAGACTTAATTGGAGTCCCAGACTTAAGGAAACTCATCTTAAATATTAACATAATTTCACAGAAGGCAGAGGAAATTGCTAAAATATGTCCACCAAGAGTGTCTGCAGCTCAATCTATCTTAGTTAGCTCTTGGATGCCACCCAGTGATTGATTTGACGTAGCATTGCTTGTGTTCATTCATGAATCATTGGCAAACTTTCCGCCAAATTTTCAGTCTCTTGGGTTCAGGAAAAATGAATATATGGCATTTTAAGCAAAGGCATTTAACCCTATAACTCTCCATTTACAAAGGATATATTCGTTGAGTCCTTTGTTTATGTTTGGCATCTTCAGGGTCGAGGTGTGAAAAGAATGGGGAGATGGTGATTTGTTCACATATGTGCTAGAAATATGTGGGTATAGGATTTGTGTTCACTCAAAATGAAATAGACATTTATGTTAAGATTAGTTATAGTGCAGTAAAAGTCCCAAATTTACATCTTGATCTTATTGGGAATTTACTAGAATATTTTAATCTAATCTGATTCAAGGGCAAAACCTTTTGTTATATTATTATTATAATCCAATATGCAAAAACATGTACATGAAGAAATTTAAATCTTGAGTCGAGTTGTCTGGAAAGTAGAACCCACACTTCACAGGTTTAGCTACAAGGGCCAAGTCAGCAAAGACTAGTATTAGCCAGGGTTGGGCACACATAATCTTCATTATAACTATTGTAATAATATATTTTTTTTGGTCCATACCATGCTGCTCAGAGAGTAGATAATAGTGACCCTTCATTTTAAGGCAAGTATTGCATGGGAGAGCTCTAGTCCATCAATCCTAGTTGGAGTCAAGTGCTATCTAGATATCCTGTCTAGCCTACACTTATAAAGTCTGCTGTTATAGGTGCTTCCCTGTCATTATCTATTTACCTCATTCATGGGGTTCCTGTTTCCCGACTGTCACTAAAGATTTGGTTCCCTTAGGGCTTTCTTCTTTACTGGGGCCTTATGTTCCAGGCTCTCCAGCAGCATCCACCATGCACAGCAGCCATGTGCTCCCAGCTATTTCATTAAACAGGGACAGGAACTGGTAAAACATTATTTTCCCAATAGGGGAAAACATCTCTCCCAGAAGCATAGGTTATAGTAAATTGAATTAGTAGGGGATTTAATGCTAAGGACAGTGTCTGGGGTCCACAAGTCTTCCACCTCAAGGCCCCCCACACACCCTCAGCATCCGCCAAGTGAGCTCTTCCACAGGCCAGTATTGACTTTAGCAGCCAATACCAAAAACACAAATCAGTGGTTTAACACTTAGGGGCAAATTTACTTATGGTCGAATATCGAGGGTTAATTAACCCTCGATATTCGACTGCCGAATTGAAATCCTTCAAATCGAATATCGAAGTCGAAGGATTTACCACAATTTGTTCGATTGTTCGATTCGAAGGATTTTAATCCATCGATCGAACGATTTTTCTTCGACCTAATAAAGATAGCAAAGCCTATGGGGACCTTCCCCTTAGGCTAACATTGACTTTGGTAGGTTTTAGGTGGCGAACTAGGGGGTCAAAGTTTTTTTTAAAGAGACAGTACTTCGACTATCGAATGGTCGAATAGTCGAACGATTTTTAGTTCGATTCGAAGTCGAAGTAGTAGTCGAAGGTCGAAGTAGCCCATTCGATGGTCGAAGTAGCCAAAAAAAACCATTCCAAATTCGAAGTATTTTTTATTCTATTCCTTCACTCGAACTAAGTAAATGGGCCCCCTAAAATTAAAATATTTAACTTTAGAGGTTTTCTGTTATAATTAAAATGTAAATGTTGATGTACTCTATATGGGGGCTGATTTAAAGGAATTGTTCACTATAAAAACTGGGTAAATGGATAGACTATGCAAAAAATAAACAATGTTTCTAATATAGTTAGTTTAAATTAAGTTTAATGTATAAAGGCTGGAGTGACTGGATGTCTAACATTATAGCCAGAAAACTTCCTGCCTTTCAGCTCTCTTGGTTTCCACTGATTGGTTACCAGGCAGTAACCAATCAGTAACTTGAGGGGAGCCACATGGATCATATCTGTTGCTTTTGAATCTGAGCTGAATGCTGAGGATCAATTGCAAACTCACTGAACAGTTATGTCCCATGTGGCCCCCATTCAAGTCGCTGACTAACTCAGAGTTATAGAGCTGAAAAGCAGGAAGTTGGATTCTGGCTGTTTTATTAGACATCTGTTCACTCCAGCCTTTATATATTACATTTTTGCCTAACTAGCTATATTAGAAACATTTTTTGTTTTGCACAGCCTATCTATTTAACGTTTTTATTTTTACACTGAAATGTTCCTTTAAGACTGTTCAGAACTTTCGGCTTGAGCAATCATGATAGAAACCCTGCCTGAATTAAGGAACTCATTCAGGGTTTCAGGGAAAAAAACTCTTTTTGTTGAAGTACAGTACTTTCCCGCAAGCAGACTTTCCTTGATTGCTTGAGCAGTCTTCAATTGATCCCCTTAATTTCTATACTAAATTAATAATTAATACTTACAAGCACCTAAAATAAAGTATGAAATAAAAATTATTTTTTTCCAAGCGCCTCTATAATATTTATTCAAAAGTAGTGGGTGACAAGTCATTCCACATGAAAATTAAAAGTTATACATTTTTTAAGCCATGGCTCACCAGGCGTGTCGGCACCTAATGCATTCACACACACAATGTATAAACATTTAAACTATTACTCAGAAGAGAACCAGTTGTGATGATGGTTTCTTTCACATCCGTCCTGTTAGATATACTATTCAATGGTTGCAGTGTTTGCTTTTTATACGTGTATATACTGTATACAATTTGCCTCCACTGATGCCATTGTCACAGACAGGCTATACTTTCCCAATGTAGAGAAATTCTTTGACTTTTAATACAATATGAATATAAATAAGAAGTGTCCATTATACAGTACCAACAGCCCTATTAACATACTGGCAAAATAAATGCTGGTGCCAGTGGTCAGTGCCCAGTTATTTACTGTGCAATCAATTTCTCAGAGCCTGGAAAATAATGGTAATACATATTTGGTTAATAAACTGCTGTGCCAGTTAACAGTTCATAATCTATATATGATCAAACATCCATAGCATTTATTTTCAGAGATAAACTATGGTTCAGAAAAATCCTGCTTTCTCTGTGGCCCCAGGACAAATAACTGCACAGACTCACACACATATCATTTGTATTGTCCTATATTGTTTGGGCTGGCAAATCAGTTGCCTGTACCCACATTTATTTGTGACTCAGTGACTAGGTTTTCTGTACACATAAAATTGTGTGATATGTGGAAATGTTTGTACAATTGGATGTATGAAAGCATTGGATGCAAATGGTTGTCAATTAGGTCAATAGTGTATACACATATGGGATTCCTTATCCAGTAACCCATTATCCAGAAAGTTCAGAATTACAGAAAGGCCAACTCTCATACAGTCATATGTTAAGAAAATAATTTTCATTTTTCATTTCTTTCTCTGTAATAATAAAACAGTAGGTTGTGTTTGAGAGGACCTTAGCTGCATGAATCCAAGTTTTGGCAAATAATCCAATGGGGTTTATGTTATGTTTGCATGATTTTTAGCAGACTTACCTGATCTGATTTAAGGAAAGATCCTCTATCCCCAAGGCACTAAACATTCTGTACAATAAATTGTATATTTGTAATCTACTTAGTTCATTCTGTGCCCTCTTTACATGGAGGCTATGATATGAACATTTCTGATGCAATTTTAATTTGTCTTGGCTATATACTTAAAGAATAGAGAAATATATAGCTTTTATTTATACAGGCAAAGGATTTGTTATCCAGAAATCCATTATCCAGAAAGTTCCAAATTATCAGTAGGCCATCTCCCATAGCCTCCATTCTAATCAAATAATTCAACATTTTAAATATTTGATTTTTCTTTGTATTAATAAAATGTACCTTGACCTTGATCCAAACTAAAATATAATTAATCCTTATTGAAGGCAAACTATCCTATTGTGATTAATTAATGTTTAAATGAATTTTAGTAGACTTAGCAGATTTAATAAGGGTCGAATAGTAAATTCAACTAAGAATTTTCGATTTTTTTGGTCAAAACTCTCAAATTTGAATTGTGAATTATCCAAACACAATTTTAATTTTAATTTCGAGATTTATCAAACCTACAGTATAATAAAAATTGTAAATAATTCAAATCCGACTATTTGCCACCTTAAACCTGCTGATTTTATGTATAAGGACAGATATCCTGTCTAGCTTACACTTATAAAGTCTACTGTTACAGGTGCTTCCATGTCATTATCTATTTAGCTCATTCATGGGGTTCCTGTTTCCCAAATTTCAAATTTGAATTGTGAATTATCCAAACGCAATTTTAATTTTAATTCCGAGATTTATCAAACCTACAGTATAATAAAAATTGGAAATAATTAAAATTTGACTATTTGCCACCTTAAACCTGCTGATTTTATGTATAAGTCAATGGCAGAGGCTCAGTGACCAATCTGAAATTGTTATTAGCCTTCCTGACAATCAAGATTTTTTCAGAGCAAAAACTCGATTCGCGTTTAGTCGAATTTGATTCAAATTTGATTTGATTTTATTAGAATTCTGAGTATATTCAGATTTATTAGAGAAAAACAATTCACATGGATTCGAAATTCAACCTTATAAATGTGCCTCTCCATGTATGGAGATCCAGATTCAAGATATCTTGAAAAACTCAGGTTCCAAGTATTCTTGGTAACAGATCCCATACCTGTATAGTACATTGTTCTACTTTCTTTATTTACTCATACACCTCTGATACCTATGTTTCTTGAAATGGTTGATCATTTAAATATATTCACTACGGAAGTGAAACTGTTACTTAAATGACGAGGCACATTTTCCCCATAAAAGTTATGGCAATAAAATGGTAAATATTTTTCAAAGCCTTTCAAAGAATGCATGGTCCTTAATAAATATAATATTTTTAACAGATGACTACAACCTTTTACTTAAAGGGGTGGTTCCATTTAACTCTTAGTATGTTATAGAATGACCAAAGCTAAGCAACTTTCCAATTGGTTTTCATTGTTTATTTGTTATAGTTTTTTTTTATCTATTTGACTTTTTCTTCTGACTCTTCAGTTTTCAAAAAGGGGTCACTGACTCTAAAACAAATCTACAACAAATGTTCTGTAAGGCTACAAATATATTGTTATTGTATATTGTAATTGCTTTTTATTACTCATCTTTCTATTCAGACCTCTCCTATTCATATTCCAGTCTCTTATTCATATCTGTGCATGGTTACTGGCAACCAGATGGCTAAACATTTAAAACTGGAGAGCTGTTGAATATAAAGCCAAATAACTCAAAAAAAAGTAAGTAAAAATTGTCTATAACACTTCGCCCACTATTGCTGAGAATATTCTTGCAACAAAATTAACACTGCCAGCATGTTGTTTACTAAAGTGCAATGAGACACATTTGTCTTGTGATAAGTGGCGTTAATTATGCTGGCGTAGCAGTTCATTTCAGTATTATTTCTGGTGAATTGTTCACTGCATAATTCGCTTTAAATCTTACAGATTTTTTTTGTCACCACTGCTAATGACCATAATGTATTATTAAATATACTTATGGCCAAATAAGTACTTTAACTAAAAATACATTTATAAGTGTCATTCATTCCAATGCAATCACTAATTTTTGCTGCTTATGTTTAAAAAATTGACTATACTCCTCTTTTATAATACAATTTGTGTTTTTTTTTCACATAATGCCACTCTCTGGTTGGCGATAAAAGTTGGGGTAAATTTTGTCTATATTTGGCGAAAATCTTTAGTAAATATAAAAATATATATATATAAATAAAATAAAGAAATATTAAATTAAAGTAGTACATGATTGTTAAAAGATTGGCAGGAAAACACAAATAAGACCTGACTATGACTAATGTCATATAATGTGTGTTAGGGCCCTGTAGTACATTTTTATATAAAGAATTGATATATCAAGGGTCGAAGTGAAAATTCTAATTTCGAATTCAAATTTTTGATTTTATTTTAGGGGCCGATTCACTAACTTCGAGTGAAGGATTCGAAGAAAAAAAACTTTGAATTTCGAAGGTTTTTTTGGGCTACTTTGACCATCGAATGGGCTACTTCGACCTTCGACTACAACTATGACTTTGAATTGAAGGATTCGTAGTAAAAATCGTTCGACAATTCGACCATTCGATAGTCGAAGTACTGTCTCTTTAAAAAAAACTTTGACCCCCTAGTTTGCCATCTAAAAGCTACCGAAGTCAATGTTAGCCTATGGGGAAGGTCCCCATAGGCTTGCCTAACTTTTTTTGATCGAAGGATATTCCTTCGATCGTTTGATTATTATCCTTCGAATCGTTCGATTCAAAGGATTTTATTGTCCTATCGAAGGAATTATCCTTCAATCGTTCGATCGAACTATCTGCGCTAAATCCTTCGACTTCGATATTCGATGTCGAAGGATTTTAATTCCTAGTCGAATATCGAGGGTTAATTAACCCTCGATATTCGACCCTTAGTGAATCGGCCCCTTAGTGTAATTCGACTAGGGAATAGTTAAATTTAAGAATTCAATTTTTTTGTACAAACTCAAATAGAATTTTATCATGTACTGGCCCCTTAAGAATTTGAATTAGACTATTCACCTCCTTAAACCCGCTGAATCGCTGTTTTAGCCTATGGGGGACGTCCTGGAATCAATTTGGAGTTGTTTGGAGACATATTGACATTTTGGTCCACTTTTTTTTGGAAATAATTTTTCTTTAGAAAAGTATTAAAATGATATTGAGTTATCTTTTGTTTGTATATGCCTTTCTTTAACTTGTTGTCTATAATGGCAGCTCTATAAATCCATGCTGTCTCATTATAACCCAATGAAAGACAGTGATTTTGTCAACTTATGAATCCGTGGTATACTGACAAAATACTGGCTGTAAGTAGAATTTGTTTTGGAATGCTTCATTTTAGATAATAAACATCACCCTCATCTTTGGTGTTACAGTACCTAGAAATAAGTTAGTACAGGACAAAAATGATATTGCCAACTTATGGGTTCATCTTACATTGACAAAATTCATACTGGCTTTAAACGCAGTTCATTTGTAATGAAAGCCTTCAGCATGCATTGTGTCAAATAATCAACTGACATTTCCACCTAGGATTCCATTCCCCCACACTATAAATAAACCGAATAAATGGAAATGGTGCAAGCAAAACCACACAAGTATTTTTAGTCGTGATGGGCGAATCTGTGCCGTTTCGCTTCACCGGAAAATTTGCGAATTTCTTGGAAATTCACGAAACGGCGAAGAATAAGAGAACCGGCGCCAGCATCTCGTTTTTGATGCCGACGTCCGTTTTTGACGCCGGCGCACAATTTTTTTGAAGCCGGCGAATTTTCGCCAGCCGCTTCGCGAATTTATTCGTTGGCGGCGAATCACGGGAATTTGCTGTGAATAAATCCGCCCATCACTAATTTTTAGTAATGGAAGTGGATTTGTGATGCCGTATGAATCTCAGGAATAGTGTGAGTTATCTGGTTGTGATGCCAAAAAATCCAGGTTTATTTACAAAATCATAAGCATTTTATTAGGAAACATAATGCTAGCAGCATAAACAGTGAATGCAAATCAGACATTATTATAAGGAATCCTAGAACGTTTGATGTTATTTACTGAATCTTGTCTATATGCTATATACATATTTATTTAGCTCTTCTTACATTATTTTGATCATAACCTGACTTGTAGTAATGAGCTAATTTTTTCACCAGGCATGGATTTGCATTGAAATTCCGCACTTCACCATCTGCAAGTTTTGCAAGACAAAAAAGTCATGATAAGAAAAAAATACCCATTGCCTTTAATGCATTTGGAGTAAAAAAAAAAAATAATACGCACAAAAAATTGTTGCCTATTGACTTCAATGCTTTTCGGTAATTTTTCCCCATTTTTCAATTTTTTTTTTTGCAGTTTTGTGAATTTTTTCAGCGAAGTAACACGAGACAGATTCGACAGATTTATGTAAAAAAAATATTATGCCATAGGGATTATCACATTTTATTAGCCATATACATATTTGCAGTGAAGTTTACCTTTCTGTGAATCTGTTCTAAAATTTCACCATGGATTTTGTTTTGACTGAAAAGAATCATGTCTTTTGAGGTTCAAGAAAACCACCCATTAACTCCAATGGTGCAAGAAAAGATCCCCAATGAGTTCAATGAATTTGACACAAAAAAACCCCATCGACTCTAATGCATTTCATTGGGAAAGAATGTTTAGCACTCAAGAAACAGGTTATTTGTCTGATCCACACATTTTCATCACAAGGCATCTTTCTGAGCTGCTTACCCAGATAACATCTCATGTGCATATGGACGCTTTCGATTTCTGCAGTCCTTTAGAACGTCACAGGCCTGCCTTTTCCTGTTAATTATAATGACTCATGGCATTAACTAGAAAGAGGAGATTTTCAGAGAAGAAGAAAGGTAAATAAAGCCCTCACTTTAGTGATATTTCTTTGTCATTTTCATGGTGGATTGTCTTTTTAAAAATGTTAATTTTATCACTGCACTATACTGAAGTGGTGCTTAGATTTGACCTGAAATGTATTTTGTCTAGTGTTTATACAATTAACCAGAGGTGGGCCAAGCCCGAGGGGAGTCCTAGGCAAACTGGCCAGCCAGCTCTCAGCCCCACACACGCGCACTGCTGACCTGCACAACGTACAGTACATGCATTTGAGCACGCGCACTGACATCCCAACAGCACAAAGCAGGCAAAGAATGAGCAGCAAGTGTTGAAGGGACAAGGTCCAGAACAGGGCTAAGTAGCAGTAGAGGTATGTTTCTGGTGCCCCCTTACCTCTGCACCCAAGGAACGTGCCTCTTCTGCCTACCCCTGTACTTAACCTTCCTCCACTGTCATTTAAGGATTATAGGAAACCTGAGGGAGTCTGAGAAGCCAACAAAACACTGAAGTGCTTAGAACGAGAGAAATCTGTTATATTTGAGGCAACATATTCTTCTTAGACATAAGGAGAGGTGAAAAAGTGGACTTTAGTATTTTGCTTTCTGTTTTCCTTTGGGATGTATGTATAGGGTTCAACACATATTCATTATTGAGTTCATTTATTGAAAGTCTCATTTGTGAGGTTTTAGAGTTTTCTTCTACTTCGACTAAAAAAATTATGTTTGCTTATTTATTAACAAACCCAAATATAAAAACTTTAATTGAATACAGTTGTGGAATTTTATTTAAAAAAAAATTGAATTTTACCTAGGACAACTCCCATTGACTTCTACATGAACTTGTAAACTTTTAGATGCTGACGTTTTACAGTCAAGTTTTTGGTGCTTAACAAATACCAAATATTCGAAAAATATAATTTGAATTTGTGATTGTTGAATCACCTGTTTATAGTGACTGCAGAAGTATGAGGCTGACTACATGGAGGCACAATGGTAAATATATCAAAGAGTATGTTTCAAAATCTGTTCGACACAGGGTTCAATAGTTCGAAGTACAAAAATAATGATTTGTGGATAGCTGAGACAGTAATTTGTAAAAATGTTAGATCAGGGCTTTTTCATGGCTTCCAGGATGGTCAGAAGGCTTTTGCACATGGGATGCTCAGTTGTGGAGTGCTCCTCTTCACATCCAAGATGGCGGCACCCAAGTGACATCAACGTGATTGTGCCACACCATGTGCGTGATATCATCGCGTTGAAAGTGGCGTAAAAAATCAAAATAAAAGGAACGCCAAGATGCGGGTTCAATGCCCAAATATAGGCTGCATTTCTTGGCATTTGTGGGTGCTTTACAATTCTATATTTACTGTTTACTGGACACTTGACACTCTGCCTTGTGCCTGACGACCATACATTGCTGTCTGCCCCTGAACCTTCTGCCTTTGATCACGATTTTTGTTTAACCCTTTGACTACCACGTATCGGACTTTGTATCTAGTGCTTCCTCCTTGGTACAGACTTCTCTTATTGGGCCATAAGGTCCTGACAATTCAAAGCTCCACACAAAATAACAAGAATACAAACTGTGAGATGTCTATGCTTGAGTATTTTACAGTGTAAAGAATTCATCTACAGACTATAAAGATCTTAGTAATAAAGATGTGGAATCTTTAGAATGTAATCTCAGAGCAATAATTTAATATTTAATTTAATTTAATTTAAAACATCAAATTCAATTTAATTTAATTGCCAATAAGGCAATGGGTAGCACATCATTTTGGATATTTAGGAATATCTTTTGATGAAAGCATAATTTCACTATTTCTTTTAGGCTGTTCAAAATGGCTTGTCCCCACTGGAATAGAAGAGCATTAATACATCAATAGGCAGTGATAAAAGCAAGGCATTTTTTATAATAATATATATCTCTCATTTGATTATATTCTAGGAACACTTCTCAGAAAATTCAGAACTTCCCAGGGAAATTACAACTGCATGTGAAAGACACTTTTAGACTAAACAAAGATTATAATTTCCATTCATATGTTCTCTCAAAAATGGAATGGCCAGCATGAAAAAAAATTACAACTAATCTAATGTGAAATTGTTTTTGCTGTCCATACCTTTGGAAAAGCAATAAGGTCTCCCAGTAAGATGAGTTTGGTCTCACCATGCATTTTGTTTCAAGAGAAAAATGTTTGAGATTTATTTATGTGCCTTGCATTTGAACATCAACTCTGGGTTAAAGTCAGGCCCAAGCTCAGGACATACCAGCACGTAATATTTGGGATCCCTCGTTTGTTTTATTGCTAGGGAAAACTTTCCACCTGGTACAAATTCTTGATTTTTATTGAGAAGCAAGCAGCGCCAGATTTAGTGGGCAGGCGCACTGAGGCCAAGTAGTCCTGGTCCCAGTCGTGCAGTCCTAGCGCCCACCCGCATACCCCCCTCCGGTGCAAGCGTCTGCACCAGAACACTGGAGAGCTGTGTTCCCCAGGAAGCGGCTGGGCGGCATGCCACCCCTAATATTCTGCTGCCCTAGGCCCAGGCCTTTGTGGCCTCGCCACAAATCCGGGCCTGGAAGCGAGCAATTTTCACTTATCACTAGTTATTTCCTTGATTGATGTGGTAATGTAAACATGTCAGGTATTGCTTCCGAAACCTCTTGAGACCTCTGTGTCCTGTAAGTCTTGATGGAACAGAATACAGGACAATAAACAAAAAGCTTAAAGTGGTTACTAGCTAATATCCCACACTACCACCTCTACCCTTCAGTCTTTTTTTTAAGATCTACTGGTAGAAACCAGCCATCTTTAGGTAACGGGTCTCAATCAAAGAATGGAAAACTTGTAAAATATTTTCCTAAATTCATGTTTCCACCTGATTACTCATCTTTTCAGTTGTGTCACCTTACATTCCTGGATATCACTTGAATTTCTCATAGAGCTGACACTTTTTAATGGCACCCATTTCCACAACGATCTAAGTTCAGTTTCAGAATTCCCTTCCCAGTGCCTTGTTCCATGTTGCGGAGCTACTTTTTATCAGCATGTTCATTTTGTGAACAAAAGGCCAAAATAACACTGGAGTGGCTCAAGACAAAATAAAGAGGTGAATGATCTACAATAGCCTCAACTGAACTGAACATCACTCACACTTTTTAAAAATTCAATTAGGTGCACATGCATTATCTGTGTAATATGAAAAAGATAGAGCAAATTTGCCTGGAAGAATGAGCCAAAATCATTCCTAAACATTGAGCACAGCTGCCTATATACTTAACCCAATGCAAAGCAACTTTGGTACAACATTGCTAATATATGGACAACCCGTTTAAGTACAGGGCTTCACTGTGTACGTACAAGTTGCATGTGCTCAGTCCATTAGTGGTTCAGCACTTGCGCTTGCAACATTGGCACCCACTAACAAGGTATCCAGAAGAGCTCTGTGGCTCCTGATAGCACAGTTTGTGTTTCATAGTTATGTATAATATATTCACATATATTTGGAAATTAGACACATACACTTAGGGAGCTATTTTCTAAACTCCAAGTGCAAACATCCCAAAAAATGTGTGATTTTTTTTTTATAAAATCTGACTTTTAAAAATTCTCCAATGTTTCAGAATTTATTAAACCTCGAGGATGAAAAAGTCTGAATCAGAAAATTCTGCATTTTAGACCTGTCAAGGTTGTACATAAGTCAATGAGAGAAGTCCCAATGATTTTTTGATGTGCGCTGGGTTTTCTGCAATACCCAGAAGTTTTTGGAGTTTTCAGACAAAAAAGCATAAGAAATCTGAGTTTTCATGTGAAAAATCTAAACAAATCGTTAAAACCAGATATTTTCCCGCAAAGCAAATTATCAGGAAAGTGTAATAATAAATAAGCGTAAAAAACCCAAGCGGATTTCATTGGAGTTTTTTTAGCAGAAAATATTGAAATAAAATATATGGCAATTTCTAAAAATTTATTTGGTAATCCACATTTTGTACATTACATTAATAAAACCTCATTCAGATTTAATTGTCTCAGTACATACAGTACCTGTTTCATTATACTATTTGTTGCACTGGGAGACCAAGACCTAGATGAAATGAAAAAGGATTTTTTGGCAGTATAGTAGTATAGATTTTATGTGTCAGTTTCATGTCAGTCTGTATAGCGTGTAATCTGACCTTTGTCATATTAAATAACCGAAAATAAAAGCATCAGTGATCCCCTCTCCTCCTGGAGTCAGACATTTGATTGCCATGAAAGCAATCTACATTATGTCTATGTCATATTTAGAGGTCTTTAGAGCATCACAGACTAAAGTGTGGCCATGTAGTCCTGTCGACCTTGGAACTCTCAACAAATTTAGCTGTCATTTACTAGAACAGTTCCTTAAGCAGCAACAACATGAAAGGACCAGGCTTGATAGGGAACGGGTAACATTGTTCTGATGGATTAAGCAGATGTCCTTTTATTTATGGCTGATGCTGGCAATGCCTGTTAGCGAGACACAGTATGACAAATGATTTACATTTCTAAATCCCATCAAAGCAGATATACAATTTTTTTCTTGCTCTGGTATTTAGTTTAACGGATCTTTCTTATGTATTCCAAATGCCATGTATACCTGGCAATATCTGTAGATCTCAGAGTTTATGCCTGTACCCAACCATGCCAAGTTTTATAAAAAATAGAAAAAAAAATAATGAAATAAATAAATAAATATATACAGCTCAATCATAAAAAGGACACCTGCCACTGCCCTTCAATGTTGGTACCTGTATTACAGAATAATGCTCAGCTTGCAAACACTTTTCTATCTCAAGCTCTTAGTGGGAAATGTCTAAAGATATAGGAGCAGCATAACTAACATGCACTCTTCAGATATGTATTTATTACTCACACGCGACTGGTCCGCATCTATCCTCGTGGTGGCCCTCAGTCAGCCGGACTCCGCACCTGGCAAATTGGCAACATCCAAGAAAGTAATAGATAGACTGGAGCCAATAACCACGGGATATTAGAATAAAAGAAAAAAGTCTTTATTTCCAAGCATCTTTAAAAACACAGACAGGCATTCTCCTGGGACTGCACAACTAAACCATAGCGTGTCTAGTCACCTGACGCGTTTCGTGCCTCTCTTTGGCACTTCATCAGAGGTGGAGTCTGTTCCTAGCTCTCTGTCTTATATAGTGAGTACAATTAAAACAATACACCCATTAAAATTAGCATATTACACTCATGGTTTGTTTTCAGGCTATATTTTTTCTATTTTCTCTATACATCTGTGTGGGAACATTTAGTCAAAATTTATATAATAATCAGAATCTCAATAAATAGAAATTATTCCAGTAATTTAGGTTCACTTTAGTTTAAAGGAAGCATGAAACCTCCCAATCGCTATTCAATCCCTGTGGAAGGCGTGTTTTTAATGTGAAAATCCAATATACCTCCCTTTGATCTATTTTTTTCTGCAAGTCTCCTCCTCTTATTCCTAGTTTAACCAGTTCTATGCCTTGAAATTTTATTAGGTTGAAATTACCATTATGATTTAACATAATATGTTTGCTTACAGCTGATACTCTCCTATGGTTATGACTAATGTGATCCAGGTTGTTCAGATTGATGGGTATAAGATGTTCTCGTACCCGTTCTTTTAAAGATCGGCATGTGCGGCCCACATATTGTATGCCACACTCACACGTTGCTAGATAAATTACACATTTAGAGTCACAATTAATGTAACTGCGTATAGGGTAATTCTTTCCAGTTACAGTGCTATTAAAGCTTTCTTTTATCATTATATGTTTACAAACCTTGCATTTGTTTTTGCCGCATTTATAGCACCCATTGTTGTTTAACCATAGATTACTTTTTTTTCTAGTTCTTTTGTGTGAGTATAGGCTGGGGGAGACATCACTTGCAATGGTTCTATTACGTTTGAATACATATCTGATATTATTCAGAACTGATTGGTCCAGTAGTGGATCCATTCTAAGGACATCCAATCTTCTATTAATTATTTTCTTAATCTGATTTGCTTGGCTGCTAAAGGGAGTGATAAACAATGTTGATTTTTCATTAAAGTGTCTTTGCGAATTATTTGTTTTATTAGCTTGCTTATTATTAGATTTCTTATTTGAGGCTCTACTTAGGAGATCATGTCTGGAGGTGGCCACTGCTCTCTCATAAGCCTCTTTGATATCTCTCGTATCGTATTTCCTCTCCAGCAGTCTATCCCAAAGTGCCATAGCTTGGTCCTGAAAGGCATCCCAAGTGGTGCAAATGCGTCTTAGACGCAAAAATTGATGCTTGGAAATAAAGACTTTTTTCTTTTATTCTAATATCCCGTGGTTATTGGCTCCAGTCTATCTATTACTCTTCAGATATGGATGATCTACAGCTTCTCACAAGTGGCAGCTGGGGGTATCGCTCATGTTCTTAAGGATATTAGCAATAGAATCTTTCTTAGCTAAAAGCTAAGGCCCGTGACCAAAAGACAGTTTTGTAAATCAAAATTTGTTGTTTTCATGCTTAAATATTAATATAAAGATATAAAAGTGATGTCTAACATGATGTCCTTTAGATGTCCTTTAGATGTTTCTAGAATATGCCTTGTTGTAACACCATCCAAAATAATAATTACAACCTTGCCCATTTTTGTGACATTCCTTTCAATATGATCTATACTTAATTCATAATGTAGAACTCTTTCTTTTTGCTATAATTGTGCTCAGTCCTTTTTTTTACAAGGAATGCATGAAAAATTGTGAACACCATAACCAAATATATTTTTAATATCAATAAATGAAACAATAATGTAATCATAAAGTCGGGCACTACTGCCAGCCATCTGCTTTCAATTGTGGTAAGTTATCACTGTAAGACATCAGTTTTCCAGATTAGTGCAGCGTTCCAAAATATCAAAATAATATTAATTTGATCCAATGTATAGACTAATAGATTGTATATGATGATGCGGTTACCTTGCTGGAAACTTGGCATTCACACAGTACAAATGCTCTGGAAGATCAGGATTTGCTGAAAAGTCCAAGCATGATTTGTGCAGATTAAACATAAGGAAAACCTTGAGCACAACCCCTGACCCCAAACACATAGTTACATAGTTAGTTACATAGTTAAATTGGGTTGAAAAAAGACAAAGTCCATCAAGTTCAACCCCTCCAAATGAAAACCCAGCATCCATACATACACCCCTCTCTACTTTTAATTAAATTCTATTTACCCATACCTATACTAACTATAGAGTTTAGTATCACAATAGCCTTTGATATTATGTCTGTCCAAAAAATCATCCAAGCCATTCTTAAAGGCATTAACTGAATCAGCCATCATAACATCACCCGGCAGTGCATTCCACAACCTCACTGTCCTGACTGTGAAGAACCCCCTACGTTGCTTCAAATGAAAGTTATTTTCTTCTAGTCTGAAGGGGTGGCCTCTGGTACGGTGATCCTCTTTATGGGTAAAAAGGTCCCCTGCCATTTGTCTATAATGTCTTCTAATGTACTTGTAAAGTGTAATCATGTCCCCACGCAAGCGCCTTTTTTCCAGAGAAAACAACCCCAACCTTGACAGTCTACCCTCATAATTTAAGTCTTCCGTCCCTCTAACCAATTTAGTTGCACGTCTCTGCACTCTCTCCAGCTCATTTATATCCCTCTTAAGGACTGGAGTCCAAAACTGCACTGCATACTCCAGATGAGGCCTTACCAGGGACCTATAAAGAGGCATAATTATGTTTTCATCCCTTGAGTTAATGCCCTTTTTTATGCAAGACAGAACTTTATTTGCTTTAGTAGCCACAGAATGACACTGCCCAGAATTAGACAATGTGTGCAAAGTGTATAACCTTGCATTTATCAACATTGAACCTCATTTTCCAGTTTTCTGCCCAGTTTTCCAGTTTAGACAAATCACTCTGCAAAGTGGCAGCATCCTGCATGGAACCTATAGTTCTGCACAATTTAGTATCATCTGCAAAAATAGAAACAGTACTTTCAATGCCCACCTCCAGGTCATTAATAAACAAGTTGAAAAGCAAGGGACCTAGTACAGAGCCCTGCGGTACTCCACTAACAACACTGGTCCAATTAGAAAATGTTCCATTTACCACCACTCTTTGTAGTCTATCTTTTAGCCAGTTCTCTATCCAGGTACAAATACTATGTTCCAGGCCAACATTCCTTAATTTAACCAGTAACCTTTTGTGTGGCACTGTATCAAATGCTTTAGCAAAATCTAAGTAAATCACATCCACTGCCATCCCAGAATCGAGGTCTCTACTTACATTCTCATAAAAAGAAATTAAGTTAGTCTGGCAAGATCTATTACGCATAAAACCATGCTGGCACAAACTCATAGTATTATGATTTGCTCTGAAGTCCAGTATCTTATCCTTTATTAACCCTTCGAAAAGCTTTCCTAAAGTTTTTCTAAATCAGCTATATTTTCCCACATAGCTGATTTAGAAATGCTTTCGGTATTTTGAAAGCCTAAGTGAAAATATGGGAAATGAAAACAGACTTACAATCACCCAAGGGAAACAGCATTTGCAAGAATAGTAATAAAATCAATTTCTTCTGTATGAGATGTATGGAACTATAATATATTGTACAATATAATGAAATGGTAGTGAGTAAAGCATGCCATCCTATAGAAATGCACAATAATTATATTCATGTATGCTTTTGTGATGCCTTGTCAAATTTTTATTATTTGTTTAAGGCTTTACATTTTCTCTCTGCACCTGAAAAATTACTTTAATATGTTCGTTAATCTGCATATTTCTCTTTTTAATTGAATTCTCTTTTTAATACATTACATCACATCACAACCATACAGCTTTTTTCACAATGGGCATACACAATCAAAATAATGCATCTGGCCTCAAGCTTTAGTTAGCTATTACTTCTGAATATAGCCAAGAGCAGAGGTATTGTAGCAGTTGAGAAAATGTGTGCCCATAGCAGGACCCACAGCATAGTATTTAATACAGTATATGTGCATAAATACAAAAAGCAATGCCAAATTCATGTTCTGAGCATTACTTTATAAAATAATAAAGAAATGGACCTGAAGTATAAAAATGCATGTTCTTATGCATGTTTAAAAGGCTTGCATTTGGAAAAGTTTTTTTAAGATTTTTTAAACACTCTATGCCACTAGATTGAAATTTATTAGGACACAAATCTGATAACTTGAAGTAGTGTTAGTGGGAGCATATATATTGATCCAACTATTCTTGCTCTAGAGACTGTATTACATGGCAAGATTTTGTCAGACAGTCTCCATGATACCCCCCATGTTTATTGTTGTGACCTCTGCTCCCACATACCTTGAAAGTAGTAGCATACCAATAAACAAGGAACTGTGATTTAAACTTTTATCAAACCTAAGCTGTTCTTCACTAAGCTTCAAATATGTAATTACTTTATTATGATAAACCCAGGGGGGTGGCCTAAGGTGACATTTTCAAATCTAAACCCTCCCATAATTTCCTTGAAAAGTAAAGATGTGATGTGGAAAGATAAAAAAAAAATGTGAAAAAAAAGGTGTAGTGGGAGAGCAGAATAATAGGGGAACAGCAAAAAAATTAATGGGTAAGTCTACAGAAAAGGAGGAGGTAATGGAGAATGCAATGGGATGTGAGAGAATAGGATATGGGAAACAAAGATAGAGAAGAAGAAGAACAGCATAGTGTATGGATCCATAGGATTAAGTTCCCCTAGCTCTGAAAAAATGATTGTAAAACCAGCTAAGAGTTGGGCCTAAATTGAATATGGGAGTGGTAGTGATTCCTTTTTCCCCAGTGAAGTGTGCCCTGGTATTTCCAGATTTGGCCAGGAGGGCACTGTTGTACAACTCTTTATAAAGCAGAGCTGCAATGTGCTCAGTCTCTTTACACTTTTCACTTCAGGAGGAGTGTACTGTATGTGGCTGTAGCAATAAAAAGGCCCAAATGATGGTGAAGCCCTTGGAGGAATTGGGGTACAGTTGCCCAAGCCTTGTGGGAGCTCAACCTATGGAGGTGGTCTGGAGCTCGAGGCAGCAAAGAACCCTAAAGGAGATGCATGTGGATGGATTCCAGTGAAAGAGGGCTTTGGCATGCTCACACCTGCAGATAGTGCTGGGAGCTAGCCCTGAAGATTAAAAGAGGCTTTGTGAGCTCAGCTAGAGAGCTTGGGAGCTTGGCCATAAGATTTGAGATGCTTTGGATGCCTGGCCCATCTGTGTGAGTCCCTGGAGAGTGTTCTGCCTGAGGGAGGGTATTGAAATGTTCCAGCATGCGTTGTCCACGTGCCTGTTATGTGGAAGCTCCTGCCTAAGTTCAAAAGAGATGTACTTGAGGTAGGTAGCTTTACCTGGGGGTAATATTAGGAGTCTGGGTAAGGGACTATGACTGTGTTTGTCCACCCACAGTGGAGTGTGGGACCTGTGTGTCCTGGGGAAAGACTGTGGATTGGGACTTACCACACAGGTACCCCTATGCAGGTTTGATCTATAATCATATTTTGGATTTCTTTACGATTATATATATTTGCTGCACTTTTTTTGTTTGTTGTGTGTTTTATTTGTTCCTAGTGGCTTTTCCCTGAGGTGTAAGTCCTAGGTGGAGGCATTGCGCTGTAAATCCCAGTTCCCAGTATCTTTCATGCAAAAGCAATTCATGGCCCTGTATTGCTGATAATTGAGAGTGTACCAACAAAGGGTTACAATAGAAATGAAAGAGATTCTGGAATAAAAGAAAGAAACGATGAAAGAGTAGAAAAGAAAAGAGAAGGGATAAAATAATGCACAAGTGGGAAAGCAGGGGAGAAGTACAGAAGAACTTCTTCAATGAGAAGAAATACCATGAGAAGTAAGAGAAAAAGCAAAGAGGATGAGCCATAGGAAGATTAGAGGAAAATTTGTAAGAAAATAAACAATGCAGAAGGGTAGAAAAAAACAAACAGAATAGGACCAATGTAATTCCAGAAAAACCAAATGTACTGCTGCCCTGCTGTACTTACATATGCAATGGTAGGTACAGCAGCTTCCAACCCCATATTTTATGCATGACAAGGTGCCAAATCAGCTGCAGTCCTCTACTTGATATACTTACACTAGAACAGTGGGACACTTATTAAAAGTATTTTGCTAAAAATAAGCTATAGCTGCATTTCTAAAGGGTTCCAAACAGAAAATATAATTCTCCTTCCTATGTTTTATTTTCTTTTTACCTTATCTATTTTCATTGGCTGATGTCTCTGGCCTGACTCAGAGGATGTGAGGTTTAAATTTCTGGCAGAAAGATTGCGGCTGGAGAAAGCAAACCATATCAACTCTCAGCATTTCAGTGCTTACATACTGCAGCAAAACCCCAAATTTCTTTTTAAAAGACCATAAGTGTTTTTTTTTTAATACAGAATGATTTTCAGTATTACTCTCTTGGTAAAGCCTACTATGGTTCAAATTCTGTTATTTGATGTAAGCTGCATGAACAATTGAGTTGTCTCAAGCTTTCCATTTCATATACAGTATATTAGTTTTCCCAATGTATATAGGTAATTTTAACATTTATTAATTATCCATTCAAGAGCTGCCTAGCACTGGTCAACCATAGTAATTCATATACAGGTGCAGGGGATCAGACAACTCCTTCTCCTGTTTTTCAGTCTGTGATATCATCCAACACGATTACAGGCTGAAGAGCCATCCGATCAGCTGAGAGCTCCAGTGCATTCCTGGGAGAGGAGGAGGCCTGACTTTGGATCCAAATGCACAGGGTTACAGACAGAGCTGATAAGAGGAGCCCCTGCTGCTGCAGCCAGCCAGAGCCAGAGAGAGAATTAGAGAGATAGCAGACAGGGTGCAAGTGCTGCCTGCTAATCGGGCCCAAGGGAAGCTGAGAGAGGGCTGCAGTGTGCTCTGCTTTGAATAAGCATTTGAGCTTCAGACATAAAGAGAGCTGGGTTTCTATCTCCTGCATGTGGATACTTTGGCCATGTGTGATGCCCCAGGGTGAAGACAGGTCTTACTCATATACCTGCCACGTGGGAGAGGCTACTAAGTCCAAAGGGACAGTGGGAGTGTGGGACTGTGGCATTAAAAGACTGTGCCAGGGGTTGGGTAGCCCACACAGGTTCTAAAGGGCAGTTTTTATATTGTTGCTTGCACTAACATTAATTTTGTTTTGCTATATAAATTTCTATTCTCCTGAGTTGTGCTCCTGCAGTGCGCTGTAAATCCCAGTTCCCAGTATCTTTCTTATGCAAACAGAATTCAGGGCCCTGAATTGTTAAGGGTTCAATCCAATTCTATAAGGTGTGGTAAGGAAAGGGTTACACAGGTATGGGACCTGTTAAACAGAATGCTTGGGACCTGGGGGTTTTCAGATAGTGAATCTTTTCATTATTTGGGTCTGGTAAGTGCTCCCACTAAATACAATTTTTTCTGGACGTTTCATAATTTGGGTCTCCATACCTTACGTGAGTCTACTAAAAATCATGTAAAAATTAATTAAATACAATAGGCTGGTTTAGCTTCCATTAAGGATTAATTATATCTTAGTTGGCATCCAGTGCAAGCTGCTGTTTTATTATTACAGAGCAAAACAAAATAGTTTTTTTTAAATTTTGCATTATTTGGATAAAATGGAGATTATGGGAGATGGCCTTTCCAAAATTCAGAGTTTTCTACATAACAGGTTTCTGATTCCTCCTTCTTTGCTATTAGTACCTGTAATAACTAATCCCACCCAACACTCCTCAGTGGAGCCTCAGCTGCTCAACTAATGCCTAACTATCTATCACTACTAGAGTGACCTATAAAGATGAGTTAGCTTATCACTGGCTAGACCTGACCTGTCTAGGTTCCACTTCTCCCTTCCTGCCTGCTCAGGTCAGGGGGCAGTCAGAATGGAACCCTGAGCATGTGTGCATCAGCTTTTATATTAGAAAACCATGCCACATAGTGGCTAAACATGGGATAATTAGGGGTCATGCTTTGACCCAGGAAATGGAGCCTAGCACCCTTAAGTGGCCAAACATTAGGGGATTGCACTATAAATGGAGAATACTTTTATCAGTCCCCTACACCCTTAAGTTTTGAAGTTGTTGTAAGTTTTCTGGAATTATAAGTGACATTTTTCTTGTGTGAACATAATTCTGAAAGATCTCTCCAACTATATTACTCAAACTTTTAGAAAATTTAATGTAGGCTCATGAAAAAAAAATTGTGAATTTGTCATGTAATCATTTTCTAGTGTAAAGAAACATTTGACTCCAGTGTAAAGGAATTTCGTCTTGATGGTATGTTTTGTCATTTGGCCCCATGTTGGTGCTGTAATCATTTACTAGTAGTAGAAGTGAAAAGCTGTTATCACACAAGAAAGCTGATGAATTATCAGATGAACAACGTCTATGACATTTTTCTGAGTACACATGGAAATGATGAACAGTCTGTGTAAATTGCTGTGTAATATGTCAGTCCTATATAAATAAAGGATAATAAGAAGAAGAACAATGAATAATAATGCAAAGCTTTTATACATATTTGTCACATGCAAACTGATGGGACATATTAAGAACTTTGTTATGATGTTTTCATCTACTCACATTCTGCATTACACATTGACTGAACCCATTTATAATTTAAAAATTATGGAAACGTCATGGTGGAAAGGAAACCATAATGTTTATTAGAAGGGCAGTTATACTGGTAAGTCATATTAGGTTTATTGCCAATTAGCAGTATCTGTTAACTAATTGGCCAACAGCACTGGGAGGTATGAGGTTTTAAATCATAAGGCATCACAAAAATGTACAAAGTATTTAATGATCCCAGAGGAACAGTTTTAAACTCATGGCTATATATGCCAAACAAGGATACATTGCATTGGCAATGCCTGCAAGTTTTGGACAAGGAGAGACAAACACTTGCCAAAATAGTTGTGAAATGCCAGAAAACTTAAATGAGGAAAGCAGATTTGAGCACCCAAGTCTCTTGCAAGGAGATAGAATAATTGCCACATGTATGTTTTGGAGTGCAGAGACCTGTGTTCACCCCATACATAAAGAGCTGCCGTATATTTGGTACAAGGTGCAGAACACAGCTTTGACCAGTGGAAGGCCACCCTATCCTCCCTGCCTACCCTAAGACCTCCACCTGATTTAATATGTAGGAGGGTAAAGGTTTTAATAACATTTAGGTCCTTGATTCCCCAGGGATTGTGTTAGCCAGATAGACTGAGTCATTCTTTATAGATGGTAGGGGGAGTAGTTCCCAAGAGATTGTAAAAAGGAATGTCCACATGTGTTCTGTCTCTTTCTAGTGCACCCTCTAGCTGGATGAAGTGGAGTGTTGCTATTAGGGCCTGAAGTGGAAGTAGACCTCATTATAAGAGAAGAGAGTGTCAGGTCAGAATATTGCTATAGGTCACTCTAGGAGTGACAGCTAGGATCAGGTAAGTTACTGAGCAGCTAAGGCTCCAATGAGGAGCCTACCAATATGGGGTCCCAAGTGATAAGGCTCAGGATTAGGTAGATCTTAGAGTAATACATCTCTGCAGGCTTCACCTAGTGATGTAGAGTTGATGACCAAGAGGCAGGCTATACTACCCTTAAGAAAGTTGACGAAGGAATAGAACGAGAGTTGTGAGTATTCTGCATGAAATTGACCTGCTGCCATTTGATGTACCTTTTGGCTGTTTCAACTGAGCACACTCCTTGCAAATTGAAATGATTGTCACCCAGAGAAGGTTGAGTACTTCAATAAATTGTTCCGCTGTTTTTAAGAACCACTGGCGCCCAAAGTTATTGAGAAAGAGTGAACAGTGTGTGCCTATACCAGTGTGGTATCTCTTCATTTCATAAGCAAGGGCCCACTGGAAGATACAGAGTCTAGTAATATTAGTGCCTACCGGGAGTTTATGGGAGTTAGACCCCTTTACTAGGTCTTCTATACCAACTGACAGTAACTAAGGAAACATCTGGGGGCAAACCCCATACACAATTTACACATGCAGTTAACTGTAATGTTTAATTCTCATTTTATACATAGAGAACAAATGGCGGTTATTATATTTATTGCATTATGTTGGCCAAAATGGAAACCATTCAAACCTATTTGATTACAGTTACAATAAGCCTGGTCTTTATTATAATAAACTAGCCATCAAAAATTAGGCTTCATGTCAATATCTAGTATGGTTAAGTCTAAAGCAACTGGACTTTGACATCATTACCCCCGCAGTAAAGATGTACATTGAAAAATTAACATTTACCCCAATGAGAATCATGGGACCATTGTGATTGGATCAAACTTTCACACCTATGTCAGCCAACAACTAACTGAATGAGTTCAATGGAACCATTGTGATTGGATGTCTGTGACTTTAATACCCTATGGATTGAAATGCCAGGGAATTCCCTTACCACTGAATTGAACTGAAGCTGCTTGGATGAGTGATGAACCGGTTTCTAGAAATTCCAGTTGCTTTAGACTTAACTCTTCTAAATACTGTATATAATGAACTGGATGAATGAAAATAGCCATAGCTTGATGCCAATTTTATTAATATGGGGAAAAGTTAGAAAAGCTGGCAACCCTAGCAGCTATGAATCTCATTATAAAAAAATAACTTTTAGCAATCTTTTGCATACAATTGTAGAGTCATCAGTAAAGCGATTACAACATAGATTAATTAGCTGTGATTAAATCACAGTATAATTGCAGCTCATATAAATATTCTTGCTCTTTATTTAACTGCACGTGTCTCAGCAGGACCATGTTGTGTTTAAATCTGCCCCATTCCCCTGTTCCATTTAAATCCCAAGTACAAAATCTGACCTTTACAGGGATAATAACAGAACATTCTGAACATAAAACATTCCTACCAACTGTCATTTTGTTCCCAAGCAACCACAGTGTCCTCATTAACTTGCTTTCAATGAAATGAACTATATTCCTTGCAATGAGCAATGGCTGATTTTATGCACGCGCAGGAACCAGTTATTTATCACAGTTTTATAGATGACTGCAGAAGGTGAGACCCCCAACTCCATCCTTTATGCACTCGTTAAACAGCATGGTCATTGCCACTGATATTAAACTTAGTTTAGACATGTACCAACCAAGCAAATGCCATGCCACAGTTCAGACCAAACACCAAACATAGCAGGCAATTATTAACGATAGCTGTGGCAAGCAATTGAGAATAATATAACTTCTGCATAGAGGTTCATTTGGATTGCCCTAGGTTCAAGCAGTCATATCAGTGCAATTTGGCCACTTTACTTTAAGTGCAGAGTCACTACTATCTACACTGACTATAAATTATACATTTAAACTACAGTATTAATTGTGACTTTATATGGACTATCTAAGTAATGCCCAGTTCAGGAAGTGTATAGTTGGACCATAAGGCACTTTAAGGCACTGGTGAAACTGTCTTAATACACAAACCTTTCTCTGTATGCTGTCAGAAAATCTATTATAATTAATAACAGAAACCCATGAAAGTTATGGAGGGAAGAGAAAATCCTTGGTATTGCCATAAAACAAAAAATAATTTATATATAATTGGATACCTTTATTCTGTACTAAGTGTGTACATTTATAGTAACCCTACCTGACTGGCACGTGAGTTCTGGGGGGGGGGGGAATAAGGCTGGGGCCTTATGGGATAATGTCAGTGGCGGATTAATGAGATGTGGGGTCCGTAGGCTACATCCACAGCCCCCCCCCCCTCTTGTAAGCAGAATGAAAATAGAAATAATAACTGAAAAAAAGCTAGACGGGCCCATGATCACAATGGGGACCTAGGCTATAGCCTAGAGGAGTTTGTGCTTTAATCTGCCAGAGATAATGTCATAAAAAGGTGCAAATTTTGCAACAGGTGAGTCACTTATAGAACCAAACAGTAGGTTGGATTTCCAGTTTAAAAATCAAACATCTTATAGGTTGCTATGTTTTACTGCACCATCTGCATTTATTGCATATGTGGGCTTACACTTTTCTGAATAAAAAATGTAAAACAACAAAGAACATAAGTTTAACACTAAATAAAAGTTTTATGATTATGAGTCTGTCAGTTGTGGAATGCTTTATTTCATAATTATTTAAGATCAAATGGATAAAGGTATTGGTCCAGGAGGTCCTGATTTCAGTGCTTAGGTGACTCCCTGCAAGAGTGAGGCTTGAAAAACCTGGGACATTGCTAGGAGATGCCTTTGAGAGCTCCGAAGCTACAAAGAGGCAGAGGAAAGGAGGGGTATGCAGTTACTGTTCATGGGATTTATAGCATATAGTTGGAATATTTCATCCAAAGGGGCAATGGTGTAACTAGATATTACTGGACCCCACAGCAAAATATTTTTCAGACCCCCAAAATTTTAGAGGTTGACCTGTTTTACCAGTATTTATTGAAACTATATATGTATTGGGGCCTCGTGGGGCCCCTATACCTCCAGGGACCCCTGCAGCCACAGGGGCTGCTTCCTCTATAGTTACACCCCTGCAAAGTATTCTCCCCCCCCCCAGATACAGCACCAGCAATATGGAGTCAATCATTTGTTAAACTTTGTGTTGAAATTATATAAAGAACAGATACAAACTGTTATAATCATACATTTATATTGGATTTCTGTAAGTATAAATTCGACTGGCAGCGATAAGCATGTGCATGTATTACAGTGTATGTATTTCTGTTATCTGGAAACCCATTATCCAGAAGGCTTCAAAATGAAAATGATTTCCCTTTTCTCTGCAATGTTAAAACAGTACCTTGTACTTGATGTCAACTAAGATATAATTAATCCTTATTGAAAGCAAAACAGTCCTATTAGCTTTTATTCATGTTTAAATAATTTTTTAGTAGACTTAAGTTTGGTGATCCAAATTACAGAAAGTTCCCTTTATCCAGAAAATGCCAGGGCCTGAGCATTCTGGATATCAGGTCCCATCAATGAAAATTAGCTTTTGTGAGTGTTCATATCTAAAAGAATATGTAATTTCTTGAAAATTTATTTTCCTCTGGTTTTCATTATTTGCCTTATTTCTCTCTATTTACAAATTCACTTTTGCAAAGATGCTGTGATCAAGAGCTGCCGTAAACCATTTTTTGCTGTGGGAGGTTTATCAGAAAGAAGTGCTGAAAAAATGGATGGAAAAGTGTTAATGAAAAACGTTATGGCTCATAGCCCCCTAATGGAAATTCACAGCTCATGTTTTGGGTGTTTTGCAAAAATTTTGAAATGTTGTTACTGGGTAATACCATCACAAACAAATTAATTATTTATAGTTACACAATTAATATATGAATATGTGCTCATAAATAGGATATTTGCATTTTTACATATTACATTTAGAATAAAGCATTGTCCTACTGAATGTATTACAATAACTAGAATGTTTCGCTTGCTGGTGTTATATTGCCCTCTAGTGTTCAAATCCAAATTCTTATTTACCTTGTGTCCCCCCAGTAAAAAACCTAATGTAAAAATGTATTTTATCATGTGCAGAATTATATTATAAGTTGTATGGATTTATTAAGTACAAAACATAATTTAAAAAATGCGCTGGCTTTGTTTGTTAAAAAAATAGACGTTGGTCTACGTTGCCTGGAAGAAACAAAAATTCAAACACACAATTCTTTGCAGACCAAAAAATGAATAGCACAAACAGGGGTCTATACAATCATAAATACAAAAAATACAAAGTGCACTTACATTATAGACTAAGTGCTAAGTGTCTGAGACAAAAGGATGGAGTTGTCTGTCCCATAGAGTTTACAATCTATGTGCGGAATAAATATGAGGCTAGTAAGTGCCAGGTGTCGGCCAGGAATGCATGGAGATACAAGAGAAGAGATGCAGTGAAGTGCAGAGTAGAATAAGAATAAAGGTCTTTGAAGGTTATGAGAAGAGGCTTGTTATTCTTTGTTTTATGGGAAGACATGAAAAGGACTTCAGCAGGGGAGGGATATGTACCCTCTTAGATGGGAGGAGAATTCTGGCAGACACATTTAATGCAGAATGCAGTGGGGAGATATTAACGTTACAAAAGCCAGTTAGTACTAGGTTACAGTAGCCTAGGTGGGATAGAATGAGAGCATGCATATGCGCCTTAGCTGTTGCTTGTTAAAGAAAAAGATGGATTTTGGCAATATTGTGTATGGAGAAATGACAGGTTTTGAACATGTAACAACTATATAATTTAAGGTCCATCTCTGTATTAGGGATTCTGTCTATTAGCAGAGAATTGGCTAAAGGCCTTTTAGCAATGCATCCTTTTATAGGACTAAACCTGTGGTGGGACCAATTGAATCTAAAACATGTTACTTAATTGAATGAAACTAATCATGCTACTTCATACCTTTAATGCATTTAAGTAAATCCTTATTAAGGAAGAATTATGGACAAATGTGCAAAATTTGCAACTATTCTAGTAACTTACAGCAACCAATCAGCAAGATGCATTTACTGGTCACAAATCCTACTCTGGCTCATTTAGAGGGATAAGCTCAAGAGCAAACCACAAAATTAGAAGCTAACTTGCATATGCTTAATCATCATTTGCAAAGGGACTTTTGCCTATACACACTTCTTACATCTTTGTCCTAGCACCAGTGCACCACCTGCTGTGATGAATTGCACACAGTTTTAATCAAGGTGCAAAGTACAAGACCCATGATACAAGAGAGACTTGATATTTACACAGCATTGGACTGGGAGGAGGGGGGGGGGGGTTCTGGGCCTATCTGGCTTCCACATCAGGTAACGACATGGTAAGGTAGGAAATGGTAATGCAGGATGGGGGAAGGTGTTGATTGAAGCTCTTGTCTAGGGGGTCCTGCCATCGACCCCCCACCCCCAAGGGCCACTCCAGCCGTAAATCCCTATAAGCCCCCTACCCCAGCAAATCCCTCCGTGTCCTGCTTGCATGTCCCTTCTTGCATGTCAAAAAGGGGAAGTCAGAAAGGGAGCGCAGGAGGCCAGGACCTTACAGCTGTAGGGAGGGAGTTTGGGCCGACCCAGTTCGACCCTGAATTTACACATACTGTAATTTGGAGGCACTGCTCTTCTCCAACTCTACTCTGCTCTATGATTCTGAGTCCCCCAACGCTGGTTCGTTTGCTTATAGGCTTGAAATAAATGATTAAATTCAGTTTTAGTAATGTTTTACCCAATGACAGCAGTAACATTTTCCCATTTCATAAGTCAACCTGTAGGTGCATTATATTACCCCAGACCTAAAATATGGAAAGTGTGCCATAATCTAATGTCATAGTTTAGTTTTATTGTAAAAGGTGCAAAGTTTGCTATGTGTATAGCCAAGTATAGCAACCAATCAGCAGTAAGCATTTAAAGGTCCCTGGTTTAGATTTTTTGGAAAATTTTGAAAAGTTGTATTATGTAATATTACCTTTTTCATCTGTAACCACCTCCTTCAGCCCCCCACTGACTTCAATGGGAAACCTGCAAAAGTGTGTAATCATTTATCTGCCCAGAAATAATCTGCATGGCCATTTGTTTCCCATTCAGTGGGGGCTATAATGCCCTAAACATTTATGCAATAAAGGCATTTTTAATTCTTAGGAGAATAAGTGGGGCTGTTCCATTCGGAATACTCTCATTCAGAGGGAAGCAAGGGTCAGGGTCAGGGTCATGGTCGTTTGTACACTGACAACTGATTGCTTGAAAAAAATAAATGTAAAAAAAAAAAGTGAAGGACAGTTTTTCTTCACATTTGAGTAAAACTGATGATAAAGAAATAAATGCAAAAGACAAAATTAGAATTCATGCTGGTCATTTCAGGTAAGGATTAAAGATTTGTGGGTATTGGGTTATAAAGTAACAGTAATATGAATACTATACACAAACATCCTTCATAAGGATGGAATTATGGCTTGTCAAATACACCAGCTAGAACACAATATACCACCAGAACCAGTTGTGCGCATGGTGGAATTTACCCTCACACACAACCAGGGCCGCCATCAGGGAAGGACAGGGGGGACAAGTGTCCCTGTTATGAAGGGGGGCCCGGCAGTGCTGCAGTTTTGAAAAGAGCCTGTCCCCCCTTGAGAGCGCCGAAGCCTGCGGCTATCCTGAACAGCCGAAACAGCCAAAGGACCCGAAGCCACGAAAACAGCTGAAATTTAAGTCCTGAAGCTGCGAAAAGACCCAAAGTCACGAAAGGAGGCGAAGTTGACCTGAAGCCACGAGTTCAATTCTACTGAACCACAATGTGGGGTTTTGTTTTGTTTTTTAATCCCCTGCCACCAATGTTTTTTTTTTTAAAAAAAATTTGGGGCCCCAATTTTTTTTAACTTGTAAGGAAAGCCCTGGCACCAATGTTTTTTTTTTAACTTATAAGGGGGCCCTGACCATCAATAGCTTTTTATAACTTGTATATGGGGGGGGTTACTCTATGTGGGAGAAACAGGACAAACACTGCTCCAACGGATGAACTCCCACAGGTTTAACATCAAGCATGGCAACACCGATGTCCCAGTGGCAGCACACTTCTGCAGCAATACCCACAGCATCAAAGATCTTCGGGTCACAGTTTTAAAGGGTAACTTCAAGACACAACAGGAGCGGAAGGAATGGGAATTCAAACTCGTCAGAAAGTTTAACACCCTAGAATGTGGCCTGAACAGAGACAGGAGTTTTATGTCCAGATATGACTTTAACTAAGGGATATGATACCTAGAAAAAAACACAGATAAGGACAATCTACAACTTAAAAGACACTTTCCTTAGGCTGACTTCACAACAAGGTGCTGACTGTACAATTTTTGCTTCCTTTACTAAAGCTAAAGTGCTAAAGCAATATCTGGGCTGAAATATTGTATTATCTTTACAGGTCACAATGCCAATTTGTAGTCTAATTATATGTACCTGTATCTTGTCCAATTCCTAATTTGCACTATTGGTTTAACCTTACTAGTGATGGGCAAATTTGTCCCGTTTTGTTTTGCCTAAACATTCATGAATTTCCCGCAAAAATTCGCGAAAAGGGTGAAAAATGCGGGAAAAATCGTGAAATAAAAAAAAGTTCCCAAAAAAATAGTGACATTGAAAGTTTTCACGAAAAAATCTTAAAATTCTGACGTTTACGAAGAAATCTTGAAATTCTATGGTTTTCACAAAAAAAAATCAGGAAATTTGAAGGATTTCAATCAAGAATTATGAAATTTGAAGGATTTCACTCAAAAATCATGAAATTTGAAGGTTTTCACCAAAAAGCTTGAAAATTGGGCATTTTTACAAAAAAATTGTGAAAATCGGAAAGTGACGCCGGCGAATTTTCACAGGAGATTCGCAAATTTATTCGCTGGCGGCGAAACGCTGGAATTCGCAGAGAATTTGTGCCAGGCGAATTTGTTCGCCCATCACTAGTTCAAGATATGTGACCTGACTTAATCCAGACCCCTGGACTATTTACAACCCACCCTAATTACTTACTCTCTATAAGTTATCTCTGTCTACTTGTCTGCCTTTCTAGCTTTCATTTGTATTTAGCCAATATAGGTAACATTTCTACAATACTTTTTGTATTTGTTTGTTTTTTTATTTGTTATTTTTGGTACTAGCTAACACAGTACCACAGTTTTTGTTCTCTGTCTATCTGTAACTTTCTAATTTATTACCCATAAACCCTTTTTTAATGATCTAACAGTATATATATATATGTGCCTTTCTAGCCTTCCTTTGTAGTTTGCCTGAAGTAGGGGCCTGTGTGCTCCAAAAGCTTGCAATTGTTACTTATTCAATTAGCCAATAAAAGGTATCATCAAACTTGACATTTTCTGCATTTTTTTTCAATGGCTAACACGGTACAACATTTCAGTAATATGATTCTCTTCTAAAAAGAAATGATTGCCTGGGCAGTTTGTTCAAAGTCGCATTAGTGATTTCTCTACTTCGGGAGGATTTTTGTCAGGTTCTGATTTTGTTTGGTATTTAGATAACGCTCGTTTTTCTAAATAATTCTATTTTTTCTGTGTGCAACTCGCCATTTAAATCCTCGTAACCTAAATTGTGTCATGTTTGTTTTCCATTTTCCACTAGGTGGGCCTCTTGAATCACAGCTGAATGACTTGCAGGGAAACCAGGTTTTTTATTCTCTATAAAGGCTTTAATTTCATTGTTTTTAATTTTTGCTAGAGTAATGTACAGAAGATAAAGGAAACATAAATCATTTAAAAAATGAAGAATGGTGTATTTAAACAGGAGACAATAGCAAATGACATGACTATTTCAAAGTTTTGAATGGGATCTTACCTGAAATACTTTAACTGCCTTCCCGTATTCTTCATGTATTGAAAAATCATTATTCTGTCTAGACCATAAACTTAAAGCAAACCTTGTTAATATTTTATTTAAACAAGGGCAATCATTTATATAATATATATATTATATATATCTATTGTAAACTTGTATTTTGTTTCTTGGCTTTTTATCTGTCATTTTTTTAGCATGCAGAATATTAAGTGAGTTATTTACAATTTTTTTGATTAATTAATTAATTTTAGAATCAATGACTTACCCTTATTTATCATTAAAAAACCAAGGAAAAATCAGATCAACAAAAACTGCTATTTTTTTCATGTTGTCACATAAAAATCTCGAAAAATCTGAATTTTTGGGATTTAATGCCCAAAAAGTCGGCATTTTTCATGAAATCAGAGCAAAAGCCCGGAATGTTCAGCTTATCGTACGAAACCCAGTGCAGACAATAATATCTTCATATTGCAAATAGTACCTCTGCCATTGACTTCTACAGGAACTCGAGACCTTGAAGATGGAGTTTTTTTTTTTTAATTCAGACATTTTGCAGCCTCGGGGTATAATAAATCTTAATTTGAATTTTTTTTATCATTCGGACTTAATAATAAATAACCCCCATAATGTGGTTTAGGTATGCATAAAACAAAAATTCTAAAGGTTCATATTAACCATTTGGAGCTCCTGTGGATTATAACTGCTTTTTGACAACTAACAAAAAAAGTTAATGGATAACTTGGTGAAGACCAGCCACAAGACCACAGGTGCCAATGCATGCTCCTAGAATGTGCAGCCCTGTACATAGAAGACTGTAGAAGATGAGCAGCCATATCATGGATGGATTCCCTGTGAGATACACACATGAAGCAGACGTCTAGTGGCAATGTCTAAAGAGACAACTTTAGTGCTAAAGGTGGAGTTGGTGATTAAGAATTTCTATACTTGTATAGAATTACTATTGGTCTAAAATGCTTGTTGGTATGCTGTATGGCAATAATCCTTATTGTGTGTGTTCCCAGCTTTCATTTCAGCACAGAAGCACATGAGGATGCATTTTTGTCCAGAAATAAGCTCCATGTGTCTGCACCCAGGTCAACGCTGTGTTTTTCCGTGCAGCCACAACATAGGCTAGTGTTTCTCCTCATGCTGAGAATCAGAACCCTGTGGATTAGCCATAGTTCTCTGCTAATAAGTTTATTTTTTTGCTTTCTAATTGCTCATTCTTACCTAACAAACATCATTCTTCTATGTGGTTTGATTGTTTATTGTTTTTTTTCTGGCGTTTCCCAGCAAATTCCAAACTATCTGCACAGAATATCTAGGATAAGTAATTCTAAAACAACCGGACTTGTGGAGTAATCATTGAAGAAGTTTCACTACTACTACAATTCCACCGAAGAAGCTGCTCGGATAAGTAGTGAAACGTCGTACTCCGCACGTCCAGTTGTTTTAGAATAACTTATACTAGATATACCCTGATCTGGATGAAGGAAAATCTTCATAGTCATATCTGCACAGAACTTCACACACTATGGGGAAATCTAATAAAAGGTGCAAAGTTTTTGACTCTTATTCCATCACTTCATCCGAGCCTTCACTATGCAGTTGGGTTTAAGGGGTTCTTTACACAATTTGATACATATTCACCATCTTTAAATTTGTTCCTTAATTAGCATCTGTCTCAATAATTCTCATGAATACAAAGTAACTCCAGCACACGTAACATGCTCAAGGGATTGCTCCCGTGTTTAATGTCAATCCAACAATACAACGTTTCGGGGGCATGCCCCTTCGTCAGGTATTGTTGGATTGACATTAAACACGGGAGCAATCCCTTGAGCATGTTACGTGTGCTGGAGTTACTTTGTATTCATTAACTGTGGAGGGGCCGTCCTCCTATAACCCAGGCACCGTACTTAATCGTTTGGAGAGGCCAGGTGTGTGTGTGCAAATTTTTGCCTAATCAATAATTCTCATACCATGCACCCATGATCACAGATGCACAGTGTGCTTTCTTAAGCTGTGGACAAATCATAAAAATCCATGTGATCCAGAAATCGCAGGGCCCCATATGACAAAATTTCCTGGGCCCCCTGGGCTGCACCCACCGCAAGCCCCACCTACAGGTCCGCCCCCCACCCCACAGGTCTGCCCCCCACCACACAGTAAAAAAACAATAAAAATATTGGTGGCTAGGGTTCCCACGTTTTAATAAAAAATAAAAAGATTTTGGTGGTCAGGGCCCCCCATAAAAGAACATTTGTGGCCAGGGCCCCCCCATTAAAAAATATTGGTGGCTAGGACCCCACATGAGAAAAAAAATTGGTGGCCAGGGCCCCCTCCCCCACATTATGAGAAAATTGGTGGCCAGGGCCCCTTAAACGTCCATGCCTTCCCGAAGTCAGCAGCTCTCAGAAAGATGGGGGGGCGGCTAATCAAGTAAGTGTTGCATGGCCGGGCCCCCCTTACCCTCGGGCCCCCTACAACTCTCCCCCCTGTCCCCCCCTGATGGCAGCCCTGGTTCTACAAACTGAACACTACAGCAAAGCATGAATAAATTGATATCTTGCTTTGTAATAGGTCTGAAACAATGAGAATGAGATTAAGAAGCCCAATTTTTGCTGTGCTTCAGTGGGAACAGACCTTCTAAATCACTAGGCCACTCCCAACTGTCCTGTTTTCTGAAGGACAGTTCAGATCTTGACAACTCAGACCACAGTCCCTGATTTTTATTTAAAAGTCCCAAGTTTCTCTTTGATCTCCTGCACTGACGCCTGAAAAAGATACAAAAGTTTCTGAAACCTGAATAGATAAGTCTTTTTGGCAAAGAGTCCAGAACCCTCAGCACTTGCACTTTGATACATTTGTAACAATTTAAGATAAGCAAGTCTCCTGGGAGAACTGAGACTCACGGCTTAAAGGGCAATTTTAACCTTCATTAGAAAAACTGTTATAACACTAAAATGTTCAGAAATGTATTCAAACTTTTATAACCTGCCAAATGGAAATGGTAAATAAGGGGTGTGGCCATAAAAGGCCATGGCCAAACATTTTCCCCGTGCGTAGTATAGTATTTGGTCCTTCTTTCCATAGCCACAGACCTGAGATCATAACATCCTCGTTACAGGGATTAGGGAGATAATATGACTGAAAACAGAAATGTATCCATTAGAGTTATTTCATTATAATGGACTGGGCTTTGTAGCAGCAGAATATTAGTTCTATACTTATATATAAGTAATTAGATGTTGAAGTACAAAACATGAGTAGAGGATGTATTATGACTTTCTACTGGTCTGTCAATTGTTGCAATCCCTAGTTAGGCAAGGCAATACATTATGACAGCATAAGCTATATAACATGTACTGGAAGTAATGGATAGCGGATACATTGTGACTCTATAATAGAAAAGCAGACATTAGTGGTATTGACATGTCTGGTTATTTATGACACAAGTTATTACTTGTGCAAGTTCTTGTAATGCCATGAATTGATAAGCAATGCGGTATGACATAATACAAGTCAGAGTATACCTTACAAAAATTTTAAGGAATCATAATAAAGGATTGCTATAAATCCCCATCGAATGGCTCGAGCCGTTTACAGAAGCTCCAGGTGCAAAATTATATCGCTTAGGGGCACATTTACTAAGCTCGGGTGAAGGATTAGAATGAAAAAAACGTAGAATTTCGAAGGTTTTTTTTGGCTACTTCGACCATCGAATTGGCTACTTTGCCCTTCGACTAAAAATCGTTCGACTATTCTACCATTCGATAGTCGAAGTACTGTCTCTTTAAAAAAAACTTCGACTACCTACTTGGCCACCTAAAACCTACCGAGCACCAATGTTAGCCTATGGGGACCTTCCCCATAAGCTTTCTAAGCAATTTCCGATCGTTAGATTGATGGATTAACGATTTTTCCTTTGATCGTTCGATCGAAGTAAATGCGGTAACTCCTTTGACTTCGATATTCGAAGTCGAAGGATTTTACTTCGATGGTCGAATATCGAGGGTTAATTAACCCTCAATATTCGACCCTAAGTAAATGTGGCCCTAATTGTTAATTTGCTCACAGGCAAGTAGTAAGGACAGGGTTCCTGAGCGCCATCCACCTGTCAGTGCTCCCTAATTTGTATGTCTAAATGATATTTAATTTAGGGGGCAGAAGGAGGGATACCCAAGTGCCTCCCCTAGCTTGCCTTTCATGAGTACAACTCTTCCAAATGTAGACAGTGTTGTATTTATTGCTAAGGCGCAGGTCCTTGCACTCTATCATGACAAGACAGGATGGTAAATTCAAAAAACATGGCTTGTAAATGACCCCTACTGAAATATGTAAATCTGAGATATTTAACATGTGGCTCTACTAAGGCATCCTACCTACAACTCCCAGCAGCCCCTAACAGCCTGCAGATAAAGAAGTTGGGTGCTTTTCATATAAACAGGGGCAGGTTTGTCAAGTTTGGAATTTAAGAAATTGGTCCAATCAGCTGATCAGTTTAAAGGAATAGTAACACCGAAATACTTAAAAGGAATGACAATACAGTATAATAGCGCTGCCCTGCACTGGTAAATCAGGTGTGCTTGCTACAGAAACTCTACTATAGTTTATATAAATAAGCTGCTGTGTAGCCATGGGAGCAGCCATTCAAGTACATGATACACAGCCAATAACAGATAACTTCTGAAGAATCCCATTGTATTCTGTAGAGCTTATCTGTTATCAGCTGTGTATCCTGTGAATTTTCTCCTTTTGGTGCTTTTAATGGCTGCCCCAATGGCTACACAACAGCTTGTTTATATAAACTATAATAGAGTTTCTGAAGCAAACACACCCGTTTTACCAGTGCAGCCCAACACTACATAATATTCTCATTTCTATAAAACACTTTTATTTTTTGGTGTTACTGGTTTTAATAGACCTTTAAAGGCAGAGACACATGAGAAGATTCGGGGAGATTTAAAATCCCCTCTTCTAATGACTTTGGAAAACGAAGGCAGTTTGGGGAGATTAATCATAAAAATTGGTCGCCGGAAGAAGAGACAATTTTTCGACCGGTGACTAAATCTCCCCGAATCTTCATGCGTGTCTCTGCCCTAATAGACCTGTTTCAATGATTCAGTAGCTATTTATTTTTGGTAGTTATTGTCCAAGACTTAAATATTCCCAGGGCAGCAAAAATAGCCATAGAAGGCTACTGGCAATATCTTGGTAATTGATCGATATTTAGCAAATCCATGCTAAATTCTAGATCTATTTAATTTGTATCTATTTCAAGTATTGATGGTATCATATTATTATCACCTAGGGGCAGATTTATCAAGGGTTGAAGTGAATTCGAGAGAATTTTCGAAGTAAAAAAAATTCAAAATTCAAAGTAATTTTTCTGGATACTTCGACCATCGAATAGGATACTACGACTTCGACTTCGATTCGAAGTAAAATCGTTAGAATATTCGACCATTCGATAATCAAAGTACTGTCTCTTTAAAAAAACTTCGACTTCAATACTTCGCCAAATTAAACCTGCCAAAGTACTATGTAAGCCTATGAGGACCTTCTAGAGCATTTTTCTAAGTTATTTGAAGTCGAAGAAAAATCGTTCGATCGATGGATGAAATACTTTGAATCATTCGATTTGAAGGATTGAATCGTTTGATCAAACGATTTTACTTCGACCGCAAATGGCCGAAGTCGAAGTATTCCAATTCCAATCCAATTCAATGGTCGAATTTCGAAGCTTTTTCTACTTCAAAAGTCGACCCTTGATAAATCTGCCCCCTAGTGTTTTACTTCTAGAAATAACAAGAGTTACATCATGCTTACCATACTTACCGAATTTGGATTGCTTGAAATGTATTGAAAATGTAATGGCGTCTGCTGATTTAAAAAAAAAGGGTTATTTTTGTCTTTTATTATTTTACAGAATAACTTTTGCCAGGGACAGGCATTCTTTAGCACTCACACAACTTGCAACTCCCTCCACCCCCTAGAAGTTTTGGTTCTGCGACAGCTGCAGTGTGCAAGATTAACCATTCCTGATTTGTGTCCTTATTATAAACGGGAAGTATTTTTCTTTCATGTATTGTTATTATCAAGGGAATGACGGTGCAGGTATCTGTTTGCCGAATGCTATCAGTGAAAAAAGGAAAAGGAAAAACCTGCTGGATTGTAGAAGTCTCCTTTGATTGTGTTATCCGTGGAAGCCAATTAAGTTTAGGTAAGTGGCAGAGCTTATTTATCCTTAGAAAAACATCCTCATCCCCTTACAAGGAATCTGTTATTACATCATTGCCATGCAACAATTGCCTTTTATTTGGCTTTAACACTTATCATATCTAGCTCCTCACAAATATTTTTATTTCCCCTTCTTCCTGTGGGATTTGTGTGTGTGTATTTTGTGGAAAAGCTTTGTCATTAGACTGGGACTGCTGTTTACACTAACAAGCAACATCTCTAGCAGAAAGAATAAAACCAAAATAGCACATTTGCACTTTAATGATGTCCATAGAAAAATAAAATATCAAATCTTAATAAAGTAGACTCAGCAAACCAAAGGCAATTTACCATCTAACGGGAAGGACGTTTTGCTTCCCCAACTAGAAAAATATATACGTATAAAATTAAGAGGTCTCTGGCAACTGTTTGATATTATAATACAGATTATACAGCTTATTCACAATATACACATAGCAGGTTACCATAGCAAAGGGCTGAATGCTAACATTTTTTGCTGTCCAGAAAACAGATCTGACAAATGGGGAGAAAAATAAAAATATAAAGCCTGTAAAATATATTATACATTTCTGGTTTTGTAATACTGATGTGGAAACAATAACACTGGTTGCAGTTTATGGAACAATAGATGAGAAGAGAAAAAGGAAAGATGGCTTCTGCTTCCATTTTTGTCTTCTTGTTTGATTCCTGTGCATTCAACATCAAATCAGCAGAAAAAGAAATTTCCAGTTTCTACGTGCACTTTGGTTTTACTATGGAAAGGAGGAACTGCCCCATAACTTCTCTTAAATCTGTCATTTCTGGGTTTCTCCCTCAGTAGCAGGTTTTTAATTCTTGCAGCTTGTTCTGCCTTTTTCAGTGTCTGTGTATTAAAAGATGTTGTTCCCCCAGAAGGTAGAGAGGTGATGTTCTAGGGCCTAGGCAATGGCCCCCGCATAGTCTAAAGGCGGCCGTAGCATCTTTTTAATCACAGTCTGGTCTTCCCGAAGCCACAAAAGGCCAAGTCTGAAAGGAAGAAGTTGAGAATCCAGTGTAAGTCTTGAAAAATGTCATATGAGCAGTTCTTTGGCTTCTGTTGAAAATAATCATTGAATCTCAATGGATTTTAAATATTCAGATTTATGCAACAAAGATTTCTGAAAGTCTTTAGACAACATTTGGAACATGCCCAAATTATTTTTCCTTAATGTAATAACTAAAAATAAAAAAAGCAGGAGGTCCTAAAATCTTGAAACACGAATCAAAAATATTACGTTCAAAAATTTTTTACGTTTTTCATCAAAAAACATATTACATAATATTGTAATTGTGAAAACTGCTTCCAGTGAAGGAATTTTTTAAAAGATACACATTTCACACCAGGTCCCTTGACCCACAGCAACCAATCAACAGTTAGCACTTATTGAACACCTGTTTGAAAGCATCTGATTGGTTGCTATAGGTTACTAGACATGATGCAAGCTTTGCAACTTTTATTATAATACCCACAATCATCCATATACAGTACATTCGAGATACTATAATGTGGCACTAACCCTACAACACCTCTAGAAGGCTTTATACAGTAGGTGTATCACTCCCTAACTCTTTTCTCTAAATTCTTTGTGAATAACAATACAATGGGGCACAAACATGGATATACAATTTAAAGAAATCTACATATGTATATTTGTGTGTGTGTGTGTTTATAATGGCTCTCTTTACAGATGAACAGATGGCTGGTAACATTATGTTTTACTAGTTAAAGGGGAAATACATAGTTTAACCACTTAGAACCGATTAAACTTTTTTAAGATTGACTATATTGAATGCTTGATTGTTATACTTTCGCATCTTGCGTCTTGCAGCAGTAATTTTAATAATGCCCAAACTGACACTCACTTTTTACTAGCAGGAGGTGGGAACTGTGAGTTGTAGTTCATCAACAGCTTGAGAACCATGTTCTGGATGTCCCTGCTGTATATACAAAAAAATGGAAAAAAAACCAAACTCTGGTTGTTGATCTACAACTCCCAGCAACATGTACCTGGGGTCTCTATAGCTCAAGCAGTGTTACAGTCCTTCTGAGATATTCAGCATCACAACAAATCTAGCAGAGTATGCCACCCCCTGAAGCAGCTGACAATATACCCTACTGCTGCAACAATCGCAAACATGCTGGTCTAAAGCACATTCAATTGAAAATTACAAAGGCAGGGGTGTCCAAAAGGTAGATCGGGTCCTACCAGTAGACCTATAGTTGGTGATCAGCAGATCTCAAGACACTGTCAACAAACAGCTTGTCTAACTCACCCTCCTGTTTCATTCTTTTCATTCAGATATTTATTATGTTATGGCTACATAAGAAATAGTTGTTTGTTAAATATAACAATATACTTTTTCCCATAAATCAATATTTTAGTAATATTTTCTATGAAACAAAATGAAAACAATGCTTTTATGGATGTAGATCATAATGGGACAACATCACTAAAAGTAGACCACATATTAGGAAAGTAAGGGCACTCCTGTACTTAGGGAAGCTGTGATACTTTTATCATGCATATAAAGGCAGCATTGTCCATTACCATGAGGCAGCCCTGGAAGCCGACTGGTGCTGGCTGTATGGCAGCTTCATTCTTACCAGGTTGACTGGATGCACAAAGCTATTCTCATATCTGTCCTCCTGCAGCAGCTGCCGGAGATGTGCAATGTAACTGGAGGCAAGTCTGAGTGTGTCCAGTTTGGAGAGTTTGGTGTCAGGGGGCACCCAGGGTAGGCTGGTCTTTAGCCTTGAGAAGGCTTTGCTAAGCACCCGCATGCGGGCTCTCTCCCTGGCATTGGCTGCGTTCCTTTGGGATTGTTTGCCGTCTTTGGAGGATCGGGAAGGCTGCTTCTTGTCTGGACTCTGTAAGCCCCTGGATATTCTCTTTCTTTTCCCACTGGATGATTCAGTGATTCCTTCTTCCTCTGAGTTCTCTGCTGAGTGGTCCAGCATTAGCAGCTCACTAGTTCCTGCTCGCTTGGCTTTGGGATATGGTAACTGTAGCACCCTTAGCTCCAGTAGGTCTTCAGTGTCACTCACAGATCCCGTGGACATGACTCTAGCGTCCTATCAATGCCCAGCCACAGGACCACAGGATTCCCTTAGTGTGACAGCCCAGCCTCACATAATTCTATAGCTCTCTGCTTTCTCTCTACTCTTCTACCAGTGATCCAGTAACAGTCCAGCAACCCATCTATATAACTGGGAGGAGAGTGGGAGTGGGCAAATACTGGGGTGGCAACACAGAAGGAGGGAGTCTCTTTCTCTCTCTCTCTCTCTCTCTCTCTCTCTCTCTCTCTCTCGCTCTCTCTCTCTCTCTCTCTCTCTCTCTCTCTCTCTCTCTCTCTCTCTCTCTCTCTCTCTCTCTCTCTCTCTCTCTCTCTCTCTCTCTCTCTCTCTCTCTCTCTCTCTCTCTCTCTCTCTCTCTACAATATAAACCATTGTTGATGATATTTAAGTGTGACTTTTTTAATTCATTCAGAGTCAGTTCTCAACCCATCTCAGCAATGCTCTATCTGGAATTGCTATGTGTGTTTTTCCTGACTGCTGTGCTCATCTGCTGCCCTTACAGTGTTACCTACTGAATATATGCACAGATTTTTAGTCATTAAATAATCTAGGTTTCTGCTTGGAGCTCACTGGCTTCCTAACAGCACAGATATCAGTATTTATTTTATATTTGTATGTCATGTTTTTATTGCAGAAAATAATCAGACTAATAAAATCATACTTGCAAACATAATACAGGTATGGGATCCGTTATCCAGCAATTATCCAGAAAGCTCAGAATTACAGAAAGGCTGTCTCCCATAGACTCCAAATAATCCAGATATTTTAAAATTGTATTATTTTTCTCTGTAATAATTAAACAGTACCTAGTACACAAGAATAACTAGGATATAATTTATCCTTATTGGAAGCAAAATCAGCCTACTGGGTTTATTTAATGTTTACATGATTTTCTAGTAGACTTAAAGTATGAAGATCTGAATTATGGAAAGATCCATTATCCTGAAAAACCCAGGACCTGAGCATTCTGGATAACAGGTCCCATACCTGTACAGATAATATAAACAAACACAGTGTTATGGTTACTTGTTATTTTATGATCTAGCTCCAAGGAAAATATTTAATTTCAATGGTTTTAAAGTTATTTGTAAAACTAACTGCCATTAAAAGGCATATCTGTCAGTATGTCCTATATATCTGTCTGTATATTCCCTGCACTCTTGGTTCTGACTCCTGAAGCAATGTGTGCAAGTCAGCTGACAGACCATTAGACAATCTGACTCCTGTTACCATGCATATTTAGTTTTTTATGTTACAGTAGATCAAGAGAGCAATAAACAAAACTCTGTACATTCACAAAACAAGTTTAAAACCCACTGAAAATTGGCAATGAATGTATAGAAGTTGTTATTTCTTTTATTATGCAAATACAGAGCAGTTTTTAGGTGGAGGGCCAGTGGGATGTGTCAATAGGTGCAGCAGACTTAGCCAAAATAAAGTAAGCAAATAAAGTTCTGTCTTGCACAAAAAAGGGCATTAACTCAAGGGATGAAAACATAATTATGCCTCTTTATAGGTCCCTGTTGAGGCCTCATCTGGAGTATGTAGTTCAGTTTTGGACTCCAGTCCTTAAGAGGGATATAAATGAGCTAGAGAGAGTGCAGAGACTAAGTGCAACTAAACTGGTTAGAGGGATGGAAGACTTAAATTATGAGGGTAGACTATAGTGATGGGCGAATTTATTCGCCAGGCGCGAATTCGCAGCGAATTTGTGCAATTCGCCGCCAGCGAATAAATTCAGGAAACGCCCGCGAAAATTTGCGGCAAAAATTGGGGCGCCGGCGTCAAAAAGCGAAATTCGCAAATTTTTCGGCAAAGCGAAACGGCGCAAATTCGCCCATCACTAGTAGACTGTCATGGTTGGGGTTGTTTTCTCTGGAAAAAAGGCGCTTGCGAAGGGGACATGATTACACTTTACAAGTACATTAGAGGACATTATAGACAAATAGCAGGGGACCTTTTTACCCATAAAGAAGATCACAGTACCCGAGGCCACCCCTTTAGACTAGAAGAAAAGAACTTTCATTTGAAGCAACGTAGGAGCTGACGCTGATGGCTGCATGTCTGGCTCCCCCCAGCTTTGTGCCCTAGGCACATGTGTACTCTGCCTACTCTGCCTACCCCTATTTCCAGCCCTGATTATGCTTAAAATGGCGACTTGTGTTGGAAATTACCCTCTGCACTTTACCCTTGAGGTCATAAATGAGTCCTATAGCATAAAATGAGACGTAGGGTTGACTTTTTGCACTGCACCCAAAGATGATGGAATTCTTGGAACATGTAGTGCATTGTGGGTATAAGATCAAATGTTGCTGTTTTTCTCACTTCACACAATGGTTGCTCTCCGCAAATAAAGCCATATACTCAGTTTAAACATATCCTTTACCCAACCCTCATACTTATTGATGTGCTGCTATGAGTTGTGGGTGGGATGACAGGAGTTATAGCTCAGAAAGTACTAGAAAACTTCCAACTGGCCCTAAGTGCAAGAAAATGTGACTTCATAAATAGTAGATACCTTAAAAAAATTTCCTCCGGGAAAAGCAATAATGACTGATAATTTGTAATGCAAAAGATCTGAAACACAAAGCTTTTCTAACAACTTTGTGAAGAGATATCAGTTATCCATAAAAACAAATCCAAATAAAAATGACCGGATGTTTTTAGTTCCTTCATAAAAATTGATTTTTTTTGGATAAACTCTCCCTTTAATGGAACGTTGGTGTTTTTTTTTTTTTACATTTCCCTGGACCTGAAACTGTATCTGCATACAATTACTTTGCTGGTTTATCTGATCTGCGCAACAGGTGCAGGGAAGTTGTGACTTGGGAATTGTTTCCCAGTGTTTTCATAAAAATGATCTCAGCCATCTCTAAATTTCAGGCATGCTGGTTGTCCCGCGTTTAATCAGGTTTCTGCGCTTCTGTGTTACAGCCCCACAGCCTCCTCATTAATTGCAATCTGCCTTACTACATGCTTATGATTCTTTCTCATTGGTATTATTTTGTGAGCTCTGGCACATACCATGTGAGCCTGGACATAAAGTAAATTGCTGAATTTCACATAGGAACTGTCAGAGCTAAATCCTGAAATCCTGAAGGTTTCGGAGTGTTGAAATATCCCAATGAAGTCTCACTGCAACTGGATCTCTTGAACTCAACTTGACTCAGGCCGTGTAGTAGAGGGGCAGCCACCAACACACCCGCCACCCTCTTATTCACACCATTTTCTGCTGCTTTATAACTCAAACATATGGACTTCCATCAGAGAAAGCAGTTTTAGACATGCATGCATTTGTTTACAACTAGTAAGCCTATTTATTTAGAATTATTCATTCATTCATGCTTTCATCATTGGGTTCAGTACTTGATGCAGTGGGTGGTTGATGAGTGCTCTGAGGGTCAATACACAACATAGTGAATAGATATTGAAATCAATATTGTATCAGCGGTGGAGGACTAATTCCTGTTATTCAGAATTCTCTGGACCTGGGGTTTTCCGGGGTCTTTCAGTAATTTGAATCTCCCTATGTTGTCTGCTAAAAAAATTATTTAAAAATTAAGCGGGTTATTTATTAAAGTCTGAATGGCAAAAACTCAAAAAATCTAATTTTTTCTTACTATAAAATGCAAATTTTTGTGGAAAATAAAACTTACATTTTTCGAGATTTATTATACCCCGAGGATAGAAAAAGTTTGAATCAGAAAATCCGGCATCTCAGACTTGCTGAGGTTGTATGTAAGTCAATGAGAAAGGTTCCTATGCATTTTGGAAATTAATGTGGTCTTCGCTGAAATTTGACAATTTGACTATTTTAGACTTTTTAGGCAAAAATCAAAAAAAAATGGGTCTTTTCGTGAAAAACCCTGAAAAAATGGAGCAATTTGGCAAAAAACTCAAACAAAATCGTACGATTTGTGTTTTCGCTTGAATTTATTAAGTTTGCCCCTGACCCGATCTTATTAGGGTCAAGTACAATGTACTGTTTTATTACTACAAGGAAAAGGGAAATCATTTTTATCTTATTAAAATGGAGTCTGTGGGAGATGGCCTTCCTGTAATTCGGAACTCTCTGGGGAATGGGTTTCCGGCTAATGGAATCCATGAAAAAGCCATATATATCAGTCTACCCAAAAATAAAATAACTGATTGATTGCTATGGGTTACTAGAACTGATGCAAACATTTTTACTTTTATTAGATTGCCCCCATGCAACTTGTAAATGACATCAGATGTAGGTACAACAGTTGTGTAATTACAACCTTGTGTTTCCATGTTCCCCCTCCCTGACACCTAAGATAAAGAGCATACTTTATAGAATATTTGCATTTATTCATACTGTATGAGAAAGTGGTGGCTATTTAATGCCTAGTGGCTTCAAGTAGCTCTAGTACTACTATTGTACAGGTGTATAGTAGCAATGTGTATGAGCTGTTCCTACTACTGTACATCCAACATGTTGACATGACTGATCACTGACTGTAACAAGGGCCATAAGGCACATAGCACTATGATGGAAGCATTATACACACACTTTATAGTTACACCTCAGTATGAATGGGTATTTCCAAATTTCTGAAGTCATACCCAAGAAGCACCCAGAATAACAAATACGAGTCATTCATTAGACCTGCCTCCTCCGACCAGGACATACCCTGTTGGGCAGTCTCATACAGTCCATCATATCAGTATACAGGTATGGGATCTGTTATTACAGGAAGACCATCTCCCAGAGACTCCATTTTAATCAAATAATTCAAATGATTTCCTTTTTCTCTATAATAATAAAACAGTACCATGTACTTGATCCAAACTAAGATACAATCAATCCTTATTTATGACAAAATTATTGGGTTTAATTGAAATGTTTTTTTTTAGAAGACTTTAGGTATGGAGAAAGATCCCTTATTTGGAAAACCCCAGGTCCTGAGCATTCCAGCTGCCAAAAAACAAGCAGGCAGCTGACAGCGTGGTGGTAGGGAAATGCTGACACCAGGACCAGGCCCTCTGAAGTTTTTACTAAGGGGGGCGGTCCTCGATAGTTACGCAACTGGTCTCAGGTAAGTGATTATTAGGGATGAGCGAATCTGTCCCGTTTCACTTCACCAAAAATTCTCAAAACTGAATTACTTAGACAGGGGCCCAGGGAATGTGCACTGATTAATTTGGCCAAGTCAGTAGCACTTCCCCTATGCTTTAATACATTTTTACTTAGCCTTAGGAGTGCTTCCACAACCCACCTTTGTATTTTTTAAAGAGCGCCACAATTTTTCTTACTCAAAGTGCATTCACATCAATGGGCGTGTTTCCCTATGGTGACTTTTTTCCTCCAAATGTATTAAAGTCATTGGGTGTTTTTTTATGGTGACTATTTGTCCAAATGCATTAAAGTCAATGAGCGTTTTTTCTTATGGCCATTTTTTCTCAGCAAATTTGTCCGAGCAGTTTCCTGAAAAAAATGCATATGGCAAAATTCGGAATTTTGTTGTGAATCCATGGCCAGTGATTATGATCCCTAACAAATTGTAAGATCCCAGTGATTACACCTTTTCTTCTCCTTTAAGCAAATGAGGGTTGATATTCAGTTCGGGATTCTTTTGATATTTGCCAAATCCAAAAAATGATGTAGTTGGTTCCCCATTGATGGATACACATAATGGCAATAGGATTTACCATCATGTCGGAAAGGAATCTGTAAAATTTTAAGCAAATGGATTTTTTTGGATGAATTTTTGGAAATTGGGTCACTTGGGCCTAAATACATATCCAGGTTGGCTCATATATTGGAAAGACATTGCTCTGGCAGAACCATATTGTTCAGCTGACACTGCCAGGATCATAGAAATTGTAATTCAAGGACAGTCTCCCTTAGGGAGAAGATTATGTATATATAGAATTACATCCTTAAAGTGTCACAATTATAGCTGTGGAAATTTGTACTCTGAAAAATGGTTTTCAGGGTAGCCAAGAAGCATGTCTGGTCTCACCAAGAACCATTAGGTATATATTGTGATCAATTGTTTAAACTTTGAGGTTTACTGCGTAAATAACACAATAGAAAATGTTATGTGTTACATTCCCCGTTATTTATAACATTGTAAGGTAATTGGAACAAATTATTTGCAAGAGAAAATCCTCTTTTGTTGCCAGGTAACAGTTTAAAACAAATAGTGGCTTATTTAGCTCAGGCCTATGACCTTGGCTTGTCAAGTTAAATTCCCTTAACTAAACATTACACAATACTTCCAGGTGCAGGAGCACAATTCTCACTGTTAAGGATACTCATGCAATAGTGACCCAGGTCAGATTGACAACCTGTGGCTCTCCAAACAAGTACTATGGCAAAAACTGTACATTCCATATGTTTTTATCATCAATGAAATCAGCAGATTGAAATCAGCAGAACTTCTCCCTTATCCTCAGGTTATGAGGATAAGGGAGAGGTTTTTGTCTAATGTAACCAGTTACAGCAGATATTGGTCAATATACAATTTGCATCCCTAAAGACAGAATGGTCCATATACTCATTTACTCTATGCAGGGGTACCAGCACTAGAGGACTAAGCAAACCAAAATCATACCCCATGCATTTAGCAATATAATTTTGCCCCTGCCTATATTTAAAGGAGCAATAACACCACCAAATGAAAGTGTTTTTAAATAAATTAAAATAAAACCAGTCAAACTGGTTTGCAAATAAAACTAAAGTTTTATTGAAATTTCCATACAATATTTCCAGCGACCCTCCACCATTCTCTAGTGTAATGGTCCCCAACCATTGGCTTGGGAGTTACAAGTTGCTCACCAACCCCTTTCGATGTTGTTCCCAGTGGCCTCAAAGCAGGTGCTTATTTTTGAATTTCTGGCTTGGAGGCAAGTTTTAGTTGCATAAAAATCAGGTGTACTGCCAAACAGTGGCTCATGTAGGCTGCCAGTCTACACTGGGCTACCAAATAGCCAGCCCTAATTTTGTCTAGAAGCATTTCCATGCTTGTTGTGCTCCCTAATCTAGTGGTCTCCAAGGTGAGTGAACTCTGTCTTCTAAAGAAAGACAGAAATGCACCATGTGCAGATCCCCAGTAGCCATAATAACTCAGATTAGCTGTCTCAGACTCTGATCCCTGGTAGATATGTATTTAGCCATTTTCCTATCATTAGGTCAAATAGTGCAGAGAGCAAGGGCCATCTACTGAATTACTGAGTCCCATTTTGTAATGTTATAAATAGTTTCACACATCTGCAGAGCCTACATCACAGCCATAATAATACTGGAATACTGGAAAATACTGGATTAATTAGTAATGGTTTCATAGGCTCACTTATCACATAATTTTACCAATTTTACAAGCAATACCTACTGGTAGTGGCAGTATAGTAACTATACTCTGCTGGGCGCGGGTGCAGATTGTGCAGGCCCCCCCCAGAGTTTTTCTGAGGTGAGGCCCCGAGTGGGTGCAGCCCTGGGTGCAATTATACCCCTGATAGCTCAGCCACTGGATTGAAGTATATGATTTAATCAGTATAACTTCTAAGGTAATGATTGATGACAGTTTAGTAGAGTAACTGCAGAAACCCTAGCACTAGGAAACTAGGTTTTCTGCAGTTACTCTACTAAACTGTCAGTTTACATATGTTAGTTATCCACTAATCATTAATCGTTTTCTTAGTTATACTGATTAAATCATATACTTCAACCCAGTGGCAGAACTATCAGGGGTGTGCTTACACCCAGGCCTGCACTCACACATGGGAAACCAACACAAAAATCATCTCTGGAGGGGGGGACTGCTGCACAATCTGCACCCGAGCCCCACAGAGTATAGTTGCGTTACTGCTTCTACAAGTAGGTATTGCTTGTAATATCTGTAAAATGATGTGACAAATGAGCCTGAAGGTGCTGTTGGTTATAGAATCTTCCACAGAAGATTCTAAAGTTGCACACAAAACTCCCACTTGTCGGCTGTTGGCATTAGGATTTGGAAAAGATCAGTGGGAGAATAAAAAAGAATGGGGGGCATGTGTGTAGGAGGGAACGAAAGTTATGACCACATTAGATTCCTAATTTAAAACCATCATTAGGCTGTGCAGTAAGTTAAAGCAGTTTATTTAGCCTTTAACATGTGTTCCTGTAACTTGTTTCTCCCCTTTGTAGGGGGTGAGTCTCTCAAAGCCAGAATAAGACAAGAAAGCCTCAATACCCAACATCCCTTGATTCTCTGGACTTCATAAAACATATACTTTCAGGTCAAGTGGAAACAAGTTTCTTTCTTTTTTTTAAATAAAATCTTTATTGGATTTTTTTAATAAGCAAGATATATTCCAAATCATGTTTAATGCAGCAGAATAATAAATGATAACAATATGAATCCCTGGTGAATGATGTGCAAAGTTATTATAAATAATGTAGCATTATTGCCATATGCCATTACACAACAACTCAACATTGTCAGCTTAGTTAAAAGCTGCACTTATTCAATAATTAGACATATGTAAAGAAAACCATGTCAAGAAAAAGATATATTCAGTTCAGCTTATCTTCTTCCTCTGCCTCTTTCCAGCTATCAGATCACTAACGACCGGCAGCAAGAAACGTATTGAGGCTACAATGTTTTTTGGTATTGTTACTTTTCATTACAGATCTTTTTATTCAGTCCCTCTCCTATTCATATTCCATTGTCTTACTTAAACCTATAACTCTTTGCTAGGGTAAATTGTACCATTTCAACTAGTTAGCTGCTGAATAGTGATGGGTAGGGATGTAGCGAACTGTTCTGCTGCGAACTAGTTCGCGCGAACTTCGACCGTTCGCGTCCGCCGAACGTTCGCGAACGTTTGGGAACGTTCGCATTTTGAGTGCATTCAAAATGCAAACGTTCCCAAACGTTCGCGAACGTTCGGCGGACGCGAACGGTCGAAGTTCGCGCGAACTAGTTCGCAGCAGAACAGTTCGCTACATCCCTACCCATCACTATTCAGCAGCTAACTAGTTGAAATGGTACAATTTACCCTAGCAAACAGTTATAGGCGTTCGCGAACACCAAATCGGCAGTTCGCTACATCCCTAGTGATGGGCAAATTTATTCGGCAGGCGCGAATTTGCTGTGAATTCCCGCAGTTCGCCGCCGGTGAATAAATTTGCGAAAAAGCCACAAAAATTCGCCAGCGTACAAATATTTGGCGCTGGCGTCCATTTTTTTTTGGATGCTGGTGTCAAAAACGAGACGCCGGCACCGTTTCGCAAATTTTTCGCAGTTTCGCAAATTTGCGAAAAGGTGCCGGTGCCAGCGTCCATTTTTGACGGCGTAGCAAAATGCCCCAAATTCGCCCATCACTACTGCTATAATTTCAGACTGGGTAAATGCTAAACAAAAAAGCCAAATCATTGAAAAACCGCAAGAAAAATAAAAAAAGATAACCAATTGCAAATTGTCTCACAATATTAATTTCTGCATCATACTAAAAGTTAATTGATTAACTATCCCATTTAACTTAGTCATGTAGTTAGAACTGTTCTATGATAATCTGAAATGGACCTTTTTTAACGTATTTATTTACGTTATTTGTTGTGCTGCTGAATTTCACATCAAAATCTGTAGGCTCTACTACTAAACATGCTCTTCTGCCTTAGCTTTTAATGCTGAAGTGATCTATGATCCATATAACTTGTGATTCTCTGAGCACTTTTGCCTTTTTTTATTCTTGCATATTTTTATTTTTTAGTAGTTTTAGGCTGATAATAGCAGGTTTTTAGCTCAACATCTCTCTGAAGGATAAAACCCTTATGTGAGCTGACTATAATACTACTATCTTCAAAACCACAAAATAATAAATGAATGTAAACTGCAAAAATACTCAGCGGTCAACTCTGAGTATCCTACATCACTTCATTATGTTGGGTACACACACATGTACACATACACACAGTTCTTAAAGACTTTTCCCAGTGTATTAATATTGTTGGGCTATTTAGCAAGTTTTTAATTTTTTCCACCTTGGTGATTTCTAACATGGGCCTTTCCTGGAGTGTATTTGCGCAGCAGGTTTTATTTTGCATTATGCATTAAATATAATATAAAATTTAAATATGTAAGAGAAAGAGGGTTAAACTGAATATTTTCTTATGATAGGGGTTTTGGAAAATCACCAAAGTAAAAAGTTTTTTTTTTATTTTCTGGGAAAATAAACAGCACACTGGCTTTTTGGGCACCATGGAATTGGGGAGCTGAGAAGACCATCGTCCTCCAAAATATATTCTTTTTAGGTTCTACGTTATTACTAATAATATTATCCATAACATAGAACCTAAACAGAATAGCAACTTATTCTATTTAAAAACACAGCTCAGCTCTAAATTTGTAAAATAAACGCACGGCTCAAAAGGAACCGTAGTCCGTGAGCATTGTTTCTCAAAGCAAGAGCTGTTACATCTGCAAAAACCATATGAGACTTATTAGGGAATCGAAAGGGATTATTAATTATGTCAACTGTTCCAAAGCCAATTTCAGCGTAAAAAAACCCCAATTTTGGAATCTGAATACCTTGTAAGTGATCCTGAGTGTCATCATATAAATGATGTTTTTGTGCTTTTTGGGCGTACTCTAGAAACAGAGATTTATGAGTGAGTCAAAGAGCAGGATGTGAGACAACTCTGGGAAATTACTTTTGCACAGTTGCTTTTGCCTCATACACTTGGTTTTAGATTGATTTATTTACGCAATCATTATAATGCAGATTTTTAGCATTTACAAATAACAGGAATTAATCACCACTGTAGGATATCCACTGCATGACCTGGCCCCATCTTCCATAAACCATGCATTACCTGATATACCCTGGCATAGCGCCCTACGTGCCATCCAGCTAACATGCAATAGTTAAAAGAATACTACGGGGCACATTTACCTAGGGTCGAATATCGAGGGTAAATTAACCCTCGATATTCGACCGTCGAAGAAAAATCTTTCGACTTCGAATATCGAAGTGGAAGGATCTACTGCTATTCCTACGATCGAAGGAATAATCAATTGGATTTTAATCCATCGATCGAAGGATATTCCTTCGATCAGGAAATTGTTAGGAAGCCTATGGGGATCTTCCCCATAGGCTAACATTGGCATCGGTAGGTTTTAGGTGGCGAACTAGGGGGTCGAAGAATTTTTTAAAGAGACAGTACTTCAACTATCGAATGGTCGAATGGTCAAACGATTTTTAGTTTGAATCGTTCGATTCGAAGTCAAGGGTCGTATTCGAAGGTCGAACTAGCCCATTTGATGGTCAAAGTAGCCATATTCGACCATTCGAAATTCGAACTTTTTTTCCTCTATTCCTTCACTCGAACTAAGTAAATGGGCCCCTGTAAGTATGGGATCTGTTATCCAGAATGCTCCGGACCTGGGGTTTTCCAGATATGGGATCGTTCTGTAATTTGGATCAACAGACTTTAAATCAGGGGTGTCCAAAAGGTAGAACTACCACTAGACCTTTAGCTGGTGATCAGTGATAAACCGAATATGATTGTTTACCTCCAACAAGAATTAATTATTAGTGATGGGCGAATTTATTCGCCAGGCGCGAATTCGCGGCGAATTTGCGCGCCGAGCAAATAAATTCGCGAAACTCCCGCGAAAATTCGCGGTAACAATTCAAAAACGGGCGCCGGCGGCGTTTCGCGAATTTTCCGCCGTTTCGCGAATTTTGCGCGAAATTTGCGAATTTTTCGCCGAAGCGAAACGGCGCAAATTCGCCCATCACTATTAATTATATCTTAGTTGGAGTCAAGTAAAAGGTATTGTAAAAGGTATTGTATTATTATTACAGAGAAAATGTGAATTATTGTGATTCTATGTGAGATGGTTGTCCCTTAATTCTGAGCTTTCTGGATAATGGGTTGCCGGATAGCAAAACCAGGACAAAAGTGATTGTTTTGCCTTTTGGTTCAACCAATTCAGGATGTGTGTTACCTGCATAAAAACATTATAGTTGCAGAACTGTTGATACTGCAGTGTGGGACTGTTTGATCTCTGCCACTCGTTTGTTTGCATGGCAATGTGCAACACAGGACAAAGAGCCAATCACCCGCATACATAGAATTAATGAATGACTTTAGAGATGGTAAACCTGTATTTAATTGTTTAAAAGTTATAATCCATGTTGTGATGCAATATTTCCTGATAGGACCACTTTAAGGTGCCAGTGGGCCCAGGTTATATATCTAATTGATGGAGGCCCAACAAAGCTGCAATAGTACTACCTTTAAACAGGTGACAGGCGAGCAATAAAGAAATCATCTGTGTTTTGAGGATCCAAGTACACCACCCTGCACCCACAGCCATGGAAGCAGAAAAAATTATGATTATTAAACGTGAAAGCAAAAAAATAAATAAATGAAAAATTCACTCTTTTAGAAATAACTATAAATAAATTGTTGTGTGTAGATCTGTCTCCAGTGGATTCTCTCTCTCCAGTAGATTATCTCTCTCTCTCCAAATGAGGTGTTTGCTATGTGTGGGGGATGCTTTGAGCAAAGTTGAAAAGTCTAATGTTGGGTCCTGAGCAAATGCCTCTTTTGCCCATTTATTAAAATGGTCCTCTTTTCTGGTACATATGTCTTCTTTCTCTTCTCCTGTTCTCCCTAAACAGTGAATAGGCCAAAAACCTTTTGTAACAACCCAACAGCCTACTGATTTTTTTTCACCAAAAAAGTAGTTTCCTTTCTTTAATGAAAAAGAAACCTATTCCCAATATACTTTAATTAAAAAATGTGTACTGTTTTTATAAGAAACCTGACTGTATGCAGTGAAATTCATTTACTGCTGTGGATAGGAATTGTCAGATAGTCCGTAACTACTCTGCAGGGAAACAATCATACTTATGAACAGCAGGGGGAGCCCCCGCCTTACTTCCCAGCCATGCAGAACTCAAGCAGCTTTGTCTGTTTCCATGTAGAGTAGGGGTGTCCAACCTTTTGGCTTCCCTGGGCCACATTGGAAAAAGAAAAATAGTCTGGGGCCACACATGAAATACAAAAACTTTTGATTTGTAAAAGTAAAGAAAATACACAGAAAAGAACTAAAATACCAGTTGGATAACCAGATGGAGCTATACGCTGGAATATGGGACTCCTGGATATTAAATAGACTTATTATTATATTATTATAACTAACTGGTCAATGGGCAGAGTCCCCCCTCCTCCCTACTCCATAGGTAACCACATTGTTACAACCTGGCATAGTTAGTCTGTTCCTAAGAAGATGACAGACTGAGGTGGTTAATATGTCTGGACTTAGACAGCACAAAGTGTTTTTTCACTCTCTTGTTTTCTCCTATTTTCATACCTTTATTTCTTAATTTCTTTCTTTTATCTCCCCTTCCCTTCCTTTTCTCTCTCCTTCTACATACAATGTGAATCAAATGTATGTAATTCATGTTTTTGCAATGCATAAAAAAAGGAAAGTCAAGAGCGTGTGAAAGTGTCGCTGTAATACTGAAAGGCCTTTAACAATAAAGAGATTGCGTTTGACTACAACTCTCCGCCTGGTCTAATTTACTGGAAGCTCCCCCTGTCGGAAAGTCAAAGGAAACACCCCCTCCCCCCATTACATGCCAATATAACATGTTTTGATCGAAAGATCAGATGGCAAGCGCTAAGAGATCCGGGGTCTCCCACTCGCTAATCTTGTTCCAGCACATGTGAATTATGCACTCATCACAGGGCTGCAATAAATCATTCGTTTGAATATTGATTGAAACTTAATGAGCCATGTGTTGGATCAATAGGTCAAACAATAGCACATTTTTCATTAAACATATGACTATATTGCACAACTCTGGTACAGAATTAGAATATAGAATATTACGTCGCCATGACCCTTTATTTAGCAAGGAATGTATAATCCATGGCAGTGACGCATGAACTTGACAAACATTTCCAGGGGAAGCTACATACAGTATATCAAATACATAGACACAAGTTCACTCTCTATCCAGAAATTTATACCTGTGCTTGCTGAACAAGGGCAAGTATTTGATGTGAGACGTTGGGAGATTTCTTACCTTCTCAGCATGGACAGACAGTTCCATTACTCATTGAATTACACTACAACCTTCGTGCATGGGGTCTGCTTGGCTCCCTCTATATGTTTACTGGATATCATAAAACAGGTGTGGGATCCGGAAACCCATTATCTGGAAAGCGAAGAATTGCGTAAAGGCCATCTCCCTTAAACTACATTTTTCCAAATAATCCAATCCTGTTGGGTTTATTTAAATGATTTTTTAGTAGACTTATAGTATGTAAATTAAAATTGCAGAAAGACTCCTTACTTTGAAAACCCCAAGTCCCAACCATTTTGGATAGCAGGTCCATACCTGTATTGCATATTCCAATTATCTAATATTAGCTCAACACAAGACCGTTTTTCATCAGCAAAAAAAATAGTTAAGCTTTAAGACGTCTGCTAAAATCTTGTACTGTGAGGGGGTTATTTATCAAAATCCAAATAGTTCTGATATTTTAAATTGAAAAAAAAAGACCAAATTAGAATCCATGATTTTCCCTTATTTATCAATAAAAAAAACTTGAAAAATTTGACTTTTTTGGATTTGATGCCCGAAAAGTCTGAATTTTTCTTGAAGCCAAAGGAAAAGCCCAAAATGTTTGGATTATCATACGAAACCCAGAGCAGACAATAATATCTTCAAATTGCAAAAAGGACCTCTGCCATTGACTTTGAGCCTCAGGGTATAATAAATCTAGAAAAATTCGAGTTTTTCTTTTCCACTAAGGGGCACATTTACTAAGGGTCGAATATCGAGGGTTAATTAACCCTCGATATTCGACCATTGAAGTAAAATCCTTTGACTTCGATTTTTGAAGTCGAAGGATTTACCGCAAATACTTCGATCGATCGAAGGAAAAATCGAACGATTCAAAGGATTTTAATCCATCGATCGAACGATTTTCCTTCAATCAGAAATAGCTTAGAAACCTTATGGGGAAAGTCCCCATAGGCTAACATTGGTGCTCGGTAGGTTCAAAGTGGTGAAGTATGTAGTCAAAGTTTTTTTTAAAGAGACAGTACTTTGACTATCAAAGGTCGAATAGTCGAACGATTTTTAGTTCGAATCGTTCGATTCAAAGTTGAAGTCATAGTCGAAGGTCGAAGTAGCCTATTCGATGGTCGAAGTACCCAAAAAAAACTTCGAAATTCAACGTTTTTTTACTTCGAAACCTTCACTCGAGCTTAGTAAATGTGCCCCTAAAAGTTAGATTTTATAGTAAAAAAACTATTTTGAGTTTTTAGCATTCGGACTTCTAAAAATAAGATATACAGTATTATAGTATATATATGTGTGCACATTGTTCTCAAAACACTTTTCTGAAGACAAAAAAGTTATTTGAACAAATATATAAAGAAAGACAAGGGTACTACAGCATGACTTTCCCTATATAAAACTAATAAAAGCAGGACCTTCACAGAGAAATATATGTGGGTACTTGGGGAGCACCATGGCTGCTATCTAGATCTGTCACTTTCCCAGAACTTTTTCCCATCTGATGCATGTTTTGGCTAACACAGTTACATTACACTTCTCTAATCCCTTGCATAGTACAGCATTTTTCCCATCATCAGTGAGAACAGCTGCAGCCAAAACAACTAGATCAACACCCCCACCTGTGTCTCTGGAAAGATGAGCCAACGACTTGCACAACAATGGTCTTTTCTATAGATCCCTGTTATCAACAACTTCAGTTTTATGTTTAAGAGAGTTGCTGAAACTGCTTCTATTAAGGTTAATGGCTGAACTTTCTAGCCCTCAGTTTATCAGATGTGTAGCTGCTTGAGCATGCCTGTGCCTTTATATTGAACATATTTTAAATAAAATCATAGACCTTCAAAAAACCTAAGACAGATGTATAGTAGACTGAGAACTGTGTGAAATGCACTCAGAGCTAAAAGCTTTGTATATTGTGGTGTTAAACGCATATTTTGTGTTAATATGGCTGCCTTGTTAAACCTTTGACTGAAGACTGGAGATAGATAGTAACCATAGATTACTTGAATGAAATAGGCATTTCCCTCAGATTAGGTGGTTGTCTATAAGACAGGAGAGGTAGTTCCGGGAATATTTCCTTTAGTCTGGTATCTGCATAGAGCATGGGTTGCAGGCGATTTTTCTAACAATATTCAGTTGTGGGTTGTAACTATAATAGGTACCCTGGTGTTTTCTGTCTTTTCTTTGTATTCCAAGAGTGTGTCTCTGGGTATTTGAGTTGCTCTGTGGATTTGATTATCAATAAACTGCAGATATTATCTCTGATTAACAGAAGCTTTCCACAAGGAATGGAGATGTTTATTTCTGTCATGAAGGTTTAAGCAAATCCAGTGGTATATCAGAGCCTGGCTAAAAATAATTAACTTTTTATGTGATCTGGATGAAAACTGTCCCACATAAGATATGTAGTACAGCCTGTTGGTTTTTGGTATAGGGATGAATAAGAATATTTAAGGGTAAGGTTGATGGTGGGGTGGAATTGGTTAAATATTTGGTGAAATGCCAATAGCTCTTTTTCTGATGCTGTCCATATGATAAGTATGTCATCTATATACCTTAAATAGGTTAAGGGCCTGGTATTGCAAGAAGTCAGGGAATTTTCCTCTAACTTGGCCATAAACAGATACTGAGGTGCCATTTTGCTTCTCATAGCACTTTATATCAGATGGAGATATATGGACAGGGCTGTATTTAGGTCTGATGTCTCCCTAGGCATTGGACCTAAACATGCCCCTATGGTGTGTGCACTGACATCATGCACCAGCACTCTGACGTATTGACGTATTCAACGGAAGTGACGTCAGCACGTCGTGCGTGCCTGCATGCCGGGCATTATGGAGAAAAAATTCTGCGTTTTGGGTAAAAAAGATGACAACTTGCACACTGTGCATTACAATAATATTATCGCAGCAACTGCAGGATAAGTTAGGTAAAACTATTAGAAACAGCATCACAGGTTGTAGCAGCAATGAAAGAACTATAAATAGATCTAAGTAGCTTGGGTGGAATCATAAGATAAAATAGCCCTTTTAGGTAAATCTTATGCAATATAAAATGTCTATACCAGAATCAAAGTTCTGACGCAGAACTTGAGAACTACAGCTGCCCCAAAGACCATTGCTCCTGCTCAATTCCAATCCCACCAGAGACATCAGACTACCCATTCAATATTTTGAAATTAAAGATGACCTGTCACCCTAAGAAATAAATCCAAATCCTTTGCCAAAGCCATTTTGTGGACACTGTTATTAAGACAACTTGTGTATCACCAAAAATGCTTGTATGCATCAGAAATGAGGACTTAATGGCCATGTGCAGCGCTCGTGAGGAGGGAAGGGGAAATGCGAGGAGAGCAGTGACATCTAGGAAGCTCTGAATGCAAAACGAAAGTAAAAGTAATCGATTACAACACCTCTATGCCATAGAGTCGGGCAGGTAATATTGCCAGCTCAGATATTTAAACACCTTAATGGCAGGTATGAATGTGTTAATAATAAAATTAATTTGGGTTCCATGTTTAATTCACATTCATTATACAGCTCTTTTGTTTGGGCAACAGATCTGCTTTAAGTAAGCAATCATTTCCCAAACATGCACCAAACCATCTCTTTCTCACCTATAACCTAATGCAAAGAACTGCAACCCAAGTTCTCAAAGAGCATGACATTTTATATTATTGGGCCTTTTTTGTTTATGTTGATTACCAGCCAGCAAACACTGTCTTATTTATTACAGGATCCTATCAAAAGCAAAATTTTTGTACTTCATCTGAATAAACAGAACTTTCCATGGCATATCCCTTCAAGAAACGACAGTGGGGAGAAATTTTCAGATTTTTGCCCCTAAAATCCATCACCTGTGTGGATAGAACCAGTTAGATGGTGGACCCTTGTCTCATCACCCTTATAACAAAAATACTGTTCTTACTCATGACTTCTGATTTCACCTCACTAAAATTTTGGAAACTCCCCTTCCTAATAATAGACACCTTGCTGTTCCAATACAGTGGTTGCCCCAATGGGCTGAAATTTCTGTTCCCTCTTTTTTTTTTAAAGAACTAATCATGTAAGTAATGAGTATGTAAGTAAGAATGAGTATTGATTTGAGGGATAACCAGTGGAATATACAGCAAAATGTAAATCAACCCCAATTATGGTTAGACCCTCTACAAATGTAAACATTATATGGACTTTATTAAGTAGCTATGTATTGCAAAATAAATGCCCGTTTTCAGAGCACCTGGGCACAAGTGTAAGAGCGCTATGGGCCTGGCAGATCTGCCTGCACCCGGGCCCCCCATTCCCCTCCAGTTTTCATTATGCCTTTGCATCAGTGCAAGTGTCCAGAGGGCCCATAGCCGTAGAAACAGAATAGGAGGTCGTGAGGGACCTTGGCAGGTGCTGATTTAAGATTGACTAGTTCTTGTTGCTTGCTGGGTGCCACAGTATTCTAAAAAAATCTCTTAAATTTTTATTTCCTTTTTCCTCTTCATTTTTGAATTATATTTTGTATTCCTAGTAGTATACCCCAATGTGCACTGGTTTTAATGCAGGTACACATATGTATCAGTTTTTGTGTCACTGAGCCTGGCTTGTTTGCAGTATCAGACTTATTTTGTGAGCAAAATTGAGCTTCAAATTCCCATTTCACATGTGGCTTAAGTTTCAGCTTTTAGTGCTGCTTGCTAATTTGATAGAGAGGAGCCTGGTAGTCGGAGGAGCAATCACAGTCTTTCAGGATTGAAACATTTCACTTAGTAGTTCAGCAAGGTAAGGTTGTGAGGAAGTCAGAGAAGTGGGTGCCTTAGAGCCCATAGAAGTCATCCAGATATTGTTTTGCTAAATAATTTATCTATGTCCTTGGTGTTATGATGGTCCATTTGTTTCTGACTTGAGGTGGGATGGAAAGAGCTTTTGATTGTTGGATATTGTTATGTTTTGTGTAGCCGAGGATGAGTAGAGTATAACAGTGCTTTATCAGCAGACTCATGCAGCCATTACACAACAGTAACTTTCACTTTCACAGGCCATTTACATAAACACCACATATTCCCCCTATAGTAGGAAACAGTGAACAACTATAATAAACAGCAACATTAAACAGTATGCATTTTAAAGCAATAATATACATTCTTCACATCACATGGTCCTTGGTAAATGAAGGTAGTTTTCTGATTCTCTCAGTACGCCTTATAGGTTCACTTTCCTCAGGCCTATTGCAGTTGACATCAGGAGTAGGAAAATGTCCTTCATCAAATGGAGCTTCTCCAAAGTCATATCTAACAGGAGCAAGACGACTTGCATTCCATATGTGTCCATCAGACAGTTCATATGTGTATGGTCCTTGCTGGCGTTTCACTTCAAGTGGTGTAGTAAATTTAGATTGTCTTTGTTTCAGTATTCCTGTTTTTTTAATTCTGACTAAAGATCCAGGCTGAAAATGCACTTCTCTTGCACCACATTTTTTGTCAGTATAAGCCCTGCATTTGGCTTGTTGATGTTTCACAATGTCAGCAGTAGATGATTTTGTAGGCACAGTATTTTGTGGAAGTTTGATGTCTGCAACATGTAACTTAGTGCTCATCTGTCTGCCATGTAATAATTCAGCAGGAGATGATTGGGTTGTTGCATGGCATGTTGCTCTGTAGTTATGTAGGAACTCTGTTGTAAATACTTTCCAAGATTTCCCAGTTAGATATGCTGTCTGTAGTGCTTCTTTCAGACTTCTGTTGAATCGCTCGATTTCTCCATTTGCTTGTGGGTAATACACTGAAGATTTCCTATGCACAATATTCCTCTCTCTCAGAAAAAATTCATACTCATATGAGACAAACTGTGGTTCGTTGTCTAATATTAACTCCTTTGGATTACCTTCTCTGATGAAGACTGTAGACAGAAATGTTATTACTGTAGCTGATGTTATATGAGAAACATATGCAATTTCAGCCCATTTACTATAATAGTCCATCAAGGTTATAGCAAATCTACAGTCTATAGGAGCATCTGCAAAACGAGCCACAATATCAATGGCAAGTTTTTCCCATGCTGAATCAGAAAATGGTACTGGTTTTACATCTGGTCTCAACTTAACTTTGTGTACAAAGTTCTTTGCACAGCCCAGTGGAGTGTTGCTTTGTGGTGAAATTTTAGACACTGGCTGTGTGGCAGGTACTGGTGCTGTAGTAATGAGACCATCAACTAATTGTAGGTTTAATGCAGCAAAGAGATCCCTTCCAAGTATAGCAGTACCCTTATTGACAATGTAAAAGTCAGATTGTGCAGTATTTGGTTCAAATTGTACAGTCACTGGCAAGTAACCAAGCACAGGGATTGGATCCTTTAAGTAACTGACCAGTTTCAGGGCAGGTGCACCAAGCGAATCTTTTGCAAAGTATTTCAAGAAAATATCCTTTGGTAGTATAGAAACAGCTGAACCTGTATCAAACATCAAGTTAGTGAAGTGTCCCTTGTCAGCAGAAGCAGTACTGACACTGACAGTGCATATAAACTTGTCTGGAATAAATGTACCAGGTTTATCCACACTTAATACTGTAACATTTGTAGTAGTGACTTCATTAACATCTTTAGCAGAACTTCAACTACTACAGATCTTAGCAAAATGTAGGCAAAATGTCCTACTTTTGTGCAGTTGCGGCACCGTTTAGCTTTTGCAGGACATGTAACATGATTTGCAGTTTGTTGTGTTGAACCACAACGAAAGCAGTATTTTCAATTTGTATTTGATGGTTTTGCAATGTAGGTGAATCCCTTTCCTTAGCTCTGTATTTTGCCTGTGGCTGTGCATTATTAGGCCACCGTGCTGAATTCACAATCTGTACTTTCCCAGCAGTTCCCTGACTGAGAGTTTTAGCCTCTGCCAATGCTGTTTCAATTTGGCTAGAAACTGTAATAGCCTTTGCAAGGGTTAAATCCTGCTCTAGGAGCAGTCTCTCTCTAATGCAAGCTGAGTTTGTTTTTTCCACTATTTGGTCTCTTAGAATTTCATCTGTTAGATTCCCAAACTCACAAGTAACAACCAGCTCTCTCAAAGCTGCTACAAATTGTTCTGTAGATTTGCCATTATGTTGTCCATGTTGGTGGAAGTTCTTTATAGCAGTAAGAGCAGTTTCATAAGTCTCATCAGGTAATGGTGATGTATAGAATATACCATGTCCCTCTGCTCCCAGGCAGTGAATAAGTAAAGCACGCTTTCTAGCAGCAGAAATCTCCCCTTGGTCAGCAGCAATAATGTAATTTTCAAACATATGGATCCAAGCAGTAAAAGGTATGGTAGGCTCACCAGGGTTTGGAAGTAAAGCTGCAGGCTGCTGCAGAGGTAGAAGAGCCATCCTTGTCGCCATTTGTTATGTTTTGGGTAGCCGAGGATGAGTAGAGTATAAGCTTTATTAGCAGAGTCATGCAGCCATTACACAACAGTAAGCTTTCACTTTTAATCTACCAGGAAGTATGCACAGTATGAGCACAGTGACATCTACAGGCTATTTGCATAAACACCACAGATATAGTCATGACTAAAGTCATGAAATCATTATAAAAATGTAAAGGCCTAAATCTTTTGACAGTAACCCAGGAGTTATACATACAATTGCATACAGTTGCAGTAAAATGTACAGCAGTTCTGGCTCATTGATATGTACTCTCAAATTCTGGGCTCTGTAACATTTTGTCCAATTTGTGTTTACAGCCATGTGCATTGTCAGAGTAGCACTCTGCTTGCAAAGGGTTCAAAAAAATCAGATGTGTTTTTTTTCGCCAGAAAGGGGAGGCCTGTTTATCAAAATTTTTTTATTTGAATAAGCTGTTATTTTTACCAAACTTGAATGTTTGATTATGTTTTTTTTAAAAAAAAATGTGAATATAATAACATGAAAAAAACAAAAATGCATCAATTCATATTCTGCTCATCATTTTCAATAAATCTACAAACGCTCAAAAATGTAAATTTAGAAAACTTGAATTGGAAAATGACTTAAATTTTGCCTACAGAACTTCCATTGACTTTTACATGCTTTTAGGTGCTTCAAAGTTTTACATTTTAGTTTTTCACATTTTTGGTATTTAATTAATGTCTAACATTCAGATTTTGGAAACCTTAATTTGAATTCAAGTGTTTTAGTGCAAAAATTGGAATTGCGGTAAAAGTTTGAATTTGGATGTTGATAAATCAGCCCCATAGTGTGACTTCACTTACCACCCCCCCAAAAAAAAATGTAATTTTTATTAGAGAAAATAATTAACTTCTTCTTTATTGAATATCTGTTCAAATCCTCCCTATTGCGACAAAATTAAATTCACATAAAGGAACACTGAGAAAGGCACATAAATATAGTTGATGTTGTTATGTTAGTGGGAAAGCTGTAGACAAGTAGAAATCTCACCAGAATTTTGAACTGTTAAAAAAAATCTACTGGGTGCAGGTGCAATAAGAAATGGGACAAGTGCTGAAGTCGTATAAACAATTTCTAGCGATGTTTCGGTCACAAGGCAGAAAATGAACAATGCAGTCTTTGTGATTTTTTTTTGTTTTGTTTTATTTAATTTCTCATATTTCTTATCCTCATTGAACAAGAATGCATTCTAATCCAAGTGCACATTCTCAAGCACTCATTAATCCTCCTGTACTAAAACGTTTCACATGAAAACCTAAAATCAGATGGTTTTATGTGCTCCAACTGTAAAATGGGGTCATCCTTAAACTTGTCAACTGCTGAGACATAAACCTCCATCTTTAACTCAATTACATGATCCTGAGAATGTGGCCACTTGCCATTTGTTTTTCAAGTTAAAGCAAATGTTCGGGATTGAATCTTTAGTTCCAGAATGGAGCATCAATTATGTATGAGCGAATCGAGAATCCATGAGATGTTTACACACATAACTGAACAGAAAATGTTTTACCATGGCAGCTTCTGGTGGCTTTAAATATAGATAAGTGTGGAAATTATATCCAAACAGTTGACATATTTAGCTGCTTCCCAAATTCAGCTTATGGTACTGAAGACTGCTAAAAGCACTATTTTCATCTAGCTGGAAAAGAAGCTCCATTTGACTTGTTAATGAAACATGATAATTTCAGTCAACACTAAATCAGCATAAATGGAACATATTATCTGAGAAAGTTCATACCAAAATGTTCAGGCTTCATAATAAGAAACTATGTTGTTATTCGTAAAGATTTATTGTATAGTATTGTTTATGACAGGGGTCCCCAACCCTTTTCACCTGTGAGCCACATTCAATTGTAAAAAGATTTAGGGAGCAACACAAGCATGAAAAAAGTTACTGAGGATGCCAAACAAGGACTACAATTGCCTATTTGGTTGTCCCTGTGTGCATTGGGAGCCTTCAGGATGTTTTGTTTGGCAGTTTATCTGGTTTTATGCAACCAAAACTTGCCTCCAAGCCAAGAATTAAAATAAGCACCTGCTTTGAGGCCACTTGGAGCAACAGCCATTGGGTTGGTGACCAATATGTTGCCCATGAGCTATTGGTTGGGAATCACTGTCCTATGGATTCAGGTTAAAATAAATAACCTGGTAAAAAGAGGAGTATTGGGAGTTACATAGCTACATTAGGATTAAGCTACACAGACCTATCTACAATTTTATACATTGATTAAGGATCAAGAATAATCCTCTATTCTGTTATTAGTAATTTCCGGCGTCAATTTCCGATTTTCTTTATTTAGCGTGAAAATGTCTGATCTGCATGATTTTTTCATGAAAATATTCGATTTTCACGATTTTTCAAGAATTTCAAGATTTTTCGTGAAAATGTCAGAATTTCACACATTTTTCGTGAACTTTCCAATTTCATGATTTTTTCTCAAATTTTTCACCGTTTTGCAAATTTTGCAGGAAATTCGCAAATTTTTCGGAAAACCGAAACGGGAGAAATTCGCCCATCACTACTGGAAACCCATTATACAGAAAGTCCCAAATTACAAGAAGGCCAGACTTCATTTTAATCAAATAATTCAAGTTTTTAAAAGTATTTCTTTTTTCTTCTTCTCTGTAATAATAATACAAAGATATAATTAATCCTTACTGGATGCAAAACAATCATAATAATTTTATAGTAGACTTAGGGGCCGATTCACCCTGGGTCGAATATCGAGGGTTAATTCGATATTCGAAGTCGAAGGATTTTAGCGCAAATAGTTCGATCGAACGATCGAAGGAATAATCCTTCGATCGAACAATTAAATCCTTCGAATCAAAGTATTTGAAGGATTTTAATCCAACGATCGAAGGATTATCCTTCGACCAAAAAAACTTAGGAAAGCCTATGGGGACCTTCCCCATAGGCTAACATTGACTTCGGTAGCTTTAAGATGGCGAACTAGGGGGTCAAAGTTTTTTCTTAAAGAGACAGTACTTCGACTGTCGAATAGTCGAATAGTCGAACGATTTTTAGTTCGAATCCTTCGATTCAAAGTCGAAGTTGTAGTCGAAGGTCGAAGTAGCCCATTCGATGGTCGAAGTAGCCCATTCGATGGTCGAAGTAGCCCAAAAAACACTTCGAAATTCGAAGTTTTTTCACTTCGAATCCATCACTCGAAGTTAGTGAATCGGCCCCTTACTGTATATATGATGATACAAATTACAGAAAGTTCCCTTATTTGGAAACCCCCAGGTCCTGAGCATTCTGGATAACAAGTCCCATACTTGTACTATTATCTAAGACTTATGTAGTGTGTCACAAACACACAGCTTTGTTTCTTTTAAAATATGTTACTGGTATAACAGGTATAATTATTGAAGTAAAGCTCTACCCTACTTCTTAACTTCACTAAGGTTGTTGGTTACCTTAGGGACCTTCTGTTCCAGGCTCTCTGGTACATGCACCCCTGGAACTAGTTGGAGACCAAACAGCCTGAGCCATGTGCCCCCTTTCTTTATATAAACCGGAGACAGAAACAAATCACACTTCCCCTGTGCCAGTTGGGAAACCTCCCTCCCATAGGACACAGTCCATTGATCCTTGGAAAGCTATAATATTGTCTTTAGCTGTTAAGTCCCACCCTAGCAGACATTTATATGCACATCTAAGATTTTGCACGAGTGACTTTAAGAGTGATTTTTTCAGTGAATTTAAGGTGCATAATTATTATTATTATTGGTATTATTATTATTATTATTGGTATTATTATTATTATTATTATTATTATTATTATTTTATTATTATTATTTGTTATTATTATTAACATGTATTTATAAAATTCCAACATACACTGCAATGTTGTACAATAAACGGGTGTATACATTAAACATACAAAAACAACCAATAGAAGAGATAAAAATGGGTCTGTCCAAAAGACCTTACAATCTAAAAGATAATGGTGGGTTGAAGAAATGGCTTCTATGGTGAGAAATATTAGTCAGTGTCAGTTGCATTTTTTTCTTTGCTCTTGGTTCCCTCTACTCAAACTCATCCAACTTTGTTAACACGGTGTGCGGAAATGCAATGCACTATACTATTTAACTAGTATTAGTTGGTTACAGGTGCCTTAGCCAGAGAAAATAACATATTTACTGTGCAGAAATAGCATTATATACTAAACAATTTGCACATCAACACAAACATTTGTCTTTCAGAAATACTTGTATTTAAAGAATCCTATCCCTTGGGGCTCATTAGGACTAGCAGTGATTCTTTCTCATGTTTCTACTCAATGCCAGTGCTGGTTGTGCCTGCCAGGTGTCTCTTGGATTTCACTCTGAGCAACATTATCTGTAAACTGGATCTTTAGTCAGGCTGTTAAAATGATGTTTTTTGCCTGTGTTACAATCTTTCTGACGCCTGACATGAATGTGGAAGTCAGTGCAGCATGATATTGCTGAAACAAACAATGTAGTAAGAAATAAACATTTTTCTAATTAATAAACCCTGAAAAGTCTCTGTAAAAATGGCAATGGCAGTTTGATCTTGCCAAAAGAATTATGTTTCTCTGGCACAGTGCCATAATTACTGAGGAAGCAGATCCCCCAGCCATGATGGGGGGACTGGGGTATAGGGGTCTGCTTCCTCTGTAGTCACCTGCGATTTTTGTGCAGTACGAGGGCACAGTTGACTCAAGACACCACCTCCATGGCACAAAATCACAGAGGCTGATCCTGGCAACTAGAGAGTATTTTTATGTCATGTTAGAGAAAGGCAGGATCGAAAGAAAAAAAATGACAAACACCCCCCAAAAAGACCAGATTTAAAGAATATTAACAGAATATAAATGTTTGCACAGACTTTTCTCAATAATACTATGTGAACCCAGGGCTGATATCAGGTGGGTCCAGCTGTCAGTGACACTGTGGCAGAAGGGGCCCCAGGAGATATAAAAGTATAATTTGTTGGCTATAGAGGAGACAGGGGTTGCAGGGAGTGGGCACGGTTTCGACATAATGGGGCATCACTGGTGTGGGGCATTTCATTGGGGCCCCATTCTACTTGTTGGTATGATCTTCCACACTGGGAGCCAGGTGAAAAATGGGTAATTCCTTGGAGAAATTAGGGGCCTGCTAATTTATTAGTATGGGCCCTGTCATTCCTGGCTACAGTCCTGTGTGAGTGTATCGTTGTTTCTAATAATAGATTAATAAAATAAATCACATTGAATTTGAAGGGATGTACATATTATACACATTATCTGAACAGCATTCTATAATACTTTGGGCTAAACTATCAACTTAAAATGACTCATAAAATGGTGTCAGTGCTGACTGATTGAAGCAGTGACAATCTTTGCACCCTAACTGACCCGTGAAACAGAGCTACAGACATGTGCAGAGCTTGCTGTGTTATGCCCCTCACCATACCTTATTCACCCAATGCACTAAATAGAGGGCCATTGTACTAAATAGAAGCCTGCTGGGGTAATGTCATATACCATGCACCAGGTTTATTATATAAAAGATACCAATTAGAAGATAGCATTTATTGGTCACTAGTTTCATAGCAAACATCTGAAATGACAAGATGTGCAAACTCGCTTCAGTTTGGGTATCTGAATCCTCGGGATTTGCATTTGTTTTGCAGAACACTAAGGAGTTTATTCAGTGTCAGACTGGGGGGTCTGAGCCCCAGTTGTGAGGTCACCTTCGGGTCTTCCAATGAATATACAATGCTGCAAGCCCCCCCCCCCTTTAATCTCCAATGCAGCCGCAATCATGATGTCAGAGGGGAGTGAGTCTGGGTTATCGGGGACAAGGGCCAACTTTCAACATTTTGTCGCCATTTGTGGCAAAAATAAAAATACAAATACAGATTTTTTTTAGTGATTGAGATTTTTTTCAAATATAATAAAGCCCAACCTAAATCCTGCAAAGTTTTTTTTTTTTTTTTAACAAAACCCTATCACAGATTACAATTTTTACTCCAATTCCTCAGCCATTGTTAGTTTTTACTTTTGATTCTAAAGACACTGCTCATTGTTTTGTTAGGCTGTTCCCTTTTGTGTCCTGTATTTTCCATGTAACCATTTCAAATTTTAGGAAATGGTGAAACAAATGAGAGAGCAGAGCTGTGCTGCCGGTTCATGAGATAATGGGCTGCCATTGATGCATTCCCATGAGGATAAGCTTTCAGCTGTTCTGATACTCCCCTGAGTGGACATGGGACCCTCTCAATGCAAAGGTTGTTATGGGAATCAGGAGCAATTGACATAGTGGCACAAGTGACTAGAGGAATATTTGAAATGCTGTGGCTGTTAAGTGTTAAGTCACTGACAAAGGAGCCGAGCAAAGTATGAAAATTATGTTATGTGAATCTGTCCCCAGAATTCCTGCATTTCTGAAAGTGGCTGTGCCATTGTGTGGGAAATAATGGGTACAGACTACATTGCTATAAGAAAATAACCTACTCGTCAGTTCCTATTGATATTCCACATTGCTATAAGAAATGAAGAATATTTTTGTATTATAGATTTTTATTGAATGTTTCACAAAAAGTAAATGGATTAAGGGTACAGAGAGAAGAAAAGGGAAGGAGGGAGGGGGACAGTAGTACATAGAAATGATTACACAATTTAAGCTTCCTCGACATGGATCAACAAGTAGCCATCGATTGTAGCCTTATACCGATATCTTCATAAAATATCCACATTTAACATGAGAAAGCAGTAGCCAGCTGAGAAGACCTTCAAAAAATGACATATGAAAGGCAGGAGTTAGTAATCACAAAGTACATTCCTATCATTTCAAAAGACCCATAATATAATAATATTTGGGGAGTGGAAGATTTCCACAGTCTAGGAATAAGGAATTTAGCAGCATTAAATAAATGCCTTTCCAAAGTGGTGTCAGAAAAGCTCTCTGTAATATCTTCTTCCCAAAAAAGTAGGACTTTTGCTAGGGAATTGACCTAGTTCTTGGGATTGCACCAGAAGAATTGTCGGCCAATAATGTGTGAGATAGGGACACTCCGAAAAAAAGTGGAGACGTGTACCACTAGCAGATTTACATCTCAAGCATGTATAGGTTGCTGATGGGTAAATGAGTTTCAGTTGTGCCGAGTATAATACCATCTGGTTAGTAGTTTATAAATTAATTCTTGGATCTTACAGCACCGAGAACTAAACATTAAATTAACAATACCTCTTCTGTGTCCCTCCTTTGATATGTCTAGTCCTAAATCTCATTCCCAATGCTTTATAAAGGATAAGTGTTTCTTCTCACCAGTTGGGCCTTGTATGTAGTAAATAAGAGCGAACACATGATTTGGAGGGGTGATACTATTGCATAAGCTTTCAAAGGGTGTAAGATCCAAGGTAGGTAAAAAAAATTCAGCTGATAGTATTGAAAATATTGGAGATTATTGTTGGCTCTGGCTTGCCTGAGCTGGTTCAGATCACAGCTGTCCTTTTTCAAGTATGTGAATAAATGGTAAATGGCCGTCTACCAACTACTCTTTAAAAGTGTTGGGTTTAAGTGCAGGGGGAATGCTGGATTGTTGGTAATGGGAGTGAGTGGTGAAGGAAATTATGTAAGGCCTAGTTTTAGAAAGTCCCAAATAGCTAATGTATGTTTCAATAATGGGTATGAATCATGTAATATTCTCCTTATCTATCCAAGGTAAGTGGACCAGATGTATAGCTGTGAATGTTTGTTCAGTTTCCACCCAGTCTTTATTATCTATTTGGTGGGACCAGTAAATTACCCTATTGAGAGCCACTGGTTTCAAATAACAAGCACAATCTGGAAGTGCCAGGCTTCCGGAAATGAAGAATCCTGTCAGGTCTGTAGCAGATTAAAAAAAAAATGAAAAGATAATATTAACAGAAATGTTGATGAATAAGTTGAAACAAGAAACGTTTTTTCAAATAAATGTAGTTGAAAATGTGTTGGAACTAGCCATTATTTTGCACTTTGCACACTGGGGGTCATTTATCAACACTGGGCAAATTTGCCAATGGGCAGTAACCCATGGCAACCAATCAGATTGCTGCATTCATTGTTCTACTTGCAGCTGGTTTCAAAAAGCTAATCACTGATTGGTTGCTATAGGTAACTGCCTATGGGCAAATTTGCCCAGTGTTGATAAATGAGCCCCACTGTGTTCTGCTCTTTAGTAGCTTTAATGCCTGCAGTCTCTGTGCTCTTAAATGCAATCCAACCCCTTCTTAAACAAAAAACATCACTGGCTGCATTGGTCAGCATTATATTGGTGTGGGGCAGGAGGCACCTTGGCATCCCCCCACCTAACTTGAGCATTATTCAGGAGGTGCAGCTCATAACAGGTCCAGGTAAGTGAGCAACAACAGGTAAGTGAGCAACAAGTGCAAGGACGGCATGGAACGAGATAGACTTAACTGTAAGGGGTTAGTACAGCTTTTCATGGATTTGTAATAAATAAAATTTGCTTTTAACTTAAATTTGTCCAAGAGTGATATAAATATTTAGATTACCCATTTTGGTCTTTGTGGGTTTCTGGGTAAGAGCCCCTATTTGAAAGCTGGAAATAATCAGAAGTAGAAGGGAAATAATTAAAAAAGTATTAAAAAGAAAAAATGAAGACCAATTGAAAGTTGCTTGGCATTAGCTATTCTATATCATAGTAAAATGTAACTCATAAGTGAACCAACCTTTTATTAACTAAATCTCATTATGGGTTATAGGAGCATGAACTAACCGACCTAAACAACAAACAGAATAAGTAACAGACTAAGCAGAGGGGACATCATATGACTTAGCTGAATGAACATGTTCCCCAAGCATTTCACGGCTAGTCACTAACGCTTGATATGTACAGACACGTGCAATGCTACATTTTAGCTGGTGGCTTCCCTTAAACCCTCACAGCACCATAAGTTTTAAATCTTTCACCATGGGATCACTAACTATTTAACGATCATCTGTCATGGTACTGCAAGCTCTCGTTCCCACTTCTCATTCAACTTTGAAAGCGCAATGTTTGTGAATAGTTAAACGACACTCGATAGCTCCGTATTTAGCCATTATTGGATTTATTTACTCAAGGGAAAATTAAAAGCTTTTCCTTGGAACACTGATGAGTAGAAGTTGGTGCCTGCGTTGCTCTTCGACAGATGTTGACCCAAGATAAAGTGAATGTCTCTGGATTACCTTGGGAAGCTTGCTCTGAATTCTGAGCACTTCTGCAGGTGCACACTTATTTGTCATGCGTCATATGTCATGGGGAGAAAATCCCACAAGAAATGAATAATCATCTTTTACAGTTTTTTTTCTGACTTCGGATATAAAACACAAATGAGGGATTGTAATAAAAGCTGTTAGAAAAAATATGCTTTCCTTTGCAAGTATTTGATCTCAGTTGTGTGAACCCATAACAGCTCCCACCAACCTCATGTTATGAAATTATCATTAGCATTGAAATTAAAATTATCATCTTAGTTGTTCATTTTCTATTTTTTAATTCTGTTTGTTATGCTCCTGCAAAGTATTCCCTGTACCTATGTATGTGCTGCAAATTCTTTTTAGAAAGAAAATCTCTATTTGTTTGTGAGATTCACACTTATACACAAAGACATCTTTTTAAAAAATATGTAATAGGGGTCAAGAGTAGTGGGCAAAGTAAATTTCAGACACTTTTTTTTTTTTACTCACCAATTGCTTCTTCAAACAATAAACTCCTTTTGTTGAAACTCAGGCAGTAAATTAGCGGTACAGCATTCAGACAGTTGGCACAGTTGTCTCACATTGTGCAAAACCTGCGGAAATTAGTGATGGGCAAATTTGCGCCATTTCGATTAGCCGAAAAATCTGCGAATTTCCCGCAAAACAACGTGCAAATTTTCCTGCAAATTCGCATCTGGCGAATAAATTCGCCCATAACTAGCGAAAATATCTAAGATGATTTCCTCATGGGGGGTAGTACAGCCTACCTTGGTGATTTATCCCCAGTTCTAGGGATCCCATTGGGTATTTTGCTCCTTAGCACTTTCCCTGCTCCTGAGCTCACCCACTTGTGCCCCATTTTGATCACCGCAAGGGTACAAACCCCAACTACTCTCCTTGATAGAGCAAATAGCTGCCACTAACTTTCTCTCCTAGAGTAACAGAATACCTCTAACACAAGCTAGAACATCAATTAAGACCCAATCCTGTAACCATCTTCCCATAAGGTGGAATCCATGAAAAAGAGCCCTGTGCACTTTTGCTCTCCCTTTTATACAAAATTATGCTACTCTGGGCAAATAATGAACCAGATCTAATTACTGATAACCCCAGGAAAGGGAAATAGCTGCCTAGGGTGAACCAAAGGACCACTTTAGATGTACTGAGAAATGTCTAACCGTCAAGGTCTCTGTCTGCCTTGTTTATTGACACAACCCACACTGGGAACCATTAGATGCTCTTGGAAGCAGTGCCAAGCACAACTATAAAGAATTGCAAGGGGTGCCTTTTGATGCAAGGACTTTTAATTAATTAATTGGATTGGTTGTGCAACTGACTTTGTCCAATTTAGCTGCCCTGCAACTGTACATGTGGCCACAAATGACCCCTAATGATCTTAAAATCTTTGAAAACCAATCTCACTGCAAAAGGTTTCTTTGCATTAATCTACCAGCTATATGTGAAAACATTAGGGGGCACATTTACTTAGCTCGAGTGAAGGATTCGAAGTACTTCGACCATCGAATAGGCTACTTCGACCTTCGACTACGACTCTGACTTCGAATCGAACGATTCAAACTAAAAATCGTTCGACTATTCTACCATTTGATCTTCGAAGTACTGTCTCTTTTAAAAAAATTAGACTAGCTACTTCGGCACTTTAAACCTACCGAGCATCAATGTTAGCCTATGGGGGCCTTCCCCATAAGCTTTCTAAGCTTTTTTTGATCAAAGGAAAATCCTTTGATCAATGGATTAAAATCCTTTGAATCGTTCGATCAAAGGATTTTCCTTTGATCGTTCGATTGAAGTATTTGTGGTAAATCCTTCGACTTCGATATTCAAAGTCGAAGGATTTTACTTCGATGGTCGAATATCGAGGGTTAATTAACCCTCGATATTGGACCCTTAGTTAATGTGCCCCTAGTTGTTGTTTGAAGGCAGTTTGCAAAGTGCAAAAAATGGCCTCTGTTTTACAGCACAAAGACTTGTGCTCCTCCTATGAATACAGCAATGCCTGTGAATGGAAGCTCAGGGGCAGGATGGGGATGGCAAGTATGTTTCCCTTCCTTGCCCCTAACTTGTACATTTTCCAGATATACAGCATAGGCCGCAGTCCACAATGTGGCCCTGTCCCTACTCCCTGTTCCAGGAAATTAGCTGTACTGTGCACCATGCATGAGCACTAAAAACGCTCTATGACATTGTGATTACTTTGTTTAAAAGTGACATGTATGTAGGTGTGTACGTTTGCATGTACATGTATGTATTTATAGTAAATTTCTGTGCTTAAGAAAATCTTTATTGACTTCAATAGAAATACTTCACCCCATGCGACAGACCTGTGTCCTGATAAAATGGTTGAAAGGTTGCCCCTATAGTACTGGACATGGGTTAAGCATACAGGTGGTTCTGTACCTTATTTCACATTTGTTAACATACTGTACAGCCACGTTTCATTCCAAACCTGAAACAGATAAAATCTATTGTCTGTCTCTGAAAGAAGATCACCATTCGCTCCTCTTGATTATTTTGATCCCATGAGAAAATCCTGCACTTTGTAATATTCTTTGTATAGTCTATTGCCCCCGTGGAACCCAGAAAGCTTGTGGTGCTTTTACACAGACAGGAGTGTGAAATAAGGACATGCTGTTTTTTTTTTTTAATTTAGTTTCATACGAGTAACTGCAGGGATGCTTCCCCCAAAATTCCACATCTGTTATTTTTAAATAAGACCCAGTGAATTCCATTGTCTGTAGAAATATGTCAGTCCAATGAGGTTTTTGTTCATGGAGATTGCTTAAAATAAAGGACACATGTTTCCTGAGTCAATCTACTTTCGCTGGGAGAAGAATGTTCATAAGTGTTCATAATCAATCATTGCTGGAGAATTCCAAGAGAAGCGCTCAATGACATACATTCTCCTCCAGATAATGGCCAGCAGGGTAACAGTGTGAACGTCTTCTTGAATGTTACTTTTCTGGGTGTTTAGCAGATAATTGTCTCTAGCTACATCTAGTCTTGGAGATGAATGAGTCTGCTTTGAACAGTAGATTCAGAATGAGTTGTCCTATCTATGGAATGAGAATGTTCCAGGAAAGGAAAGTTGGAATATCACAGGGATACCTCTTGAGAACCACTAACCCTAGTGCTGCCCCCTGAGCGTTCTCATATGATTTCTGGAGACAATGTTTAGGCATTCATGTTATAGGTACCTAATGTATAGGAATGTGGTAAAATGGAAATCACCTGTGTTTACCCTTGTGTTAATGCCCCATAGTGAGAATTGGGAGAGTAGGGCTTATGGTCAGGAATGGTAGGATTGTAGGAGAGACTAGGGTAGCCCCCCTGGTCATGTTGCGTCCATAGAAGTAGTCAGGGTAGCCCCATGTGATAAGGTTAGATGACTTTCTCAGTAGTACAAATGTGCAAATATATATTCAGTTTCTTGGATCCCCCTTAAAGGGGATGCAAAGGCAAAAATATAAAATCCCATTTTTACTTTCTTTAATGAAAAAGAAATCTATCTCCAATATATTTTAATTAAAAAATGTGTACCATTTTTATAATAAACTTGACTGTGCAGTGAAATTCACCCTTTGGTGCTCTGACAGCTGCAGATACGAAACTTCAGATGGTCTTCTAACTGCTCTGCAGGGAAACGATCATGCTTTCAAACAGCAGGGGTAGCCCCTCTACTTTGCTTCCCAGCAGTGCAGAACTCAAGCAGCTTTGTTTGTTTCCCTATTAAACAGCCGTCGACTGTGTAGAGATTTGTATATGCAGACCCAGTGCAGTCTGTATATTCTGGTTATTTATCAGTCTTGCTATATCGGCTTCTATGGCAAATATTATTTGACTTGTGCTGTTTTGATAATTTATGACGATCCCTGAGCTTAACCTCCCAACAGCAGCCCAGACCACACTGAGCATGTGCACAGTCTTGATCTTGCAAAGATGTTTAACAAAGTTACAAGATGATGATTCCCTGTGGCCAACTTTGAAAACATAAATCATTTGTTTAATTAGGCGCATTAAGTTCATGTTTATGTGTAGTATACAAAATACAGCATTTCTAGCATTATTCTATTTTAGACTTTAGTTCCCCTTTAAGGGAGAATGTTGAACCAGAGCTTGGGGAAGGAGGCCCAGGTGAATAGTAAACCTGGGCAGGAGACTTGAGGAATGACTAAACTTGTGCTAGTGTTCCACCTGTCTGTTTGGTTCCTTGTATGATTATTGTGAATATATGCTGCTCTCTAGTGATGGGCGAATTTGTCGCATTTCGCTTCGCCGCAAAATTTTCTAAATGCATTGAGGTCAATGGACGTCAAAATTATTTTGACGTGTGTCAATTTCAACGCCCGCAAGAATTGTTATACGTGCGCGTATATTGCCCAAATGCATTAAAGTCAATGGGTGTCCGAAAAATTTTCAGGCACGACAATGTTTATGCGTGCATCCCAAATTTTTTTCAGCACAGCAGATTTTTCCCGGCAGTTTTGCAAATGTATTTGCCGGCGGTGAAAAGCAGGAATTCGCGCCTGGTGAATTTATTCGCCCATCACTACTGCTCCCTGATATGACTTTGACAAACAAAATGGAACCTGACTTCCTTGTGTGCCCAGTTATACTAAATATTCAGAAAGTGCTTTCAGCAGAGTGGCAGGGCGGAACCCATTTGTTGGGCGACAATCTGAAAGCAGGGTTTGATGGTTCTGCTGTAAATGGAATGTATAATAACCATTATTAGTCAGATGGACCAAAGGGCAGGCAGCAGGCAATAGGCATAGGCCAGTAAAGCATAGTAAAGAGGTTAGTGGTCAGGGCAGATGGTAGATAGATGCAGAATTCAGTGAAAAACTCAAAAGCAGAAAATAAATCTGATGTCGATGAGTAGGAACTGGAGCCGCCTAGATGACTGCCAATGATTACTCACCAAGAGCAGGAAGGAGCTGACTTATATAACCTCTCACTGAAGGGTTTCTTGCACTTTTTGCTTTTGTTTTTAATGGGGATCTAGATCAGCATATAACATCTAGTGCCATTGAAGTTAGTTGAAAATGAAATTGCTACTAGAAGCAGTATACGTCTGTCCCTTTCAGTTGCAATTACATTTACAAACAAATTTAAAGTGATACTGACACTAAAAAAAAATATTTTCAAAATATTAATCTACATGAAAAGCTACCTATAGGTCACATTATAACAAACAAGGGAATGTTGTGCTCACCACTATTTTTTAAAACCATTAGGCGGGGGTGCAATGAGGGTGTGACCACAAAATACATATAGTCAAATACAAGAGTCCTCTGCACTTAACCCATTATCAATATATTTAAGACAGCGACATTTTGTGCATACTGCTACTAAAAAATGCCTTACCCTTTAAACAAAACAGGGATTGTTTGTCCATATATTGCAATATATTTAAGCTGGCCAACTACGTCAAAGTCATCCCATATCTGGCCAGTCCTATGCGAAATTTTATCTGATTTATTAAGAATTCTATTGCTTCATTATACATTTTACAAAGGGACTTGGTTTTACCTGCAACTTAACTTGCTGCTTTCAAAGTAAACCTCCATACTTGGCTGCTCTTTTATTAGACACCAGTGGGATCACCTGACTATAGTTGGGAAGGGTGGGAGCTACAACATGGAGCTGGTCACTGCTCCTGTATAACTATAACAAACAAGGGAAAGTTGTGCTCACCACTATTTTTTAATAGGTCACATTGATCGTTTTTCGCTGATGGTTCTGCTTTTGTAAGTGATTGTTACTTGAAGTTCCTAAACCTGACTGTTTTGCCAACCTGACTGTCCATTCTTAATGGAGTTACTAATGATAATGGACTACTGTTGCACAAATATGGCAGCCCCCCCATAGAGGAGCACGGGGGTAAGAAAGGTAATGTCAGTATCTCTTTAAAAACAGTGAAAATGTGGAATTAATATATATTGAAAAATTGATTAGAATTATGTTTTGTTTGGGTTCTTTCACTAGGAAAGGAAGGAAGGAAGGAAAATATTTTTGGAATTACAACCCTCTTTAAAGGAAAACTAAAGCTTAACTAAAAAAGTTGGGTTGCAGTATAAATGTCACAATATAAGGCTGATTACTAATTAATACAGATAATTACTACATAGTAGAGTCCTGCATGGGTCCAGTTCGGCAGACCTGTGCCCAACCTGTACCTACTAGGCAAGAGCTGAACCCAGACCCCCTGGCCCTCAATGAATACCCCCTCTTCCTGCTCCTGAAGCCTACGCGCAGTGCCCTAATTTTAGGCTTGACCCAGTACCTGCAAAAAAACTGAAATTACGTCAGATCAACCAGGTTGGGGGAAATAGTTACCATAACTCCCAACTGTCCTGTTTTTAGAGGGACAGTCCCTCTTTTGACAGCTCGACCCGCAATCCCTCATTTGTACTGGAAAGTCCTGATTTTATCTGCACTGAACAGGCAGAAAAAGAAACAATGTTTCTAACTTAATTGACTTTTGGCAGAGAGCCGAGAACAGCCACAGCTGCAGATAAGATACTTTTGTAACAATTTTGAGACAAGCAAATAAGTAATTGTTCAACATAAGATAACAGGTCCCTTGGCAGAAGTTTGACTCACAGCTTAAAGGGTAATTCACCTTCATTAGCAAAACTGTAATAACTGGGAAAAAAACACAGAAATATGTTCAAACTTTCATAACCTGCCAAATTTTGTAAAATGAACATGGTAATTAGGGGTTTTGGCTACACAAATGGGTGTGGTCAAAAATTGACGCACTCTGTGCTGCAACTTTTTTGTCCCTCTTTTATTTCCAAAATGTTGGGAGGTATGAGTTACATTTAACTGCAGAACGCTAACAGGAGGCAGGGGGGGGGGGGAATGCAGCCTGCAATCAGCCCAAGTACCCAGGCAGGTTACCCGCATACAGTCCACATTGTCAAGGGACAGTGGTCTTTCTGACCAAATCCCGACAATCTTGCGGGTATTCCGCGGGTACCTGATGCGATGCAGGACTCTACTACATGGCAGCACAGAAACCAGTGCAATTAGCATTAGAATTCAATAATTAGCCTTGTAGCATCAGCTTATATTATAGACCAGGGATCCCCAACCTTTTAAAGCCGTGAGCAACATTCAGAAGTAAAAGGAGTTGGGGAGCAACACAAGCATGAAAAATGTTCTTTGGGTGCCAAATAAGTGCTGTGATTGGCCATTTGGTAGCCCCTATGTGGACTGTCACCCGATATTGAGTCTCTGTTTGGCAGTACACCTGGTTTTTAAACAACCAAAACTTGCCCCCATCCTGGAATTCAAAAATAAGCTCCTGCTTTGAGGCCACTGGGAGCAACATCCAAGGGGTTGGAGAGAAACATGTTGCTCACGAGCTACTGGTTGGGGATCACTGTTATAGACCAACCTCATTTTTTGTTTGTAAATTTGCAATGTAAGCTTAGCTTCTCAACAGTTGCTCAGAGCCCACTGAGCATGTGAGTGTCACAGACATTTTCCAAGATGGTGACCCCCTGTGACAAGTTTGATGTCCTGGATCATTGCTGCTATTGACAAGCTGAAACTTTGGGCTGGTGCAATAAGTCCTGTATATAAAATATGTAATTTTTATCCATATTCATTTTTAGGGTTTAGTTCTCCTTTAAATAAAATCACACACAGAGAGATTTTTTACCCACATTTATATGCCACATATATATGCCATTTTCTATGCTGAAATCAAGCTGTTTAACAGTTCTTCTCTTTCATTTTAAATCCTGGCAAGGAAGGAGGGACTAAAACACAGATGTTACAAATTGTAACAACTTCTCCACAGCTTACAGACAGCATGCAGGAACTACATAACCCACAATGCATTGCACTGTGATGTTCCATTCCTTATTGAAATCACGTGTGCAGGGAATTGTGGGGTTTGGAGGATGCAGGCTGAGGACAGATAGCTGCTGATACAACGAAACAGTAGTCAGACAACTCAGCAAAGTAGTCAGATAGATCAGCAGGAGAGCTAGGGCTAGGCTTAGGGAACTGTTCCAAACCATTAAAAATCATGAAAAGTCTGCATATTTTTTAATTGATGTATGTTGCAAAGTTGCTTGAAATTATGTTTACTTTTCAAAAAGCTTGTTATGTTTTTGTGGAGTTTAAATGAAGGAAGAATGATGGAAGAATAGAGTATAGTATGTAGAGAAAAGAGGCTAGGAGAAGAAGAGGTTAAGTGAGTAGAGGAAGAAGAATAGTTTGGAAAGTAGGCTCACGGTGTAAGGTTTTCTGGTGGCCCCTGACCCTGGCTACCACTGATGTAAATTCCACCTCCTCGTCTCCCCACCTGCTTGCACTGAGGTAGGAGAATGTATGGGGAGAGGGGCATTTCCTTTACTATAGAGATAGCGAACCCCACGGTCCATGCCCCCTGTCCCCTACTACCATGGTGTCTCCTTTGTCTATAGTTATGCCAGTGAATACATTTTGTATGTAGGCCCTAGTGTGTCGCCTCATGTACCTGCCACCCTATGAAATACAGCAATGTATTATATCCTTGCATAAAAACTTATGCTATAATTATACATTTATCTTATTATATACAGAATTAACTAATTGCCAGATAATGTTTATTGAGTAAGAGTTGCTAATAACAATAGAAAGCAGTACTCCATGTTCCAGAGTTACAGTGCAGGTGCAAATATGATATTCTACACTCCCAGGAGGGCTAAATGGGGCTTACTGCAAAATACCAATTAAGGTTTATAGTTGCCTGAGATGCTTCAATTTCTTTTTCATGGGAATTTTTCACTCTTGGTTTTTGCATTTGCCTTAGAATGTATGATCCGGGCCGTGAGTTCCAATAGGATTCTGTGCGTGTATTTTACAAGCTCACTGAAAGAACTCTTTGCTCTTTTTTTATGAGGTCACTGACATGACTTTAAATGGGGCGCTGGGCCAAGGCCGATTCACACATCAGTTCATTAATTCACACAGCTGTCTTGAAAATTCTAACGGGCTGCAAAGTAAAAAAAGGTCGAGTGGAAATGTAAAGCAATATATCCATCATGGGTCCCTGCTGACAATCAGAAACTAGATGTAGACAACTTTAACTTCTTGTGAACAGGAGGCACTTGGTGGGCTGAATTATAGCCTTGTAACTGCAGCTATTGTGTGGGTGTAAAACTCATGTAAATTCAATTACAATACAATTACATTATAGGCGGAAAATATTAAAATCAAGAATGGGCAACCTCATACCTTCCAAAATATGTATGTTAAGGCCACACCACCATCCCATTCATCCAGGCTTTCAAAACCCACCCAGTCCCCAGTATGCCAAATTCAAAATGGGGTGAGACCGACTACTAGTAAAGCAGTAGCCTAAGTATTATTAAGTTAAAAAAATTTATTAGGGCATATATGAGCATAACACGTTTCATGCCTGAGTGGGCACTTACTCATAGGCTGTTGTTCTACCCTTAGTACAATCCTTTTAAAGGGGTACAATCCATTTAAAGGATTGTATCAAGGGGATACCAACAGCCTATGAGTAAGTGCCCATTCTGGCATGAAACGCGTTATGCTTATGTATGTCCTCATAAAGTTTTTTAACTTAATAATACTTGGAATGGTATTGAATGGGCACTTACTCATAGGCTGTTGGTCTCCCCTTGGTACATTTCTTTTAAAGGGGTGCCGACCAATTAAAATGCATTATATCACACAGAGCCTTAACCAATCAGAGAAAAGCTCATTACAAAGTGAAAAACCAATAGAAATATAGTAAATAAATTGCATCATACAGAGCTGTATCCAACGAGAAAAAAGAGAATATCCAATAGAAAACACTTTATACAGGACTTAAGAATAGAAAAATAGAGAAAGAGTAGAAAAACATATGTTTTATAATGAATAATGTGTTTTCTATTGGATATTCTGTTTTTTCTCATTGGATACAGCTCTGTATGAAGCAGTGTAACATAGTTCTATTGGTGTTTGACTTTGTAATGAGCATTTCTCTGATTCATTAAGGCTTAACTTAAACTTGGGATACTGCTTTACTAGTAGTGGGTCTCATCCCATTTTGAATCTTGCATATTGAAAAAATTGATTGGCAACCCTTGGACTGGGGATTGTCCTGGTAAGAGACCATTTTATCATTTATAATTTCCTTTTTCTCTTTATTTTCTATGATTTTTTTGTTTAAAGGACAGAGCCACACCATTGCTTATGTGTTTATTACCAGTATGCCAATGTGTATTTGTGTGTCCACTTTCAAAAATAGAAATAAAAGGGACTTATCTAGGACACTTTAAATAATGTTGCACTACAACTCCCAGAATCCTTCCAAGCTCAGAGGGCCGTGTAATGCTAGTAGTTGGAGTTGACAGTTGGAGTAGAAATGCCAATGGGGTCCTGCCAAGAATGAGGAGGGCATGGTAGACACCTGCCTTAGGTGTTTTGGAACAGCTTGTGTGTGCACAGGCCCAATGTTTACTATACTGCCTTGCAATAGCAGCCTTTATGCTCTCTAATTAATAATTCCATAACGGTATGTGAAAATACTTCATTTTGTAGTTATTTTGACCTGGCCACTTTTCTGCACAGTTTTTAAAAGTGTACATTTGGTTTAACGTGAGCACAAACAACTAAAAGAGCCAAAATGTGTTTAATGACTTGGGAGAGGGCATTCTAATAGTAATGTATCAGTGTTTGCAGATGATACAAACCTATGCAGCCCAATCCAATTTATCCAGGATATTGAATAATAGCAGCCGGATCTGGACAAATTGGCAATCTGGGCAGCTAATTGGCAGATAAGATTCACTGTCAATAAGGGTCAGGGCACACTCTTCGATTCTGGCATATTAATCACCCAGCAACAGATATACTCCTCTTCGGGGCATCTAATTGCCCTAAACTACCGCCTGCTGGCTAGAATGTAAATCAACAGTAGGATGGCGCTCGTAGCGCTTTGTTTTCCGAAGTTGCCCGAAGTTTCCTTGTGAGGCAACTTCTGAAAACGAACTGATCCAAATGCCATCCCGCCAGCAATTTACATTCTAGCCAACGGGAGGCAGTTTGTGAACATTTGTCGCCGGGCGACTAATCTCCCGGAATCTGAGTGTGTGCCCTGACCCTAAAGGTAAAGTCACACCTGGGATGTAAAAATATGCAAACTGCAGCTTCTTGTACCCTTAATGGGACTGCACTAGGCATATCCTTGATGGAAAAAGGCTTGTGAGTGACTTTGCTACAGCAAGCAATGCCAGTCAGCAGCAGAAAGGGCAAACAAGGTTCTGTCTTAGGAGTTTAAATTCATGCTAGGGGAGGGTCATTCTTCCCCTTTCAAAAACATAATGCTCCAAGGAAAGATTTGGTCAAGTTGGATTTTATGTAGACTGGAGAAGAGGAGCTGAAGAGGCGATATGATAACTAAGAGCCCATGCAATACACTGCTTTATTTACCAGTAGATTCATCCAGCAGACACAAGGGCGCCCATTCTCATTAGAAGATAGGAGGTTCCATCTCAATATATAGAAAGGGTTTATTAAAGCGAGAGCTGTAAAGTTGTGGAATTCTCTCCCTGAGTCTTACTGGCTGATACATTAGATAGTACTAAATACATTAGGTAAATTAGTTTTCGGTTGATACAGGGACTGGTCATCTTGGAAACAGGAATGAATTTTGGGCTAATTAGCAATTTGCTATTACTTTAGATTCATGCTGCATGGCTGCACAAAATCAGTTCAGTTTGCAGCAACATGTGACCGGTATGTGAATAGATTGAAGCGGCAAAAGGAATATTAACACCAATTAATGAAAGTGTTTTAAAGGAATGACAATATAATGTAGTGCTGCCCTGCACTGGTAAAACTGGTGTTTTTCCGAATTTTTTGACGCCAGCGAATTTTTGCGGGTGTTTCGGAAAAAAATTTCGCCGGCGGCGAATAAATTCGCCCATCACTAGAAATGACTTTAGAGAAAGATCAACTAACCTACAGAGCAATAACCATACTGAAATGCCTCTAAATAGTTAAAGGAAAAAGCCTATAGGATGGCTCATTTATAGGACCCCTGTGTATTGCAGTGTTCTATAAAGAGTATTCTATAAATGTTCATATTTTATGGGCACCATCACATACAGTATGTTATGTGACAGGTATATTACATTAAAAATTAGTGAAATCAGGGGCATTTACAAACTCAGTACAGAATGCAAATTGCAAGTTCCAGGAGTAAATAGTTTTTACTCACAATGCATTATTTTTTCCTCTGAATTCTTCCACAATTGCAGCTACGCTCCAAGATATGTTCTCCTCAGATATGCACCATGGGAAAAAATTAAACTGTGCATTTTTTGCAAATCAGGTATAATTTGTGGCTAACATTTTTAGTGTTTCTGGCCTCTGTGGGGCTTATTGATGCATGTAAAGCTGTGGGAACTAGTGATGGCGCGAATTTGATGCGAATTCCCGCGAGTCGCCGGTTCGAATATATTCACAAAACTGTCGCGAAAATTTGCCAGCGACAAAAAAAATTGGCCGTCGAATGTGCGGCGGCGTCAAAAACGGACGCTGGCATTAAAAATGAGACGTTGGCTCCATTTCGCAAATTTCTCAGAGTTTTGCGAATTTCGCAGGAAATTCGCTCCCCAAATTCGTCCATCACTTGTGGGAATCCCTGCTCATGACTCTAGTATTGCTCCAGTAAATGCACTTGCACTGGATTCAGCAACAGAGGAAGGCCACATAAATTGGCACAGAGCAACTGTGCGGAAGTGCAAGGGATGTTGAGATGAAAGCTTGAGAACCGTGAAAGAAATTGAAAAAATGTCATCAAAATGCAAAACATTTCTGGGTCTTTGTGGCTCCCCTACATCAGCCCCCATTTCTCAACAACCGCAACTCTTTATCTGGATCCGGAGAAGGGAAATATGGTGAGTCCCTTACACAGACATTTATTCTGATTTACCTTTGGATGTGCCATAGCAGACCTTCTGAGTAAATGTTTAAAAATTCTCTACATATTTTGTGATGTGACCGGCACTCTACAACCAGGCCTGGATTTGTGGAAAGGGCACCAAGGCCCGGGCCTAGGGAAGCAGGATTTTAGGGGGCGGCATGCTGCCCAACCACACCCACATTGGTTCAGAAACACTGGAGATGCGCAGGAGATATTATAGTTTTTTAAATTTCACGTGTGCCAATCCCCATTCCTCTGGTCCTGATGAAAATTTGACACCTGACAAGAAATCTCTTATAAAGCTTCACTTTAAAAAACCAAAGTATACAAAATAGCCACTAGATGGCAGTATAATTAATTGCTGTCTTCTGGTATATAAAAATTAACAATAAACAAAACTGGTGTTTTTTTCCCAGAGCATTTTATGCTTAAACTCAGAAAGCTCAGAATTATGGAAATCCCATAGACTCCATTTTATCTAAAAAATCCAAATTTTTAAAAAATGTTTTCCTTTTCCTCTGTAATAATAAAACAGTACCTTGTACTTGATCCAAACCAAGATATAATTCACCCTTTTGGGAAGAAGAAACAGCCTATTGGGTTTATTTCATGTTTACATGATTTTCTGGTAGACTTAAAGGGGTGATTCGCCTTCAAACAACCAGCTGTTTTCAGATAGATCACCAGAAATAATGACTTTTTTCAATGACTTTCTATTTTCTATGTGTGACCGTTTTTCTAATATTGAAGTGTCAAGTGTCTTTTTTCACCATCTGAAGCAGCTCTAGGAGGGGGGTCGCCAACCCTGTAAACTGTTCTAAATGGATCATTTAGTTGATACATTTCTTATCTTTGTCCCTGCTGAGCAGAATCTCTGGGTTTCATTACAGGCAGCTGTTTGAATTGATACAATAGTTGCTAATACTCCAGAGATGCTGCTGAGAAATGGATCAACTAAATGTTGCAAAATTGTAACCGTTCAGAATCTGCACCTGAATTACTGAGCTGCCAGACTGAAAGACCAGAGACAGGGACATTACACTTAGATTTTGGAAAAACAGTAAAAAATAAATAATGGAAAGTAATTGGAAAAAGTCTTTATTTCTGGGGAACAATCTAAAAACAACTGAATTTAAAAAGTGTTTGGAAGGTGAACAACCCCTTTAAGGCATGAAGATCCAAATTACGGAAAGATCTGTTATCTGGAAAGCCCCATGTCCTGAGCATTCTGGATAACAGGTTTCTTACCTGTAAAGGTCATAAACAGAATTACACTGTAATTGTGAGTACAGCATTTTTTTTAAGGGGTGGATCACTTTAAGTTAACTTTTAGTACATTATAAAAAATTCCCATTGTCTCAGAATATGAATGTCTATGTCATACTATAAGTTCCTTTAAATGTGAACAACTCCTGCTTGAAGGTGGCATGTTGGGCAAATAAGGACTTTTCCAGTATAGCCTAAACTAGACAAATCCCAACATTTACAATCTTTTTCACAGCGGTGGGAGAATCACTATATACTTTTCTGTTTTCACAAAACTTGTATTAAAAACACACAAAGACAAACTAGTTTGCATAAATGGAAAATGAACTTTTATAACATTCCCTCATATAATTATTTTTTTCATTTTACATGTACAAATACAAATACAATATATTGGAGACGGCTGATATAAGAAAAATTAGCACAGTCATTTTTTGTAGTTTCAAGGCACAGAGCAAGAGAAAATAATGTAACAGGTGAAGTAACTGCATCAATGTTGTGCGCGCAACTTCATGGGGCCGATTCATCAATAGTCGAATATCGAGGGTTAATTAACCCTCGATATTCGACTGGGAACTAAAATCGTTCGACTTCGAATATTGAAGTCGAACGATTTTGCGCAAATCCTGCGATCGTACGATCGAAGGATTTTTCGTTCGATCGAACGATTAAATCCTTCGAATCGAACGATTCGAAGGATTTTAATCCAACGATCGAAGGAAAATCCTTCGATCAAAAAATCACAGGCAAGCCTATGGGGACCTTCCCCATAGGCTAACATTGACTTCGGTAGGTTTTATCTACCGAAGTAGGTGGTCGAAGTATTTTTTAAAGAGACAGTACTTCGATTATCGAATGGTCGAATAGTCGAACGATTTTTACTTCGAATCGTTCGAATCGTTCGAATTCGATCGAATTTAACCAATTCGATGGTCGAAGTACCCAAAAAATACTTCGAAATTCGAAGTTTTTTACATTCTAATTCTTCACTCGAATTTAGTGAATCGGCCCCCATGTGTCTTGTGCATGTTTTCAATGATAAGTTAAATGTGTAAGCGACACCTTAGAACAGTGCTGTCCTACTGACGGCCTGTGGCCTCCCCACACACGCAGGCCTGGATTTGTGGAAAGGCCACCTAGGCCCGGGCCTAGGGTGGCAGGATTTTAGGGGGGCGGCATGCTGCCCAATCACACCCACATTGGTTAAAAACACTGGAGTTGCGCTGGAGATACAATAATTTTTTTAATTTCCCATGTGCAATAATCCCTATTGCTCCGGTCCAGATGATGAAAATTTGGACGAATAAAGGGAAGGGAACAGGGGCGATGAATGCCAGTGGGCCTAGGGGCGCCAACTATGTAAATCCATCCCTGCACACACAAAGGTTTAAATGGGCTCACAGGCCCGGATTTGTGGCAAGGCCACAAAGGCCTGGGCCTAGGGCGGCAGAAATTCAAGGGTGGCATGCTGCCCAGCCACATTTAAGTAAGTATTCAAGATGTGCACATGGGTATATACGTGCACGCACAAGCGAACGGGGAGGATGATGTGGACGGGAAGGGGAGGGTGACGCCGACAGGAGGGGAAGGGAAAGGAAGGGAAGAAAGACGCTGATGGGGAGGGGGAGGTGGACGGGGAAGGGGAGGCAGTAGGGGAGGGAGACGAGGAAAGGAAGGGGGATACAGACAGAGAGTGGAGATGCATACAGGGGGGTGATGAGCGGAGATGGCCTAGGGGCGCCCCGTTTGTAAATTCGGGCCTGACAACTGGGACTCATTTATCAACACTGGGCAAATTTGCCTGTGGTCAGTAATGCATGGCAACAAATCAAATTGTTCTACCTGCAGCTATCTGACAAAAACAATCACTGACTGGTTGCTGTGGGTTACTGCCCATGGGCAACGTTGCCTGCTGTTGATAAAAGAGTCCCACTGTGTCCTAAAATAATGGAAAAAAAGAAGTCAGTCCTACCGCATGCAATAAGCAGCATGTCACATTTACAACAACTATACAAGTTCCAAACAAAAGCAGAAGACATTAAAGTGGTAATTTACTTCATTTTCTGCAACATGCCCACTTTTGTGTTTTCCCTAGCCATTTCTGGCTTTTACAGCTTTCACAACGCAGTCCCATTTGCTTTCTTTGCGATCAAGCTTTTGTTTCTTCATCATTTTGTTTTGATAGGGATCATTATCTTCATCTTCAGCCTCTGAGACAATCTCCATTTTCTGAATGATCAGCTTAATTAGGTCATTTTGCTTCTGCATCATTGTAGTGAGATCCTTCAACCTAGCGCACACAGGATCAGAGACACAGTTATCAAAATCAAAATATGAAGTATAAGAGCACAGTCCAGGCACAAGGACACTGTTAATAAGACTCTGCAATCAAAACAAACCTGTTTTTCTGTTTCCAAAGCTCCAATTCCATTGTTTCGTCATTGCTAGGAATTTCTTGTTTCAAATCCTCAAAACAGGAAAAATAATAAAAAAGATTCTGGGAAAGGGAAAAAAAAAGAGTCGAATTATGTGTTCTAGGACAATATAAAAAAAAACTCCTATTAAAAAGTTTGACAGTTGAAATCAAATAAGAAATTTTAATTATCCAAAAAAGCTCTACAATACAGTACAGTTCAACACCCATGCAAATGTCATGGCCAAGAAAATATTTTCATCTTCTTAAAAATCAGACAAATACTACTTACTGATGTGAAAGAAATTCCCCAGATTCTTGGTCTGTTGGGGTACACGGTAATATAGATTTGATCCACACGTTTCAAAAACCAGAAAGGAAGCTTCTTCTCTAAACTTGTATGAAGGCTTACCTAAATACATTCATGAAGTCAGCTTTAGTGTTTGGTATTGGTACTGGATACTAGTCTCATGAGCCTACATAGAATGTCAGCAGTGATTTTAAAAGGGGCTGACATGCAAACACTTCTCCTGGCTGCCCAGTTTGCCCATAGGCTATTCTTAACTTTGCAAATATAGATTACTCCTCACTGGAACAAACTAGAATTGGAAGAGGACACCAAGGGGCACATTTACTTAGCTCGAGTGAAGGATTAAAATAAAAAATACTTCGAATTTCGAAGTATTTTTTTGGCTACTTCGACCATCGAATTGGCTACTTCGACCTTCGACTACAACTTCGACTTTGAATCGAACGATTCAAACTAAAAATCGTTCGACTATTCGACCATTCGATAGTCGAAGTTCTGTCTCTTTAAAAAAAACTTCGACCACCTACTTCGCCACCTAAAACCTACCGAGCACCAATGTTAGCCTATGGGGAAGGTCCCCATAGGCTTTCTAAGTAATTTGGGATCGAAGGAAAATCGTTCGAATGATGAATTAAAAACCTTCGAATCGTTCGATTCGAAGGATTTAATCGTTCGATCGAAAGATTTTTCCTTCGATCGTTCGATCAAACGAATTGTGCTAAATCCTTCGACTTCGATATTCGAAGTCGAAGGATTTAACTTCGAGGGTCGAATATCGAGGATTAATTAACCCTCGATATTCGACCAATAGTAAATGCGCCCCCAAATATAGTTTATAGTTTATTTGTTTACTTGTGACTTGAGAAATGGTGGTTACAAAATGAACAGCTGGAGATCCACATATGCTTCATTATTGACTTAAAGGATAAGTAAACCTTAAAAATAAGTGAATGTAAAATTGATGAGGGTGTTATTCTAAGAACTTTTGCAATGTACATTTATTATTTATTTTTTTTTAAATCCCAAGATATTAAAGGATACATGTGCTGTTAATATGAATGAATTTTGTTCCAACAGCGCCACCTGCTGGTCAGTTTCCCACCAGTCTGACCACAAAGTAGTCAAGGAAGTTGTCAGGAGAAAGAAAGAGGCTCCTCTGATGTTCTTCTGCTTAGGAAAGATTTGAGAAAGTTTTCTAATTGTTTTCCTAACCAGAAGAACATCAGACCAGGCCTTTTTTTTTCTCCTGACAACTTCCTTGACTACTTGGTGGTCAGACTGGTCAGAAATTGACCAGCAGGTGGTGCTGTTGTAACAAAATTCCTTCATATTAATGCAGATGTATCCCTTAATATCTCGGGATCCAAAAAAATAAATGATGAATGTAAATTACAAAAGTGCTTAGAATAGTACTCTCATCAATTTTACATTCACCTATTTTTAAGGTTTACTTATTCTTAAGTAAGAATAAGGGGATTATTTAGTATTTCAATTATCTTAAATTAGTTTGGAGCAATCAGAATAAGGGGGGGGCAATTGTTCCAATGGTCATTGGTTTTTTTTTTTGTGCATGATAAGGTTTTTTGCCTACATAAGCTCTTCGGCGAGGTTTATTTAATTGATGCTAGACAGTTATGTGTTATTTATGTGTTATTTATCTCCCAACCTCAAATTATTATAAAAAAAAGCTTATATTTTAGTTCCTGGCTCGGAGGCAAGTTTTAGATGCATAAAATACAAATGTAATGCCGAAAAGAGCCCCTGTGGCCTGCTAGTTTACAAAAGGGCTACAAAATAGCCAATCACAGCACTTATTTGGCACCCCCCCAAACTTTTTCAATGCTTGTGATGCTCCCCAAATCTTTACACATTTGATATATACCGTATTATTTGTTCATGTTGTGTTCTACTTTTGGCACAGAAACTAGAGCTTTGAAAAATTGTAACCAATGAAATAATGCTGACAGTAGATCTTACATTTTGTACATATTCAGCCTGATCATAGAAGTTATTGATTGATATAGAAATGTTTGTGCTACTCGCCTGCATGGCAGTTCTTTTCAGGCATGCATTGCGTTGAACTTCTGCAATGTCCCCGACAGCCAAACCAATCTATAACATAAAAATAGGTGCGTTTGTTATTGTACGGAAAAAATAACATTAACCAGTGTTTCTAGTACTCACTCAGCTAGAACTGCTACATCACAGTTAATTCACTTACAAATCACGTCTGGAAGGCTTTTTTTTACTATGACCTGGGGGAAAAGTGCAATAAGATCATACCCCCAAATCTGGCTGCACTTTGCACCTCACACCAGATTAAATCCAGCTCAAAGGCAGACCACCAAATCCACTATTTTAGGATTTGTCAGAGTTTGCAAAAGCAACAGTTATGGCCCATGTGGCCCCTGGATTCGGTACATCTCTAGGGCACAGCGTTTGTGAATGCAGGCCAGTCATGTCCTAAGCCACTACTGGATTCTCTGCAACTCCCTTACTTGCAAGGGCTGAGTAAAGTTAAAGGAACAGTAACATAAAAAAATAAAAGTGTTTTAAAGTAATATAAATATAATGCAGTGTTGCCCTGCACTGGTAAAACTGCTGTGTTTGCTTCAGACACACTACTTTTGTCTATATAAATAAGCTGCTGTGTAGCAATGGGGGCAGCCATTCAAAGGAGAAAAGGCTCAGGTTACACAGCAGATAGATAAGCTCTGTAGAACATAATGGTGTTATCTGTTATCCACTATTTAGCCTGTGCCATATAGCCTTTTTTTAAGTTCTGCTATTGCTACACAGCAGCTTGTTTATATGAACTATAGTAGTTTTTATGAAGCAAGCACACCAGTTTTACCAGTGCAGGGCAAGAGTGCATTATATTTTCATTACTTATAAAGCACAGATTGCAGTAATTTTCTGCACTCTGCCTCCCTACTCGTCAGCAGCCAGCACTCTTTTTCAACCTCCAAAAATATAGGTGCACGTCACACGGTATCCACTTTTACCAGCTCTAAATATCAAACATGTAGAAGACAGCACCATCAAGGAATATATATTTAAAAAGCCTTTATTAGCATCTTGTGGCTTTGATGTGAAAAACTGCAACGTTTCAGGCCTTTACTCTGCAGCTTGATAAAGGGCTGAGTAATGGCCTGAACCGTTGCACCTTTTCACATCAAAGCCATAAGAAGCTATATTCCTTGATGGTGATGTCTTCTACATTTTTGATGAATGATAACATAATTAACAAGTGAGGCTATAAAAATATTGCTTGTTTATTTATTAGGGATGCACTAAATCCACTATTTTGGATTCGGCTGAACCCCCGAATCCTTAGCGAAAGATTTGGCCGAATACCGAACCGAATCTGAATCCTAATTTGCATATGCAAATTAGGGGTGGGAAGGAGAAAACATTTTTTACTTCCTTGTTTTGTTACAAAAAGATTTGTCACATTGCAAAACATCCTATTAAAAACCCAGAAAGCTCTGCATTTATGTGGTCTCATGACCAGCTCATGGGCTGGAGATTGGTGCATGTTTTCAAAGCACTTTGTTTTGTATATAGGCATCCAAGGGACTCTACCCCTAAAGTTGCCTGGGCATGGGCCCTCAAGTGTCTTAATAGACCAAGACACAGCCTGCACAAAAAATATTTTATGTGTACAAAATACAGATAAAACGCATGTTAAGTCTTATTAATTAATCATTTCCATTTTTGGTGTTTTGTTCCTATTAGTACAAGCACTGATAAATCCGGTAGGCAGGTGCATGTTATTGGGCTGTACTGAACAATTAGTGGAGCCTTTGTCTACCTGATTTTTCCTATGATCTGGTCTGAGTCTATGGGTTGAGATGCTAAAAGGAATAAAGTAGGAAATATGTTGGATATATGAGAAGAGCAGGATACAATTCTGAAACTCATACCAAAAACTTACAAGCAAATTCATAAGTAGGATTGGTATCAACAATGTAAACACAATAAGGTGGATAAACGTAAAGAATGGGAACTGTATTTGGTCATCAAGAAGCGGTTTAAGGAATCCTTCTTGATAGTTAATATCTCCCAACATCATAGTGAATGACTGCATTAAGGCAAAGTAGGGTCTGCTGAAGGTCATCTATAATGAAAATAACAAACAGAGAAAAATGTGAGATTTGTTAAACTTTGAGAAGAGCGGTGATCTTTCAGACCCCTTCAACTTAACTGAGCTAAATTGTACAAAATATGGAATGTACATACAGTGGTGCTTGAAAGTTGTTAACATTTTTATATGAATGTGACCTAAAACATCATCTGTAAGTCATACAAGTACATGAAGAAAATCTAGTTAAACAAATGAAACAAAAATCATTATATTTGGTCATGTATTTTTTGAAAAAATAATCCAATAACATAACTGCGTGTGGCAAAAGTAAGTGAATACCTGAGAGTCACTTTGGACGGCTTGCCATCATTGATGGAACAATGAATTCAGAGCTATACCAGAGAATTCTAAATGAAAATGTCAAGACATCTGTGTGTAAACTGAATCTCAAGAGACAGTGGGTCATGCGGCAAGACAACGATCCTAAACATGCAAGTATTTCTACCAAAGAATGGTTAAAGAAGAATAAATTGCAGATAGTATCACTCTGGAGAACCATTGTTTCATCAGTCAGTTATCCTTTTATTTAGAAAATGCACTACATGTTTCAGATAAAGGATCCTTCCTCAGGTGCTTGTATAAACAATCACCTGAGGAAGGATCTTTGATCCGAAACAAATTTTGCATTTTCTAATAAAAGGATAACTGACTGATGAAACAATGGTTCTCCATAGTGATACTATCTGCAATTTGTGACAGTTTGGAAGGTCTGGTGGTACCTTACTCTGAAGGTTTAACCTCTTATACTTGATAACCAAGGATAACATCATCCACAAAGTGTGTATACCTTTAAAGAAGAATAAAGTGAATATTCTGGAATGGCCAAGTCAAAGTCCTGACCTTAATCCAATTGAAATGTTGCAGGAAAGTCTAGAGTGAGTGGTGCATGTGAGGAAACCCACCATCATCCAAGAGCTGAAGCTATTCTGTATGGAGGAATGGGATAAAATTCCTCCTAGTCGATAAGCAGGACTGATCAACAGTTACCACAAACATTTAGGGGCAGAATTAATCAAAGGTCGAATTTCAAAGTTATGTGAATTTTTTTTTAACTTTAAAAATAAAGCTGAATGTACCTCCAACTCGAATGGGAGGTTATTTATGAAAAAAACTCGAACATCTAATATTCGATCGAATACGAACGACCTAAAAATTTGCATTGAATTCAAATCAAGTTTTCCTCTGAAAAAACACCTTGAATGTCAGGAAGTCAATTAACATATTCAAATGGTTCAACAGACCTCTGCCATTGACTTGTACATGAACTCGACAGGTTTTAGGTGGCGAATATTCACATTAGAACTGTTTCCAGGGTTGAGGTGTGATAAATCTCACATTCAAATACGAGTTGGTGATTTCAAATTCGAATTTGAGTTTGACCAAAAAAAAAAATCTGAAAATTCAAATTCAAATTTACCATTCAAACCTTAATAAATCTGCCCCTTAGTTGCAGCTATTGCTGCACAAGGGGTCACACCAAATGCTAATTCACTTACTTTTGCCACATGCAGATATGCTATTGGATAATTTTTTCAATAAATCCATGATTTTCTTCATGTACTTTTATGACTTGTTCGAGAATCAGATTGATGTTTTAGGTCACATTCATATAGAAATATATTTCAAGCACCATTACAAATTATAAGCATGATTAATATTTCCGATGGGTTTTTGAACTCATTGAATTAACCTTGACTTTCTTGCCATCATTCTACTTACATCACGGATTCCTCATAGACAAAACTAAGTTATACGGTTTGTTTTAATTTTTTATGTATTTAATCTTGCCAACCCCCTGCACAGTGGTTGGCTTTGACTGTAAAAAGCTCACAGCCTATGCTAAAAAAGTTATACCCCAGACACAATAAATACAGATCAGAAAGCACACTGCATTGTCTGGTTTCTGGTCATCTTAAATCTTAAATACAGTGTATAGTTATGTCAGCAATAAAGCACTGCTATTATTATTCAGGATGCACCAAATCCACTATTTTGGATTCGGGTGAACCCCCGAATCCTTCGTGAAAGATTCGGCCAAATACCGGACCGAATCCGGATCCTAATTTGCATAAGCAAATTGTTTTGTAACATAAAGTCACGCGATTTCCCTCCCCGTCCCTAATCACCCCTAATTTGCATACACAAATTAAGATTCAGATTTCGTTCTGCCAGCCAGAAGGATTCGAATCCGAATCCTGCTGAAAAAGGCAGAATCCTGGCCGAATCCCGAACCAAATCCTGGATTTGGTGCATCCCCAATTATTAGTTTAGAGGTATTTCAATAAAATAAAGTACAGTGCTGAAACTACAGCTTATAGTACCAGCCTGCAGAGACACTGGATTAAAGCATGCAGCAAACCTGGGGGTAGAGAAAAATATGGAAACTCAATCCAAACGCCAGAATTAGGAAAAAGAAGAGAAATACGATTCGCAATAGGGTTCTCAAAATCTCCCAAAACATCACAATGTAAATTCCATAACTTTCAAACCTGTAAAAAAGATCAACATTGGGAACATGTTATTTCCTTTTAAATAATTAACTTTGCAGCTTTTTGTAGAAATGCACATAATGAAAAAAAAGGATATATTTATAGACACCTGCCTACAATAACCAACCCTCACCTTATAATATACTCACTGATTAAACAGAAAGCGCTGTCCCATTTGCACTGACTTCGGGGAGACAGATGTCATGGTGGGTTAATAGCAAAATCTGACTACTGCTCAAGTCTGAATGATAAGTCTGATTATGAGTGTAATGTTACAATAAGTAGGGTACCTGTCTCCAAAGTTACTGCAACAGGCACAAAGCTTTCTACTTACAAGCAAATCTGCATCAGCCTAAAAGCAAGCAGTAAAAAGACCAAGAAGCAAATTGTTGCAAATTATCCAAATTCAACAAAACTTTTCCTGTTAACAATCTCCTGTTCTCATGAAAATGCTCATACATTTCCAATACAGGTGTGGGACCTGTTATCCAGAATGCTTGGGACCTCGGGTTTTCTGTATAACAGATCTTTCCGTAATGTAGATCTTCATACTTTACTAAAATAAGTTTACTAAAATAAGATTTAAAATGGATTAAACCCAATAAGATTATGTTGCCTTCAAGAAGGTTTAATTATATCTTACTTGGAATCAAATACAAGCCATTGTTTTTTAATTATAGAGAAAAAGCAAATAATTTTTAAAAAAATTTATTTATTTGGACTGGAGTCTATGGGAGGTGGCCTTACCATAATTCGGAGATTTCTGGATAATGGGTTTCTGAATAACGGATCCCATACCTGTACTTGTCTTCTTAGACAGTTTTTATTAAGAACCTTAACACAATATTAGATGAAAATACTGGTCACTTTTGTTCTCCATTTAAGATCTGGCAATATTCTGTTATTTCCTAAAGCAAAATTTAAACTTTTTTAATATTAGGAGAGAGAAAAGCCAATTAAACGTATCTTTAATGTGATTTCAGTAGCATTCTTCTGCCTCTAGGAAACTTTCATTCATCATAAACTAATAGTCTTTTTAACTTGAAGAGAATTATGAAATATATGGTGAACTAAAGCCTAAAAAAGAAGTAGGGTGGAAATGTATAACATTATGTTTTATCTACCGGCCCAAAGCAACCAAATCCCTGTAGCAGGGAAGATCTGTGCCTCTAAAATTCCCCCTAGTAGCCCCCCATCTTCTTTTCTGCTGATTTACAGCACATGCTCTATTCTGCTGTCACTTACCTAACAATATAATATAATAACAATATTCTATATATATAGAATGTAAATGCAAAGATACAAGTCTAATTAGCAATTCATTCCAGTTCACATTATATGGTGGCTCAGAAACCAGCAATTAGCATCAGAATCTTCTGACAGACAAACTCTATTTTCTGCTTGATGATTTGCAACAAACCCTAAGCTTGGCTTCTCAACAGCTGCCTAGAGCCCGCTGAGCAGTTCAGTGTGGCTAACACTCAAATGAAAATTGTAAAATGTAACATTTTATGAGCTTGTCCAAGAAATCATCCAAGCCCCTCTTAAACAGCCATCACATCATCATCCAGCAGTGCATTCCACAACTTCACTGTCAGTGGCCTAATGTTACTGGGCCGCATAGCAAATTCATTTTATGGCCCCCAACATAACCACAAGTTGCCCTTTTTTACCAATATATTTTGAAATTGCTCATTAATTAGGGTCTCATAGGGCCCCTATACCTCCTGGGCAACCCCGGCAGACGCAGGGTCTGCTTCCTCTGTAGTTACGCCCCTGTTCACTGTCCTCACGTATGTCTAATCACCACAACACCCTTAGTGATTTAGTCTCAACACAAACAAAATACTAGAGTCAGACAGTAAAGTCTATAAAAAATAAATTTAAGTCAAAAGCTAGTGGAATTTGCATACTGTGGCTACAATAAATTCTAAATTGTATGAATAGCCCATCAACTTGCACTCCAAGGCATTTTACAGTGCCAGTGGTTGTACACCCAAACAAAGCTCCCACATTCTTGCTACACGCAGAATTAAATAGGCTTAGATAATGTATTGTATTCTTACCTCTGAAGATAAATCAGAAAGTTAACCCAAGATGCAAATACAGCAATTGCTCCAAATTGCCACTGCAAATGTGACACCACAAGTGGAGAGTAACACAGAGATGATACAAAAATGATACTGGATATATAGATGGACCAGTCTATAATGTTGCTTCCGTCAAAGATGTAGGCAAGTTTCTGAAATGTAGGATGGGGTTTAAAACTTTAAAACATAAATACTGATCATAATATAGGCATGCTGAGACTTGATTGCACTGAAGCTGTGCTTAAAGAATAAGTAAACCTTAAAAATAGGTGAATGTAAAATTGACGAGAGTACTATTCTAAGCACTTTTGTAATTTACATTCATCATTTATTTTTTTTGGATCCCGAGATATTAAGGGATACATATGCTATTAATATGAAGGAATTTTGTTACAACAGCACCACCTGCTGGTCAATTTCTGACCAGTCTGACCACCAAGTAGTCAAGGAAGTTGTCAGGAGAAAGAAAGAAAGAGGCTGCTCTGATGTTCTTCTGCTTAGGAAAACAATTAGAAAACGTTCTCAAATCTTTCCTAAGCAGAAGAACATCAGAGCAGCCTCTTTCTTTCTTTCTTTCTCCTGACAACTTCCTTGACTACTTGGTGGCCAGACTGGTGGGAAACTGACCAGCAGGTGGCACTGTTGGAACAAAATTCATTCATATTAACAGCACATGTATCCTTTAATATCTTGGAATTTAAAAAAAATAAATAATGAATGTACATTGCAAAAGTTCTTAGAATAACACCCTCATCAATTTTACATTCACTTATTTTTAAAGTTTACTTATCCTTTAACTGTTATTATCAAAATGTTCTTATAAGGTACCAACACATTCTACAGCACTGTACAATGGAAGGGTGTATGCATCAAAAATACTGATAATCTACAAATACAGCAGGTAAAGGAGGCCCTGCTTATTAGAAAGCACAATTTAGGTGGCTATACATGGGTCCATTTAGTCTTCTCTCCAACTAATCAGCTCATGGATGGATAAGGGGCACCTTACTGTTCTGATTGATCTTGCAAAAAGTATTAACAAATCTGTAAGCTTGAAAAAGGAACTAAAATGTTCTGAAAGCTTGCTATGACTATATTAGTTAGCCAATAAAGTAGGGATGCACCGAATCCACTATTTTGGATTAGGCAAACCCCCGAATCCTTTGCGAAAGATTCGGCCGAATACCGAACCGAATCCTAATTTGCATATGCAAATTATGGGTGGGAAGGGGAGAACATTTTTTACTTCATTGCTTTGTGACAAAAAGTCACACAATTTCCCTCCCCGCCCCTAATTTGCATATGCAAATTAGAATTCGGTTCAGCCAGGCAGAAGGATTCGTCCGAATCCGAAACCTGCTGAAAAAAAGCCAAATCCTGGCGGAATCCCAAACAGAATCCTGTATTCAGTGCATCCCTACAATAAAGATATCACCTTTATACCACTTTTGTTATTTATTAAGGGTTGCCCTGTAACATTTTTACTAACACGGTATAGTAACTTTCCCTGTCAGCCCAAGAACTTTTGGATGCATTTGAAGAATGCAATTCTGGTAAAACCTGAGGAGTGTCCCTATCCTTTTAAGGCAGTCCTTGGGTGACATTTAGGTGCCCACACCATAAAAAACAGCCCCAGACCATCATTACTCCACCAAACTTTACAGTTGGTGCTATTCAAGCTGACACAGCTCCAATCAGTAATAGAAATGTTGTAGTATCACTTTAACAATAAATGCACCACTTGTAAACCAAGGTACCTCCGTATAAGAAAAAACATCACCTGCTGACAGAGTTGCACACCCTCTTTTATGATTCCGAATACACTCATACAAAGCACAAGGCTCATACAGACTCGGGTGTACTGTGTATCCTGTAAAATAAAAAATAAAAAAACAGTAGGAATAGGTAAAAGCTGCTGAATATAACCAGAAACTGTCAAAGTACACAAGAGAATAATAAAAATAAAAATTTTAAATCAAAGAAAACAAAAATCCTGGAAAAGATGCTGGCGGCACTTAGCATTTGGACTGTAAGATAGGAACCAATTAGAATATACAGTATATGGACCTGACAGGAAACTATAGCTTATCTTTGCTTGTGTGAATTCAGGGCCATTGGCTACTCACTGCTTCTGGCAAGAACCATTAGGACACCCCCATCACTTATCTTAAATGCTGACAGGGACCACAGTGGATCTGTGTGGGACCTCCATTAAAGGGGTCGGTAATGATAATTTGTGGCCCAGAGTTAAACAGGCACCATGCTGTATTCATTACTAGTGATGGGTGAATTTATTCAACAGGCGCGAATTCGCTGCAAATTTTCCGCGTTTCACGGCAGCAAATACATTTGCGAAATTTGACGGCTACAAGTAAACGGACACCCATTGATTTTAATAAGCGTCGAATGTCCAACGAAGGTATCAATTTTGACGCCCGCAAATTGATGCTGGCGTCAAAATTTGAGTTTCCCAAATTTTCCGCCGTCTCGCAAATTCTGCAGGGAATTCGCGAACTTCATGGAAAAGCGAAATGGGACAAATTCGCCCATCACTGTTCACTATTGCCTGCACGATTAGGGGGATTTTGAGTTATGCGATATGTCCCCTTTAAAGCAAGGTTTAGTGGAATATATAGGCCACTAAGCTGTTGATTTGGCTAAAAGTGGAAGTAGCCATATTTGGCCTGTAAATGGCCAGCAAGCTGGTATAATTTTATACAGAAAAAGTCAGGAGGAATTCAACTATGGCTTCATTCAACTGTCCATCCAACTCCTTATCCATCTTACTGTCCTTTCCATGTTACATTAATATTACACCGCTTTAATATTCAATTCACAGATGTACCTTTAGCTGTAATGGTTCAAGCTTTCTGGACATGTTTACACATTCTGGCCTCATGGACGAGTTAAAAATATAGGCTCGCTTCAACCGGTCACAGTGTTCCATTATGCCTATAGATTCCGGACGCACTGTATTGATAATCAGCAGAGTGAGAGGAATAAGACCAAGGGAATATATTGCAAGGTTGAGGAGATGTGCCTTAAATCCATAGGCCATCCTAGAGAAAAATACAGAAAAAAATAATTAAAGAATTCAGAATAACAAAATTCAGAACAACAAAAATAGATATTTGGTTGTATTAATACTCCACTTATATTCCAGCTTCTGGCAGGTTCTGAAATAAGCAAAAAGTAGCAACTACAAAGAACTACTGCGTTTGATTCAGCTTCTACAAGTATGGAATCACTTATCTGGAAACCCGTTATCCAGACAGCTCCAAATTCCATTTTAAAGAAGTAATTCTAATTTTTTAAAAAAAAAGAATTTCTCTGCAAAAATAAAACATTACCTTGTACTTGATCCTAAATAAGCTGCATGGACACACACTGATGGCAAAACAATCCCAATGGGTATGTTTAAAGGGGAAAGATCACGAAAATGAAAATTTAATATAAGCTTCATCATACTGAAATAAGAAATTTTAATACAGTCAATTAAAAATTCTGTACCATTTCTGAAATAATCAAGTTTATCTTCACTATCCCTCTCTCAGCATCTGTTTCTCTTCATTCTCTCTTCATACAGGATTTGGGTGTCAGATATCCACTGACAGTTAGATCCATTATATCTTATAGGGGGCTCCTTTTGCCTAGAAGATGTAATAGAGCTCACTCTATTCAAATCACCAGACATCATGTCTCTCTACATGCAGGATTTGTGCAAAAGGCAGTTATTTTGTTAGATTTTGTTTGTACTGGAATCAGTTATTTAAGTGAGCTCTTATATATCTGCTTGGAAAGGAAGCCGACCTATAAGATATATTGGATCTAACTGTCAATAAATAACTGACACCCATCTCCTGCATGAAGACAGAATGAAGAGAAACAGATGCTGAGAGAGGAATAGCGAACATAAACTTGATTATTTCAGAAATGATGAAGAATATTTAATTGATTGTATGTACAAAGTTTCTTATTTCAGTATGAAGAAGCTCACATGAAGCCCCTTTAATGGTCAAATGATTTTTACCAGACATTGGGTATGGTGATACAAATGATGAAAAACCCTTATCTGGAAACCCCCAGGTCCCAAACATTCCAGATAATAGATCCTATACTAGTACTCAGCTGTTAGATTTGAAGCAAAAAAAGGAGTGTCAGCAATAGGTTGCAGTATTTTAGGGCACAATTCCATTGTTGGAGTTGTAGGGGTGTTGTGTGCCATTTGTGCCTCTGGGCTATCTTTAAATATTTTCTACACTATGTCATTTACCAAAATTTGTTTTTTCTAAACAGTTTTGCTGTGTCTTAAAGCACCACCATTGATTTTGCTGTTTAGATGGAATCTGGGAAGTGATACCAAAAAGCTACAACTGAATTATTTAACTATAATGTTCCCAGAAGTTACAAATACAAAGTTGTTTTTATTATTGATTTAATGTTATTCTCTAAATTTGTTTACATGGTTCATAGAACCTCTTCCTACTAGATATAGCAATACATAGTAACATAGAAAATTAGGTTGAAAAAAACATATGTCCATAAAGTACGACCTTTTCACTTTTTTTAACCTGCCTAACTGCCAGTTGATCCAGAAGAAGGCAAAAACCCCCATCTGAAGCCTCTCCAATTTGCCTCAGAGGGGGAAAAAATTCCTTCCTGACCCCCAAAATGGCAATCGGACCAGTCCCTGGATCAACTTGTACTATGAGCTATCTCCCATAACCCTGTATTCCCTCACTTGCTAAACACCATCCAACCCCTTCTTAAAGCTATCTAATGTATCAGCCTGAACAACTGATTCAGGGAGAGAATTCCACATCTTCACAGCTCTCACTATAATAAACCCCTTCCGAATATTTAGGCGGAACCTCTGTTCTTCTAATCGGAATGGGTGACCTTGTGTCAGCTGGAAAGACCTACTGGTAAATAAAGCATTAGAGCGATTATTATATGATCCCCTTATATATTTATACATAGTTATCATATCACCCCTTAAGCGTCTCTTTACCCTCTGTACCCGATCCTGTAGCCAGTTTCCTATCCATGTGCAAACGACTTCATTAAGCCCAACAGACCTTTGTTTAGAAAGCAATGCTTGTTTATTTTGTTTTGGAAAAACTTTTTCAAAAGATCACTCTGCCCAGTTTGGTGCCACAATGATTGCCAACAACTTTTCCTGTCTGGAAGGATGGCCACTGGAAAAGCATTCAGAGGTTCAAATGGTACACAACAACACCAACAATGGATATGTACCATAAATACTGCAACCTTTGTGCTGACAGAAAGATGGGAAGAATACTGTAAAGTAAAAGAATGGGGCATAACGTTAAAGCAGGGCTTAAAGGAGAAGGAAAGGTTAAAACTAAGTAAGCCTTATCAGAAAGGTCCATCTAAATATACCAGTAAACCCCCAAAGTAGTGCTGCTCTGAGTCCCCTGTCAAAAGAAACACTGCATTTCTTTCCTTCTATTGTGTACACATGGGCTTCTGTATCAGACTTCCTGCCTTCAGCTTAAACCTCATTGCCCTGGGCAAGAGCATGCTCAGTTTGCTCCTCTCCCCCCACCCCTCCCTTCTCTACTGTAATCTGAGCCCAGAGCAGGGAGAGAATCAGGCAGGAAGTGATGTCACACCACATTAATACTGCAGCTCCTAGTCTAAACAAACAGAGAGTCTCTAGAGCTTTTTACTCAGGTATGGTAAAATATTCTACAGAATAAATATAGCATTCTAGCTTGCACTATTGCAGCTAATCTATTGGCAATAAAATGCCTCCGTAGCTTTCCTTCTCCTTTAAAGGAGAAGGAAAGGCTAAAATTAAGTAAGCTTTATTAGAAAGGTCTATATAAATACACCGGTAAAGCCTCAATGTAATGCTGCTCTGAGTCCTCTGTCAAAAGAAACACCACATTTCTTTCCTTCTATTGTGTACACATGGGCTTCTGTATCAGACTTCCTGTTTTCAGCTTAAACCTCCAGGGCATGGCCTTGAGCATGCTCAGTTTGCTCCTCTCCCCCTCCCTGCTGTAATCCGAGTCCAGAGCTATAGTGAGCAGGGAGAGACTCAGGCAGGAAGTGATGTCTCACAAAGCCAATATGGCAGCTGCTATCCTAAACAAACAGAGAACATTTCTAGAGCAGTTTACTCAGGTATGGTAAAGCATTCTGCAGAATACTGTAGTGTTATAGCTTGCACTATTATGGCTAATCTATTGGCAATCAACTGCTTCAGTAGCTTTCCTTCTCCTTTAAGTCAAAGATCAAACCCATTTTAAAATAAAGAAATGTGTAGTTATTCAATTTTCTTGTGTAACAGTACTTAGTAATTAGGTACATACCATTTCATAAGCAAATATTCCTTACATACAGGATGAGACAAAAGATCTATACGCTGATGTTGCACCATGGCCTAGAAGAACACAAGAATAGCGTTATGGAAGGTGTTTTGGTAACCGAGGATGAGTAGAGTATAACAGTGCTTTATTAGCAGGTTCCTGCAGCCATTACACTTCAACAGTAGCTTCCAACTCTATTACTCTTAAGCAGTATAGAAAGTACTACGTATACACAGTATAACTCTTGAGCACAGTGACACCTACAGGCCCTTTGTATAAACACCACAGAAGTTTTAAAGGAACTATTCAGCTTGCCCTGAAAACACTGATGCACCTTTATTTTCAAACAAATTGCCAAAAATTCTCAGTTGGACTGAAATCAGGCTTTGATTGGACCATTGCAGATGATGTCCCTTTTTATTTTTGTGTCACCCCAGTGTTATTTTGGCTTTGTTTTTTTTAGGACAAATGAAAGAGGAAAAGTATTTTAGACTGAAAATCCAACCTGCATATGTCTCCCCTTGGTAGATCATTCTCTAACCAGGATAGGAAAAGAGCTGTACATTCAAGGTACAATCATTTGCCTGTTGGTCCTTTTCAAGTGTTATCATGTTTTATTAGTTACTTGTATTTCATTAATAAAAGTTATTTATAAAAGTTATTCCATTGTCATTATTCTAACCACACGATCCATGGGCTAAAATTGAGATTTGAATTGCACTGAATTCGTGTTTTGCTATTTCTGCCTTTTGTGTTAAACCATAAAACAGCCCTGGTTGCCGAAATCCACTAATTCTAGCTTATTAGTGATGTCTCAGATGAAGTGTTTATTGCATCTATTGTTAAAATAATAATAATACATGTTAAAAGGCCAGAATATACTGAAATGAAGATGACATAATAAGAGGCCACAGAAACAGATGAGCAGTTTGTTGGACCCACATCCTGCACATAGGCTGCCAGTTAGCCAGTCCTGGTCTACGTTGTTCCAATAACTCAAGTTTTATTTCCTTCAGTTCGTACAGTTACAAAATGATATTTATATAGTTTTAAAACGTACATTTAAAGTTGTTAATGGTTCAAAATGTACATTATTTTCCCCCTTGTGCGCTTTTCTGCAATTCAGTGGACACTGAAGACATTTGAAGTTGTATTCTATCTAAAGAAACAGAAGAATGACAGCAAGGTTAGTTTTTAAATATTCATTCTGAAATGTATTAAAACACATTAAATATCACATTATGAGCATCGTTCCTTAATTTATATAATAGTTTAATGTTGTTTGTTTTTATCCCCTAGCTGGAATAAAAATAGCCCCTTAGTGTCTAAAATCTATGGGAGGTTGGTTTGAGTTGTGTTCCCCTCCCCTTATAGACTTATTTAAGGCTTGTATGTTACTTGGTGTATAGGTTTGATAAAGGGCTGGTGAGTCCAGAAACATTGCGTGTTTTGTGGCACAAATAAGCCACATCTATTTACAATATTGGAATGCTGCTGGAATATATTTCTTGGAGTGAATACTTAACCTGGACAGAGAGAGTTACATTTGGCAACCAAAGCTACAAAAAGTGGTAAGAGTGATTGTGTTGCACTACTCCATACAGTATGTTTGTGTTGCTAAAATCTATAAGAGATCTTATTCCTAAACAAAAAGTGAGGTACAAAGCTCAAAGTTGAACTTGCTTGAGCCATTTACAAAAGCATTTGCATCGAAGCACTCCTTGAAACTTGAGCCTAGTGTTGAAATGCCTTCTGAAAAGACTTCTCTAATAAACTGTATATCAATGTATACAACATGTGCAGATGACAGGGTGCAAATATAAAAGCCATGAATCAACACTAGTGATGCGCCGAATTTGCGCGATTCGCCGCCAGCAAATAAATTAGCAAAACGCCCGCGAAAATTCACGTCAAAAACGGGCGCCAGCGTCAAAAACGGGTGCCGGCATTAAAAAAAAAAAGGGGCGCCGGCGTCAAAAACGAGACGCGGTGGCGTTTAGCGAATTTTTCGGCGTTTCGCGAAATTCGCCCATCACTAATCAACACCTGCCTTGAGGGAGTGTACTTTCAGGGTTTCTTTTGTACCTACACAAGTAATTCACTTGCAGCTAGGGGATAGCATTGGTGCCCCAGAAGTGATCCCTTTGACACACATAGCAGCTAATTAATTGATGTAACTTCTCACCTACATTACTCAGTTGTGCACCATTTGGAGCAAGTGCATTCACATATTAGTACAATTAAATTTACGTGTTTTCACCAACTGGCACTTTTATAAAAGCCTTTTTTAAAATGTGCCAATCATCAGAGCTGTCAAATGCAATTCATGGGGTGGTAGAATTCAGCTCCACTAAATGATTTAAGCCAAGACAGCAATGATTTACATCTGTCTGTAATGTGTCTTCAGATATAATAAAGAGGAACATTTTCTGAGTACCCTGGACTTTGCTGTCACTATATGGGTTTCGGAATTGGCGATTTCCCCTCAGTGAGCACCAGAGGGATATGAATTGCTGAGTAACGTGAAATACCCTATATACAAATTATTCAGTGCAAAGTAAATAAAAGACCCCTTTGTGGCCTGTGCCTTCTGTAGTTATCTTATCTGCAAGGGTTGGAGGGGGAACAAATGTATATCTCCCATTCCACACCAATACATCTCTGACTGCATGGGAAAGCAGTATGTCCTAACGGAGCAGAACGAGGTGTGCAAAAAAATGCCCAATTTTTTGCACTTTGCACACTGTGTTCTGTTACATAAATGAAACCTACAGACAATCCAGATTTGTATACTGATTTGGTATGTAATAAATTATACTGGCAAAAATATATTGCAAAACTTACATAGAAGTTAGGACTTTTCTTGTCTCCAGCAGATTCAGTCATACATCTGTCTAATAAAGTCTTGAAAAGAAAAACAATATATACATTGGAAATATCATTGCATCTGCCTCAGTATTCAGATCTAAGGCAGTATTCAGCCCTGATTAAAAATGAATTGGACTGAACAAAATCTGGAACTGGCCCTGCTAACTTGAAGCGGACCCAATTCTTCATACACTCGCTTGAGCTGAGGCCTGTCTGCCCTTTACACCTCCATTGTTTTATGCCACTAACAGTGGTTTCTAAAGGTAATAACAAGGGTTACTTAGATATATCTTTACTAAAACATGCTTTTATATACTTATACACGCGTGAATATTTTCGCGCAACTGCAAACAAAAAAAAATTGTTGTGCTTCGAAATTAGCATGCATAAAAATTGACGCTCGGTAAAATTATTCGGGTGCCTATTGACTTTAATGCGTTTAACTCGCGCCTATATAAATTGGCGCTTGCGTCAAAATTGCTGTGCGTCAAAATTATTTTGACGCCCAATGCGTTTCGTGATTTGTTTTTAACGTTTAGTGAAATTTTTCGCCGTTTCACAGGACAGATTCGCCCATCCATGATTTCCAAAAATAATTTAAAATTATGTCAGACCACAGGGCAGTTTTGTACTTTGCCTCAATCCATTTTAAATCAGTTTGGGAGGGGGTTAAGATGGTGTAATTTTTGTAGTGTAAAAAAAAACTTTTCGAGATTTATTATACCCCGATTTTGATAAATAACCCCCTAAGAGTCCCAGACTCTCAGAGATCCACTCTTGGGGATCTGCATTAAATTCAAAATGAGAATATGCTGAGGACATTTGTATGCTAACTCACACTCATTCATATATGTACACAAAATAATACACACACTCAAATAAATACATTTACACAAAACATTGACATAAGGTACTCAATATGCCAATTTATAAATAAGGGGGCATAACCAAAAGTAAGCATATCCCTTGGGAAGGAAGTTTTCTTTATTTTAGGTGATCACGTTTTTGCAATTCAAGTTTTTTCATAAGTAAGCTTGCAGCCAAGATGTTTTAGAAATCAAGGGGCTGAGTCACTATGGGTCGAATATCGAGGGTTAATTAACCCTCGATATTCAACTAGGAATTGAAATCCTTCGACTTTGAATATCGAAGTGGAAGGATTTAGCGCAGAAAATTCAATCGAACGATCGAAGGATAATTCCTTTGATCGAACGATAAAATCCTTCGAACAAAAAAAGTTAGGCAAGCCTATGGGGATCTTCCCCATAGGCTAACATTGACTTCGGTAGCTTTTCTCTGCCGAACTAGGGGGTCGAAGTTTTTTTTAAAGAGACAGTACTTCGACTATCGAATGGTCGAATAGTCGAACGATTTTTAGTTGGAATCATTCGATTCGAAGTCGTAGTCGAAGGTCGAAGTAGCCCATTCGATGGTCGAAGTAGCCCAAAAAAACCTTCGAAATTCAAAGTTTTTTTACTTCGAATCCTTCTCTCGAATTTAGTGAATCGGCCCCCAAATGTATTCGTTTTTTTTTCAGTTAGAAAAAAACTTGAAGAAGCCTGATTTCTTGAAAATCTCAATTGCTAGCTCATTTATTAAGATCACAATCATATTTAGATGGTATCTTTGTATCTAATAGAATTGTGGTTTGGAGATTTAAACTGATCAAAATGCAGAATATACAAAAATATATGGTATTCTAGAATAAATTGACATTTGGGGCATTGTTAGCTTGCAATCTAATATATAATCTATATATTCAAGCTTTTTTAATTTGAAAAAAACACAAAACTCATGAAACTCGAAATTGCTTTTATTTATTAAAAAGCTTGAATGTCAAAAACTTAATTGATTAAAAACGTGGGGAAAAGAACTATGAGTGCAGAGAAACTGCATTCTAATTCTATCAAACTTAGGGCAATTCTCCATGGACTCGCCAGCTTTTAGATGCTGAATTTTTACATTTAAGTTTTTCGCCCTTAATAAATCGCAAAAATTGGAGTTTCTGAAACTCTAATTCGAGTTTGTGAGTTTTAGGGTAAAATCACTGTAAAGAACTGAACAAATAATATTCTAAACCTTGGTGTTGGCATGCTCAGGAGACATTGGGCATTTTAATGCATTTTGAACATTTTCTCTATATTATTATACTAATGCTTTTTAGGTAATTACAGTTCTACATCTGTACCTTAGAATACATATATTAAAATTGGATTATACAAATATACAAGCAGCATTAAATAGGTTAGGTTGTTCTAAAACAAAAAAAAAATCAATATACAATAAAACCTCAATTTTACATACTCTAATGTTCCCCAGCATTTTACACCATTTTTATGTAGTCCCACCACTAAATAATGCATAATGTATTTCCCTGATTTTACATTTTTGTGGATTTTACACCTTTTTTTTCTTTTCCTCTAAAAACTTTTCAAAAATTATTCAGTAATTAAATCAAAAGAAATGTTAAACTCAACTGGCACTTAAGAATTGAACTTAATCTTCTGATACTAAGTTCAAGATACCTACTTTGAAGGTTTCCGGAAGATAATATATCATTTCAAGAATGGCACACTTGTAACTGGAAGTATGTGAGAATGTTTGCAGGACCTCTTCCCATCTGTATAAAAATACATATATACTGCTCAGTAAATGATGCAAAAGGAGCATTATAGAAGTCATTAGAGATTATTTACAAAGGCAAGTTCAGTGTACAAATACATGCAAATAGGGCACAAGCTGCGTGTGACATTTTCAGGGTGAAGGCCTCGTCACTTTTGGAACACCCACTCAAAACACAGTTTGCATCTGATTCAATGGTCGCAAATCTGGTGTGCCTATTGGCAGAACCTGTTGTGGGAACCCTGGAGCTACCACAAGGATTGAGGTTGGTGGTACCTCCAGAGTGCCCCAGCATTAATAGGTGTAGTTACAACCATTCTTTAGAAGAGGCTGGAGAAACACACTATTGGGGTTATTTATTAAAGTCTGAATGCCAAAAACTCTAAAATTTGAGTTTTACTATAAAAAAACCTTAAATTCTTCAGGATTTATTATACCCTGAGGATGTAAAAACTCAGAATACGAAAATCCATCATCTCAGACCTGTCGAGGTTGTATATAAGTCAATGGGAGAAGTCCTGAAGATATCCTGATATGCGCTGGGTTTCTTGCAATAAGCCGAAGACTTCTTTTTTTCCGGGCAGAAAATCCGGAAAAAAAATCGTACAATTAACATTTTTGTATGATTTTCAGAGTTTTTTTCCCAAACTGTAATTTTTTGCGAAAATGTAATGAAAAATAAGGGGAAATAACCCGTGTGGATTTGGTCGGAGTATATTTCAGAAAATAATGAGATAAATTTGGATTTTGATAAATAACCCCCTAAGTGATGCATGGTAGGTTTAGACACATGTATCATAATTAAACAAGTCTATTTTTCATGTAGAAACAATTTGGTTTCCTCTTTAACTACCCACAAATGATGTAGTCCTGTAGACTGTTTGCATATAAACAAAATATAAGCAGTTTTTAACAACTGATTTCTTACCGTTCAGTCTGAATTGAGGCAAGTACAGCATCTTTTTTCCCATATCGTATTGCTTCATGAATAAACGAAGCTCCATTTGCATTCAGTATAATGGAGGCTCCATTGTCCAGAAGTACGCTGACAGCCTTAGCGTGTCCCTCTCGTCCTGCCAGATGTATTGCAGTGTTCTTTAGAGCAGAAAGAGTGCATGTATTTAACATAAAGTATCTGCCACCAAAACACATTTTTGGAAATATATAAATGTTCCAAAATGGATTGGGTGTGAAACAGGGGTGACATTTACTTCTGACACAAGTGGCACTTCAAAATAATGAGTTTTTAACAATACCTTCTTAGTCACTCACTACCAATAGAAACAAAGATTTAGCCGAAGAGTAAATTTTCTTTGTTTAGTGATGTCTACACTGGGGCTTTGCCTAGGCACGAACACATGGCACTTACAAGCTTAATCCAACCCTAAGGTTTCTAAAATAAAACCATAATTTTGGCACTCTTTCTATGAACTACTGTATGTGTACTTCTTGACTTTGGTGAGTCAAGAAGTGCCAGCATTGGTCCCTCCACATCTGAATATTTGAATAAGGGTCTACAGTGCCAACATAATATTTGACCATAACACTCATGTACGACCACAAATATGATGGGCAAATTCCCTTTTCCCCACGGTCACTTGTGCATAAAACCTCTTTCATTAATTCTACACGTGTCAAAATGTGCTCTTTGCACTTTCAAAAATAGTTGTGTTCAGTGCCATTCAGTACTTCCTATCTTCCATTCTGAATCAGGCTCTGCTACACTTTTTCACACAGGGGAACTACAACCACCTCCTGACCAAACAGTAACTCCAGGGTTCCCACAGTGCCAAACTCAGTGGAGTAGTTCCAGACGCAGCGCAACTGCATCAGATTCAACAACCAGTCACATTAAACACTGCAATTCTGGAAAGCAATGCATTGTGGGAAAATACCATGGTGACTACACTCAGAACTGCACTTTGCTTACTGATCTTATGGATGTACACCATATGAGCCTTACAGTCTCAGTCATTGATTAAACTTACTGAAAGGTTCAAAACAAAAGGCTTCCAGGACAGTAAAGATAAAAGGGGTCATTTACTAAGAACTATGGTTGCCACTTTCTGAGCGGTAAAACTTCGGGCAGGGGACATGACGCGTTGAGGACGGTGCTGCAATTTAATGGGGGCTGGTACGTGATGCGATGGGGGCATGCCACAATGTCAGGGGCGGGGCTATGACATGGCATTTGTCGATTGGTCGATCGCCACGTCAATCCTAGGAAATCCTGCCCGGTTTTCCTAATTTGGAAAACCGGGCAGACAGCTCTTTAAAAAACCGGGCTGTCCGGGTCAAAACCAGACAGGTGGCAACCCTACTAAGAACCCTAATGAGCTCCAATACCTTTTTCATACAATCAATTAAAAACGGGTCACCTTTACAATAGCGCATGGTATTTACAGCAAGCTAGGAACACCAGTATGTGTTGTAGGGCACTGGTCTATGTGCTTTGGTCTTAACATGATTTTTTTTTATTACATATTTTTAAATATTACAGCATACTTTGGCTTGCAATAGTTAAAATAATTGTTCTTACATTTTCCTTGTCTGTTTTGTCAATGAGCCCAATGGAAGTTTCCAGGAGAGTGTTGATCGTACGGGTATAGCCGCCCAATGCAGCATAATGCAGAGCTGTCCACCCACGATGGTCACTTAAGATTTTAAACAATACATGTTTAAATGTGATACATTTATTTCTTTAAGGTCTATTATTCTTAAGGTCTATTATTCTTATTCTAAGATCGACTTAATACATACCCATGATGTGAAACAGATATATTAGGCATGCAGACCCTACCACTGACATATTCCAAGCCAAGACCACAGCTGTACTTTGATATGTATTCTTTTACCTTAGAAGTAAAGCACCTCTTTTAAGAAGAAGAAAAACAATCTTTTCATGCCCGTTTTCTGCAGCTAAGTGGAGGGGTGTCATTCCTTTCTCATCTCCGTCATTGAGAAGCCTGGCATCTGACATAAATCTCAAGAGTCGTTGGCAGGTGTTGAAACGCCCATAGCTAAACAAAAGGAACAAACATTTGGATAGCAATTGTTTGTTCAAATGCAATGATCTAAAACTAACCATTCAGATTTAAACTGTAGGATTAAAGTGGAATAAATAACAAATCAAACAATGCTGTGGCCATTCAGTTACAGACAACAATCATATGAAATTTATGTCCCGGAAATACTAGTGACAGCCACACCGATATCGATAGTAATACATGCAGACATATAATGGTTATATGCCAAATATTTTCCAACCTGTTGGATCGCCATCGTACAAAAATTGTCAGGGCGAATATTCCACAGATGGTCCCAAAAATCATACGAATCTTTGTTTTGTATGACTTTACGAGTCCTTCTATGGCTAGTTTATGGGACTTATTTATAAAATATTGAATTGGGAAATACCTGAAAAATCCCCAGCAGTTCCATATTTTCCCCATTTTTCCCAATTTTGCTAACTGTCAGGGTCTTTTTGGAAGACTTTTTGTTTGTGGAAGCTCACAGTGTAATACAACCATCTTGTTCCATTGTGATGGTATGGATTCTGGTGCTTGATGTCCCTCTGCCTCCAGATAGTCTGTGGGCCATCCACTATGTAAAGCAGAGGGATTTTAAGACCTGGAATCCATCACTTTGCACTGAAACAAGGTGAGGGAGGAGGTTATATTACACTGTGAGCCTAAGGGATATCAAGAAATGGGCTGTCATTATTTTATTTCTGTGGAATAAGGTATGCCTTTGTAAAAAAAATACATGCATAATTATTTATTCATATATAATCTATAGTCTGGTCATTTCCGTATCAGACCGCACTGTAAATGATATCCATATAAACGGCGCGTTCTGACGTCAGAACGTGCCGTTTATAACAGGGTCCCCAGGCCGCCGAATTTGACGCAGCATGTTCGAATTTGACACTGCATGTACGAATTTGACACCGTGTGTCCGAAACGGATGCCGGCGTGCCCAAATTTGATGCCGGCGACCAGAATTTCGACTGCGACCCTGCGCCCTCGTGCTTTTATATGGTCACATAACTCCTCTGTGACTTATAATATCTTTATAAATTACAGTAGGGGGTACATTATCCACTATATAAACAAATGCACCTCTACATGAATATAAAAAAGTGTGTATTTTTTCCCTTTAAATAGGTTTCTGTGGGAAATGGCAGTGCAGTGATGTGCAGGTTGAGAAAAACTCAAGCCTTGCCTGTCCCGGTACCGCTCACCCCCGCACCCGACTTCCATCTTCCTTTTATAGACCTGCGCCACCAATTATGTCACAAAAGGAGTGGGCAGGCGGGTGCTTATAAAACTGGAAGCCGGCAGTGTGAGGGCAGGGAAAGCAGGCAGAAAAGTTGAACCCGAAACCCGCCCACTACCCGCAAATGGGGCAGCGATGTTGACCCAAACCCGCCTGACCCCCGAGTACACCTGCTGGTTCAGCCGGTATTGGGTCGGACCGTCGATCACTACAGTGCAGTAATTTGGAGCTTTTTGGATAAATGGGTTCCAGATAAAACATCCTATATCCAAATCTGTCTGGTTGCATTCTTTACAATACTGGTTCTGACTACAGAAACAATGTAGCAAGCAGAGCTAAAGAGAACTGGTTTGAATTGTAATTACATTTACAGATAATCTGCCATGTTTTTTTGCACTTTTCACCCTGCCCTGCAGACAGAAGAATTGCTGTAGTTCTCTGTAGTTGTAACCCAGACAGAAATTCTTTTTATTAGGTCATACAACTCATTTTGAAGACACTGGATTAAAACTCAGGATACTCTATAGGAAGATAACCTTACCATGCTGCAAAGTGCAGAGGAGATCTTTTGTCCTTACTTTTGGAATACAGAGACACGTTCAGACCAAGCAAGTTGTTGACTGAATTCGGAACCCCATGTCTGCATGCATAATGGAGAGGGGTGCAGCCTTCAGAGTCCTCATCACTTACCAGCTGTTTAATATTTTCCATCTGACATAAAAACACACATACCCAGTTATATTTGGGACTGTTAAAGCTTTTGTTCTAAAGTGAATGCATTAAAGGTTTTATTGAAAAATAGTTTTAAAGGTGGCTCTGCCAAGCAGTAAATATTCTGTCTCCAACCCTTAAGACCCCCATACACGGGCCGATAAAGGCTGCCGACAGAACGAGTCGGCAGCTTATGGGCCCGTTTGTGGGGCCATCCGACGGGCTTCCCTGATATCTGGACAAAAGTTGATCTCAATCGGGCAGGTTAAAAATCCAGTCGGATCGTGGCCGCATCTGTGCATCTATGCAGTCCCGCAATCCAACTGCCCATACAGCCCCACGATCGGATCAGCCCGATATCGCCCACTTCAATGTGGGCATATCGGGGAGAGACCCGCTCGTTTGGCGACATCGCCAAGCGAGCGAATCTCAACGTCTATGGCCACCTTTACTGGACAGTTCAGCATTCCAGATGAGTCTGGCTGCATTTTCTCTTTTAAAAGTTAAATGGAAAAACATCTATTTATTAATGCAACAAGCACTGCACACAATCTGATTGCAAAACAGGGCAGTCAGATGGTTCTAAGCAGTGACGAAAGCCTAACCTTTAATTCTGCTAACTATCCCATTTACAAAAAGGTGGCAAGCTGTTCCGCTCTTTCTTTCAATCTGTTTAATCCTTATGTAGTTTTATTTACCATTTAAAGAATACAAGTGTTACAAAATGTACAGTTTGGTATCCTCTTAAACATTATGGAGATATATTATGCTACATACCTGCAGAAATTCACTATTCAAGTTCTTCAAGCCTCCTGGCTGTAGAACCATCAGATGCAAAAAATTCCTTCCAAAATTGTCTTTTAATTTTACATCTGCACCTATAATTGAAACACCACAGAGAAAAACATTGCATACTTTGTACTCTTGTACTCATACATGTTTTTATCGTTGTCAACACACAATATAAATTGCTTTTACTGCTTGCTATCGAAGCATTAAATAGCTTGCAAATGCCTTAGGAGTAGGGGTGCACCAAATCCAGGATTTGGTTCGGGATTTGGTCTTTTTCGTCAGGATTCAGCGGAATCCAAGTTCCTGGCCGAACTGAATCCAAATACTTAAAATCATGTGATTCCACAAACAAGGATGTGCAGTTCTCTTCCTTGCCCAAATAATAATTAAATTAGGGTTTAGAATGCCAAAATAGCGGTACATACCTATTTAGAAGTACTTAAAAACTGGTTGGTTGCCCCAAACCTATGCTATAGGAGGTTACAGGTTCTGTTTGGTTTGTTTTCAGCCCAATAAGCAAAGGACATTATGGTTGTTGCTCTCTTACACTTTCTCCTCTTTTATCTTCAAGCTGACCAACCAGTTGAGATTGCAAAGAAAAATCCCATTGGGCTCCTCTGACCCTGGCTCAACCCGGAAGCTGCATTCATTTATATCCCTGCACAGCCCGCATGAAGCAAGAAATGGGTGGGATGGCGCTGGTATATAAAAGGTTCCAGCATAAAGATTCCGGCCTGGTTTGAGTTTGAAGTGGGTGGGTTAGGGTAGGAATTTTAGGCATGTTTGTGTGTGCCTGGGGTGGTTCCAGTGGGGCCTAGTCTGACACTGTGGTTGAGTTTACACACACAATAAAAAAATGAAGACTAATTTCAATTTGTCTTAGAATACCTACAGTATCTAATACTATACCACACTATAAATATGGTTCTCATAGCTATCTCATAACTATAGTTCTTATATCATACAAGAAAGTCATTAAAATACTAAAATAAAAGTTATTCTCATAATCTGTGATATTCAGAAAAAATTAAAAAAAAAGCATTTAGGTTCGGTGACAGTAGTTTTCACAAAAACGCTCACACCATGAGACATACCAACAGGACGGTACCTTTTGCAAGAAGTAAATTTACTGATTTCCAAGCAGAGCACGATGTGGCTAAAAGGAGAGATGTGCGTGATTCTTTGTCCTCACTGTCAATGTTTGCTCCCTGCAAATAAAAAAAGCAGATAGACATCAAATGCAGACAAAACAATAAAAACTGGTAATCATCTTCTGTGCTAGCATTTAGCAAAGAGCATAAGAGCATAGTCAACAATAGCAATGCCACCATTACATTACAAGTTCTGCTCTTTTCGTGACTTTGGGTCTTTTCGCGGCTTCCGGACTTTACGTTCTGCTCTTTCCGTGACTTTGGGTCTTTCTGCGGCCTCTGGACTTCAAGTTCTGCTCTTTCCGTGACTTTGGGTCTTTTCGGGGATTTAGGACTTCAAGTTCGGCTCTTTCCGTGACTTTGGGTATTTTCACGGCCTCTGGACTTTAAGTTCGGCTCTTTCTGTGACTTTGGGTATTTTCACGGCTTCAGGACTTCGCGTTCTGCTCTTTCCGTGACTTTGGGTCTTTTTGTGGGCTCTGGACTTCAAGTTTGGCTCTTTCCGTGACTTTGGGTCTTTTCGGGGCTTCAGGACTTCAAGTTCAGCTCTTTTCGTGACTTTGGGGCTTCGGCTGTTCTGGACTTTGGCGGTTCAGGAAGAGGTGGCATGGCTTTGGCGTTGTCAAGGGGGGTATGGCTATTTTGAAAAGTGCAGCACAGCCAGGCCCCCCTTTAGGCCCGGGCCCAGTATAGGAGTACCCCCTGTGCCCCCTGATGGTGGCCCTGCCTAATAGTGTTCCATTGTATTACAGAAGCATTATATGTACACAAAAAGAATGATTGCCAGTGCATAATTTGCTTTTAAAAATAACTGTTACAATAATTGTTGTAAAAACGTGTTCCTTGCATTTAAACGATTCCTTTCTTTTCCTACTAGTTCCTCCATAACCACATTATTTATTCACTGCATACACTTAGGGGCTGATTCATTAAGGGTCGAATATCGAGGGTTAATTAACCCTCGATATTCGACTAGGAATTGAAATCCTTCGACTTCGAATATCGAAGTCGAAGGATTTAGCGCAAATTCTGCGATCGTACGAACGATTCGAAGGATTTTAATCCAACGATCGAAGGAATATCCTTCGATCAAAAAAACTTAGGAAAGCCTATGGGGAAGGTCCCCATAGGCTAACATTGACTTCGGTAGCTTTTAGCTGCCGAACTAGGGAGGCAAAGTTTTTTTTTAAAGAGACAGTACTTCGACTATCGAATGGTCGAATAGTCGAACGATTTTTAGTTCGAATCCTTCGATTCGAAGTCGTAGTCGAAGGTCGAAGTAGCCCATTCGATGGTCGAAGTAGCCCAAAAAATACTTCGAAATTCAAAGTTTTTTTACTTCGAATCCTTCACTCGAATTTAGTGAATCGGCCCCTTACAATACCGCTTTATCATGGACAGATGGACTAGAATACAGAGATATTTGACACTCTTCATGGCTATAGGTTTCCCTCCTCCAAAGATGCCTGAGAGAAAGTGCAGCTTACCTTCACTTCTTGGCTTCTCAATACCTCAAACTGCAGAGCTCTGCTTCCTAGCCCATTATTCACAAGTGTTGCAAGTTTATAAAAATAAATATGGAGGTCCAGGAGGGGCCCTCAGAAATAGACTAATACAATATAATTTGGAAAAGGATTTGCTTCCCTTTTAAAATCACTTGTGGACAATAAAAAGACAAATACTTTTCTGATGTACACAGGATACAATATGATAAGGGAATAATCACCATTATTCAGTGATTTCTAAACATTTTACATCTGAGCACCCCTTCTGCAGAATGTGTATTTAATTGGTACAACTTTGTAGCCCTGAACATATCTCGTGGTGGGAAAGTCGTGGACCCTGTGATATCCCAAAAGCAAGAGGCACAGATGTCTCTGTTGTTCCCACAAAAATTAATTTAATTTTTTCAATATGGACATTAGACCAAAAAAAGCAGTTCCGATGAATGATAACACATTTTCTCTTATGTTACAGACAATGCCACAGCACTATAACAAGGATAAGTATGAAAATTAAACCAAAAACTCATTATTATAATTTTTATAATGCATTCACCAGTTTTAACACAAGCAAAATGGTGTCTGCTCCTCGATACAATTTTACATTTTTAAAGGAAGTGAAAAAAGTAAGCTTAGCTGCACAGCAACACGTTAATCGAATCCAAATCAGAACATACTTCACTGATAGTTAAAAATGCTGTTTAAGATATTTACCACCGATATTAAATACTCTGCCAGTTCAACATGATCAAACAACACCGATCTGTTGGAAAATAAAAATATTTCGCATTAATATATTTTTATTGGCCCCATTATAAATAAAAAAAGCCATAAATATTTATTTTAAATATTATATATTTTTTAAAGCAACGAAAGGAAAATAAATGAAAAAGAGAAAGTGCAAAGAAAGGGACTAAGCTGATAAAGTTGAAAGGGCTCAGTTATGAGGAAAGCTTGGATCGTTTACACTGGAGAAGAGACATTTGGGGGCAGATTTATCAAGGGTCGAATTTTGAGGGTTAAAAAACCTTTGAATTCGACCCTCGAAGTAAAAATCCTTCTAATTCGAATATCGAATTTGAAGGATTTAGAGCAAAAGCTTTGATCGATTGAATAAAACGATTCGAACTATTTTAATCGATCAAAGGATTTTTATTCGATCGATAAAAACTTAGAAAAGTGCTGGGGAAGGTCCCCATAGGCAAACATTGCACCTCGGTAGGTATAAAATGGCGAAGTATGAAGTCAAAGTTTTTTTTAAAGAGACAGTACTTCGATTATTGAATGGTCGATTAGTCGAAGGATTTTTACGTTCTAATCTTTCGATTCGATCGAATTTGACCAAATCGATGTTCGAAGTACCCAAAAAAAATCCTTTGAAATTCGAATATTTTTTTATTCAAACTATTCACTCAAGCTTAGTAAATCTGCCCCTTAAGGTGGCGCATGATACAATTACGAAGCACAATTTCAAATGCAATTTGTTTTTGCGTCTCCTTTTTACATTTCATTTTAGATTTGATATGCACTGCAGAAGAGTGAAGAGGGAACTTGAGGTTTGTTCTGGGTTTGAGATACCATATATTACAGCCCACAGGGCCGGCCTTAGGCCAATTGGACCAATTGGGCCCAATTGGGCCCCGCACCTCTGGGGGGCCCCGCACCACAGGGCAGCACAGATAATATTTCCCTCAGCACATGATGCTGCCTGGCCTGCCCCCAACTTTGAGAGTCCAGCCCATCCCCAAATCCATAGGTCTAGCCTGCCCCCAACTCTCATAGGCCCAGCTTTCCTCCAACCTTGATAGGCCCTGCCTGCCCCCAATCCAACCAAGCCTGCTCCCAAGCTGAATCGGCCCAGCCCCAAACTAATTGGCCCAGTCCACTCTCCTATTTCCTCCCTCTCTCTCTTACCCTGTGTGCCCCTATTATGTTACCTTGTCTGCCCCTTTCCTTTCTATTTTGTGCCTGTATGCCCTTATTTTCCTAAATACTTGGTGTGTCAGTAGCCAGCAACACTTTGTCTAGGGGCCCCGCCAACATGGTCCCAATTGGGCCCCACATGTGATAGGACCAGCCCTGACAGCCCATTTATCAATTTTAGTGGTTTTAGAGGTTTTTGAAACCCCGATTAAACTCATTGGGGCTCATTTATTAACGCAGCGCAGCGCTAAAAAGAGCGCAGTGGCCTGACATTTGCCCAGCGCATGCGAGTATTTAATAATGTAGCGCACGATACCTTAACAGTGCGATTTGTGCGCTAATGTAGACACAGACAGGTGCGACGTGTGAAACTGCGTATCAGCTGTCGCAGTGCTTATAATAAATTGTGCGCACAGGAAGATACCGCAAAGGTAAGGATTAGTTGTGCTCATGTATGAATGCGCTGCTTTAATTAGTTGCGTCACATATTGCGCATATAGCGTTCACTTAGACGCATCTGAATTTGTTTCTGTGCTAATATTTGTTTGGTTGCAAAGGTGTTTAGCCTACCTGATACCCTTAAAGCAACCTTGGTCAATATAAACATGTTGGGTGGAAGGCGTGGTTAATATGCACTTTACAGGGGTTGTTCATCTTTGAGTAAACTTTGAGTTAACAAACATCCCCACCAACAGCAGCACCATTGTATTTGCCAGAACCCAGTTTAGCAGTGTGGCTCTGCACACATATATAAAATTCTCTTTTAAGCAACATGAAACGCAAAAATGTGAATATACTAGCGCAGCTGGGCAGGAATGCGCATTTTGAAGAGCGTTACTATTACGCCACGAAGAGGCAGTCGTAAAAATTGTGGTGCTGTTGCCCGGGTGCAGTTTTGCACATATACAGACGCAAATCTGCGACGGCCGCAGTGCAAGCGCATTGTAGCCACGCCCACAGCCACGCCCCTAACAACCACGGCATCGTTTGCCACATAAATGCCCAATCTTTTGCGTAATGCGCATAAACAAAACCATCGCAAAAGCTCTGTGTTATGTGCAATATCACGCAAATATATTAGCGATCACGCTCGTGATGGCGCAGACAATCTTTTGCGTCCACTTATGCGCTGCTTTAATAAATGAGCCCCATTTTCACTAAAATCACTAATGCCATGAAAGTAATTAAAAGATCCACACTAAAAATATTTAAAAAATGCTATTAAATATGAATACATTGAAAACCTCTAAAAATGTACGTTTTTTCAGGAAAATAACTAGCAAAAAATGCAATCAGAAAACCTCTAAAAGTCCAAATTGATTAAAAATGTTCCTATAGGATCAGCGCAGCTCCCACTGACTTTTTTACACTTATAAATAAATCCAGGGGTAGCTTTATCAAAGTGTGCATTTATAACCACAGAAAAACTCACTTTTTATTCATTCCTATGGGATTTTTAAAAGCATATTTATCAAATGCTAAACTCCATTGATGAAGACAATTATAAAAAAATCCCATAGGTACGAATAGAAAGTGAGTGAGTTTTTCTGTGATGAGTTCTGAATACACCCTTTGATATTGAATAGTGAATTTTTTTAACTCTAATAAATTTTAATATACTCACAACTCGAATGGGAGGTTATTTAAGAAAAAACTTGAACGTCTAAAACCCAAAACGAATATTCGCAACCCAAAAACCCGAATCAAATTCGACTAAACTAGAATCAAATATTTTTTCAGAAAAAAACCTTTAATGTCAGGAAGGCTATTAACATCTTCAAATGGGTCACTGGACCTCTGTCATTGACTTCTACATGAACTTGGCAAGTTTTAGGTGGCGAATAGTTGAATTTGAGTTGTTCCCACAGTCAAGGTATGATAAATCTCGAATTCAAAGTCGAGTTTGGATTATTCCCAACTCAAATTTGTGAGTTTTGGCCAAAAATCCAACTCGAAAATTCGAATTTGAATTTACAATTAAAACCTTAAAGGACAAGGAAAGGCAAAAAAATACAATCCCATTTTTACTTTCTTTAATGAAAAAGAAACCTATCTCCAATGTACTTTAATTAAAAAATGTGTACCGTTTTTATAAGAAACCTGACTGTATGCAGTGAAATTCTACCTTCATTTACTGCTGTGGATAGGAATTGTCAGACGGTCCCTAACTGCTGAGCAGGGAAACAATCATACTTATGAACAGCAGGGGGAGCCCCCGCCTTACTTACCAGCCATGCAGAACTCAAGCAGCTTTGTTTATGACGATCCCTAAGCAGCCCAGACCACACAGAGTATGTGCACTTAGTCTTAGGGGCCGATTCACTAACTTCGAGTGAAGGATTCGAAGTAAAAAAAACTTCGAATTTCGAAGTGTTTTTTAGGCTACTTCGACCATCGAATGGGCTACTTCGACCTTCGACTACCACTTCGACTCGAAGGATTCAAACTAAAAATCTTTCGACCATTCGATAATCGAAGTACTGTCTCTTTAAAAAAAACTTCGACCCCCTAGTTCGCCATCTAAAACCTACCGAACTCAATGTTAGCCTATGGGGAAGGTCCCCATAGGCTTTCCTAAGTTTTTTTGATCGAAGGATATTCCTTCGATCGTTGGATTAAAATCCTTCGAATCGTTCGATTAGAAGGATTTTATCGTTCGATCGAAGGAATAATCCTTCGATCGTTCGATCGTACTATCTGCGCTAAATCCTTCGACTTCGATATTCGAAGGATTTTAATTCCCAGTCGAATATCGAGGGTTAATTAACCCTCGATATTCGACCCTTGGTGAATCGGCCCCCTAGTATTGAAAAATGTTTAACAAAGTTACAAGATGGTGACCCCCTGTAGCCAACTTTGAAAGCATAAATCATTTGTTTGATTAGGCTTGTGGTGCAGTAAGTTCATGTTTATGTTTAGTATACAAAATACAGCATTTCTAGCCTTATTCTATTTTAGACTTTCCTTGTCCTTTAATAAAACTGCACATATGAGTTTTAGAGGGTTATTTATCAAACTATGAAAATTTCTCACTATTTTGTTAAACCCACTCCAACCGATATCCTGCAGATTTTCTAACTGCATTTATTAATATGTTTTCATGAAAAAAATTAGTTTGTGAAAAGACTCGATACGATCATAAAAAATTTTGAATCGTACAATTTTTTCAGATCCGACGGCCGAAAACACCAAACTTTTCAGATTATTGCCTAAAAACATTGAAGTCTCTGGATTATTGTATTGAAAGCCAGAGCAGATCATTATATCTTCCAATTGTAAATGGGACATCTGCCATTGACTCCTACGTGACCTTGGCAGGTTTGAGATGGAGTATTTATTTGGACTTTTAACACCATTACTCTGAAAAATTTGTGTTTTCCCCTTTAAAAGTGAGAAAAAAATTGGACTTTAGTAAATAACCCCCTTAAAGAAATACAGAAAACACAATTTTTTTCTGAAAACTACCCCCATCAAATCCGCACGGATTATCAATACATTTTCATATATTTTTCTTGTGCAGAAACTACGATTTTTTTTCAGAAACCCAGAGCAACTCAGAAAATCTTACAATTGTTAACTGGACATCTGCCATTGACTTTTAACACCATCGGACATAAATAAATCCTGAAAAAATCAGGGTTTTTTTTTCTCTGAAATTTATTTTTTCCCCTTTAATAGTCCGACCAGAAAAATTCAGAACTTAATAAATAACCCCCTAAGAGATCTGTTATAAAAAAAATTGAATGTTAGTCAATAGGCCCCCTGAAGATGTTTTTGAAGATAAGTTGTTTAATTCCAGACAGTGTCATTCTGTGGCCACTAAAGCAACTAAAGTTCTGTCGTGCATAAAAAAGGCATTTATATGAGAGATGAAACCATCAATTTTAATTGCGTACTCTTAAGTGATTGAAGGCGTCGTAATCTTTTGGAGCAAACATAACGACTTTTTCAGTAAGAAGTTTTATTATATTTACTGTGCATTGGCGCAAACTATAAAATTCGCAAATGGTCTTCCACTGTCAGAAGTGGTCGCTTCCAGATTCGCAATATTAAATTTGCGCAAAGCAAAATTTGTTCACGCAAAGGCATAATAGTTTTTCCGTTACCGACTTTTATTACATTCCCCCGTTAGTAATTTTAATATCAACAATTAGAACAGATATTGGTATATACAGTTTATATACAGATGCAGCCACTTTGGTTTGTCTGTTTGACACAGAATAACTAAACACAGATATCCCATTTATCTCATTTAATACAGAAAACTGCGTCACAACATCCCATCTAATTAAAGCATTCACCATTGTTCACAATGGTGCTTTGGTATGCTAATGGAAAGGTTAAATGCATTAAATGAGTTAAGATGACTTTAGATAACGCAGTTTCTTCAATTAACCATGAGTCATGACGCATTTATCTCACAAATCCAAGTGGCTTCATCTGTATGTGAGTGTATAGATAGGTCGGTATGAGTGTGTGTGTTCGTGCATATATATATAGATATAGATACAGTTAGGAGCACTCACGGGTATAGTGATAGAGAAATGTCTTTTATTGGAGTGTTACAAACTACCCCACCGTCTCTCTGAACCATCCTGACGACGGTTCAGAGAGAACCGAAACGCGTTGATGTGGGGTAGTTTGTAACACTCCAATAAAAGACATTTCTCTATCACTATACCCGTGAGTGCTCCTAACTGTATCTATTTGCTTCCCTCTGAGGAGCACCCGGGATTTGATCAATTGAGGGTGAGTGCCGGTGAATCATATGACTAATATATATATATATATATATATATATATATATATATATATATATATATATATATATATATATATACAGTATATAACTGGAGTTCATTTGGAGTGGTTGAACTTGACATTTGAGAGATATATATATATATATATATATATATATATATATATATATATATACACAAATACATAGGGGGTGATTTATTAATATCCAAAAAGTTCTCACTATTTTCTGAAAACTACTCCAACCAAATCTGCACAGACTTTTTCCCCCTTATCAATAAATTAATTTTCCCGAAAATTTGACACAATAGTGAAAAAATCCTAACTGTACACATTTTTCAGATTTGTTGCTGAAAACTGCGACTTTCTTGGATTTGCCACCCAAAACCTGCAACTTTTTTGGATTTGATGCCGAAATCCATGAAATTAACGGATTATTGAACGAAACCCAATGCAGAACAGGATATAAATGGAGCATCTGCCAAAGACTTCTACATGACCTCGGCAGGTCTGAGTTCTTTTTTATTCAAACTTTACCATCTGGGTTTAATTAATCACGAAAATTATAGTTTTTTTATTCTACAAAAAATGGTGATTTTTCCCCTTTAAAGTCTGACCAGAAAATATCGGACTTTAATAAATAACTCCCATAGATTTGTATTACCGTAGCCTCTTCCCCCTCCTCCTGCTCTTCTCTGTGTACATTTAATCTTCTCATCTCCTAATCAGATTTGGATCCCATGTTCTACTTTTCCCCCTTATTACTGGAAGATAAATTATTTTTGACACTCAGAATACAAGGCTGCTAATGAACCCAAGTCATAAAACTGAAGGGGATAATAAATGATTAACTGTTCGAGTTAGTAAATAGCACTATATATTATTTGTGGAAGGAAATGACAGGCTTTAACCATCAAGTTAATTATGTGATAAACTTTGTCTGGAATATTTAATTGATATATTGTTTTGTTGTTGTGATGTGTTTTTTGATCATTAATTCAGGGAAATATTTCAGCTTTTGTTTGTGTCCTTCACCTATTATTTACCTAAGCCAAAATATAAATGTATTCCCTAAATACAGCCTGAATGGATTAAGGACTCAATTGTAATTAATTTTGACCACTATTAAGGATCTGTAGGCAGGATAATGAGGAACATCTGTGCAAGACAAGAGAGTTTTTGGCAAGTGCAGCCCTGAAGAATCCATTTTTCAAAAGTGACTATTCTAAGGCCGATTCAAGTTTTCCTCTACAAAAACATGTCAAATCAACTAAAATCACCCTTTTATAAACATGTGGAAACAGCTTATAAGCAGATCACATGTGATGTTCATGTGTTTCTTATGCTTTAGTGTTTTGACAAAGCATTTTTGTTTGGACAAATATATCAGGCCAAAAGGAGGGAAATGTTTCCATTCAATTTGCATCTCTCACTTAATTTCCCCAGACTTCAGTTTCATGTATTCCTAATGTGGATTTTTAAGGCAACTGAGTGCAGAGAACTCTTCCTAATCAATCAGTACCTAGTAGTGATGGGTGAATTTGGGGCATAAATTCGCCCATCACTAGTACCTAGCGTTGCAGCTTTGTGGCATCCACAGGTGAACTGTATGGGGACCGAATGCAATAGGAGATATAGCTCTGATGCCCTAATTTACTGTCAAGTCCCTCCACTAGTGGATACAGAGAAGCAGCACCTGTTGCAAAATTGCTCCCTTTAAATACATATCATGTCTGAAAATCACTGTATAGGATTATTCAAAATAAAAGAAGATAAGCTGTTTATCCCTTACTTGTGAAGCGGGGTTTCATCATTCCCATCCGGCAAATCGACGATTTTATTATCCCCACTGTATGATGACACCATAAATTTTACAATTTCAGTAGCACCTTGTGTAGCGGCAAAATGCAGAGCTGTTGCATTGTCGCTCTGGAAAAAAGGGCAAAAGGCCAAAAGACATCGAAGTATTAGTGAAACATGTAATGCATGGAAAAGTTCTAATTAGCACACTGGGATATAAGTTTAACAAAAATGTGGCATTGCTTTCCAATCCCTGCTGTATGGAATGTCCTCTGCTGAAAACAACAGCCTGTGGTCTTTTAGGGAGTGTACACAGGGGTATAGTAGCCTTTCTTATAATTAACTCACTCATTTTACAGTACCACTTTTGCTTACTTCCAGGTAAACTCTGCTGACAAATGTGTATAAAATCATTCGCGTTAAGCAACATGTCGCCTCATATAACTCCATTCTCTTTATATGGCCAGCTTTGGCCAGAGTTTCAGCCTTGTGGTAGACTGTATATTGAAGATATATGTTGATACATGGGCCAGATACAAAAAGAAGCATATGCATATGCCTTGACAATGCAGTAGTGATGGGCGAATTTATTCGACAGGCTCAAATTCGCCGGCGATTAAATTTGCGAAACGGCCGTGAAAATTCGCCACTGTCAAAAAAAATTTGTCGCCGGTGTAAAAAAAACAAACGCCAGCGTAAAAAACGAGCGTCGTCATCAAAAACGGACGTCAGCATCAAAAAAACGGGCGTTGGCATAAAAAAAAACCGGCACCGGCGTCAAAAAAAAAAAAACGGACACCGGCGTTTCGGGAATTTCACTGGAAATTCGCAAATTTTTCGGTGAAGCGTAACAGAGCAAATTCGCCCATCACTACAATGCAGTAAACAGGCCCTGGTGACTTCTGTATTGAAGGTAGTTGTTCAGAAGCACAACAGTGCAACCTAACCCTCACCTGTGGAATCCACATGCCCTTAGACTGCAGAAAATAGTATCCCCTTTGTCTTTCTGATAGAAATGTTTCAGATGACTTAAAATGAAACAGCCTACACATGAAGAGAGAATCTTCTGGTCAATGTTATGTCGCAACTGTATTATGAATGCAGGATGCCAGATCTGCTCTTTCAACAAAACTCAATACTAAACACTGTATATTTAAAGTGGTACAACCTCACAATTTTTGGTTAAATATATTAAAATTGTACACATGGACAGGCAGTTATATTATTATATGCTATGAATTAAAATTATAGATGAGGGATCCTTCTTTAATGAGAACCTTACCTTGAAAAAAATATGGTTTGGAGATAATTTATTGAAAAATTCCCCCAAAACCCATCTAGCCCTGGCAATTTGTGCAGGCTGTGCAGGGGAGCCGGCAGCACTCAGCACACTTTACTGTAAGATAAGAACCAATCCGCAACCAGGCTTACCTGCTAGGGAACTGAACCCTGTCTTTACTTGTGTGACTGCAGGGCTATGATTGGCTATTTCCCTCCTACTGTGCTTCTGGCAGAGACCATTAGGACACACCCACCCCTCATATGAAACACGTACAGAAACTGTTGCAGATCTATAGGGAGCTCCAATAACGGGGGCATTTTTGAAGATACTATTAAATGGTAAAACCAACACTGTGGGGCACATTTACTATTGATCGAATATCGAGGGTTAATTAACTCTCGATATTCGACCGTCGAAGTAAAATCCTTCAACTTCGAATATCGAAGTTGAAGGATTTACCGCATTTCGTTCGATCCAACAATCGAAGGAAAACTCCTTCACTCGAACGATTCGAAGGATTTTAATTCATCGATCGAGTGATTTTCCTTCGTTAAAAAAATACTTAGAAAGCTTATGGGGACCTTCCCCATAGGCTAACATTGGTGCTCGGTAGGTTTTAGGTGGCGAAGCAGCTGGTCAACGTTTTTTTTAAATAGACAGTACTTCGACTATCGAACGGTCGAATAGTCGAACGATTTTTAGTTTGAATCGTTCGTTTCGAAGTCGTAGTTGAAGGTCAAAGTAGCCAATTCAATGGTCGAAGTAGCCAAAAAAATACTTCGAAATTCAAAGTATTTTTCCTTCTAATCCTTCACTGGAGCTAAGTAAATGTGCCCCTGTGTGTTGTTCATTATTGCCTACAAAATTAGGGCATTTTACATATCCTATAAGTCTCCTTTAAAGATGCAATGAAGGATAATAAAATGCAACTGTGTGACAATCTGTAATGGCTACTAAATTGTCATGGCTACCAAATTCCATTAACCATGAGACCATAAGAAAGACATAATGAAAATGAGCATAACTATAGAACTCTGGTGACCCTCACCTTGTCTGTCTGTGCAGTGATGGTCCATAAATAAAGACTTGCAGCATATTCATCAGAGGAACACAGAAACCTATAGCGATTCATTCATGTGCAAGTGCAAAAAGCATGGCAAACTGTATCCACTGTTACACTGCAATTTGTATCCTGCCAGTTGCATATAGTAAATGACCCACTCTTGTTTAGTTTCCTACCATCTCAAAATTCATAGGTTATTGGTATTTTGTTTTTATTTAACTCAAGTGCCATATACCTAACTCAGACGGATTCTTACAAAATGTCTTTGCAATGTAATAATCACAAAGTGTACAATATAATACAATCAGAAAATACCTGTCGCAGGTCGATCTTGGCTCCATATGAAATACAGGCTTTCACAACTTCAATGTTTCCATTTTGAACCGCTAAATGGAGAGGACTCGCTTTTTCATTGTTAGTGAAATTGATATGATGATCAATAGTGTACCCCTTTTCTTCCCCTAACACAAAAAGAATGTTTTTACAATAAAATCCCACAGATCAAATTAGAAAGGAAATGTAAAAGTTATTTGCGGTTTGTTACCTTTCTTCAACACAATATCCATGCACTTAAGTGATCCCATAAATGCAGTCATGTGTATTGGATAACACCCCAGCTTGTTTTTTTTACACAGCTTTGCGCCTCGGCCGAGCTACAAATCACAAGAGAATAAAAGAATATTTCTCTGATGTAATATTCACAGCTCTTAAACGAGAACTAAACTTTAACAACAAATATGGATAGAAATGCATATTTTATATGCTTTACTTACGGCACCAGCCTAAATTCTCCGAATCTTTTTACAGTAATGATTCAGCATACCTCCCAACATTTTGGAAGTAAAAAGAGGGACAAAATTTTTTTTCGCACGTAGCACAGTGAATTTTTTTGACAATGACCCTTTCTGTGGCCACACCCCCTAATTACCATGTTCATTTTACAAAATTTGGCAGGTTATGAAAGTCTGAAAATATTTCTCCTTATCTAAACTGTTTTTTTTTTGTGTCTCAAAATTGTTACAAAGTATCTTATTTGCACCTGTTAGTTGTTCTGTGATCTCTGCTAAAAGCCAATTAAGTTAGAATCTTTGTTTCTTTTTCTGGCTGTTCAGTGCAGAGAAAAGAGGGACTTTCCAGTACAAATGAGGGACTGCGGGTTGAGCTGTCAAAAGAGGGACTGTCCCTCCGAAAAAGGGACAGTTGGGAGGTATGATTCAGGTCTTTAGAGTTGTGTACAGGGGTCACCATATGGGATTGTGTTGGCAGTTTCTCTGTACATGCTCAGTGTGCTCTGGACAGCTGTTGAAATGCCAAGCTTAGGGGTCGTTGAAAATCATCAAAAAGAAAATGAGGTTCGCATGCCATAGAAGTTGATGCTACAGGGCTGATTATTCAACTCTGATTCAAATTGCTATGGCTTCTGAGCTGCCATGTAATGAGAATTTGAATTTATTATTTTATATTGTATCTATGAAGTATATTGTGAGTTGGTCCCTAAGCTCTGCAACTGATCGAAGCACAGCGCAAATGGAGTGAATCAGTAGAAAAGAAGACGGGGAGCTACAGGTGGCACAGATCTTGGTCACCTTGGGCCCTTAGAGAAGCCCATAACATAAAGCAGCAGATTTATCAAGGGTTGAAGTGAATTAGAGGGAATTTTCGAATTAAAAAAATTCGAAATTCAAAGTAATTTTTGGGATACTTCGACCATCGAATAGGATACTAAGACTTCAAATTTACTTCGACTTCGATTCGAAGTAAAAATCGTTCGACTATTCGACCTTTAGATAATAGAAGTACTGTCTCTTTAAAAAAAACTTCAATACTTCTCCAACTTAAACCTACCTATGTTAGCCTATGGGGACCTGCCAGAGCATATTTCTAGGTTTTTGGGTTTCGAAGGAAAATCGTACGATAAAATCGCTTGAATCGTACGATTTGAAAGTATGATCGTACTACGATCAGAATACAATCGTACGATGAATAAAATCCTCCGACTTCAAATTCGAATGTCGGAGGATTCTATTCGATGGTCGAATTTCAAAGTATTTTCCACTTCGAAATTCGACCCTTGATAAATCTGCCCAAAAGTGTAGCATTTATTCTCCATTGTTACGTTTTAATTCTCCTTTAAAATGACTGAACAAATATTCCAACTCATACCGAAATTACAGTATGTAGAAGTCAATGGCATATGGTCTCTTGTTTTTTACCTTTAATATTCTAATAGTTTTGGGCTGTTTTAGCTCTTTTGCATTAGATAATCTGACAACTCAAAAAATTACACTATTCGAATTGTAGCCATTCCTGGGGTAATTTGTTTACACAATTGGGTCCATGCTAGTTAAATCAGATCTGGGGAGTGTTAGGGGTACCCAGAGAGTGTCGTGTCCAGTTAAACATGACACTTTCCCCTGCTTAGAATGTAACTGCTGTTCAAACTGTCAGAAGGGGATGTAATCCATCACCCAAGAAAGGGCACCCCGATAAAGATACAAGGATACTACAGTATACTTGTGCCACATCCTTTGCCATATACGTGATTAAGTGTCCTTGTGGATTACTTTATGTAGGGTAGACGAGCCATTCCATAAGGGAACAAATAAGGGAGCACAAGTCAGCAATAAGAACAAAGAAAACTGAACAAGCTGTGGTGTCCCATTTCGTGGAGATGTGTCATGGGATACAACAGCTTAATTGTGGACCATGTACCTAAAATAGGTAGAGGTGGAGATCGGATATAAATACTATTGAGAAAGGAAGCCATGTGGATCAGGAAGTTAGAGACCCTTACTCCCCATGGGTTAAATAGAGAATATGACCTACAGGTAATCTTTTGTATGTAATTGTGTTTATTGTGTTTCACAGGTATCTTTCTGTTCTTGAATACATATGGATCTATAGCAAGATGTGATATAACAAGATATTCTGTAACACTGTGCAAGATTGTATTATCTTCGTATCTTTTTTTTTAATGGTGATAAACAAAGTAACAAAATACAATTGATGATAAGACCAGCAGATGGCGTAATGCTCTCTGTCTATAAAAGGAAGTAATTATGTAGCAGTTAGTAAGCTTGAGAAAAGGCCAAACAAGGCCTGAAATGTCACTGTATCCAGATTGTTGCCATGTGTATCGAATAAAGGCTTTTTATTTTAAAGACGACACGGACCGGTGCTGTGCCTCAAGTATTCCAGAGTATGTGAATGGATGGTAGCCATTAATCGCACCTGCACTGGGAAATTCCTCTTGAATTTAAAGGTATAAACGGAGCTGACTCAATCAAGTTTACACAAATATTTTTTATAACAGAGTGAGAAAAAGACTCCCTTATATGGAGTTCACTTTAGAAATACTTCCCAGCCCTTCAGTTTCTCACATCTTCCTATGACTATTTATACAACTAATCTTATGGACAAAAATGGACAACGCACCACCTGCTTTAGAAAATTAGCTTGCGAATGGATTTGATCCCAGCACTGCTATGAAAAAGCATATGACATAATGTGGATAAAGATTGTTATAAAAGTCACCCATAGTTCTGTGAATACGTATAGATCCCAAATCCCCATCTTATCAGTTGTAAAGTGTATCCCATTATTTGCTACTTTGGGCAAGTTGGGGAACCATTGGCATAAGGCAATATCTTCCAATAAATGTGATTAAAGTTTGTTTCCAGTTCACTTTATTGATATAGTGTTGATATATTATGGAAAAAAAATACACAAATATCTATGAATTAGCCAGTTCATTGTCTCTAGACAGACAACATGCTGTCATGGTTGGGACACATGCATCAACTTGATTTACAAAAGAAAATAAATGACACATATAGTTTTTATGTACTTGCCAGCAGAAGCAGTGCCTCGTGATTATCCTTGTAACATGCTTGCATTACTGGAGTATTACCAAGGTCTCCTTCAAGATTAATGTCTGTTGTACTATGCAGGATCAAAGCCTTAACAAGAATAGATGTTTGATTAGTTAATACAGCCTGACATACAGAAGCTACAAACACAAATAGATACCTTTGTGCTATTATACACATCTTTATGTTTATACATAGGTATATAATTATACAGTATTAAGTTAAAAAAGACAATATTCCATCAAGTTAATCTCCTTCAAATGCCCCTTCATTTTACCCCCAGGTTGTGTATATATATTGTGCTTTTGGTGTTTTGCTCATAGCATGTTAAACATTTCAACAAAAATGAGGCAGATTTACTAAAAGTCGAAGTGGCCGTTGCTATCGAAAATTCACCAGAAATCCCATCTGCAGGGACCAATTTACTAACAGGCATAGAGGACAATTCGCTAGCGAAAGAGACTGTCACCAGCACAGTTTTGTGCCCTTTCGCCAGGCGCAATTTCGCTCAGGCGAACGATCATTGCCATATTTGTTTTCGGTTGGGCTCATGTCTAGGGCGTTAGAGAGTCTCTTTTGCTTTTACTTTGCTTCCTTGGACATTTTTGAAGTCAAGCTTGAAAAAAGGCCAAACAGCGCCTGAAACGTCGATGTTATCCAGATCGTTGCCATGTGTATCGAATAAAGGCTTTTTTATTTTTAACATATACCAGTGCTGTGCTTCAAGTATCTTACATTTTTTAAGTGGCCACTTCAAGCATTTGCACCACATCTCTAATTAAGTCATATTTATGACCTATATGAACCCGCCCTTTTCAAATTGACCTAAGTGTAAGTGAACTAATGAAGTTTAGTAGACAGAAACAAACATTATCGAAAATTTGCTATGAGATGCTCGCGCTGACTAATAAACCCAAGCAAAACTTCACCAGCAATCAGCTACAGAGACGCAACTTTGCATGTTAGTGAATTAGCATAGTGAATCTCAGCCTAGCGAAGTGGAGCGGATCGTGGCGAAGCCTTTGCAGGTGAAGAATTTGCCCTTTAGTGAATTTGCCCCAATGTTTCCAAGCTGTCTAGGTCTGCAACAATCTTAAAGTGGCTCATTTTGCTGTAGAGTCCACTTCCTTAGCAAAGTGGGTGTTTTGCAAGCGATCAGAATCAGATACTATACTAAAGTGGTTTGGTGGGCAAGTATTAGTGAGAACATATAAAAATAACTGGTACAAAATCCTCTTGTGCAGGAAATAATTATTCATCCTAATCCCTGATTATTCAACTGAAATTTAGTGAACAGTTACAAAAACAGTAGAGAAATACAGGTTGTCTGCTGTGGCAACTTTTATCAGTCTGTGATAATGAAGCCACTGCCTCACGGCTATAATAATCTATTTGAGATATTACATACTCAAAACAGGGTATTATTTTTTTTATTGAATAAAAGCATACAATAGAGATCATGTATGAATGCAAGTGCAGTGTGCAAAGTACAATTTTAATTTTCATGGGTTTTTTTTGGTGTCAAAATTCACACATTCACATTTTAATCCCCCAATTATAATGTAAATTTGAATCTGATACTTATAACACCTCTACCATGGAAACAGTTCTAATTCGAATATTCACCAGCTAAAACCTGCCAAGTTCATTTACAAGTCAATGGCAGAGGTCCGTTGAACCATTTGAATATGTTAATTGCCTCAATTTGAATATGATTCGAATTCAAGTCGAATTATTCAGATCGGGACTTTTTGATCCAATATTAGACGTTTTTTTATTTTTTCTTAAATAACATAACATTCGATATGTGAGTATATTCGAATTTATTAGAGTAAAAAAAATCACAAAAATTTGACCTTTGATAAATCTGCCCGTTCGTGTACTCACTGCATACTTGCATCCTTGGAACTAATAAACACGGCCATAATGGATAACATTCTAGTTTTCAACAGATATGTTTTTCAGCGTTATTCAGTACTCAGCTAAGGAATAAGTACTTGGGTAAACCAAAAACTATGTAAGCAAGAACTGCTGTATAACATGACCTCCGGCACCAGGTAAAGAATACGTTTGGCAAAATCAGCCAAACACTCTGAAATCTTCTTACCTCAACAATGGAGTTATGAAAGAGCTGAATCGCGAGATGAAGAGGTGACAGCCTGTAGTAGTTTTGTAAGTTCGGGTCAGCTCCTCTACACAACAGAACTTTTAGACAGTCTAATTTATTTTTCTGTGCAGCCCAGTGAAGAGGTGTATTTCCTCTGGAATCCAATGCATTGATGCCTAAAAAAGCAAAAGACAATAGCACATAGACATATTGTGAGCTAATTACAAATTGTCTCACAATATAACTCTCTACATAATACTAAAAGTTAATTTAAAGGTAAACAACCCCTTTAGTGAAAGATAACAAAACACATGGGCTTAAAGGGCACGTAAAGGCAAAAAAAAAATCATATTTTTAATTTCTTTAATGAAAAAAAAAGCCTTTTTCCAATATACTTTAATTAAAAAATGTGTACCATTTTTATAATTAACCTGACTGTATGCAGTGAAATTCTCCTTTCATTTACTGCTGTGGATAGGAATTGTCAGACGGTCCCTAACTGCTGAGCAGGGAAACAATCATACTAATGAACAGCAGGGGGAGCCCCCGCCTTACTTCCCAGCCATGCAGAACTCAAGCAGCTTTGTTTATGATGATCCCTAAGCAGCCCAGACCACACTGAGCATGTGCACAGTCTTAGTCTTGCAAAGATGTATAACAAAGTTACAAGATGGTGACCCCCTGTAGCCAACTTTGAAAGCATAAATTATTTGTTTCATTAGGCTTGTGGTGCAGTAAGTTCATGTTTAGATTTAGTATACAAAATGCAGCATTTCTAGCCTTATTCTATTTTAGACTTTACATGCCCTTTAATGAAGTCGTTTGCACATGGATAGGAAACTGGCTACAGGATCAGGTACAGAGGGTGGTTGTTAATGGGACATTCTCTGCTTGAAGTAAGGTCCTTAGTGGGGTCCCTCAGGGATTGGTATTGGGTCCACTTTTATTTAACTTGTTTATTAATGACTTAGGGGAGAGTATTGTAAGTAATGTATCAGTGTTTGCAGATGACACAAAATTATTCAGCCCAATTAATTCCATCCAAGATGGGGCATCCTTGCAACTGGCAATTTGGGCAGCTAAGTGGCAAATGATATTCAATGTTGATAAACTTAAAGTCATGCACCTGGGATGTAACAAATGCAAGACACTTATACCCTTAATGGGACTGCACTAGGCAAATCCATTATGGAGAAGGACCTTGGAGTCCTTGTAGATAATAAACTTGGCTGTAGCAAGCAATGTCAGTCAGCAGCATCAAGGGCAAATAAGGTCTTGAGCTGTATTAAAAGGGGGGTCATTCTTCTACTGTATAGAGCACTGGTAAGGCCCCATCTGGAATATGCCGTACAGTTTTGGTCTCCATCACTCAAACAGGACATTATTGTATTAGAGAGGGTACAGAGAAGGGCAACTAAGCTGGTAAAAGGTATTGAAAATCTTAGCTATGAGGAAAGACTGGCCAAATTGGGGACGTTCACGCTGGAGAAGAGGCATTTAAGGGATTATATGATAACTATGTATAAATATATAAGGGGATCATATAATAATCTCTCTAATGCTTTATTTACCAGTAGGTACTGTATTTCCAGCTGACACGAGGTCACCCAATCAGATTAGAAGAAAAGGTGTTCCGCCTAAATTTTCAGAAGGGTTTTTTGTTGGTACAGGCTGATACATTAGATAGCTTTAAGAAGGGTTTGGATGGCTTTTTAGCAAGTGAGAAAAAACAGGGTTATGGAAGATAGCTCATAGTACAATTGCCATTTTGGAGTCAGGAAGGAATTTTTTCCCCTTCTGAGGCAAATTGGAGAGGCTTCAGATTTTTTTTTTTTTGCCTTCCTCTGGATGAACTGGCAGTTAGGCAGGTTAAAAAAAGTTAAACGGTTTAACTTGATGGAAGTGTGTTTTTTTTCAACCTAACTTACTAGGTTATGTTACTATGTTACATTTCAGGTAGAATTGTAGAAGCACCTTGTACAGAATAGGCTATAGCTTGGGCACATAAATTCTTCACTTGAACACATTTGGCTTAATACAATGTAACTGAGAATTCTTTCCTTTGGCCAGAAGTGATTTTGCTACAACTACACAGTCTAATCATGGCAGATGGATCTGCATTAAACAAAGCTGCAAATATGGAGAAAAGCCCATTACAAGTAAATATCCATTTTCTGATACCTTCTTCAGTAGATTCATTGACGATCATCAGCATTAAATCCAAGCTCCCAAATTTAGCAGCATGGTGAAGTGGGGAAGCCTCTGAATCATCCCTAGTAGCCAGACTTGCAGGATTCTTTAGTATGAAGTTCCGGACATAGCAAACATTACCCTCTGCAATAAGCTGGATACAAATAAAAATGATACATTGAAAACTCAATTTTACATCCCCCTGTTTTAGATTGTTTATATGTGGCCCCACTTATATATTATGCATATTACATTTAGCTCATTCTTACATTTTCTCAGATTTTACAGCATTTTTTCTGGTCCCCTGAAAAATGTAAAATTGGGGTTCTGTTGTATATGATAGTTACATTTAGAACAGATGTGTACCGACCACAGTGCACTTAAGAGGTGTTTATGTTAACTTTTGGTATGTTCTACAATGGCTAATTCTAAGCAACATTTCAGCTGGCCTTCATTTTTTTTATATTTTTTCATTTGCCTTCATCTTCTGACACTTTCCAGCTTTCAAAAGGGGGTCACTGACCCCAGCTAAAAAAACAAACACTCTGTAAGGCTACAAATTTATTGTTAGTGCTACTTTTTATTACTTGTTTTTCTATTCAGTCCCTCTCCTATTCATATTCCTGTTAATTACTCTAATTAGTGCTTGGTTGCTAGGCTAATTTGTACCCCAGCGACCAAATTGCAAACGGGAGAGCTGCTGAATAAAAAGCTAAATAACTCAAAAACCACAAATAATAAAAAATGAAAACCAGTTGTAAATTGTCTCAGAATATCACTCTCTACATCATAGTAAAAGTTTATTAAAAGGTGAACAATCCCTTTAACTTAATCACAGTTGTTAGAACGTATGTACAGAGTAAACAGTGGAATTGTGGATCAGAACTGTATTATTTAATGGAACAGAAGCAATGTATATTGATTAAATAGAATTGTAAAGATACATGACACAATGCTGCTAATAACACTAATTGGCATGGAATAAAGAGAAGGGGGAATGTCCCCCATTACCTGCCATGGCTGTGCCTTGCTCAACTACCTGCAAAACGTCACAGTGTGTACCTGTATAACTTCAACCTGTTGAATAAACTCCAGCTAATGTTTGGCATAAATGAGGGTGGACATTGGGAAACCCTCTGGCCTCGGCTGCCACCTACCTTAAATATCAGTGTCGGATTTTCATCCAGGGAGCTGCAGCCCTTATCTTGCAGTAAGACCCCATCATATATGTTTCCTTTCTTGGTCAACATTCTCCTGATCGAGCACGTCATGTCGCTTTTTGGCTGCGATCACAGCTCCTATAGACCGATAAAGTACAAGGATGAGAAGCCTGAGCACCGGGAGCTGTTAAGTTGCTGCTCTTTAATTTGCTCCTTTTGTGCTGTATTTCTCTGTTAGCTTGTTGACATCTGAGGTGGAGAAGCATTTTGCCATACAAAAAACACTTCTGTTAATGTTCCCGCCCAGATGGCAAGGAGTGAAACCACAGTCATACTGACAGGACAGTACAAACAGGCTGAGCGTTACTTGTCTGTAATACACATAATCGGTAGTAAAGTACTTAGCAGAGCTTTTAACAGGGCTGACACCAGGGGGACACAGGGGGATCTATCATACCGGGCCTAAAGGGGTGGCCCCGTTGACAGTGCCGAAACCGTGCCTAAGCCGCAGAAGTCCCCAACTGCCAGAGAGCCAAAGTCCTGAAGGACCAAAGCCGCGAAAAGACCCAAAGCCACGAAAGGAGTCTAAGTTCAAGTCTCGAAGCTGTGAAAAAAATTCCCAAAGCCACCAAAGGAGTCTGCCACCAAGGTTTTTTTTTCCATTTAAATATTCCCTGGGGCCGATGTTTCTTTTTAACTTGTAAGAGGGGCCCTGGCTCCAATGTTTTTTTAAAAAAAAATGTTTTTTTTTTACCAATTATTGTTTTTTAACTTGTAGGGAGCCCTGACCACCAATGATTGATTTTTAAAAAACTTTTATGGGGGGCCCTGGCATTATTTTTTTTTTTAGCTTATATGTCACCAATTATTATTTTTTAACTTATAAGGGGGCCCTGACCATCAATGGCTTTTTATAACTTGTGTGTGTGGGGGGGTTACTGTTTTTAGCGCTGATGTCTGTGTGGTCTTTTAACTGTGGTGTGGGGTGGATCTGGCGTGGGACTTGGGGGCTGGGGTGGGGCTTGGGGGCTAGGGTGGGTGGGGGGGCATAATATTTTGTTGTATTCGGCCCCATCATTTCAAATTTTAATATGCTTTTAATATGCTATAAAGGGTCACAAAGTGCATGAGGTCAGATGCATGTTGGGTAAGGTCAGGCTGCCCTCACACTCTACTTACCTGTGTGGAAATTATGTTATAAATTGCAATACCCCATTGTTTATCAACAACCCCACTTAAAAATGTTTAATTATTGATTTTCATTTTGCATTTTCTATGGCAGTTAGGGCAGAAACTTTACAGACCCTACAAGTTATTTATATTATTTAAAAGCAAATGCAACAGAACCTAATAATAACAGCTTCACAGACCATTTTTGTTTAAAAGCAGGATGTATAACTTTCTGCACCATTGTGTATTTAGTAATAAACTGTCCTTCTGGCTCCTAAACAGTTGATTTAGTGGTTTATTGCTGCAAGAAGCCCTGATAGATTAATCACCAAGTAAATATTTACAGCAGTGATGTACACGCGTAGAGAAGCTGCCCATCTCCAGTCCATTTATTAGATGAATATCAAATATATTTAAAATACAGTACATATATTATAATTAGGGATGCACCGAATCCAGGATTCGGTTCGGGATTCGGCCAGGATTCTGCCTTTTTCAGCAGGATTCGGCCGAATCCTTCTGCCTGGCTGAACCGAATCCTGTTATTTAGTAAACAGGTTATAAACAAAGATTAGGTTGCATGTATTAGGAGACACAGGAAGAAGGAAACAAATAGGAGGTTACAGGGTCGGACTGGGAGGCATGGGGCCCACCGGGGCTACTGCCCCAGTGCCCCCTCCAGCCGCCACTGCCGCTCCGGAGTGCTGCAGGCGGCTAGTGCGCATGCGCGCGGCGCCGCGTTTGTGCGCATGCGCGCGGCGCCGCGTTTGTGCGCATGCGCAGCCCTTCTATTCTACCGCGACCCCAAACAAAGTGGGGTCGCGCCGCCCCACTAAGTAGCGGATCTGGGCCGGCGGGGCCCACAAGAGCCCGGGGCCCACCGGGGTTTTTCCCGGTGTCCCGCCGGCCCAGTCCGACACTGGGAGGTTAATAAGTGCTGCTATTTACCGTGAGGTTGGGGCTTTGACACATAAATGCCAAAATAGTATCAGATACTGTGCTAATGCTCCAAGAGGTAGAATTGGAGTTTAGTTTTTAAGAGGATGAGATATAATTACTTACGAGGAATTAGGGGAAGGAATTCCCGATGTAGAAACAACAGGTTTGAAGTTTGTAAGTTATCCTTTACTTAACATGAAGGCATAACATGGTATGGTATACATACCTTGGAAATCTATTCTTTCTAGGGTTTGGAATTTAGCATTTATAGGTGTCTTACCACTAGACAGTCCCTCAGTCCCATCTTGTTTCCATCTTTAGGGCTCTGCATAATTGTTGTATTTTACAATATACTAGTAGCACCCATTTATATTTAAAGGTTCTCTTCTTTATACTGTTGGATCTACTATCAACAGAACTTCTCTGTGAATGTCTCTCTTCCCTTGGTCTGGAGACAAGGTTAGTGAGAATAATGGCTTTCATTTGTGATGGCTTTCCCATTGTTAGTAGTCTCATCCTTCCCCAAATAAATTAAAATTAAATAAAAACTAGGGTGAGAGCTGCATCTATTGTGTATAAGGTATTGTGTAATAAACATATCAAACTTGATACTATAAAAGAAAAATTTGCTGCATCTTTGGATATGGAAGGTTTTGCTAATTAAATCTATGGGGAAAGTGTGCACCAGTTCTTGTAGCCCATAACATCTGGCAAATCCTTAAATTGCCAGTAAAATAATAAAAAAGAAAATCTGTTGTCCTTCAGTCAGTTACTACACATATAATAGCAACAAGAAGATATTCAAATATTATGGGGCAGATTTATCAAGGGTCGAAGTGAATTCGAGGGAATTTTCAAAGTTAAAAAATTCGAAATTCGAAGTAATTTTTTGAATAGTTCGACCATCAAATAGGATACTATGACTTCGAATTCACTTCGACTTTGATTCGAAGTAAAAATCGTTCGACTATTCGATAATTCGATAATCAAAGTACTGTCTCTTTAAAAAAAACTTTGACTTCGATACTTCACCAACTTAAACCTGCTGGAGCACTATGTTAGCCTATAGGGGCCTTCCAGAGCAATTTTCTATGTTTTTTATATTCGAAGGAAAATTGTACGATAAAATCGTTCGAATCGTACGATTCGAAGTACGATCGGAATACTATCATCCAATAAAATTGTTCGAATCGTACGATTCGAAGTACGATCGGAATACGATCGTATGATGAATAAAATCCTCCGACTTTGAATTTGAATGTTAGAGGATTCTATTCGATGATCGAATTTTGAAGTATTTTCCACTTCGAAATTCGACCCTTGATAAATCTGCCCCTTAATGTTCATTATGTCATTTGACATAAGAGCAACATGTCCTACAATTGTGGTATCATATCCCTTCAATAATTTAATACTCTAGAAATTTGAAAAGTGCAGCCTCTATCTATACCATCATCAACATAATGGGGCCAATTTACTTAGCCTGAGTGATGGAATAGAGGAAAAAAACTTCAAATTTCGAATGTTTTTTTTTGGCTACTTCGACCATCAAATGGGCTACTTCGACCTTCGACTTCGAATAGAACTAAAAATCGTTCGACTATTCGACCATTTGATAGTTGAAGTACTGTCTCTTTAAAAAATACTTCGACCCCCTAGTTCGCCACCTAAAACCTACCGAGGCCAATATTAGCCTATGGGGAAGGTCCCCATAGGCTTCCTAACAATTTTCTGATCGAAGGAAAATCCTTCGATCGATGGATTAAAATCCTTCGAATCGTTCGATTCGAAGGATTTAATCGTTCGATCGAACGATTATTCCTTCGATCGTAGGAATAGCGCTTAATCCTTCGACTTCAATATTCGGCAGTCGAATATCGAGGGTTAATTAACCCTCGATATTCGACCCTATGTAAATCTGCCCCAAAGTGTAGTCAATGGCACTATGTAAATAAATCTAGATATTCTCTATTAGTCAGTCATATACTATTTAATATCTTTGTATAAGTAATTTTCCCCACCTTATTTAACTATTTCATAGCTATGGCAATAAGTAGCGCCAATTAATATTAGTTAGATTGCTCAGGTACCTGTAATAATAAAACAGTACCTTGTACTTCATCCCAAATAAGATATCATTTATCCTTATTATAAGCAAAACCAGCCTATTGGGTTTATTTAGGGTGTTATTTACTAAACTCCAAATGCAAAAATCACGAAAAATTCGTGATTTTTTTTATATAAAATCATACTTTTAAAAAATCATGAATTTTTCAGAATTTATTAAACCTCGAGGATGGAAAAGTCAGAATCAAAAAATCCGGCATCTCAGACTTGTCGAGGTTGCATTTAAGTCAATGGGAGAAGTCCCAATGATCTTTTGATGTGCGCTGGGTTTCGTGCAATACCCCGAAGTTTACTGTTTTCGGGCAAAATAAATTTTTTCCTGCAAACGAAATTTTCGGGAACGTATATTAATAAATAAGCCGAAAAAACCCGTGCAGATTAGGTCGTAGTTATTTTCAGAAAATATTGAGATAAATTCAGACTTTGATAAATAACCCGCTTAATGTTTACATGATTTTCTAGTAGACTTAAGGTTTGAAGATCCAAATTACAGAAAGATTCGTTATCCGGAAAGCCTCAGGTCCCAAGCATTCTGGATAACAGGTCCCATAACTGTACCTCCTTCTGACTACAGTATTTAGACTTCACAATAGTACAAGTAAGAAAAACAAACAAACCTAAACATGCGCCAAAATTAACAAGAGCAGTTTAAGAATTAATGTGAAATTAGTAAATAAACAAAAGTTGTATCAAAAAGATATAATTCTTGCAGGTTATTAAATCTCTTCCATATTAACTGTGTGACTATTTCATAACAAAACTGGCTTTTATTGTATCTCACAGCTGTAAATAATAGGTTTTTAGTGTAAAAATATAAAAAGGGCAGACTACAATATAAATGTAATAAAATATTATTGAACCATATTCTTTTCCTTTGCTTAATTTTGTCAAGAAGCAGCGTTGCCTGTATTCTAAAAAAGTTATAGGAAATAGATTTTATATTTAAGAATACTTTTAACTCCTAAACTGTGTGCTCTCCTTTCAGTTAAATACACTACTTTTAGTATTGATATTATGGTGTGGTTGTACTTACAGATACTCAGTTGTCCTGTTCAGAAGTGTCCAGTTCCCCAGCTGTTCTGAGAGTATCCAGGGATACAATACCTCGCCTTACAGAGATCCTCCACTTTTATAGGACTGTAATATGCAGAGTCATGGATTGTGTCACATTGTAAATAGTGTCGTGTTTGCTAGCAGCATGTTTTTTTTTACAAGATGAGATGAGTGAGAGTGTATTAAACTTTAGGAAATCAGAAGAAATGCCTCTGGAGAAAATGGTCCATTTCCATAATGACTTTTAGAGGCTCTTTTTAAATTCTCCAGCAAATTCCTGTAATAGGATATCTAAGTCTAGATAAGCCACACAGAATCATCAGGGGGTAGACTAAGCTCTTTTTACATGCTTGATAATTGCCTGTGAAAGTATATTTCAGGTATTTTGGAAGCTGTCAGCCGACCTCTCATATGGTAAGTACGGTAGTATTGCATAATTATTATTGATTCCAAAGCTCGAGGAAAATCATAAAAGCCAGTGATATATTTAAGACCAAATTTTATTTTTTTACATCTTGTTATGTCTGACCATCATTAGATATATCCATTAATATTTCTTTATGGCAACTATTCCGTGTAAATGTATATTTTCATAAATAAAAATCATAATAGTGAAAAGTTTTCCCACCAACAGAGTTTCAAGAGAAAAGATGGAATCATCGAATAAACACAACAACATGGGGAAGGGCATTCATCAAAAGTCCTCATTTTAGTGATCCTAGAGGTTTTTGAAACCACGATTAAAGCCTATTTGTCTAAAATCACTAATGTCATGAACGTTATTAAAATATTTAAATATAAAGGGGGTTATTTATGAAAATCAAAATGTTCTCACTATTTTCTGAAAACTACTCGGACCAAATCCGCACAGACTCCCCCCCCCCTATTTATTGTGTGCGGAAAAAGTCATGATAAAATCGTAAAACAATCTGAATCCTGATTTTTTTCGGATATTGCACTCGAAACCTAAAAATTTTTTCATAAAATCTCCCTAGAGCTAGGTTTTTTTTTTGAAACCCAGCACAACTCTTCAAATTGTTAATGGGACATCTGCCATTGACTTTTACATGTTCTTGGCAGGTCCGAGTTGGAGTACTTTTTTCATCTGAATTTTAACACCATCGGACTCGAATAAATCCCCAAAAAAATCGAGGTTTTTTTTCTCCGAAAATTATTTTCCCTTTAAAAATCAGAACAGAAAAATTCAGAATTTAATAAATAACACCCCAAAAGTACAAATGAAAACAAAAGAATACAAAAAACCTTTGAAACTTCTAAAAATTCAAGTTTTCAGGTTAATTACTAACAAAAAAAATCTGAAAACCTCTAAAAGTCCGAATTGATTATAAATGTCCAATAGGATCAGCGAAACTCCAACTGACTTCTATAGGACCTCGACATGTTTTACCTGGTGAATATATGTATGTATGCATGTTACATAACTGAAAATAGCAGAGGTTCAAAAAACGGCGAAAATGCCTTTGGAAAATAACTCACTAATGCAGTTTTCAATATGGACACTGTTTTGATATAAATCCACATAGGGAAAACATTGGCCAATAAATCTATAGCAAAATATGATTAAGCGGTAATATTTGTGTGCATAAAAGTGAATAGATAAAAGCCGCTGGGGACAGATAAGCAGTAGTATTTTATACATAAGCTTTCCTCTTGCATGTAAAGTAAACGTTTTAATAGATTTCATTCTCTTAAAAAAAAAGATTTCAAATTTCCAGATGATACAGTAAGTTGTGTTTTTGTAAATTGTTTACAGGCCTCAAAAGCCACTGAATTCCAAGCAAAATAATCACTTTACAAATGTTTGGACAGTTCTAAATCATCCAGTAGTTTAAATAACATAACAGTACAGTATTTTAGCTCAGTTTATCAGTTGTGAAAATCAAGGCTGGTCATTTACAGTAGTTTGTGTTCCCCGTCGCCTAGCACAAAATGGTACATCTCTAGGCTATGCTAATCAGTTATTCTTCCCACTCAAACATTCCCCAATTGTCTAATATTCTAGCCCCAAACTGAACCATCAGAAACGGAACTAGAGGGGGGCAGGCCCTGGCGCAGGACGCGCAGCCGGGCCCCCCGCCCCCCTCCGTACACCCGGAACTAGCCGCAAATATTCTGTGCGGCCGGGAATATGCGCAGCACGGACTGCCGGGGGGGCCCTGAGGGGGTGCGGGCCCTGGCCCGCTCGCACCCCCTGCTCCCCCGGTAGTTCCGCCCCTGTGAACCATGAACCTTGACAATGGCGACTTTTGCTAGTGTTACTTTGGAAATGCGAGCAATTCAAAGAGAAGATGCGATAGCGTTCATTTCTGCCTGGCGCAAATTTGCTAGAGGTCTTGCGCTCAGGTTCATTTGCATACCGCGGAACCATAAATCATAAAGTTGAATGGACGTCTTTATGTTATATGTTGCAGCAAATACATGACATTTTCACTGTTAATTACATATGTCCAGGAAACATTAATAAAGACATTAGAGTTAATATAATGCCCTACACATGAGCCCACTGTACATTTAATGTTCCATATGATATGTCAGAAAATGTATGGGGGAAACTGGTTACCCAAAAAAAGTTTAAGGACTTTTATAGGCTATAACTCTGAAAAAAGGAAAAGACGCCAGCGTTTTTTCCACTCCACTTTTCCGCTCAGAATATGATGTAAGTAACAGATGATTGAGGAAGATCTATGCACTCCAGTGCACTTCGTCTGGTCTGAACTGATGATGGCAAGTCTGGCGAAAGGCCTAACGTTCAGTAAAATCCACATTTTAATGAATTCGCAAGAGTGAATGGTCACCTGGTGATAGGGTGCGAATGAACGCTAGCGGCAATCTCTTTCGCTAGTGAATTGGCACCTTCACACATAAATCAGCAATGTCCCTGCAGGCGGTAACGCTGGCAATTTGTTGCCAGCGTTTGCCACTTCGCCCTTTAGTAAATCTGCCCCATTGAGTGCAAATGCTAATGTCACACTCATACCAGCCAATGGCATAAATAGCCATGGACAGGCCTGGGTCCAGTATGCACACCACCCCCACAAATTGCACACTCTGAAAATTTCCCTCTGCCATGCTGCCTGCACTATGACTTCTTGTGACTCTAACGGTCCTAAAAGAGGGTTCAGTTCCCTCGCTCAAAAATGCACACTAGATCGTATAGGTGTTTTCTCCACCAGTGTTTTACCAAATGGTAGGGATAAGGTGAAATTAGAGCTCAGTTTGGTGGGTGCAAAGAGTGTAAATGCTAAAGTGCAGCTAAAGTCAAGTTTCCAAAACTTTTTCACATTGATTCGCATACAAATAATTGCATTCCAGACACTTTCATACCTTACTTTCAGACCAATAGCAAATTCAATAATGAGTTCTATAAAACACCCATTAAGCACTTTTGGCATTTTGGAAAATTTCTTGTGGTTAACAAAAATACATTAAGTCTTCCTAAGCCAGTCCTTGTAGCTGGCAGGAAAACTGTGCTGCACTTATGGTCTGTCTCTTCACAAATTTTATGTTATGAAGAGCTAATATCTAAGAAAGAGTCACTCAGATTTAAGTAGCAGTATAAAGTAAAGTCATTGCAGCATTTTCTAGGTCAGCTATAATATTATTTTAGCAGCCAGAAGGATCCATTAATTGTATCTTTAAGATTTATGGTGATTACCATTAATTCATTCACTTGCCTTTCACTTTAGAAACCACCTTTCAGTTTAGATTGATATACGTATGCTTATCCAATAGGGAGTAAACCCTAAAAACTAATGTGGCTAAAAATGCCATATTTTATATACTGAACTCATAGCACCAACTTTTCAATTGCAGCAATGATCCAGGACTTCAAACTTGTCACAGGGGGTCACCATATTGGAAAGTGTCTGTGACACTCACATGCTCAGTGGGCTCTTAGAAGATGTTGAGAAGCTAATCTTAGGGGTCATCACATATTATCAAGTAGAAAATGAGGTTGGCCTGTAATATAATCTGATTCTACAAGGCTGATTATCAAAATCTGCACTGGTTGCACTGGTTTCTGTGCTGCCATGTAGTAATTATCTATATTAATTACTAATCAGCCTTATATTGTGACATTTATATTCAATTTGTACTGTATATTTTGAGTCAGTTCCTAAGCTCAGTAACTGAAAGCAGCACAGAGCATGTACAGTGAATCAGTAGAAAAGAAGATGGGGAGCTACTGGGGCATCTTCAGAGGTACCGATCTTTACTGCTTATGGGCTGTTCATTAGTAACAGGCAAACTGTTTCAAACAAGGGAAAGTTGTGCTCACCACAAATTTTTAAAAACATTAAGCGGGGGAGCAATGAGGTTGTGACCACAAAATTCACATAGACAAATACAAGAGATCCTCTGCACTCAACCCATTATCAATATATTAAGGACATTGAAACATTTTGTGCCTTAAGCTACTAAAATGCCTTCCCCTTTAAACAAAACAGGGATTGTTTGCCAATATATTGCAATATATAGATATAGATCTAGATCAAAGTTCTGCCTCTCTAGAAGTACAGAGAGAAAGCCCATCAGGTTCCGTAAAAAGCTGCTGGAGACTCAGGAGGTGAAAGGTGCCACTGTAGAAATTTACCCTTCTGCAGAGATGTCTGTAATCTCCATTGTGACTGCCTCTTAGAGCACCCCGGTGAGTGAGCCACCCAAGGGAAGATATTGGCAAGGTTACAAGTGTGGGGCCCCTGTGTGAGGACAGGTCTTGCTCATGCACCTGCCACATGGGAGTGGCTACTGAGTTCCAAAGGGAGAGGTATTTTTGGCAAAGGTAGTGCTACCTGGGGTAGCTGAACTGTGTGGTCATTAACCCCCTCTGGTGTGATTGGGACAACCCCTCCTTCCAGACAACCTGTGCACTGGTCTCAAGGCTGTCCCCCTGCAGGTGGTTGTTCTTCAATAAAGTGTGTTTGAGTTCATAGAACTTGAGTGAAGATGTCTACTTCTGTTGGCAAAGCCCTACATGTGTATATTATAGTAATGAATGCCCACTAGCCATGGGTGGCCTCTTTACAAGTGCACAAATCTTTTATACACACTATTTCCATTAAACACGGCAGATTTACTAAACATTGGACTGAATTCAAAGGGATTCCCAGCAATTTGATATTTTACAGAGTTATTAAAGTGATATGAACATAACTTTACTTTAAGTAGTACTAGTCACCACCATGAAATTACTGAACACCATTTACTTGAAGAAACCAAAGCTCCAAGCCTAATTGTCACGGCCGGCACCCGAATACCAGAACAAATGCCAAGCACCCTGGTCTCGGCTCGGCTTCACCAGTAGTGTGACCACCGTTGGGCTTCGGGAGGAGCCCTCAGCTTACTTGGGTGCCACCTGGACTTAACGAGGGGTGCAAGGCAAGATGTTCTGGCTGGCGAAGGGGCACGGCTGTTAGCAGAGTCTTTTGGGCCGAAGGTCATGGTACAAATGGAGCAGACAAAAGAATCGTCAGACAGGCAGAGTCGAGGCAGGCGGATATCAGAATCGTCAGGCAGGCAAGGGTCAAACCGGGTTGTCAATCAAGGGGTTAAGCAGGAAGAGTTGTCGTAGGCAAGGGTCAGGATACAGAATGCAGAATAGTCAGGAACAGGCTGGGTCAAACACGGGTAATCAAACAGACTAGATTCGGAACAGATCAAACGCACAAGGCTCAGGAACCACAAGAAACAAGTTCTATCACGGGCACTGGCTGGGAGTATGAATGGGCCTTCAATACTTTCAAATTTCGCACCAAAACGTGCGCCAAATGCGCGCTGGCGTAATCACGCCAGCGCGCCTGTACCTTTAAGAGACGCGCAGGCGCGCCGCGCGCGCCCTAGGAACCAAGATGGTGCCGGCGCTGGAGACAGGGGGAGCACGGTGGCGTGGCGTGGCGGCCGTCCACGCCGCCGCACCACTAGACCACCAGGTATTTTTATTACACTAATATACTGTAGTCCACGAAAAAAAGGCAAGTACTTACAAAGAATTTTCTGTCTGCTATCACCCCACAAACGAAGGTGCTTTCGTTTTCTGCTTCAAAATAAATGATGACGGGCAATAGCCTCTGGAGTACCTTCTCCCATTTTATCGTGGAGTTTTACCTGTCATGCATCTCTAAAAATGTTTTATTTAACATATGTTCTGATGAGCCTCCCTCAGCACAGTAGTACTTCTGACATTCTGACCAGGCAGTCATAAGTTGACTGAACACATCGCGTCAGTTGTCACTAATGCTTAACTGGGGTGAAGACAAAGTTTCAACAGGCTGGCTGTTTGTTATTTCACTCCAACCTGTGCAATAACTGAACCACCCCTAGCTGTCAGACTCACCAGTATAATCCAGTCGTAGAAGGAGCTGGAGCAGAAGATAATGAACCCACAAGCGCCTCACAAAACCGCTACCCACTTGGAGTGGAACAAGGAGCAGGGTTGTGGAGAGTAGCCAATGAGACGATAGCGAAGTACAAGGGATTAAGCGAAGTCGTAGTCAGGAGATCCGAGGTCAGAAGGCAGGCAGCAAGAATCATAAACGGTGAGACAGGCAAGAAGGTCGAGACAGGCGGCAGTAATCAAATCCAAGTTCAGGCAAAGGTCAATAATCAGGAATCCAAACAGTTCAAGACGCTAGGGTTTCAGTTCAAACAACCTAATAACCAGGCAATGCATTACAGACTGGTTTGGGTTTAAATGCAGATAATTTGGCGCCAAACTGGCGTCACTGCGCTGACGTCGCGGAACTGACGCCAGCACGTCCATCACAGGCGTTTCCGCCTACGTCCTTGCGCCCGCGACCGTCGCCAGCTCCTGCGTCAGATGCCGACGCGCATTAGCACGCCCGCGCCTGCGCCGGACAGGACGCATGCGTGCGTTCTCACATTGCCCCCCATCAAGGAGCGGCCTCAGGACGCGACCACCAGAAGGCTTACCAGGATAAGTTCCATGGAATTTCTCCAGCAACTCTGTTAGACGCTGGTTCCCAGGAATTTTCTTCCGGACCATAACCCTTCCATCTTACCAGGTACAGGAGCCGCTTGCCTCTTAACCTGGAATCCAGGATCTCCTCAACCTCAAATTCTTCTTGACCGTCGACCAGCACAGGTAGCGGAGGAGGAGCCGAACGCCCAGGAAATCGGAATGTCGAAGTCGGTTTCAGAAGAGCAGCGTGGAACACTGGATGGATGTGCCAAGACGCTGGCAATTTAAGCTGGAAAGCCACAGGATTGACTTGACGAATAATTGGAAAGGGACCCAAGAAACGTTGACCCAACTTCCTACTGGGACAAGAAAGTTTAAGGTTAACAGTTGACAACCAGACACAGTCACCCACCTTGAACTCTGGGTCACCTCTCCGTCTTCGATCGGCGTAGACCTTGAAATTTTGTTGAGCCTTCTTCATGTTTTCCTGAAGTTTTTGAAAATTGTTGGATAAGAAAGCTAATCGATCCTTGACAGCAGGAACTAAAATGGCAGAAACAATGGCAGAGGGAAAAGTTACTGGATGAAGACCGTAGTTTGCGAAGAAAGGGGACTGATTGATTGAAGAATGATGGGCATTATTATAGGCAAATTCTGCTAGAGGAAGAAGATTCACCCAGTCATCTTGGAGGTATGAAGAATAGCATCTCAGATATTGCTCGAGAGTCTGGTTAGTCCGTTCGGTCTGGCCATTGGACTGAGGGTGGAAGGCAGAGGAAAGGGACACCGAAATTTTAAGTGCCCCACACAACGATTTCCAAAACTGAGATGTAAATTGTGGTCCCCGATCCGACACCACCTCATCCGGAAGACCATGAAGTCTTACTACTTCCTTAATGAAGGTATCAGCAGTCTCAGAAGCAGAAGGAAGTCTAGGTAATGACTTAAAATGAGCCATCTTGGTTAAGCGATCCACAAAGACAACAATGGTAGAACAATCACAGGACAATGGTAAATCAGAAATAAAGTCCAAAGAAACTGATCCCCATGGATGGGAAGGCACAGGCAGAGGTTGCAGAAGACCAATAGGCCGAGAGTGAGAGTCTTTGGATCTAGAGCAAACTTCACAAGATGCAACAAATTTAAAACAGTCTTTAGCTATCCCAGGCCACCAAAATAATCTCTTCGACAAGATAATGGTTTTCTTGATACCTGGATGACCCGCCAATTTGGAATCATGCACATTCTTAAGGACCTCTAAGCGCATTTGTTCAGGAACAAAAATTTTGCCTTGATGAAGAAGAAGACCCTCCTTGGAGACTAATGATGGTTCCGAAATATTCATGGAAGCGTTTTTAATTCCATCTACCAGGGTAGACTGTAGTAGGAGAAAATTATTAGAGTTTAAAATTGTTTCAGGGGCCAAAGGAATCTCGTCTTCAGAGGAAAACATTCGGGATAAGGCGTCTGCTTTAACATTTTTAGACCCAGGTCGATATGTGAGATGGAAATTGAATCTCATGAAGAATAAGGCCCACCTTGCTTGTCTAGGTCTCAACCTCTTGGCTGAACGTAAATATGCCAGATTCCTATGATCCGTAAAGATGAGAATCGGATGTTTAGACCCTTCAAGAAGATACCTCCATTCTTCAAGTGCTAACTTAATAGCAAGTAATTCGCGGTCGGCAACATCATAGTTACACTCGCTCTTGGCCAACTTACGAGAGAAGAAAGCAACAGGATGAAGATCCTCCTGAATTCCAGTTCTTTGCGACAACACAGCTCCCACCGCAAGTTCTGAAGCGTCGACTTTCAAGATGAAAGGGAGGGAAACGTCTGGATGATGAAGAATTGGGACTGAAGTGAAGAGAGCCTTCAGCTTCTCAAAAGCCGCCTGAGCCTGTGGTGACCAACAAAACTTCAGATTATTACGAGTCAACTCGGTAATTGGAAGAATGACTTGGGAAAAATTCTTTATAAATTTTCTGTAAAAATTTGCAAAACCAATAAAACGTTGAACCGCTTTCTTGGAAGATGGAATTGGCCAATCAAGAATTGCAGAAATTTTCCTGGAATCCATCTGAATTCCCTGCGGAGAAACGAAAAAACCCAAGAAGTCCACAGATGTTTGTTCAAAGACACATTTCTCGATTTTAGCATAAAGCTGATGAATGCGCAGACGAGCCAAAACTTTCTTTAAATGTAATCTGTGTTCTTCAAAAGAATTAGAAAAAACAAGGATATCATCCAAATAGATGATGACGAAAATATCAAGGAAGTCTCTGAATACATCATTGACAAAATGTTGGAACGTTGCAGGGGCGTTGCAAAGACCAAAGGGCATGACCAGGTATTCAAAATGCCCATAACGAGTACGAAAAGCCGTCTTCCATTCATCGCCTTCTCTTATTCTGACGAGATTATATGCACCGCGGAGATCCAGTTTAGAAAAGATCTTAGCTTCCGCCAAGCGTTGAAAAAGATCAGAAATAAGAGGAAGTGGATAACGATTTTTGACAGTAATCTTATTCAGATCCCGGTAATCAATGCACGGCCTTAAAGAATGATCCTTCTTTTCAACAAAGAAGATCCTGGCTCCAGCTGGAGAAGAAGACTGTCTAATGAACCCTTTGGCCAGATTCTCATCTAAATAAGAACGAAGTTCCGACAGTTCAGATTCGGATAAAGGATAAACTCGGCCAAAAGGAATTTGAGCCCCCAGGAAGAAGGTTAATAGGGCAATCATAAATACGATGAGGAGGTAACTTATCTGCCCCTTTTTTATTAAAAACGTCCGTAAATTCCCAGTAAGCTTGAGGAAGAAGATTATGAATTTCAGAGGCAGGGGATAACGAACAAACTCTACTTGAAGAAAAAATACATTGAGAGGAACAAAAATTTGAAAGAAAGTTCACTTCGCCGGTAGTCCAGTTGATGGATGGGTTGTGTTTCTGCAACCAGGGTAAACCCAAGATGACGGGAAATAAAGGAGAAGAAACCACATCGAAGTTCATGACTTCAGCATGCCCTTTATTTAACACAACAAAAAGTGAGACAGTCTCTTGCACCACAGGGCCAGAGGTAATCAGACAACCATCTGCCACACGGAGAGCTATGTGGTTTTTCTTAGACTGGAGTGGTATCTGGAACTGTAGTGCCACCTTATTATCCAAGAAACACCCGCTGGCCCCAGAATCAAGGATTGCTTGAAGCTCTACCCGCTTGTCTCCCCACTGCAAAGATAAAGAGACAGTCAGGAGAGGCACGGGAACATGGCAACTGGAAAAGTCTCTTTCAAACATCATCTTACCCGTTGGACGGATTGGACAACCTCGAAGCAAATGACCAGCTTGTCCACAGTAAAGGCAGAGGTTGAGCCTGCGACGTCTGATCCGTTCCTCTGGAATTAATGCCGATCTAATAGCTCCAATCTGCATAGGCTCTGGGGCTGCGCTGAAAACGGGCGGAGAGACAGCTGGAGGAAAAGTAGAAGGCATTCGAATAGGAGGTGGAGCGGTTGGTAGCATCCAAGACTGAGGAAGAAGGCCTGCTTTCTCTGCCTGTTCTTCCTCTCTCCGTTCTCTGAGCCTCCGATCCAGTTGGATAGAAAGAGAGATGAGGTCTTCCAAACTGTCAGGGATGCCAGTGCGGGCTAATTCATTCTTTAATTCGGAAGAAAGCCCGAAGCGGTACTGGTTTTTAAGCGCTGCCGGGTTCCATTCCGTGTCATCAGCCCATTGCCGAAATTCCAGGGTGTAGTCCTCCGCTGGGCGGCCACCTTGCTTCAGGGCACGCAGGGAGGCTTCGGCGGTAGTTGCTCTGTGAGGGTCATCGAAAAGAACTGCCATAGCATTGAAGAAGGAGTCTACTGAGGCCAATACAGGACTGTGACAATCCATAAGACGAAAGGCCCATGTCTGTGGCTCTCCCGTAAGAAATGAGATAATCACCCCGACCCGGGTCTGCTCATTCGGATAAGTGTGTGGTTTGATTGAAAACAGTAATTTGCAGTTGCTCCTAAAGTTCCGAAACATCTTTCGGTCGCCAGCAAACTTCTCCGGAAAGGCCACCTTAGGTTCCGAAATTTCAGAGGTGATCACCTGAACTTCCGTTGGAGCAGGCGGAGTTGCAGCGGCCGTGGAAGGGAGAACGGCTGGTGGATGGGTCCTAATGTGCTCCTGTAGCTGAGTATAACCACTTTGCAGCTCCCAGACAGCTTGCGTGAGGGACGACAGTTGTTGAGTCAGGACGGCAAACGGGGACGCCCCTTCAGCTGGATCCATCTGGCCTGGTTATACTGTCAGACTCACCAGTATAATCCAGTCGTAGAAGGAGCTGGAGCAGAAGATAATGAACCCACAAGCGCCTCACAAAACCGCTACCCACTTGGAGTGGAACAAGGAGCAGGGTTGTGGAGAGTAGCCAATGAGACGATAGCGAAGTACAAGGGTTTAAGCGAAGTTGTAGTCAGGAGATCCGAGGTCAGAAGGCAGGCAGCAAGAATCATAAACGGTGAGACAGGCAAGAAGGTCGAGACAGGCGGTAGTAATCAAATCCAAGTTCAGGCAAAGGTCAATAATCAGGAATCCAAACAGTTCAAGACGCTAGGGTTTCAGTTCAAACAACCTAATAACCAGGCAATGCATTACAGACTGGTTTGGGTTTAAATGCAGATAATTTGGCGCCAAACTGGCGTCACTGCGCTGACGTCGCGGAACTGACGCCAGCACGTCCATCACAGGCATTTCCGCCTACGTCCTTGCGCCCGCGCCCGTCGCCGGCGCCTCCGCGCCCGCGACCATCGCCAGCTCCTGCGTCAGATGCCAACGCGCATTAGCGCGCCCGCGCCTGCGCCAGACAGGACGCATGCGTGCGTTCTCACACCTAGCCCACTGTGACTTACAGAACAGCTCTCTTTCCATATTACTGCCTCAGTATTGGGTAAGTAGTGCTGTGCTGGTGGTAGTATATTGCAAGTTTTGATAAAGAATAATATTGTTGAGCTGTGTGACTTCTAATAACAACATCTTCCTTATAGTTATAGGACTGAGTCAGTGCCACACAGAGAAGTAACAGAGAAAGTAAATGTGTCCAAAACAAACTGACACATTTATCAAAGCGTTTACTGTGGTGCACCAGTATAAATATATTTCTTCTAATGTCTTCTCATTTCTTCCTCAGTCTTCCTCAGTCTCCCTTATGCTCTCCCTTTTGTCTGCTTACTGTTTTGCATGAACCATATTTAGAGAGAAACAATTAGACAAACTCCAACTGAAACTTCAAACCCAATGCCAACCTGCTCTCCTCCTGCATGCACCAACATGTTTACCTGGGTTGGCTGGGCCCACCGGGTTTTGTCCCAAAGACCTATTCTGACCCTGGGGCCATCAGGTAAGGCCATCTCTCTAGTAGATACCTTGCTGAGGGAGGTTGATTGCTTTTGCATAGCAAATATTGGATGGGGAATCAAATCTCTTGTAATAAACCTGCATTTTTTTGCAAACACAATGACAAATTTAGCATAGTGCATTGAGTTAGTGCCTTTATTAGAGTAAATAGAAGTAAGTCCTTCCTGGCTGTACAAATCCTAAAAATTATTGGATGAAGTCTGGTGAAAAAAATTAGTCTTCTACTGGTAGCATCATAAAGACTTATTATGTTTTTTAATATTCCTAATTCAGCTCTTGTTATTGAAAGGAGATTAGTCAAAATGCTAATGGCTTGCTTATTGTATTAACTTACGAACATCAGGAAGTTGTTACTGTTTCACTCTTTCCCTTTCAATCAGCAATATGCATCATTGTCTGCAGAATTCGATTATAAATGAGTGCTGCACTGTGGTTAGGCAAGGATGAGTGTATTTAAAGAACAAGGAAATCCTTTATATCACCTCTCAGGTATGTTATTGTGCTCCCCTTTCTTTACCTAATCACTAACTTTATTTATTTTATTTTTAATTTTATTTATTTTGCAATATACCTTTCCTTTAAATATATTATGTGTGTCTGAATCTGCTATTGAGTGGTTGTGTGAGTGTACCCTTCCCTGCCTTATGCACTAATCTTCGCTCAAAGTATAACATCTGTCCTCCTGTCCTGAGGTCATTTCATTAGGAAGCCCAGATGTTTGATATTACCAAATGCAATTAAGGTGCTATGGACTAATGTAGGAAAGGTTTGCCCTGGCTCATAGCAACTTCTATGGTAAGTGCTTATATTAGTAAAGGCTCTCTGATAAGTAGTTGCTATAAGATACTGTATCAGAATAAAAATGTCCCAAGAAAATGTAATATACTGTAATATATGTGATTAAATATTATAGAGTATTTAAAAAGCTTTAAAATATACTGTAACATGTTGCCTTAGAGAAAGTTTATCCATCAGTCCCTGCCCCAAAAGTGCTTACAACTGAATTGTATTAAATGCACAAAAAAAAATGAACACAGTCACTGGGGCAAATATATCAGGAGTCAACTAACCTACCTGTGTGCCATTGGACTGTGGGAGGAAAAAAGAGCCCCAATAAGAAACGCACACAACACCTTGTCGCCCGTGACCAAATTAGGAGCATGAGCAGCCCCTGAGGTCACAAAAGTGGCCTTCCAAATTGATTTCTAATTGGGCCATGGTCAGATATTAATCAGGAGGTTATAAAATATTTTCTGGTGAGTGCTTTAGGGATGTGGACCTCTCCTGATCGGTCTGTATAAGCAGCAATGCAATAAACATGTTTAATAAGGGCCTTACGTATCAGGTCGGATTTGTGGAAAGGCCACAAAGACCTGGGCCTATGGTATCAGAATTTTAGGGGTGGCATGCTGCCCAGCAATAGGTTTGGTAACACTGGGGATATGCAGGAGATGTTTAGCTCTTTAAATCTCCCAAGGAACGATCCCCATGCTCTAGATGAGACAAGACTTGCTCATGCATGTACACACATGTGAAGGGGGAGGCAGGAAAGGGGTGTGATGAGTGGACCTGGTCTAGGGGAGCCCTATGCATAAATCCAGCCCTGTTCAGTTGGGCATCAGTTTTGTTTCGTCTTGAGCCCTTCATGTTCCTGTTAGTTCTGGGTAATGAAATAAAAGTTAGAACATGCACCATGTCTGGTAACACATTGCATCTGTTTTTAGGCCAATACCTGGCTAATTGTTATGGGTCACTTGGCTTCTTTAATATTAAATCTGTTGCTATTGAACTATTCATTTTGCAGTTATTGTACATTCCTGCAGCACAAAAGAGAGTATTCTGGCACCAAAATTCACTCAGGTAGTGTACAGCCTTGTAGGTATACACCCTGTTATATCATCGATCAGCAACTTCTATATGGCTCACAGAATATACATCACTGTAAATAATTGTATAAGGCTGCAAAAACACTCTCTTATATATACTTCATTTATTGTAATAAATCGAAAAAACATCACATACCCTATCAAACAAATCACGTTTCCTCAGACTTTTGTTGTGTGCAAATTCACATGACCTAATTGGACAGTATATTAATGACAGTCCACTTCTTCAGTCTATTTTTTTCTTTTGTAGATTTTATTGCAGTTAATGTACTAAAATGATGCTTTTAGGGACAGAAATGAACTTTTCTCATATTAAGAGTTCTAATTGATCTTATATAATGTTATTTTCCATATCACATTTCACATGCAATCACTGCCAGCTGCTGCTCTACTTGAGTAAATAAAGTGGCTTCTCTGTATCAGATTTCTACATTACTGTTTTTCAGCATTTGACTTTGTTTTTCTGAAATCCTTCAGATTTCACAAGTGTGAAAGACTGTAAGCTCTTGCAAGCGAGGCCCTCAACCTATTGTAAAATATTCCATATTGTTATAAATATAGCTTTGAAAATGTTTTTAATTTACAGAAGCAAGGCACAGAAATGGGGAATACATTTGTCCCATTGAATGCAAATCAGCATTTCGGATGTGCTTGTTGGGAGTCTGGCCAGATCCTGATGAGCGCATGGGAAGCAAGATCTGTTATTAACTAAATCATTATATGAGCTAAGCCTATATAAACTAGGGGTCTCCATTCGGTCAGTTGAGATCTCACTTGTGGGGTTTACGTGTGCAGCCACAGGACCTTTTTTGGGACCGTTTGAGGGACTCGCTCTGCAGGCTGTTTGGGATCTCCCAGTCTGGACTGCAGAGTGGCGAGCTTTGCCCTTTTCCTCATTAGGTAATGTACTTCTTTTTCATTCTATGTATGTAATAAAACCTTTGTTTAAATGTAGCTGGTGTGTTTCAATTATTTCTGAGAGACTCATAGAACCACAATTAAAACAGGTCTGCTACATGTACAATGGAAGAAGGAGAGCAAAATCATGCTCCAATTAGATGGGAAGAAGGCAAAGCACGAAACATGTAAGGCTGTGTGTTTGCTCACTTTTTTCCTGATCTATGGCTGGGGTTTAACAACTTCATGGTTAAAATGCAGGTTTACCACAATTGCTATTCACTCAAGCTGCACAAAATACATTAATCATGTTTTCTTATAATAACTGCACATTGCATATTGGAGCGGAAACTGATCATAAGATAACAGAAGTGTTACATTTACTATAATTAGGGACAATATCTCCTTGATAAAAAGTTTTTAATCGTTTAGCATGTTTGAGGGCAAATAAAATAACTTCAAGTAAAATGCTATCTTTTTAGTATATTGTATTAATAGGAGTTTTTTCCAATAATGGCTCATGGTGATACTCTGATCAAACCCAATAGCTCATCGCAATACTTTGATAAAGAACTGTATAAAATATAACACAAAGAACTGTTCCACTGTTGAACCCAATGGCTCATGTTGAGCCCAATATAGTGTAAAAAGACAGCTTTATGACTTATAATTGTGTATAACAAAGCTTTGTATCATAGTATACAAGTTGGCCTTATAATCCATAATCCTGTATAATGAAGCGTTGTGCAAGAGAAATCATGGGAAGTAATCGATGACCTAATACTTGTTCATTATTCTCATATGTATTATGTCTTATGATTTCTGAAGCCCTTATCAGACTCTTCTTTATTATAGATAGGGGCACAATATGCTATTCAGCTACCAGCTAGCTAAGATAAGATCTCTGCTTCGGATGTGCTTGTTGGGAGTCTGGCCAGATCCTGATGAGAGCATGGGAAGCAAGATCTGTTAATAACCAAATCATTGTATCTTCTTACTAAATTACTATATGAGCTCATTGTTTGCTAAGCCTATATAAACTGGGGGGTCTCCATTCGGTCAGTTGAGATTCGCCTGTGGGGATAACGCGTGCCCGCGCAGGGTCTTCTGGAGACCGTTTGAGCCTCGATCTGCGGACTGTTCGGGGATCTCCCAGTCATATAGGCAGAGAGGGGGGGCTTGCATACTTTGCTCACTCGGTAATGTATATCTTCTTCATTCTATGTATGTAATAAACCTTTGCTTATACCTAGCTGGTGTGTTTGAATTACTTCCGAGAGACTCATAGAACCACAATTAAAACATATATTCTCTTTGCATGGAGTGTATTTCCTGGTAATTTTATGAAATAAAGTCTCCAGCTCCTTTACTTTGGCTGTCAGTGGTATCTGTGAGTGCCTGCTGTTTCTTCTATAGTTGAATACCTCCTGCTCGACCTTTAGGTCTGGATAATGTTCACCCAGACCCCACATGCAAACTGTGAGATTACTGTATATACTTTTGGCTATGACCCCGGGGGAAATCCATACAGTACCGTAAAATTACCAGGAAATACAAGCCATGCAAAAAGAATATACTAAAATTACATAATTTTACTTGACGCTATAAGCCCTCAAACATGTTAAAAAATGGAAAGTTTTTTTTAGGAAGATATTTTGTCCCTTAAATAATTATAGTAAATGTAAGATATTTTATCTTATGAACAGTTTCTGCTCCAATATGCAATGGGCAGTTAATATAAGAATTAATATATTTTGTGCAGCGTGAGTGAATAGCAATTGTGGTAAACCTGCATGAAGTTGTTAAAGGGATTCTATCATTGGAAAATCTGCACTGAAATCCATTTCTCAAAAGAGCAAACAGATTTTTTTATATTCAATTTTGAAATCTGACATGGGGCTAGACATATTGTCAATTTCCCAGCTGCCCCCAGTTATGTGACTTGTGCCTGCACTTTAGGAGAGAAATGCTTTCTGGCAGGCTGCTGTTTTTCCTTCTCAATGTAACTGAATGTGTCTCAGTGGGACATGGGTTTTTACTATCTGTTCTTAGAGCTGCCAGGCAGCTGTTATCTTGTGTTAGGGAGCTGCTATCTGGTTACCTTCCCATTGTTCTTTTCTTTGGCTGCTGGGGGGAAAAAAGGGAGGGGGTGATATCTCTCCAACTTGCAGTACAGCAGTAAAGAGTGATTGAAGTTTATCAGAGCACAAGTTACATGACTTGGGGCAGCTGGGAAATTGACAATATGTCTAGCCCCATGTCAGATTTCAAAATTGAATATAAAAAATCTGTTTGCTCTTTTGAGAAATGGATTTCAGTGCAGAATTCTGCTGGAGCAGCACTATTAACTGATTCATTTTGAAAAATGTTGCCATGACAGTATCCCTTTAAACCCAAGCCATAGACCATTAAGGGACTGTTTATAAGAAAGGAGGAATTAAATACAAATTATTCAAGCAGAGAAAAAACAAATTCTACTTGGATTGCTCTGTTTACAAATATGAAAGTTTAGAGCTTTGTAACATAAATTGTAATCTGCAAATTATTTTTATATAGTGCAATACAGCTTCTGAGAAAAAGTAATTAAAAAACAGAATTAAGCTGTGGTGACTTTTAAGGCGTGTCCAGTTCCGAATATAGCATTATATTTCTTCTGCAGAAGAAACTCATAAGGACCGTTGAGATGGGTCTCACTGAAAAGGAGAACATCAATCCAAATTTATTCAGTAGCATTTTATAAATTCCTATGAGGACGATGGAATTACAGAAAATCAACATTCTTAGGGGCAGGTTCATTCAAGGGCGAAGTGGCTAACGCTAGTGTCTTTTCAGCAACACAGGGACTCCCCAATTCACTAACAGGCACTTATTCACTAGAAAATGGGACCGCCGCTAGCAGTCATTCGCACTCTATCGCCAGACGACTTTTCACTCTGGCGAACGGTTGTTACTTCCCATTGTTCTTTTCTTCGGCTGCTGGGGGGAAAAAAGGGAGGGGCTGATATCACTCTAACTTGCAGTACAGCAGTAAAGAGTGATTGAAGTTTATCAGAGCACAAGTCACATGACTTGGGGCAGCTGGGAAATTGACAATATGTCTAGCCCCATGTCAGATTTCAAAATTGAATATATAAAAATCTGTTTGCTCTTTTGAGAAATGGATTTCAGTGCAGAATTCTGCTGGAGCAGCACTATTTACTGATCCATTTTTTAAAAAAGTTTTTTCCCATGACAGTATCCCTTTAAACCCCAGCCATAGACCATTTAGGGACTGTTTATAAGAAAGGAGGAATTAAATACAAATTATTCAAGCAGAGTAAAAACAAATTCTACTTGGATTGCTCTGTTTACAAATATGAAAGTTTAGAGCTTTGTAACATAAATTGTAAATTGCAAATTATTTTTATATAGTGCAATACAGCTTCTGAGAAAAAGTAATTAAAAAACAGAATTAAGCTGTGGTGACTTTTAAGGCATTTCCAGTTCCGAATATAGCATTATATTTCTTCTGCAGAAGAAACTCATAAGGACCGTTGAGATGGGTCTCACTGAAAAGGGGAACATCAATCCAAATTTATTCAGTAGCATTTTACAAATTCCTAAGAGGATGATGGAATTACAGAAAATCAACATACTTAGGGGCAGATTCATTCAAGGGCGAAGTGGCTAATGCTAGCGACTTTTCAGCAACGCAGGGACTGCCCAATTCACTAACAGGCGCTAATTCACTAGCGAATGGGACTGCCGCTAGCAGTCATTCGCACTCTATTGCCAGGCGACTTTTCACTCTGGCGAACGATTGTTACTCCACAAATTCACTGAAGTGCAGATTTTACTGAACGTTACCTCTTTTGGCAGAGTTGACTTTGCCACCTCAGACCAAGCGAAGTGCTAAAAAGAAGCTACATATCCATATTACATCATATCCTGTTTGCTGAAAATGCATTAAAGTTCAAAAAACGCTGGTGACTTTTGCTTTTTTTAAGCGGGATTGCCTGCAAAAGTCCTGACAAACTTTTTGTTGGGTAAACGGTTTTCTCCAGACATTTCCTAACATATGGAACATTCATTTTACAGTGGGCTCATGTGTAGGGCATTATATAAATTCTCTTGTCTTTATTGAGGTTCCCTGGATATTTGTAATAAAAAGTGGTAACTTCAAGCATTTGCACCAACATTTATAATAAAGACCTCCATACAACTTTAAATTACCTGCCGTATGCAAATTGACCTAAGCGCAAGATCACTGTCGAATTTTCACTAGCGCATCTTTGCTATGAAATGCTCGCACTGCCTAAGTAATGCTACTGAAAAGTCGCCAGCGTTCGGCAACCATGTTGCAACTTTGCATATTAGTGAATTAGTGTAGTGGTAGCAAATTTGCGTCTGGCGAAGTGGTGCGATGTGTGCGAAGCGGCCCTTTATTGAATCTGCCCCTACATGTGGAGCATATTTAAGCTATACCTCTAACACCATGGGGTATATTTATCAAAGAGTGAAGTTAGAGATCCCCACAGTCCGCTAGAGTGAAATACCGCCTCTCTCCATTCACTATGGGATTTTTAAAGGCGTATTTATCAAAGGGTGAAAGTGACAGTTCACCCTTTGATAAATACGCCTTTAAAAATCCCATAGAAATGAATAGAGAGATTCAGTGTTTCACGCTAGTGGACTGTGGCGATCTCTAACTTCACTCTTTGATAAATATACCCCCATTTAGGAGAGGTTTAGCCCAGAGCAAAAAGTAATTAATTTCCATGATGATAATATGTAATAGAAATAAATTGGAATATCTTTAAGAATACATTGAAAATATAAAGTGCATATGTATGTGTATTGCTGTTAATGCTGTATATGAAATAATTTTCCTGCCTATTGGCAATAAAACTTCAGGTTTATAAAACTGAACTTGAAATATCCATGTATGAATGCAATATGGTATATTAATATGGTAATATAAAAATCACAGACCTAATAAGAAGCACAGACACATTTGCAAAAAAGGTCAATATATTGTCTCATTAGACTGACCTTCAGGGTTTTGGGCATATCAAGTCGCCAATGGAAAACATTCAATATTAATGTTTTTTTTTCTCTAAATAAATACTTACTTGTGTTTCTAAAGTGATTTTGGTTTCTGGGTAGCCAGTATATTAGACAATGAAATTCTAGCCACTTTAATTTTCCATTAAAGCAAACCACAGTGGTAGCTGGTAAGTGGTAATACAGGATGTGCCCTTGTGTGGTTTACCAATGCCTATCTTCCTAATGCAATCTGTATATTAATTTAGGGTCAATTTAGTAATTTAGTCCTTGGCATTTTTGAAATCTATGGCCTGGAAGTGGTCAAATATTTTCTAAATTGGAAATTCAAAGTTTCAGTTTTTATAGACTCATGTCTGAACAAACATGAGTGACATTATGTATAATTTAATTAGCCAGGGTCAATGGCTAAGTGCAAAAAGCAGAAAAGAAGTACAGGTATGGAATCCATTATCCGGAAACCCATTATCCAGAAAGCTCCGAATTCCGGAAAGGCCATCTCCCACAGATTCCATTTTATCCATATAATCCAGATTTTTAAAAATGATTTCCTTTTTCTCTGTAATAATAAAACAGTAGATTGTATTTGATACAAACTAAGATATAATTAATCCTTATTGGAAGCAAAACCAGCCTAGTGGGTTTATTTAGGGGCAGATTTATCAAGGCCCGAAGTGAAAATTCTAAATCTGCCCCTTAATGTTTACATGGTTTTTCTATTAGATCCAAATTACGGAAAGATCTGTTATCCGGAAAACCCCAGGTCCTGAGTATTCTGGATAATAGGTCCCATACCTGTACCCTGAGTTTGTTTTGTACTTTGCTCATTGCTATTTGAGTTATACCCTAGGCTGAAGATCTTGGACTCCTTGGATTGGAACAATCAGAGCTGCACCTTTCTCTGTATTCATCCCAGTGTAACATACTCTTGGCCACCCCCTGTGCCAAGGCCTACTAATAAAGCACTGTTATACTCTTCTCATCCTGGGCTACCAAAACATGACAAATTGGCGACGAGGATGTCTCTTCTACCCCTGCAGCAGCCTGCACCTGGTGAGCCTACCATACCTTTTACTGCTTGAATCCGTATGTTTGAAAATGACATTATTGCTGCTGACCAAGGGGAGATTTCTGCTGCTAGAAAGCGTGCTTTACTTGATCACTGCCTGGGAGCAGAGGGACAGCGTATATTCTATACATTACCATTACCTGATGAGACTTATGAAACTGCTCTTACTGCTATAAAGAACTTTTTCGTGCCAAGAGTAAATGCAGTTGCTGAAAGATATAAATTCCGCTAACGTGGATAACGTAATGGCGAATCCACAGAACAATTTGTAGCAGCTTTGAGAGAGCTGGTTGTTACCTGTGATTTTGGGAATCTAACAGATGAAATGCTAAGAGACCAAATAGTGGAAAAAACAAACTCACCTCGCATTAGAGAAAGACTGTTCCTAGAGCAGGATTTAACCCTTGCAAAGGCTATTACAGTTTCTAGCCAAATTGAAACAGCAGTGGCAGAGGCTAAAACTCTCAGTCAGGGAACTGCTGGGAATATACAGATTGTGAATTCAGCACCGTGGCCTAATAATGCACAGTCACAGGCAAAATACAGTGCTAAGGAAAGGGATTCACTGCAAAACCGTGCAGCAAATACAAATAAAAAATACTGCTTTCGCTGTGGTTCAACACAACACACTGAAAATTATGTTACATGTCCTGCAAAAGCTGTACAGTGCTGCAAATGCAAAAAAGTAGGACATTTTGCTAAGATCTGCTGTAGTTCTGCTAAAAATGTTCATGAAGTCACTACTATAAATGTCACAGTATTAAGTGTAGATAAAGCTTGATGTATTTATTCCAGACAAGTTTATATGCACTGTCAATGTCAGTACTGCTTCTGCTGAAAAGGGACACACCATTAACCTGATGCTTGATTCAGATCACCACTTCAGCCAGTACAATTTCCTGATTCAGCATGGAAAAAACTTGCTATTGATATTGTCAGTCCTTTTACAGATGCTCCTATAGACTGTAGATTTGCTATAACCTTGATAGACTATTACAGTAAATGGTCTGAAATTGCATTTGTTTCTCATATAACATCAGCTACAGTAATAACGTTTCTGTCTACAGTCTTCAGCAGTGAAGGTTTTCCAAAGCAGTTGATATCAGACAACTGACCACAGTTTGTCTCATCTGAGTTTGAATCGTTTCTGAGAGAGAGGAATATTATGCATAGGAAATCTTCAGTGTATTACCCACAAGCAAATGGAGAAATCTAGCGATTCAACAGAAGTCTGAAAGAAGCACTACAGACAGCATATCTTAGTGGGAATCTTGGAAAGTATTTACAACAGAGTTCCTACATAACAACAGAGCAACGTGTCATGCAGCAACCCAATCATCTCTAGCTGAATTATTACGTGGCAGAAAAATGTGCACTAAGTTACATGTTGCAGACATCAAACTTCCACAAAATACTGTGCCTACAAAATCATCTACTGTTGACATTGTGGAACGTCAACAAGCCAAAAGCAAGGCTTATACTGACAGAAAACGTGGTGCAAGAGAAGTACACTTTCAGCCTGGATCTTTAGTCAGAATTAAGAAACCAGGAATACTGAAACAAGGACAATCTAAATTTACTACACCAGTGAGGACCATACACATATGAACTGTCTGATGGACGCATATGGAATACAAGTCAGCTTGCTCCTGTTATATATGACTTTGGAGAAGCTCCATTTAATGAAGGACATTTTACTACTCTTGATGTCAAATGCAATAGACCTGAAGAAAGTGAACCTATAAGGCGTACTGTGAGAATCAGAAAACTACCTACATGGACCAAGGGCTTGTGATGTGAAGAGTGTATAATATTGTTTTAAAATGCATACTGTTTAATTGTTGCTGTTTATTATAGTTGTCCAAATGTTTTCCTACTATAAGGGGAATATGTGGTGTTTATACAAATGGCCTGTAGATGTCACTGTGCTCAAGACTGTGCATACTTTTTATACAGCTTGTGGTATTAGAGTTGCTTACTGTTGTGTAATGGCTGCATGAACCTGCCAATAAAGCACTGTTATACTCTACTCATCCTCGGCTACCAAAACATAACACTACCCCTTTAGTAGACTCATGAATCACAGACACACACAAAGCATTGTAGGAATGGGGGTTTTGGGTTGAAGCAAAGTGCAAGAGAGTGTGCAAAGTGTCTATTTTTTACTCTATTTTTTCACTTTGTCAAAGTCAAAGTAAACTTTATTGTCCTCTCAGCAGTATATGAATACACAGTGAGATGAGACGACGTGGCTCCAGCTAGTACAGATCACAAAAAGGCACATAGAATGCACAATAAATATGTAACATTTGAAATGTGCCCTTATGCGATGTTATTAAAGGAAAACGTTCTCTGGTTTTTATATGAACAGGACATTTTGAATTACTTATTAAATTCTCATACTGTGCATGTATAGTCTAAGGGTAAAAGAGGAATAGGAGGCTGTGCTGTGAACTGCCTGGGGGGTGCTAAGCAAGCTGTAGCACTAGGAAAACGCAGAATGGTAACTGGATCACTTAATCATGTCCATTTAGGGTTTCTCCAGCAATTATTTTTCTCCAACTCTGCTGCTACCAAATGACCTGCCAATGAATGCTGAAAACAATTGGCCTAATAGTGAGAACCCAGGTTACTAGCCCTTTAGTGAGGCAATGAAACTACAATATATCTGTGTCAGTCGCTATAAAGAAGGGCAGAGTACTAAAATACTCCACTTTTGGAGAACACAGTTAATGTAATGATCTAGGAGGGTCTTAAACCTCTGTCCGAAATGAAAGATTCCCATAGAGAATGAATCGCTGAGACTATTTTATTCTCTATATTAAATCTGTTCAGACTGAGAGCACAGAGTATATTCTGTTGTGTAACATAGCCCTATGGATGCTCTATTCTCTCCCTCTCATTAACCTGTCTCTTTTCAAGTATTTATAGACAAATACAAGAGATCCTCTGCACTAAACCCATTATCAAAATATTTAAGACCTTGAGACATTTTGTGCATACAGCTACTAAAATATGCCTTACCTTTTAAACAAAACTGGCATTGTCCATATATTGCAATTTATTTATGCTGGCCAACTACGTCAAAGTCATCCCATATCTGGCCAGCCCTATGCTCAATTTTCATCTGATTCATTAAGAATTCTATTGCTTCATTATACATTTTACAAAGGGACTAGTTTTACCTGCAACTTACTTGCTGCTTTCAAAGTAAAACTTTTAAAACCATTAGGCGGGGGTGCAATGAGGCTGTGACCACAAAATACATATAGACAAATACAAGAGTCCTCTGCACTCAATCCATTATCAATATATTTAAGACAGTGAGACATTTTGTGCATACTGCTACTGAAAAATGCCTTACCCTTTAAAAAAAACAGGGATTGTATGTCCATATATTGCAATATACTCAAGCTGGCCAACTACGTTAAAGTCATCCCATATTTGGTCAGTCCTACACTCAAATCTTCTCAAGTATTCTCACACCCTGCATCTCAGGACCACCAACATACACCTTAAGGGTGGTGGAGGTGGTCCAGCAACAAACCTTCTCTACTGCGCGCTACTAATCCAGATTCAGACTGGGGTTCCTGGAGCCAACTGGGCTGCTGTCCTGGGGTCTCCCCTCTGGGTCCCATGCATAGCCGGGCCCCCGCCACATCGCACATGCGTGCACTTTGTATTTGCCCCGACCTGCTCGATAAAGGGAGGTCGCAGCAGGGAGTGGACCTGGGCCGGCAAGAGCTGGGGGCCCCCTGGGTTTTTTCCAGGTGCCCCGCCAGCCCAGTCCGACCCTGGACTAATCTCCCCATCTGCCACCACCCTAATACCTAACCAAACTGAAAAGCTAGTTCTTCTTCTTTAAATTGAAGTTTATATCAGGACATAACTCCCCACCAAGCCAATTTGTGCACTGTTTACTAACATAGATCCTAATTGTCCATGTTGGAATAATACTTATATTATTATATTGGGTATATATATTATATTATATTACGTATATTGTGTCTTTCTGTGTGGGCAGTTGTTATGTTTTGGGTAGCCGAGGATGAGTAGAGTATAACAGTGCTTTATTAGCAGAGTCATGCAGCCATTACACAACAGTAAGCTTTGACTTTCAATTTTAAGCTGTCAGGAATATGCACAGTATAATCTGGACACAGTGACATCTACAGGCGATTTGTACAAACACCACAGTAGTCACTTCCACCGTTGGTTCAAGTTAGAGGGAGCCCTGGAAGTAACATCTCCTCAAGCAGCTATTAATGCCAAGGCTCTCTTGCACCAATGCTTCTTGTACTCTGCACACAAGTTATCAGTGTAGGCTGAACCAAAGCATGCATGTCTGTATAAGGTGAAAGTACCATGGCTTAAGTAAGTAGGGTTGCTACCTGTCCAGTTTTGACCCAGACAGCACTAATCTCAAAGTCATAGTCCAGCCCAGTGATGCCGCTCAGCTGTCCCAGTCCTTCTCCCGGTCCACCCTATAACATCAGCCCCTCTGCTGGGACCGCATGCCGAAAAAGATGGCAACCCTACAAGTAAGAGATTTAGTGTGCCTAAATAAATAATTCAGAGTATAGGTAGAATCTCCATATAAGAAAGTAAGTTATATAAAACTGAGCAGAAGTTTTTACTTTAATTGCTTGGCTCAGTGGGTAGTACTTCTGCCTTGCAGCACTGGGGTTCTGAGTTCAATTCCAGCTTGGGCACTATCTGCAAGGAGATTACTTTACTTTGGAGCACAAGAGTATACCTCTTCATGCTCACTTAACAAATACTTTGGCCCCTGAGTAGGTAGTGCTCTGTTCCGTGAGCAAGATTAAAAATTCAGCACAAGGAGCAGAGTGCAGCACCAATAGTTTTCAGCCCAGCTCTGTCCTTAACGCCTGCCCTAAGGCACATTGCGGCCTGTGTCTCCTGCCACTCCATAAATTGTGTGTCTGAATGATGTGCACTTTTGGGGTAGGAAGGATGGTGTCTATGTGCTCAATCTAATGATATCAGTGCTGTATGCTTGGGGAAACAGCAGGCAATACAAATACGGCAGAAAATGTGTGTGTGCAAAGTGCAATAAAAAGGGCCAATTGCAGCCTTTTTTGCATTTTGAATACTGCATTAACCGCCTGTGTGTTCTCCCCATGTCTGTGTGGGTTTACTCCCGGTACTCTACTTTCCTCCACATTCCAGATACATACAAGCAGGTTAATTGGCTGTTGGTAAAACTGACCTAAGACTGTAAACTTGGACAGGGACTGATGTATAATCTCTGTAAAGTGCTGTAAACATGTCAGCACAATACAAAACAACAGATAATAAATACATTTTAAGAACCGAATGTATAGAAGCTAACTGGGCTCTTCATGGAGCAGTAGGTTCATGTTTACATCCTGTGCTGCCATCTAGTGGATGAGATGTGTGTGATATTAAGAAAGACATTTATAAAACTGACAAATCTTCTGAAGTTACATTTGACCACCACGTCGTGCTTTAAAGGAAAAATATACAAAATGCATGTAAAATGTGATTGATGATTAAAACACTTTTACATTAAGCAGTGATGCTGCGTGTCTAAACATAACATTCCTTCTCTAAACAGACAACGTTACGCATGGCGGAAGGAGAAATAATATCGCTTGCCTCAGATAAGATAAATCATACTGACATTTGAATTATATGTCGGTAAAGGAACTTCATGATTTTTGGTAGCTCGCAAAATTAAATGTGCAATACACTTACAATGAAAGTTATGTGCAAGCAGAAACCAATATCCTTGGTCTTTGACCCATTAAGCAGCATAGATTGTAGTATCAATAGTGCTGATATAGTAGGACCGGCATGACAACACCATAGATTCTATATTTCTGGGTTACATATAATTATACAGGAAAAATACAAAATTTTGCCAAATGCATTAGAGTCAGTTGGCATCTTTTCTGTGTTTTTTTCCCAGTGCAAAAAAAAACATGTGTTTTTTTAAAGCACAACTGGTGGAGAAAACACATGGAGAAATTCTAATAATGCCATTGACTTTTTTCCAGTGTAAAAAAAACATGTTTTATTACAGCAACAAAACCCATGGAAACATTTTTGAGTGGATTAACGAAAGTATTTGCCCCTGGAAAATATTCAAATTTAGTTCACTCGTCCCCAGTGAATATCTCTTCTCTAGCCCTCTGGGGGCAGGTTTACCAAAGGGCGAAGTGGCTAACGCTAGCGTCAATTCGCTATCATTACAGCCCGCAGGGACATCGCCAATTTACTAACGGTGCAGCCGCCAATTCACTAGCAAAAGAGACAGATACTCGCATTCGCACTCTATCACCAGGCGACAATTCGCTCTCGCGGATGGACGTTACTCTGCAAATTCACTAAAGTGCAGATTTTACTGAACATTACGGTTGCCAGAGTTGCCTTTACCACCTCAGACCAGGTGATGTGCATTAAAGTAGCTAGATCTTCCTCAATCTTCTGTCACTTACATTATATTCTATGAGCAGAAAATGCATCAAAATCCAAAAAACAATGAGGACTTTTCCTTTTTTCAGCCTGATTGCCTGCAAAAGACCTTACAAACTTTTTTTGGGTAACCAGTTTTCCCCATACATTTGCAAACATATGGAACATTAATTTTACAGTGGGCTCATGTGTAGGGCATTAGAATAACTCTATTGTCTTTATTAAGGTTCCCTGGACATCTATTTTAAAAAGTGTAATTTATAAGTATATACACCAACATTAAACATAAAGGCGTCAATACAACTTTAAATTTCCCGCCCTATGCAAATTGACCTGAGCATAAGATCGCCAACAAAGTTTCGCTAGGTAGAAATCAACACTAGCGCATCTTCTTCATCAAATGCTCGCATTGCCGAAGAAACGCTAGCGAAAAGTTGCCAGCGTTCGGCGCCTGCAACGAAACTCCGCATTTTAGTGAATTAGTGTTGTCTGAGCAAATTTTCGCCTGGCGAAAGGTTGCACTGGGTGCGAAGTGGACGCTAGCGAATTTTGGCTGGTTAGTAAATCTGCCCCTAGGTGTCCTCCTCACTTCACCAATGATTTCTTGCTGCTAAAAAAAAGCTCAACTATAATTGTATTTTAACAAAATGTATATGAGTGACTGAAAGTAATACAGTGCGCTCGTTTCAGAGAATTATTGCATTTCAAAACCGAGTTTTAGAGCTCCATAGTTCACAAAGTTGATAAAACACATTCAAGTATACATAATCATTTTGTATTTTTCAATAAACAAGCAATTATCTCCCCCTCCCTATTAACCAAACAAGCATTCCAGAGTGAAGGAGTTAAAGTTGAACTAAACCCTCTTAGGTACAAAAGCTCCTTCCACTTCCCTCCATCACCCCCCATCTCTCCCTCCCTGCACTGTCTATTATGTAAAAAAGTTTAAAAACCTGAGATAAAAATGAGCAGGCGCCATCTTCCGTCCATTCAGATCCTCTTAGGGGGTTATTTATCAAAGTCTGAATTTATCTCAATATATTCTGCTACAAACTCCGATCAAATCAGCATGGGTTTTTTATGCTTATTTATAATTACATTTTCCCAAAATTCGCTTTGCGGAAAAAAAATCCTATTTTCACTATTTTTTTGGATTTTTTCTCAGATTTTCAATTTTTTTTTGGATTTTTCACCCGATTTCTTATGCTTTTTACCTGAAAACTCCCTGAAAACTTTGGGGTATTGCACGAAACCCAGCACACATCAAAAAATATTATTTAACTTTTATGCAACCTCGACAGGTCTGAGATGCCAGATTTTCAGATTGGGTCTTTTCCATCCTCAGGGTATAATAAATTCCGGAAAATCCGTGATTTTTCAAAAGTCTGATTTTATAAAAAAAAAAATCAAAAATTTTCCATTATTTTTGCATTCTGAGTTTAGTAAATAACTCCCTTAGTGTCTCAACACCAACATGCACCCTGCAGGCGCATGCGCAATTGGAACTAGTCAGGAATCCGCTTGAACTGCACATTTGCCTGCAGGGTCTACGTCACCGAAGAGACCCAAAGAGTATCTGAATGGAAAGAAGATGGTGCACAGGAACTCCGCTGCGCTACTCTGCGTTTTTAGCTCAGGTTTTCGAACAGGGGCATTTTGTACGGGAAGGGAGAAATAAGGGGGGGGGGCAATGGAGGGAAGTGGAAGGGGCATTTGTACCTAGGGAAGTTTAGTTTGAAACTGAGTTTATTCTAAGTAAAAAATTAAATATGATGTTTGGCATCTTTAAACAATCTAAGAACTACAAGGTAGCAAGAAGCCCAAATAGCGAGCCTGGGACAGGTGGAGCGGAAGGGGGCCATGACTGAGGGGAGAGTAGAGGAAATTAAGGGTTGGGGGTGACAGGCATTGTGGGAGTTGTAGTGTGAAAGGCAGGAACAAAAGGGGGCAGGGCATAGCCTTTAAATAAGGGGCTAAAACGCTGGAGTCCACATTACCTGTAGTTGACACAGGAGTTTCAAGTCCCTCCCTCCTGCCCTTTGGAAATGGGGGTGGGTGGATGGTGATGTTGCAGCAGGGCATAGTGGGGCTGCCCTACTGGGTAGCCAAAAACGGGGCTGGAAGGTAAAGTGAGGTCGGTTGGATAGGCCTGGGGCGAGGCTAAGGGGGCAAGGAGGCACCGTAAGTGAGGAAACAGGTAACGGAGTCTTAGCCTTAGGCTAGTTAATGGGTTTTGAATAAGAAGGGTTTGGGAAGTTATTGTAAACATTGTTAAATGTTATGTGCAGCCTTCAGCGGCTATTATTTTATACAAAATGTCAAAGTGTTATGCGGTATTATTATATGCTGGTATGTTTTTTTGGGAGTTAAATAAGAATAAGTGAATGAAAATGTTACTTAATAAAACAAGCTGCGGCCTTTTTCACCAAATGATCTGTGTTTGGAATGTATTTATGGGGTGTTGGGGTATTGTATGGGAATCGGGCATACTCCAGTCAAGACTTTTAAAGAGAAGGAAAGGCAAAATCACTGAGGGGTATAAACTTGTTGGGCATCCCTCAGTGATGCTCTTACAGTCATATGCCAGGGCAGTGCCGTTTTCAGCAACCCCCAAGTGATTATGTCTTTCTGTCTACTAAAATGTATGTTCAGAAATGGTAAAATGTGAGCTTGAGTTTATGGCACTGGATGCCATCTGAATTGCTGATACACGACTAGGTAAATGATAAGCCTGGGTAGTAAATTGCAAATTTTGAAGGGACGGGGTACAACACAAAAGTGAGGAGTATATATCTGAAAGCTGAACATTGAAAGAGTAACATTTAAAGTTGTCATTTGCAAGTTAAGGGTATGTTATTGACCACCTAATATAAATTAAGACGAAGAGGCTTATCTCCTGTTGCAGACAGAAACGACTGCAAGTGTGGGGCAAGTCATGCAGGAGCTTAAAGGAGTTGTTCACCATTAAATGAACTTCTGGTATGATGAACAGAGTGATATTTTGAAACAATTTGCAATTGGTTTTCATTTGTTGGCTTTGGGTCATTTAGCAATATACAGCAGCTCTCTAGCACCCATACATTACCCCAGAGGCATTAAATAGAATGATGGTTAATAACAAAAGTTGTAGTCTTACAGAGCATTTGTTTTTGAAAAGCTGAAAAGAGACAGAAGAAGAAGAAGGCAAATAATTAAAGAAAATAAATAACGAAGACCAATAGTGATGGGCGAATGTATTCGCCAGGCGGGAATTCTCTGCGAATTCCGTAAAAAGAAAATGGATGCGGCATCAAAAATGGACGCTGGCATCGAAAACAAGACACCGGCACCGTTTGGCAAATTGTTTGCCGTTTTGCGAATTCCGCAGGAAATTCGCAAATTTTTCAGTGAAGAGAAACGCCCCAAAAATTGCCCATCACTAAAGACCAACTAAAAAGTTGCTTAGAACTGCCCATTCTATAGCATACTATTAGTTAACTTAAATGTGAAACACCACTTGAATTACCTTGTGATGGGCTGGAGAAGCAGTACTGCTAACATGCTAAAATTAAACAAGTATTCATTTCAAAAATTATACTAGTGATTTCTAACAACATGTGTTGTATTTCAGATGTAAAAAAAAAAAAAGTATTGAAACAATCATAATGACCAGATTCATTAAGGACATTGGGATGCCACATATATCTTTGCTATTTTTACATGGATAGAGAAGTGACTAAATGATTTTGTGTAGAGAGAAAGTATTTGTATATACTTTAAAGTAGGTTTCTAATTGGCCTGCTTCAGGTTGGGTCTCATTGTGACTTGTCTGGAACCTATTGTCTGGAAGTTATTTAATGTGTTTGATTGTTGTTGGACAAAAGTATGCAGGACAATAGAATGAGTTCAGTATGAATCATCCTTATACTGGTGATATTGGCATATAGTAAGCTAAAACTATGATATTGAGCGTAGATAAGTGCAGTGCTTAACATTGAAAAAAAAGTTGCCTAAACAAAATTGTCACAAGACAAAAAAGTTGTCAAGACAAAATTTTAGCTGAGACAAAAAAGTTGCCATAAGAAAAAGCGTCCATTGACTTTAATGCATTTGGAGTGAGAAAAGACTTCAGAAATGTACGAATTGACTTTAATGCATTTGGACAAAAAGTCAATGAGACAAAAAAGTCGCTGAAACAAAAAAGTGGCAAAAAAACAATACAAAACATGCCTATTCTAAAAAAAATAATACCCATATATATATATATATATATATATATATATATATATATATATATATATATATATATATATATATATATATATGTATATATATATATATATATATAGCATGCACAGGTTACCGTATATACTCGTGTATAAGCCGACCCGAGTATAAGCCGAGGTACCTAATTTTACCTACAAAAACTTGTAAAACGTATTGACTCGAGTATAAGCCGAGGTAGACTTTTTCAGCACATTTTGGCTTACACTCAATTAAACCTCTCCCTAGTTGCTAAGGTAATTTGGACCCTAGCAACAAGATAGCTGCTGAAATTCCAAACTGGAGAGTTGCTGAAACATAAATTTTAAAACTACCAATAATAAAACATGAAAACCAATTGCAACGGTCTCAGAACATCACTCTCTACATCATACAAAAAGTAAACTCAAAGTTGAGCAACCCCTTTCACTAAAAAGATATCTACATTGATATTTTGTCCCCAAGTGAGAATCATTCATGCTAAGCTGCACAGAGACCCAGTCAGGCCCAGTAACACTGGCTTACTGTGGCTGTTAAAGGGTTATGGCAGGCCATTTATCCAGACTCTCATTACTCTGAAAATATCCCCAGCAACCCATGAGAGAGTATATGTACAGAAGGGAGGCTGTTAATGGGTTATTTCCCATGAGATGGGGCATTCCTATAGCCATGGCTGCCAAATGAACTCCACAGCTGAAAGGCTACAGAAAGAATGTACTGATGCAGTCCGCTACATGAAAGGAAGATTTCCTACAAATGCTCTCACCTGTGTCTGCTGCTGTGGCCAGACCGAGCACCAAGCACACCAACAAACGCACGCAATGCTCCAGCTCCATGTTAGAACTCACGGCAATGCTCTGCTGCCTGTAGCTCGTAGAAATTATGTTTTTTTGCTTTGTGCACCAGCCTGCGCAGTTACTTGGCCACAGCGCATCTCTAGAGTTCCCGCAGGCGCCGCAGGACGGCGGAGGTGGGGGCCTGCAGTAGGAGGAACTACGCCTGTCGCCTCTGATGACGTCATTGTGAGTGAGCGGGAGGTGCCGGGGAGATGCGGGCGGGTAGGAAGTGAATGGTGTGCGCACGCAGGAGCGTATGTTCTTCTGAAGCGCAGCCATTCGTCATTGACCCGCGTATAATCCGAGGTAGACTTTTTCAGCACATTTTGTGTGCTGAAAAACTCGGCTTATACGCGAGTATATACGGTACTTTTCTCGAAGCATTATATATAAATGAAGATATGTTAGATAAATATTGTGTTACTGCATATTCCCAATGCACATGAGCTGAAACAATCTCACATGGGCTTTTTACAAGTAAAATAGAAAATATCCACATTGTACTGAACATCAAGTAATTCTGTTCCACACGACTGCCTCTGTGTTTCTGTTGTAATAACACAGCTTGAGACTCACCAAAACACTTTCCCATGAATACCTGAACTTTATTGCCAAGCAATTTAGAATAAATGGTACTGTCTGCACCAATAGATTTGCTCAAAATAGAAAAAGAATGTTATTTCCAGTGGTAGCTAAAAATCCTACCAGTTAGTTCTGTAAGGGCCATTTCCTGTTTCTTGTGTGCATGACACTTAGGGGCACATTTACTCGAGTTAAGGATTAGAATGAAAACTACTTTGAATTTCGAAGGTTTTTTTTGGCTACTTCGACCATCGAATTGGATACTTCAACTTTCGACTACGACTTCAACTTCGAATCGAACGATTCGAACTAAAAATCATTCGACTATTCGACCATTCAATAGTTGAAGTATTGTCTCTTTAAAAAAAACTTTAACCACCTACTTCGCCACCTAAAACCTACCGAGCATCAATGTTAGCCTATGGGGAAGGTCCCCGTAGGCTTTCCTAGCAATTTCTGATCGAAGGAAAATCGTTCGATCGATGGATTAAAATCCTTCGAATCGTTCGATTCTAAGGATTTAAACGTTCGATCGAACGATTTTTCCTTCGATCGTTCGATTGAACTAAATGCGGTAAATCCTTCGACTTCGATATTCGAAGGATTTTAGTTCGATGGTCAAATATCGAGGGTTAATTAACCCTCGATATTCGACCCATAGTAAATGTGCCCAATACTCTTTTTATTTACAGATGAGCAAAACGATTCAGAAAGTTATACAATTGTATGGATTTGTGTGGTTTTTCGTTCTGGAGTGCAGAGACTTGCAGCTACCCTCTTACATTACATTCTTACATATCTTACTTAGAAAATTAAGTATACCTATAACATCTATAACATCTAAGCTTATGCTGCAAATGTATTACATACACTTGATTCTCAAGAGCAATGAATATCCTGTAAAATCTATTCTTATAAATGGTGCTTAGTGATGTCATTTGTTATAATTAGGGAATACCGAACTGAATCCGAACCCTAATTTGCATATGCAAATTAGGGGTGGGAATGGGGAAAACTTTTTTACTTCCTTGTTTTGTGACAAAAAGTCACGCAATTTCCCTCCCCATCCCTAATTTGCATATGCAAATTAGGATTCGGATTCGGTTCGGCTGGGCAGAAGGATTTGGCCGAATCCTGCTGAAAAAGGCCGAATCCTGGCTGAATACTGAACGAATCCTGGATTCGGTACATCCCTAGTAATAATCATTGCTGTCATAGTGATGTCATAATTGTGATTTGTTATAATCGGTGCTTAGTGATATAATTTCTCACATGACTTACTGAAACTTGTGTATTTAAATATATAATGCACCCCCTGTTGTAAAATATGAGGATACGAGACACCACTTCGAAAATCCATGACCTGTATTAAAAGCATTTGGCCTTCAGCCTTGTGCTTTTATATGTCATGGGACTCGTCAGTGATTTATAATATCCATATATTTTACAATAGGGAGAACATTATTCTCTATATACAGTATCTATTTTCTATATAATACTCGAGCCTTGAATATTCTGTAAAATATATTCGTCTAAACAATGATTATGATGTCATTGGTTATAATGTTGTTACAAGTCAGTATCACAACTCACTGAAACATGTGTATTATAATAAAAACAAAACTATGTACACCACCTGTTATAAAATATAAGAATATTAGATCCCTGAATTCATTGAAGTGGACCTGAAGTACAAGTGTTCAAGTTACAGTATGGAAAAAATCGATATAGGCCATTTATACTGACCGCATCACATATTTGAATAAAAAAAAAATATTTGTATGTATACATTATTTCACACAAAGATATATAAACAAAGCACCCAGAATGCTATAACCAGAACCCCCAAATTATGTTGCCTCTTACAAACTTTTAGATACTTCTATGTACTATTGGGGTTATATAATAAAAAGCACTATATTTGCCCAGGAGCAGTAACCCATAGCAACTGATCAGCAGGCATTTATTGGACACCTGTTTTAACAAACATCTTATTGGTTGCTATTGCTCCTGGGCAATGTTAGTGCATTGTATTACATATGGGGGGTGTATGTATGTGTGTATATATATATATATATATATATATATATATATTTACTTTGAAAGCAGCAAGTAAGTTGCAGGTAAAACTTAGTCCCTTTGTTAAATGTATAATGACGCAATAGAATTCTTAATGAATCAGATGAAAATTGAGCGTAGGACTGGCCAGATATGGGATGACTTTGACGTAGTTGGCCAGCTTAAATATATTGCAATATATGGACAAACAATCCCTGTGTTGTTTAAAGGGTAAGGCATTTTTCAGTAGCAGTAATTACAAAATGTCTCTGTCTTAAATATATTGATAATGTATTGAGTGCAAAAGACCTCTTGTATTTATATATATATATATATATATATATATATATATATATATATATATATATATATATATATATACACATTATATATAATGAGAGAAGAGCCACCTCCCCATAGTATAAAATTAAAACAACAACAAAAGGGTCTTTTTTTTACTAGAGGTACAGCTCAGTTGTGCAAAATAGGTTTTTCCAGGGGGCTATATATTGGAGTGCCGGGGTTAATTGGTTAATTTCTGTAGTAGTTGTATATCAAGCCTAACCCATGTGCACCCAATAAAAAGGGATGAGTGGCATTTTACTTTGTTGTTTTAATTTTATATATATATATATATATATATATATATATATATATATATATATATATATATATTTATACATACTTTATATATACACCCCCCCCAATCAGAACATTGATGTAATTTATGGAATGCACACACAAAATCCTGACTATGGTGGACATGCTAAGGAGGTTGTATATTCTGGTGAATACAATTAACCTATGTAAATATACTCAAGGTCAGTAGAGAGAGATCTCTAGCGAATGCTGTATTGCTAGGACCTACTATGGGTCTCACCACCGCCCCTTCATTCCATTCAACTGCAGATGTAGGTTTTGCTGAAGAAGGATAATCAGGTAATTAAGATGTAGAATTCATTACTTGGTGACACTGAACAGCTGATTTATGACTTTTTGGTTAGTGACAGAAGGTGCTAAAGTTTATTGATCTTGAGAGGAAGTTTATGGCCTGGTTGGGATCAGGGAAGCATTTATTTTCCTTCCATATAGTTTAGTTGGCTTATGCCTTGGTTACTGTTGTCTGTAAGAAGAAAAAGACAGCATATGATATCACTGTATGCAAGCAAATACACAGGTTTGCAGAAACAAGTGGTTATTTTTTTGTAGAATGAAATAATTTGATGCTTGCAAAATAAACAGATGCATCAGATATTTATACAGCAGCTTATTTGTGACTGGAAAGTGTGTATTACAGGAGCAATTTAGGCTCATTGCCAAGTATGTGAAAATTAAAATAATTATAGCAGAGAGGATCTTGCTTTTACTGTAATATTAATTGCAAGTTTCCTTCTATAAGGCTTAACCTAAAGTCTCCAGATTTGTAATGAGCTACAATCAGAACTCCAGCCAGTGGGGTCATGCTTTTCAATATGGCGGTGATCTAGCAGCAATATCATTTCCTAGAGATCCTACCAGCCAGATGTTCAGCACCAGTTTAAAAATGTATGGAACCTCATCATGACATGACTTGGCATTAAGTTTGAGATTAGGAATTCTCACATACCATGCTCAATGCCAAATGTAGGTCCAACTGTTCCTGAGCACACTGTTTGCTTCTGCCGTCACCTTTCCATGAATTCTAATGACAAACCTTGTTTTACCCTTTAGATTGTGGCCTATCAGTGATAAGCTTCCACCTAAGTCCTGACTTTCAGTCTAAAAAGGACATCTGCCCTTGATAACATTAAGCTAAACAAATAATATGTTTATTTGACTTTGAGGAAGATAACTAAATATTCTCAAAAAATTATCAATATATTCCTTGGTGTACAACTCAATGGAAAGGGGAAGTCAGAGGGAGCTAGCACTACTAAAACTTGCTGTACATTTGGAGATTTGATTGTTTAAAGATAAATAGTTGTAAGATCGATTCTAAAGAAGAGAGAGTGATTAAAAATGTACATAAAGAGAAAGGTCTTGGAGGCAATTGCTTCATAAGAGAGATTGGTTGGCTGAAACATCATGATTCTCCATTATTGCTTTATCTTGTCAAATTGGCTGTACATAGATGATCATTCTTTTGAGCCAAACCAAAATTGCTCCTGAGATAGCCACGGTAGGTGGTTGTGGCAGGTAGCAGTAGGGTTTCCAGGGGGTCGGGCAGCGAGGGGAGGCCTAGGGCCACAAAGATTTTATATCCAGCCCTGTACACAACTGTAACTTGGCAACACAATCTCCTTCTTGCAGGTACAGGGCTCATTTTTGGGCCATCATTGACCATCTTGGATTCCTACATAATGCAGCTCTGGTATAACTGATAAAACTACAAAAACAGCTTAGAGGAGAACTAAACCCTTGCCCTCCTTCACTCCCCTGCACTGTTCACTTCACTGCCTCCTGCTCCAAGCTCCATGCCAGCAGTATTTATTCTTTTTGGAAGTCTCCTTTCTTTAAATCCATAAAATACTTAAAAAGTGTTTAGTGCCTTAGAAAGGGGCATTTAATTATAGGGAAATAGAAAAGAAATTACCCTCGCACACCCTGGCCTTCTCGATCTGTACGAATCCCAGGTGCTCAATGAAAGAGGTGTTGGCAACCTCGAATTCAGCGTGAAAAGCAGAGAAATCACTGGCACAACTTGGGTTATTTCTAGCAGGGAAAACCCTTGCTCATTTATTGTGGATGCAACGATTCAGGGCGTAACCCCTTTGTCAAGCTCAAGACGGACAGAAGTTGGGTTCACAATCTCCACAATAGGGTATGGACCTATAAATCTGGGCCTTCGCTTAAAAGAAGGAATTTTAAGCTTGATATTCCATAGAGGAACTGGCATAAAAGGAGATAGGACGCACGCGGCGGGCGTCCACGTCAGAGCTACGGCGTGCGTCCCCGCTAACCACTAGACTCCCAGGGAAGGCCACTGGACCACCAGGGTAAGGTTTCCTTACAATATCACACTGGTTATTAGTCACACCGCAGGTGTCTGTCCCAGGACACAATTCAAGAGATTACACTAAAATCCGACCCACTTGTGTCCCTAGAGTGAGTGTCACCTGAACCACCCTGCACTACAATCTCCTCTCTTACGAGAGTTTTAATAAAAGCAGCTACATGCCACTATCTGAACCTCAATCATTGTACTGAGGCCTACTAATTCACCCCTTCCATGGACTGGAGTCCCAAGAGACAAGACCACAAACTCCCTCCCTTTATAAACAGTGGAGATGGTCAACTCCTTCCCTTCCCTTTCAAAAGCTTAGCCAAACTATGTCTGTTTGAATGCAAAACAGACATCTACCTTTATGTTTTGCTGGATTAATCACACATTAGGGTTGCCAACTTTGAGTTCTACACAAACCAACAAGGAGGCAGGGTGATGGAATCGGGGGTGGAGCAATGACATATGGGGGTGGGGTTATGACATTTGGGGGGTGTTTGTGCCTCATGTGGGCAGGGTTTTTACATCAGAGGTGGTTATTGGCCAGGTTTCACAAGGCTGAAATCTGTACAGGCAGTTGTGACCTGGATAGCCCCAAAAAAACTGAACCGTTTAGGTTAAAACAGAACAGGTGGCAACCCTATAATACATGCTTTGTTATTTAGGTATATTGTGTCTGCTTAGTATAAAATATCTTCTTTTTATAAATATGGGGAATCCACTTTGCACTGAAGATAGTGCAACTCTATTTGATATATATTATAAATTCATGGTTTTGCTAACCCATGTAGTTCCTCCTGATCAGAATACCAGCTATAGAGCTATTTGAATTTGCTTAGCTCAATCAGCATATATGCAATTATAAATATATAAAAAACATACAAAGACTTCATCATCTGTACGCATGTGCTAATACTGTATATATACAATATAGACATGCATACTAAAAAGTATATATTTGATTTGTTTCGGTCTCCTGTATACCCACCCGCCATTTGAATTCACTAGAGTAATTGTTGTCATTGACTTTTCACTGCACAGTCAAATGCAAATCAGATAAAAAAATGACACCATACTGACCTCTAAGGCTAACCTGATATAGAATGGCAAGTATTATTATGTATGACAAGATGTTTAGATGGAAATCATATTTGTGCTATTTTTAAATCTGAAGTCATGCTACCGGTGTAACCAGAGACCCTGGCGGATCTGAAACCCAGCAGGAAATCCCTAACGTTAGCCATTTCAAAAGATGCCCACTGGATGGAATTCCATTAGGGCATTGTATGATTGAATTTATATGACAAGAAGCTGTTGTGTTCAGTTTCGTGTTACAACAGAGAAATGGCCTTCGCATCCTGCCAAGATCAGAATGAATCCAAAGTGATTAAGCAAAGCACTGCTGTGTGCTAATGTTGTTTATTTATGCAGACTCTTAAATTTGCATGGGACAGAAGGCAGCTGCGCGGAACATTCAATAGGACTCCAGAAAGATCTAGCAACGTTGTGCTGAGCAAAATAAAGACTGATTTATACAAAGCTATCAGCACTCGCAGAGCCTGTATGACGTCCATGTAACGGCACTGTAGCCAGAAGGATTTTGTTCCTGTAGTATAACTGTTGGCAGATGGTGGGGGATACTGTTTATACAAAACTCCGTTTATGGCAAAATCCAAGCACGCTTTCACAGCCATCACCTATCTTCTGCATTATGTACATAGTAAAATGTTTGTCCGTCAGTGAAAGATTGCCCAAGTAGGAGCGTGTGCTTTCTCTGTTTCCCAGAAGGCTGCCAGAAAGCACTTTAAATGGCTAAGCTGCTAAATATGTTTCATGCTGTTCTAGGGGCCCAAATATCTAAGTGACTCAGTGAGAGAAGAGAAGAATTGACTTTGAAAGCAATCTTTGTAAGCTTTATATTATTCACTGACGCCCAACACTGTATGCCTGTATATTTTTATCTTTATGTTAAATCACTTGCATATGTAAGTCTTTAAAATAGAAAATGCATTTATAGAACAGACGGGGAACAATACAGCAAGAATTTAATATACACTGTATTTGAATATAAATAAATACAAAATGAACTGTAAGAGGCATGAGAAAAGAGGTACCTGCTCCACAGGTGAATTAGCAGACTAGTAGTATTTATTGATGCAACTCACCAAAGAAGCCCTAGAATTACAATTTACAACCAAATGATAGTAATACCAGGGTTCCCTTGCATCAATGTCTGTACCTGTTGGTAATAAAAATCAGTTCTAAAGAAACCAAAACTTGCAAGCAAACAGTTAATGCAGAAAATTAATTTCAGAAATTAACAGACAAATGACAAATGATTTAGGAAGAGGTTCAACCCATTGTCTCCTTGTAACTCTATTTTCACTGGTGCTGTAAATATGGGGAGTCCAAAAAGAAATACACTTACATAATAAAATGATACTAATGATACTAAACTCTATAGTTAGTATAGATATGGGTATATATAATTTATGTGAAGGTATAGAGGGGTGTGTGTATGGATGCTCGGTTTTCATTTGGAGGGGTTGAACTTGATGGACTTTGTCTTTCTTCAACCCAATTTAACTACGTAACTATAATACTAGGCCACATGCATTTTAGCATATAAGGAAATAAACATGTATGTGTTATCCTATTCCTCCTTTGTGGTGGGTACTTACAAACAGGCTATAGAAGAGGTAAATAGAAGTAGCAGAAGAACACAAGTTCCAAAGTTAAATATGTGTAGGAGAGAAAGAGGAAATGATTATACTGTTCAGTTTAAAATGGCAGAATTGCTCATGATTGGCCTGTGTGTGACCCACTTTATTGTTCCTATGAACAAACATCGCATAGCTTAAGGGCAATGGGGATAATAAGGGGGTTTGTAATGTATGAATCATAATAAATGGAGGAATACTGGTGAGACGAAATTATGTTTTGGGAAAATAGAAACGAAATTAAAAATATATATATTGATAAAGGTCAGATTGCTGATCGAAACGTCAGGTCTCCTTTCCCTTTAATAAAACACCATTTATTGATTTTTTAAGTCCTGTGTGTGCAGACCCTTCTTCTCTGCTATATATATATATATATATATATACAGTATATATATATATATATATATATATATATATATATATATATATATATATATATATATATATATATATATATACATATATATATATATATATATATATATATATATATATATATATATATATATATATATAAAATATAATATATATGTTATACATATATATATATATATATATATATATATATATATATATATATATATATATATATATATATATATATATATATATGTATAATATATACATAAAAGCTTTATTTTAGTGTGGCAGATGTAAAAAAAACTGGCTTGGTTTCAAGCTGTGTTGAAATGTAAAAAGAAGCCTGTCACTCAGGCCTTAATAGGTACTATCAAAGGCATTTATTCTTACATTATATTGATTAGGTCTGGCTCTTCCTAATCAAAAGCATTAGACTTTTGGCACAGTTGACTTAAAGACTGCATTAAACTTTCATAATTTTTCGGTGTGCTCGCTGTGCCAACTTACCAACTGGTGAAGTTGATTAAAAAAAAAAAACAACATGTCATTCCTTATTTTTTGCTCACTTTGAATAACCTGCTTTGAATAACCTGCTACCACCTGCCAGCCACATCACTTGCCACTTAGTGAAGCCTTGTGCCAGATAATAAAAAAACTGCCAGCATAGATTTGCCCTATTCTAGTAACCAGCAACTCTGGTGGTCCCCCAGTCCAATGCTGGTTGCTATATGTCATTGCTCAGCCCAGTCATTGTTCTGGTGCAGCTCAAATGTGTGCTGTCCTGTCCTATCAAAAAATGGCCCCTGGTTCTTTCCTGAAAACTGTGTATGCAAGTGTGGCAAGTCTATAGAACTGGGAAAATATGTGGTATCCAAACTGGACCTTAGAGTGCTGTGGCAGGAACACAAGTGTTGTGTGTTTTGGAATAATTGGTGCAGAGGTAGTTTTAAAGGCATGACCAAAATGCCCTGACATTGCATTCAGAAATGTTGGGGAAAGTATGTTAATTCCATTTAATTACATAATTCAACATTTAAAAGAAAACTCATCTTGTAAGTCGTTAGTCTTCCAAAGCTTTGGAATTGGATGATAGTAAAGGTGGAAGTCAATGAAGAACCCAACGCTCTGCTGCCAAATGAAGAGCCCAAAGGGGACAAGGTAAGCAAGAGACCATATCCTACTGGGGAGTGTGGCTGCTTCAGTTGCTAAAAGTGCACATGGGTTGGGTGACGTTGAGTAAGCTTAAGCAATGAAGAAAGAAGTACAGGTGTGGAATCCATTATCCAGAAACCTCAAAAACTATGGGAAGACCATCTCCCATGGACTCCATTATATTCCAACAATGTTATTAATCATGTAGTTAATTATTTATTTTCATTTTCCCTGTAATAATAAAACAGTACCTTGTACTTGATCCCAGCTAAGATAGAATTAATCCTTATTGGAGGCAAAACAATCCTGTTTGGGTTTAATTAAGTTTTAAATTATTTTTTAGTAGTCATAAAATATATCCAAAGAAGGACAGAAAGATCCATTATCCCAAAAACCACAGGTCCCAGGGATTCTGGATAACAGGTCTCATACCTGTTCTCAAATACAGTATATACTGTGAAGTGGTACTTTATATAACTGCCGTGTTTTGGGCTACACAGAGCCCTTTGTCCCAGCAGTAAATACAGCATTTGAGTGGTCCTCTCTTTATTGCTTAAGCTACACTGGATTTGAGCGAAGTCACCAGGGGTTTGAGTACCTGCATGTTGATGTTGAGTAAGCCCCTATAGGAAAAGATAGCTGTTACTGACTGTGCCGATCAAGGCATGGTCTAAATTGATCCTCTTTTTTAATGTTTTGTGGTATGCATAAGTTAAATTACTGTTATGATAATAATCTAATACCCATTGCAATTGTTTTTTATTATTCTCAGGTTAAATAATAGCATAATACATTTGCTTGAAAACATTTATTCAACTAATAATTAATATTTTATATCATACATCATACAAGATATACTGTAGGAATAGACATCAGCACTGAGTTATTTTCAAAATCAGCCTAAAGTCATGAGATCTATAAAGCTTAGAGTTATATGGCATCTTAATTCTACCGGGAATACCCTACAGTAACTTAATTAATGCTCAGCTAACAAGCAGTGGAGGACTTCTCTATTATTCATGACTTGCACACAGAATTGTGCACCTTTAACAACTGGTTTGTAGTGTAAAGTTACTTTAACTTTTAGGGATATCAATGCAGAGTCACGGTAAAAAGGGCATGTGCTTGTTCTCTATGTGTTTGGGGTTTGAAACATGAGGCTTAACAGAAAGTGCAATTATATCACTCAATCTGTGTATATAATACTCTTCCCCCACTACTGCTGTGTAAATTTCCTTGCCAAATCCATTCAGAGGCATCAGTAAAGTTCCAACCTTCTTAATAATCCCAGCTTGCCCTTTGTATAAAGCAACCATAATACAAGTACTCTTTGTACAGAATAACCTAGGTCCAAGAAATTTGCAGTTTTAGACAGGAAGAAGAGTTACTGTCGTTTATAACCTGAAATGCAGGTTGTAAAGTGCAAAAGACAGAAGCAATGTCTTGTAACCTACATTCCAGCATAGGTAAATTGCCATAGGCCTCCATGCACCATTGCAGGCCCACCCCATTATTAAAATGAAGAATTATGCATAGATTAGGCAACAGGCTGGAACAGAAGGGGGCCCTCTATATGCCTGTCCAATTGCCCTTAATGAATAATGCACATAGAGGCATCCGCATATTGCTGTGCTCCAAATTGGAACACAGAAAATTGCAGCAATTCAACAATCAGGAAAGTGAAAAATATTGTTAGATTGCACCCATTTTCTGCACTTTGCACCCTGCCAGACAGAGGTGCTCCCTGAATGAGCACTAAGGGGATGCTTTCTTACTTCCCTTACAGTTCTTGCAAGTCTGCCCCTGGGTCTTCAAAAAATTAGCAATATGTTGGCGTTCTATAAATAATGTACATGTTAATTTTAATAAAATGACGGCTCTACTGCCACATTCTGATCACCATCCTGATGCTGCCCAGCTGAAAGCTCTTGCAAGTGTAATGGTATGACTGTGCCATTTATTGTGCCTTGTGCTGTGGAACTGAGATGGTTGGGAGGTGGAATGCAAATGTAGATTACACTGTGTTCAGATTCATATGCCAAACATTCTTCTGTATTTATAGGGGTTGCAGACAACTTTCCCTGGAGAGTAGAAAGTGGTCTCAGTGAATGAGAACCTTGCTTAACTCATTTGCCTGACATGCTACATAATGAGCATGTATACACTCACACCAATTCTTATCAAGCATAATGAATGTCAAGCCTAAGCAGTATTTCTAAAGTTAGGAACATATATGAGCAGGTCAATTAGAAGTGCGTGACAAAATACACCCCTCATGATGGGAACAATGAAAGCAAAGACACCTTAGCAATAGCGCTTCTATCATTTGTGTCTTTTCAATCAATCTTTAGGCAATGCTACCATAAACTCTCAGGTTATAATAAAGAGTGTCTCAGGCCACTGGAATAATGTTGTGAGCAGCCATGGAGCGACCTTTAATCCATGCAATGTTAAGAAGATTTTCTTATCCTGTTCTTGTTTTATCTTGTGGTCCCCTACGCTACATACTATGCAAGAAGATCCAGAGTCCCCTCACTATAGCAGTCAACATGACCAGCACTCATAACAGATGTAATTGAAAACAGCTCTATTATTCTTTGACATAGTACAGTCCTGTCTGCAGTCTCATCATCTGTGCCAGACATTTCCAACACCTGCTCAGAGCAGCGATTTACCCTTCAAGGAGCCTCTGTAACATTGGAAATATTCACAGCAGAATATGCAGCTTTTCCTATATGTTAGTCGATTAACAGACATATAAACCTATGGCGTTCCCTGACATGACCAATTATATACATGAATCACAACTGTTACCAGATATTAGTGCTGTCCAAAGAACCTTATTCATAGCTGCTCTTCACTGATTTCTAAAGAGCAAACTTAGAAGGTCACAGTTAATCTGTAAATATCACACAGCGAATTAGCCATTTAATGGCACATATAACAAAATGTTCCCAAAGCAGCCTTAGAACTACTTTAATGACTTGGAATAGTTAATAGAAAATTCTGCTTAATAGCTAAAAGTCAATTACACAGACATGGCAAATTAAATAATCAACCTTATTAATCTTAAAAAGGTAATCTATCAGAGCTATGATTGGCTATTTGATATCCCAACCTTTAGATGGCTCTGTTATAAAAATGATGACTTCATGCCTCCACATCTTTCCTCCAAGCCAGGAATCTAAAAACGACTTTACCCAGTTCACTGGGTGCAACATCAAAGGGAGTGGAGAGCAACTTAAAAGCCTCAGTTTGTGAGTCACTGCCAAGGAACATTGATATACGTAATTGAGGCCAAATGATATGTCCAAAACTGTTTAACTCATAGGGGCAAACTAACTAAAGGGCACATTTTCACTTGGGAATGTTTCCCCGCACTTTGTGCCACTTCATCAGACGTTAATTTGCAGCGCATACACTAATTCATCGAAATTTGAAGTTGCTTCTCGGCATCCGAACACTTAGGTCAATTTGAATACAGCGGGTACATATAGGTCCTATATACGTCTTTATTAGAGATGTTGGTGCAAATGCTTGAAGTGGCCACTTATTATTAAAAATGTCCAATGAAGCAAAATAAAGACAAAAGAGATCCTCTAATGCCCTAGACATGAGCCCACCCTAAAACAAATGCGGTATGCCCCTCAAATGGTTAAAAAGTATTAAAACAAATTAAAAATTAAACAGTTACAAACTTGAAACACAATATAAATTATTGGCAAACAGGATATGATGTCACTGACATAATAATGAGGAGGATGTAGCTTCATCTTATCAGTTCTTCAGGTATAACTTGGCAAAGGAAACTCTGGCCAAAGGGGTAACGTAATGTAAAATTCACACTTTAGAGAATTTGCGGAATAACACTCGTTCGCCTGAGCGAAAATTGGCCTGGCAAAAGGCACGAAGCTTCGTTAGCAATGTACTTTTTTTTTAGCGAATTCTATTTTATGCCTGTTAGTAAATTGCAAATTCTCTGCTTGCGCTCCTCTTCAGAAACGACGACAGGTCGACGATCCATCGTGTGGCGCTCGATTTCTCTTCCCTGGCTATATCCTATAGAAGGCAGGGTGGAGAAATCAAACGCTGCACAATGGATCTTCGCCCTCTTTTCTGAAGAGGAGCGCAAGCAGAGAATCAGTAAGTAATTTCTTAGTAAATTAAAAGTTAAAACTGTCTTGGTCTTTTTTTTTTGTTAAGTAGAAAAGGATTTTTTTTTAAAAAAATTATGTTACTGGTCTTTTAAGTAAATTTGCCCCATTGAGTGTGAGAATTGGGGAAAGTTGCCATTTGTTCTCCTCGATACACCTGAAAGCCCTGATTGAAAGCCAGTTAGGGTGATATTTGGGGTGAATATGCATTTGCTATCTTAGGCATTCTTCGAACGCTGACTAAATGTCCAATACACTATTTTCTTATTTCTTTACTAATTTCATGAGCTAAGGGGGACCCCATGATTACCGACTGAACCCTCGAGAGGGGCACTGGCCAAGGTTGAACCTACAAGTAGAGTGCTGCAGCAAAAAATCAGGTAGTACTTTCAGGTGTAGGTATAGATGGGGATTGGCGGGTCTGTGGGTCACTGGTCAGGTTGCGAGTTTTATCTATTGCGTATGAGACAGTTGGGAAGCAGGTTGGGAAGCAAGTCCAAGTGGGTAAAAATGTGGGTTGAGGGTTTGAAGAATTCGTTCCACACAGGACTCTACCTGTGGTTGATCCTAAGGAGAAAAAGCTTGACAACCACTCTCCTAAAAGAAAGAGTAGGAAATAATGATAAACTCTGCTCCAGGGGCATCAGATTACTAGTGAGGTAAAAACAAACAAATGTCCTTGTGTAGGGTTGTACTATATTTAGAGAACATTTTTCATTCCAAAGTCAACTTTGGGTGCCCTTTCCCCATGTCAAGTTATAAAGCCCATGGTTACATTCATTTCTTTGGGGGAATCCATAAAAACAGTATATGCAAACTAGAGTAGTTTTGCCTTGCAGATGGTGCATACCATACCAATCATGTGCAGAATCACTGGCAGGATAAATGGAGCCTTTTTATTCTGGGGGGGTTACATTGTGTACTGTATATAATTACACATAGCCTGAGGGAACAATGTAGAGGTGAAAGGTGTGTATTTCTCTCGCAGGCTGATTTTGCTGCATGGTGCGTCTTCTCTCAGCACTGATCAATACGCCTGCATAATCTCTCTGTCCTAATCAATGTGCTTTGGAAAACTCACTTTAGCATCTCTGACATTTCCCTTCTCCTGGTGCGGTATGTATCCAATAAACTGCCAGTGCAGTATGACACCCAGGGACCTGCAGAAGAGGAATGGAACCTTCATATAAGTAACACTAGTAGGGCCCATTCTGCATTCTGATCCAACCCATTAGCAATGTGCAAGCAAAGCCATTTGAAAACAAATGTCCATGGATTCATTAAGTCATACTGTATGTGTATATATATATATATATATATATATATATATATATATATATATATATATATATATATATATATATATATATATATATATATATATACATACGTATGTGTGTGTGTGTGTGTGTGTGTGTGATATTGGTACTTTATAAGTATTGTAATTCATAACACATATTTAAAGGGATACTATGTCAGCATAAACAATGTTTACTAGTGTGTGACTGTGAACATTTAACATCATAAATGAGGTTGAAAAAAGACACACGTCCATCATGTTCAACCATGTATGTATATATAAACCCTCCAAACTGCTAGTTGATCCAGAGGAAGGCAAAAAAAAACCCTCCTAAGGCCTCAGACTCCTTCCTGACTCCAAGATGGCAATTGGACCAGTAGATCAATAAGCCTGTATTTCCTTACTTGCTAATGTCACCCAGCCCCTTCTTGAAGCTATCAAATGTATCTGCAGAAGTAATATAATGGTGAATTCGTGTCGATTTAGAAAAAAAAAGTTTTACATTTCTGCTGTAATAACAATCCTAACTTTTTCTGCTTAAATGGCAGAACCGAGTTCCTTGTATTCATGTAACTGTTTCTGTTTTCTCTCTATTAGGAACAGCAGTACTATCTTGCTTTATGACAGTGATTTTAATCACTATCCCAGCTATGCATTTGCTTTTTTTTAGCGCAACCATGCATGCAACTGTGTTATTAAATGACCCTGCTGGTATCCACACTGATCTATTGCATAAACTTTCCACTCCCCCCTACACACACAAGCCCCTGTATGGAAATTTCCATAGTTCATATCATGACTATGGTCAGAAAGGAGTACAAAAGATAAAACATTTTCTAGTTGTTGTGCAGAATTTTCAAAAGTCAACATCAGACAAACTTTCATAGCTGTTTTAATTTTCTGGTGTTTAGAGCATTATATATTTAGGCCACTTGTATGTGGAATTGCAGAGTCAATGACAATTAGACATGATTGTTTCCAAAGGCAGCACATGAATGTTCCCATTTTCAGACCCTTGGGCTTATTTACATGTTGGTATGGGAGCAGCAACAGAAACTGCTGAATGATAAACCATAGATTTCAGTCTCTCTTCAACAAATTCTGCAGCCTCCTGTGCCCAAACCTTAGTCAGTCTGTGGGCTAATCACAGGTAGTTTAGTGACTGCATTCCTCCTACTCCCAGCTGTTTACAATTGGCAGTTCTTTTAGGATAACAAAGAATGGCGCAGCCAAGAGCCTTGCAATAACTGGGGGTTTATATAAGTAAAATGTAGAACTCAATCTTCCCTCCCCCTGAGCTCTATGAGGATTTCAATGCACTCCTTCTTCTTCCAGCTAAAGTGAATATTGTGTTAGTTCATTAAGAACTAACATCGGCTAGAAGCAATACCACAATAATCAAATCCTGGCATTATTAAAGGGTGCAAACCAATCCACTGTCATTAATCAGAATAAACTATGCGCGAGGGTGGAATCTGGCATTTTGGAAAATTAATTCTAAACTTTTAATGGGGACAGATTTGCTTCAATCTACAATTTTGTTCTGCTTAATTTGATTTGCTAAAAAGAATTTTATATGAATTAATGTGTATAATTTAATATTTTACTTGACTGGTTTTATATCAGGCTGGTGGCCCAAATCTTGCAATGTATTTGAACAAATGAAACATTGACTCTCTGAGTTCTAAATAACAGTGAGTTTATGTATCAGCCCTGTAGCTCAGTTTCAACTTTTGCAACTGAAATTAATGGTTCACCTTTAAATTAACTTTTAGAATGTCCTATTCTTAGACAATTTTTAATAGTTTTTTTTAATTATTTGTCTTTTTCTTCTTGTTCCTCTTTCCAGCATTCAAATGGAGGTCATAGACCGCGGCAGCCAAAAAACGATTGCTCTGTAAGGCTATGATTGTATTGTTATTGTTACTTTTTATTATTTATCTTTCTATTAAAGCCCTCTCCTATTCATTTTCCTGTCTCTCATTTGAACCACTATGGTTGTGTGTTATAGAATGGGAACACAGGACTTAGTGCAGCCCATGCTTCATTATAGGTTTGTACTGGGAACTACTGACCACATGTGTAACACAGCTTGGGCTGTGTTAACTTATAGCATTTCCTTGCGGTGGAGAAACCAGGACCATATTTATATATTGGTACCCGAAAGCCTGTGCCTAGAGCGGCAGTTTAAAAGGAGCGGCTCTAGGGGGCCTAGATGTCAAATACATTTTTTTGTGTGTAAAAATAAAAATTCTCCCCAGCTACTGCTGAAGACTTGTGGGTAAGTCCAGAGGATAAACTGGAGGGGTGAGGGGCTATGAGCATATATTCTGGCGCCCATGCAGTTGACATCACTTTCACACTGAGGTCCAATGCTTAGGCGGTTATTTACTAAGCTCCGAATACCCGAAATTCCCTGAAATCCGAAAAAATCGTGATTTTTTTTTTGTTATAATAGGCTTTTAAAAAAATCAAGAATGTTTTGGAATTTATTAAACCCCGAGGGCTAAAAATCCAGAATATAAAAACACGGCATCTCAAACCTGTCGAGGTTGCGTAAAAGTCAATGGGAACAGTCCCATTGATTTTTGGTTGTGTCGGGGGTTTCGGGCAATTTCACAATGTTTTCTGAGCTTTCGGGGAAAATTCACAAAAAAATGTTGAAAATCTGAGCTTTTCCCGCAAAGGTAATTTTTGGAAAAATTTTATAATAAATGTTAAAAACCCGAGCGGCTTAGATCGGAGTTTGTAGCAGCCAATATTGAGATAAATTCAGACCTTGATAAATAACCCCCTTAGTGTGGAAGTGCTGGGAGGAACGAATAAGTCATCTTAGGGGACCAAACGGGCAAACAATTGTCTTATCTCAGAACACCCTGTTTTAATAAGTTGACTTAAAGGTAAACTAAACGCCCCGAACAATGTAGGTCTCTATAAAAAATATTTAGCATAAAACAGTTCTTATGTAAAAGCTCAAGCTAAATATAATATAAGTAATATAAGTTTTGTAATATGCCAATTAATATGATGTAAACTATCTGTTGCTTAAAGGAGAAGGAAAGGTCCTGAAGCAGTTTATTGTAAATAGATTAGCCACAATAGTGCAAGCTATATCACTATTTAATCTGTAGAATGCTTTACCATACCTGAGTAACAGCTATAAAAACTCTCTCTGTTTGTTTAGGATACCAGCTTCCATATCCACTTGCTGCCTGTATATCCCTGCTCAGCCATAGTTCTGGGCTCAGATTACAGCAGGGAGGGGAGGAGGGAGGGGAAGAGGAGCAAACTGAGCATGCTCAAGCCCTGCCCTGGAGGTTGATGCTGAAAACAGGAAGTCTGATACAGAAGCCCATGTGTACATGGAAGGAAAGAAATGCAGTGTTTCTTTTAACAGAGGACTCAGAGCAACATTACTTTGAGGGTTTACTGGTGTATTTATATAGACCTTTCTGATAAAGCTTACTTAGTTTTATCCTTTCCTTCTCCTTTAAGTATTCACTTTGTGAATATATGTATAAATAGTTTTGCTTTAAGACTAATTCTACTTACTACATTGTTCATTTGGCAATGGGTATTTATATTTCCAAGGCACAGGCAAGTCATGTCTTGTTCTGACATCCCATGAATAGATACTTCACATTCTGGAGCATGCTACAAAGATGCAATAGTACAGGGCTATAGTCATATTCTAGTTTTCTTCTGAGAAAATAATTATCTGGATATGGATTCTCTTGTTTGGAAAACTGTCATCCATAAAGACTTGAATTACAGGAACGCCATCTTCCATAAAGCCCAATTCAAGCAAATAATTTGAATCTTTAAAAAATGTTTTCTTTTTTCCTGTAATAAATAAAACAATATCTTGTACTTGATCCTGCATTAATCCATATTGGTGGATTTATGGGGGAGATGCTTTAAGAATGCCTTTGAGCTTGAGCATTGTGATTATTCCTAATTGTTTGCCTGGTTCCTTCATTCAATATAAATGGGAGTAGCTAATTCAGGATTCAGTTCAGGCTTTGTCCATATTCTAGCAAATCTTTTGGGGAGAATTCAGTATTTAGCCACATCAAAACATTATGGATCCAGTACTTTTTCATGTACTGGATAAAAACAATATTTATTGTAATGCTAATTGATCCATTTTTTTTTAAATTTTGTGTAATATTTGCTTGTATAATAAAGTAATAATAAAGTAATAATAAACAAAGTAAAATTAACTGTGCTACAGTCAAATACTCCAAAAGGCCAAAATGGCAATAAAGCTGCTATTTAGGAAGCACGAATGCCTTCAGAGAGAATGACATTTATGATGAGTATGTGATTCCATCTATTTTCATCCTTAATGTCAAGGTCAAAATACATTTTCAGAGGAGTGATAGATACAATTCATATACCAAAATAGTAAAGAGCATTAGTTTATGCATGCCTTGCAGAATCTTTAAGAGGTGTTCATCAATGAAGCTATAATGTTGTTCTGTTCTACTTTGGGTGATACAGTATAAAACTAAATAAAACTGTATCCTACCTATTGCACAATTCATGTGGAGAAAGGAATGTTTGTGAACTGTTTGTATGGAACAGGAAGAGACTGTACAGTCAATTGATGTCCTTGCTTTTGTGAGGAGAGGCAAGAACTAATTATATAAGGGTGTGTCAGAGACAGTTCTATATTCTCCTATATTCTCTGACTGCAATCTTTGATTGCTTTTCAGAAGGACTGCTATTCTCATGCATCACTGTCAGGCCTTCACAGTACTACATGTGTAGAAATTGGTGACATGAGGTCATACAATCAGCTATTCACACTATTTACTACTATTGAGTTTACTCAGGTAACATCTCAGAGCAGAGTTCTGAGTTTGTGTGACAGAAATATTCAAAAGCTACCACACCAAATAAGATTATCTTGGCTCATTTGGAAAGCGCTGGGTAAATATAATGTATTATATAAGTAACACAAATTAATTTGAGAAAAAAAAATGATGCTAAGGCTGGGTTTGGGGGCGTACAATGTCTGTTTCAGTCATTGTGTAAACATTCTAGAATGTAAGGTCTACAGATCTGGGACACCTCTTCCAAATTTCTTCCACAAAGACTCCACTGACAGCAATTGGAGCAGCCCAGTGTCGAACTGGCCCATTGGGATACCAGGAAAACTCCTACTGGGCCCAGGTGTCAGTGGGCCTCTTGCTTCTAACCATGTGGCTTATTTCATGGTCATTCCCTATTTCTTTAAAGGCCTTAATACATGAAGAATAGAGTATAGTATGTAGAGATAAAAGACTAGGAGAATAAAGAGGTTGAGTGAGGAGAGGAGGAATAATAGTTTGGTAAGTGGGCCCCATGGACTAAGGTTTTCTGGTGGGCCCCTGACATCCCAGTCCCTCACTGGAGCAGCCCAGCAACTTCCAATTATTACAAATGTGCACTGGCATTTGTGCATGCGTGTGAGGGCCCCCCGGAAGTTTGGATCCCGATGGGCCCCCAATGCTCCAGTCCGACCCTGTGCCTGCCTGGGTAACCAGCTCAGTTGCAGATCTTAGCCCTCCCACTTCCTCTCTAATGATTTAGCAGTTTCCCTGTACCTGGTTAATCCAGCTCAGTGGCATCACTTCTGTTCCATGGTGACATCACTTATAGTTTTGAGGGTCCCCAGGTCGAGTGGTGAGTAAACTCACTGCAGGTGCAGGTTGAGTAGTGGGTCTGGATAGGTATAGCCAGGTGGTGGGAGTGGGTTGGGTTGCTAGTCAGCAGATCCAGGTTGGGCACTGATCTGCCTGACTGGACACATGCAGAACTCTACCCTAGGTTACACAGAAATCTTGATCTGAGCATATGGACAGAAGCAAAAAGTTGCATAATTCCATGTGACACCTCACCCTTGTTATCACCCTTGATAAATCTGCCCCTTATAGTTTGGTTGAATCCTGCAAAAAGTGTTTGAATTCCAAATCATCTTCTGGATTTCATAAATAATTATAATACATTATATACATTCATAATCAAAATATAATATTCTTTCATATATATGAGTCGGAAAACCCTAAAAAGGTAAAGTATGTGCATGTAAAATATAATCTCCCGAATCCTTGAAACAGGGTTTGCTTAAAAAATTAATTGTTCTGCCATCAATATGGATTTATTCAGCATAGTTACCATCAGGTACATGGTGCACTCTTCTTGTTACAGACAACAAGCAAATCAGTTGAAAATTCAAAGCCACATAAAATGTCTCATTTACGATTGATAGGTGTTTGCTTTCGACAACTGTTCTTGACATCTGCACCCTCTCCTCTGACACAAAGGTCATCCTGGTGAGTACACAAAAGCAATGCTTGGATTTCAAGAAATAGAGTCTATAGTCACATACTTTTTGTTGCTGCTTACTAACGGCGTAATTTATTAAAGTCCAATTTTATATCAACATTTTCTGCTGCAAACTGCAATCAAATCCGCTCGGGTTTTTAATGCTTATTTATTATTACGTTTTCCCAAAAATTTGCTTTGCGTGGAAAAAAAAAACATTTTCACGATTTTTTGGAATTTTTCACCCAAAAACTCAGTTTTTTCAGATTTTTCACCAGAATGCTTTTTGCCCGAAAACTTCGGGGTATTGCACGAAACCCAGTGCACATCAAAAAATTATTTGGACTTCTCCCACTAACTTATATGCAACCTCGACAGGTCTGAGATGTCGGATTTTCTGATTCAGACTTTTCCATCCTCGGGGTTTAATAAATTCCCAAAAATTGGTGATTTTTTAAAAGTCCGGTTTTGAAAAAAAAACACAAATTTTTTGGGATTTTTGCATTCAGGGTTTAGTAAATAAGCCCCTAAGTCTTGTATAAGCATACTAAAGTTATATCACAAGACCTTGTATGAATGGTTAATCTTAATGTTTCAGTTTGCTTGAGTTATGACATCTGTACAACTAAATGATCTAGATAAATTAACCATAGCTAATTAGCCAGACAGAAACTCTCTGAAACTGGCAGAAATAAAAATCTCTGCTTGATTAGCTTGTGTGGGACTGACTGACTGAAACAACACAATTTTTACGAGGAACTAACGGCACATGCTTAAAATGTTCTTCCTCTTTGCTACCCAACTGCTACTACCCTAGTGGTGACTACATCTTTAATAAAAATATACTATACAATAGCATAATATACAATAAAATTCTAGGTGTATATTAATTCCTATTGATCTGGGAGAAATTACCCTTTTTATTAACCTTTTTTTCAACTGCACTAATGGAATACTGCTGACTTGGATCCATTAGATACCAAACGTTATGTTTCTGCAAGTTACATCAGAATGTTGTTTGTTTTATAAAAGCTTATAACACATACCTTTATCCTAACCTAAATTTTATCTAAAAGGTTCTCCAGTTCTCTTTGGGTTCCAAGCTCACTACCTCCTCGTGGTGGGACCTGTAAGTAAGGGATTGCCTGTTGGGGTGATGTATGGTGGGGACCTTGTGTGCCCGAGCCGCTACGGTAGCCATGAACACCTGAACACGATGGAGCTGCTGGTCTCCCATCAGAAGCCCCCGTGGGTGGCGGATCAATGGAGTCTGGCTAGATATAGCAAGCACTGGTTTAACCAGGGTTGACCAAAAATTAGCACCACTGCCTTCATTTTTGAAGTGTTTCAAAATACATTGAATACTTCAATAAACATTTGATAAAGATAACCAGGTAGAAAAAAATGAAAATTAAATTATATCTTTACAGACTAGACCATTAGGTTTTTTGGCTGTGAAGTTTAACCACGCTGGATTTTTAAAGTGCAAGACAGAAAGAAGCATAATAAGAAGGCAAGCAATTAAAAAATGGGATTAGTGGAATTAAAACCAGATAAACAGTTTGCTAAAAAGGCTGACCAATAACATATTAAAATGTAATTCAAACAAACTTGCCTGTTCAGCATTAAAAAATTATTAAAAGTTATAAAACTTCTTCATAGTCATATTGCCATTCATTTTGGAGAGAATAGGAACTGAAGAAGCTGCTCGGACTAGTGAAATATCTTCAGTGATTACTCAGCAAGTCCATTTGTTTTAGAAATACTTATATACTACTGCACTGTTTCTTTTTTTTTTTTTTTTTTCTCATAGTACAGTCCATTTCCACCATCACTTTATGTAATATGGTTATTTTGTATACTGCACTGCACTGCTGTATAGTGATGGGCGAATTTATTCGGCAGGCGTGAATTTGCGACGAATTCCCGCTATTCGCCACTGGCGAATAAATACACGAAACTGCTGCGAAAATTCGCCGGCGTAAAAAAAAATGTATGCCAGCGTCCGTTTTTTTGGACACTGGCGCATTTTCACCAGAGAATTTGTGCTGGCGTCTGTTTTTTGTCAAAAACGAGCCATCTGCGCCGTTTTGCAAATTTCTCGCTGTTTAATGAATTTCGCGGGAAATTTTTTAATTTTTCGGCGAAGCGCCCCAAATTCGCCCATCACTACTGCTGTGCTGTTTTTTATAACTTTACAATCTTCACTCACTGTCACTTATGTAAATAACATGGTTCATCTTGCACTACATCTGCTCTGCTGCTATACTTAATTTCAAATTTTTCGTAGAATTCTTATTTTTTTGGTAATCCTAGTATTTAACTAGTATGTTTAATTTTGCACAAAAAATGGATCAGGATGCATTTCACTGCATGTTGTACCTGTATAACTATGCATGTGAAAAATAAATAATCTTATCTATCTTATCTTATATTAGATAAAAGTTAGTAAAGTTATATTTCTTACCTTGCAAAAGTCACACAGCTTCCTGTCTGAAGTGATCATGTCACAGCAGTCAAAAACATGGCATAAATTAGAACTTCCCCACCAATCAGAGGGCTGCGTGTGAATATTCTCAATTACATTACAACTTGTACTAAGGCTTCTCATTAAGGCCCTTTATAAGAAAAAAACAAGGATTTACCATAATGGCCTCACACTTCAATGTAACTTGTTATAAAGTCTGTGTGGTTCGTCATAACTTTGATCTGCGCTGGTTTTCATGCAATAATCCGAAGTTTTCGGGGTTTTCTAGCAAAAATCTGAGAATTCCTTTGCATTTTTTCCTGCAAACAACATTTTCGGTAAAGAGTATTAATAAATAAGTTGAAAAAATCTGTGCGGATAAAGTCTGAGTTTTTTCCAAAAAATATTGCGATAAATTCAGACTTTGATAAATGGGCCGCTATATGTAGGGGGAGATGGTGGGGGACTGTGATAGAATTGTATATGATTATTATTTTATAGTACAGGTACTGAATCCATTTTCCAGAAACCTGTTTTCCAGAAAGCTCTGAATTACGGGAAGACCATCTTCCATAGATAGATAGATAAAAGAGTACCATGTACTTGATCCCAACTAAGATATAATTAATCTTTTATATATCTATTTATTGGAGGCAAAATCAACCTATTAGGTCAAATCAATATTTAAATGATTTTTACGTAGACTCGTCTACTAAGATCCAAATTGAGATTCAAATTATGGATAGGCCCCTTATCTGTAAAACCCCAGGTACTGAGCATCCTGGATAACAGGTCTCATACCTGGACATGCCAAAGGGCCCATTATCTATTAGGAGAAAATCTTAATAGTAAATAGTCGCTAACGTTTAAAATATCTCTGTAAGCAATCATATCTGCTCAGTAGAGCTCCTGTGGCTGTACCTGTTTAAGAAAAAGGGATTATTTAACAAAAGCAAAGGCCCATTCATTTTCCTTATAGAATACAAGATAAATCCTCTGCAAAGGTCACAGTTTGTTTACGTATGAATCGAAGTGTCTTCCGTTAGTTAAGATTATTAATAATTAATGCACACAGGGCCATTAAAGGCATCTCTTAGGGAAGTATTTTCTCAGAATAATGCTGATTTTATTTTTTATCTATGGATATATAACTAGGATATGCATCATGGTGTGATTGACTGACTTCTAGTTTAGACTATTTTTAAGGTGGATTTGATTTTCTATCACATTGAAATTAATGACGTTTTCTTTTCTTATCAGAGTGATTTCATTTTTTTTGGTCATTATATTGATCCTGATAAATAGAGAAAATATTTTGGATTATAAAAAGGCAATGTTCAAGACAGAGCTACATTTAAAGGCGTATTGTTAGTAAGGATTAAGAGCCCTAGCAGTTCTCAACCTCTTTTGGAAAGCAACATAGGAAATAGAAAGTGTTTGGATATTAAGATAGATAAGAACATTCTTTACTCATTTATAGGGGTAGTTCACCTATAAATTAACTTTTGGTATGATTTAGAAATTGATATTCTAAAACAATTTACATTTGGTCTTAATTTTTTATTTCATGCAGTTTTATCAATTATTTAGCTTTTTGTTTTGCAGCTCTTCAGTGTGCTATTTCAGCATCTACATTACCTACTCAGCTACCTAATAATGCCTTGGCGGGCTCAACTATGGATCAGACATGGGAATGTTTTCAATAGCAATACTATGGTACAGTTGGAGGGTTATTTACTAAAACTCTACATTTTCTCATTATTTTATTAAAACAAATTTGACCAAACTCCCATCCACAATTTCACCTTTTTTTTCAATAAAATGACTAAATAAAAATCAATAAAATTTTGCAAATCGTACTAATTTTTTGGATTTGACACCCAAAAAAACGAATTTTTTGAATTATTGCCTGAAAACCACAAAATATTTGGATTATCGTACAAAATCCAACAAAGATCATGATATCTTACAATTGTGACAGGTTTGAGATGGAATATTCTCGGATTTGGACTTGAGGTATAATAAATCTCAAAAAGTTCGAGTTGTTCTTTTTCCATGAAAAAAATTGTGTTTTCCCCTTTTAAACACCGACCAGAAAAATTTGTGTTTTAGTAAATAACCTCATTCATGTCGGCAAACTTAAAGGAGTAGTTCACTGTTTACAATAAGTGTGATGAAGACAGTGTAACTTCAAGAGCCGAAACCCATTAAAGTAAGTTCATTTACACAAGCATGGCACTATTCAGAAAAAAATTGTTCCCGGTTGCTAGGGTCGTATTATACTATGAAAGGTCCCCATAGACGCAAAGATTTTTCTTTGCCGAACAACCGATTATAGCGAAATCCGACCAATCCGTCAAATTATCGTGAAGTTAGTGGGATTCGAACGATCGTACAACTAATGATTTTTTGGCCGACATCTGTCAGAAGAAGAAGATCTTTCAAAGACCTTTACATCTATGAATTCACTGCCTTGTCACTGCTGCAATTGGTGTAATACATGGACTTCCATTGCCAATCTTTCAGTTTCATTCTGTAGAGAACATGTCAATGTTACACACAACATGCCTTTTCCATTAACGCACTCAAAAACATTATTTAGATTCTACCTTCGTTTCTAGCGTTATTAAACAAAGTAATATGAGCTGTGCTAAAGCCTAATACAAAAGGTCAAAATGGCAATAAAGCTGTCATTTAGGAAGCAACCCATTGCTTTTGCGTTAGGTTTACACTGGCAGGCCTGGACTGGCAATCTGGGGGTTCTGGCAAATGCCAGAGGGGCTGCTATAAGGTCACATAGAAAGTCAGTATTTAGTGGGCTGGTGGGGGCTGTTTGGGCCTCTATGTGGGCTGATTGGGCCTCTGTGTAGCTGAAATGCCAGGGCCTATTTTAAGGGGCAAATTTACCTAGGGTCGAATATCGAGGGTTAATTAACCCTCGATATTCGACTGCCGAATTGAAATCCTTCGACTTCGAATATCAAATTCGAAGGATTTAGCGCAATTCGTTCGATCGAACGATCGAAGGAATAATCGTTCGATCGAACGATTAACTCCTTTGGATTGAACGATTCGAAGGATTTTAATCCATCGAGCGAACGAAATTCCTTCAATCAAAAAAACCTTGGAAAGCCTATGGGGACCTTCCCCATAGGCTAACATTGGCCTCGGTAGGTTTTAGGTGGCGAACTAGGGGGTCGAAGAATTTTTTAAAGAGACAGTACTACGACTATCAAATAGTCGAACGATTTTTAGTTTGAATCGTTCGGTTCGAAGTCGAAGGTCGTAGTTGAAGGTCGAAGTAGCTCATTCAATGGTCGAATTAGCCATATTTTTTTCCTCTATTCCTTCACTCGAACTAAGTAAATGGGCCCCTAATTGTCAGTACGGACATGGTTTACAGAATGCATTCAGTGAGAATGACATGTATGATGAGTATGTGCTCCCATCTATTTTTTTTTTTAACTTAGTGCCAAGGTCAAAATTTTCAGATGGGTGATTGGTATACTGATACAATTTACAGTAGATATTAAAGTACAAAAGGACTAAGTAAAAAGCATCAGTTCATGCAGGCAGAATACATGAATGAAACCTTGACTTCAGGGGAGAATGAAACCATGACTTCAGGGTGATGCTGTGGGCTACTTTGAGCAGTCTACAACTGAATGAAACCATGTTGTTGTTGTTTATTATTTTAAACTGAACAGATTTTTATTTACAGGTGAAATTAGAAGCTAAATTAAGTGACAAACCAAGACATAAACATTTTGAAATTTAATTAAAAAAAAAAGAAAAACATAGCCCCTGTGTAAAAGCTAAAAGCAGTAAAATTCTTAATGAATTAGATGAAAGTTGAGTGTAGAAATAGCCAGACCAGGGATGACTTTGACGTAGTTGCAATATATGGATAAACAATCCCTGTTTTGTTAAAGGGGGAGAGCATTTATAGTAACTTAAATGGGTTGTTCGCCTTTCAAAAACTTTTTCAGATTGTTCACCATAAAAAAAAGACTTTATTCAATTGCTTTCCATTTTTTATTTTTTACTGTTTTCCCAAAATATAAGTGTTCGTGTTTCTAGTGTCTCAGTTAGCCGCTCAGTGATCCAGGAGCAGATTCTAAACGCATACAATTTGCTACATTTAGGGGCAGATTTAGCAAAGGTCGAATTTCAAAGTAATGAGAGTTTTTTTGAACTCCCATAATTTCGAAATTCAAATAAAAAATGACCAACCGAAATTTATTTTTAAAAAGAACGTGTTTTTTTGTGGGTGAATTGGCTGTATTCGATCGTTCAAATCGAAGTATTTTCAAAAAAAAACGTAGATTTTTTTAAAGTCCACCAATTGACTCCAAATAGGTTCTAGGAGGTCCCCTAAGGTTCATTAACAGCTGCCTTTAATGAAACTCAGGGATTCTGCTCAGCAGGGACAAAGATAACAAATGTATCAACTAAATGTATCAATTTAAAACAGAGTCAGCCCCCCCCCCTCCCCAGAGCTGGTTTAGAAGGTGAAAAATGAAACGTTATACTTCAATATTATGAAAATGATCACAAATAGAAAATAGAACATCATTAGAAAAAGTATTTATTTCAGGTGAACAATCTGAAACCAACTGAACTGAAAAACTGTTTGAAGGTGAACAACCCCTTTCAGGCACAAAATGTTTCAATGTCCTTTATATAGTGAATAAAGTACCCCCTCTTGTAAAATATAAGGATATTATAAGTTACCGAGGAGTTTCATGGCCATATAAAAACACGAGGCCGAAGGCCGAGTGTTTTTATACAGGTCATGGAACTCCGAGGTAACTTATAATATCCTTATATTTTACAAGAGGGGGTACTTTATTAATTATAATACACAAATTTTAGTGAGTCATGAGTCACTACTCACCGTTTATAAGGATATAATTTACAAGATATTCACGGCTTTTGTGTATTATATATTGATAATGGGTTGAGTGCAGAGGACCTATTGTTTTTGTCTGTATAAAATAATTTTGGCTGCAATGTGCTAATGGTACAGTACCTTTAGGATAGAAACTCTTTTCTCTAATGGCATAATTTATTTTAGACTTTATAAGAACAGAGTTTACAGAGATCATCATCATCATCATCATATATTTATACAGCACCAGCAAATTACACAGCATTTTATATTTATTTATAACTGCTCACAAGAGTTCAAAATCTATGAATGTCTTGTATTCTGGCAATAAAAGGAGGAATACGTATATATCATTTATCATCATTTATTTATATAGCAGCAAGTTATGCAGTGTTTTACATTAGTTTATAACAAATGAGGGATAAGTGGTGAATAACAAATAAAGGTTTACAGAGTACAATAGGATTAGAGGGACCTACTCACAAGAGTTTACAAACTAAAGGTTAGGGTACAATTGAGACATAAGGATTTCAGAAACAAATTTGTGATTTTGACTGATTAATCAAGGTGCATTGAATAAGCTTCCCTAAACAGATGGGACTTTAGGGAGTGTTTGAAAGTTTGGAAAGAAGGAGAATGTCTGACAGCTTGAGGCAGAGAGTTCCAGAGAAAAGCAGAAACCCAAGAGAAGTCATGTAGATAAGAACGGGCTGAAGTGAGGAGAGGAGAAGAGAGGTGAAGGAAGAAGCAGAGTGAAGGTTGCATGAAGGAGTGTATTTTAAAATCAGAGATGAAATATAGGGAGGGTCTTCATTATTAAAGGCCTTGAATGTGAGTGTGAGTAATTTAAATTTGATTCTAGAGGAGATTGGGAGCCAGTGAAGGGACATGGATATGGGAACAGCTGATGTTGAGCGGTGAGATAGATGAATGAGTCTAGCGGCCGCATTTCAAACAGATTGGAGTTGTGAAAGGTGACTTGTTGGAATACCTGCGAGGAGTAGGTTGCAGTAATCAAGGCGGGAGATAATAAGAGACTGGATAAGTGTTTTGCTTGTGTCTGAACTGAGATATGGTCGTATTCGGGCAATGATGCACAGCTGAATACAACAAGATTTTGCAAGTGTTTGGATATTTGGTGAAAAATACAGATGTGAGTCTAGGATAACTACTGGCTATTGTGTGCTCAGCAAAGGTCAGACGTAGTGATCATAGTGAGGGTAACTTTGGTATGGAATTTTCCCGATGAGTGTGCTGCTGCTGAATAATCCTCTATGGGTCTGGCCAAACAAGCAGATTCGGGGAGATTAGTCGCCCCAGCAACAAACCTCCTCTTCTTCGGGGCAACAATCTCTCAGAACTAAGTTCCCCCTGCCCTCCGCCAGCTAAAATGAAATTCATCTGAGTCGGAAGGAGATTGTCGCCCGGAAGAAGAGGAGATTTGTCCGTGACCAGACCCTAACAGAACAGTGCAATTTGACCTCAGCTCACTAATAGTCAGGCCTTGAACGCAACATGTCATCCCCTATAATCACATAATCAATTATTAATTTCTATTCTCTCAGCTCACAATGAATTTATATTGCACAATCCCCCATACGGCAACAATTCTGAAAGATTGCATTATGTGATAGAATTGCAGAGAATTTGCTTGTAGTTTATGTGATGTATGCAGTCTTGTTAGGTATATTATAGATTTAGTCCGTGTTTTATATAGGTTCTTCATATGGAGTACTGTTTTGCTCATTTTGGCAAATGAAATTAGACATTGATAAACATCTGTTCAATTGTCCTGAATAAGGGTTTCTAAACACACCGGGGTAGTAAACAAATCTACATAATATGAGCTGTATTCATTTTTTATACTTTTCATTGTTAAAATATGCCCCCAGGGCTCGAACTAGGGGTAGGCAGAAGAGGCACCTGCCTAGGGCACAGCAATAGGGGGTTCTGGGCTGGTACCTGTTAAAGTGTATTCTGCCTACCCCTAGTCCATATTCCCTCCAATATGTGGCTCTCCCCTTCCTCCCCTCTGTCACTCTCCCTTCCCCTGTCCTCCCATCTGCTACGGCGCATGGGAGGGGAGAAGGGTAGCCAGCCGATAATTAGATCATTTGCAACAACCCCTAAACTTAGCTTCTCAACAGCTACTCAGAGCCCACTGAGCATGTGAGTGTCGCAGACACTTTCCAAGATGGTGACCCCCTGCGACAAGTCCTGGATCATTGCTGCTATTGAGAAGCTGAAACTTTAGGCTGGTGCAATAAGTTCAGTTTATAAAATATGGCATTTTTAGCCATATATTAATTTTTAGGGTTTAATTCTCCTTTAAGTTAACTTTTAGTATGTTATAGAATGTCTAATTCTAAGCAACTTTTCATTTGACTTTTATTATTTCTTTTTTATAGTTTTTACATATTTGCCTTCTTCTTCTGACTCTTTCCAGCTTTCAAATGGACTACTGACCCCATCTAAAAAACATATGCTCTGTAGGGCTACAAATTTATTTTTATTGCTACTTTTTATTAATCATCTTTCTATTCAGGCCTCTCCCATTCACATTACAGTCTCTCATTCAAATCAATGCATGGTTGCTAGGGCAATTAGTACCCTAGCAACCAGATTGCTGAAATTGCAAATTGGAGAGCTGCTGAATTAAAAGCTAAATAACTAAAAAACCACAAATAATGACAATCATTTGCAAATTGTCTCAGAATATCACTCTCTACATAATACTAAAAGTTCATTTAAAGGTGAACAACCCCTTTAAAATTGCAGCTGCCACTTGGAGTGATTCATTTTCCGAAGTCACCCGAGTCGGGTGACTTCGGAAAACGAATCGCTCAGAGTGCCATCCCACCGGCGATTTACATTTTAGCCATTCGGGGAGATTAGTCGCCCCGAATAGGAGTAGATTTGTCGCCGAGCGATTAATCTCTCCGAATCTTTCTGTGTGCCCGACCTTAAAAATCTGAAACTTATTAAGTGTAAAAAAGCCACAAAAAATTCTAATACAAAAATTCATCAGGTTCGAGGTCCAACAGAAGTCAATGAGAGTTGCATTGATCCTATTGGACCTTTTTTAATCAATTCAGGCTTTTAAAAGGTTTTCTGTTTTTATTTCCAATAAGAATTATCTGAAAAACTTGAGTTTAGAGGTGTTCATATTTTGTTCCGCACTCTTTTTCATTTGTGCTTTTTCATTTAGGATTTATATGGCAATTGTGGTTTTAGAGTTTATTCGTGGTTCCCCTAAAACCACTAAAATGAGACTGTTGCTAAATGGGCCTCCTCATGAGAGACAGGGGCTGTTAAGCAAACATACTTTATCACCATATGATATAATTCATATAATTTTGTTGTAATGCAGATTTGTAGAGCGATCACATTTCCAAAAATGGGATTTATGGTAAAAAAAATCCCAATTTTTGGGTTGTAGTTACTTATAACTTAAACCCACCCAAGCCATGGGTAAAGCCTTGGTCTTATGGGTTTTGTGTTGACCAGCTCATCACAATTAGCCATATTAGGGGGGTCATGCTTGCTTTTCTTTCCTCTTTTAATTGTATCCTGGTCATATTTCCCAGCAAACCCCTATTTGGTTTCCTGGGAAATGTGACCAGTCATTTGTTTTATTTTAGTTAGCACTGTATTGCATTCCCTTGAGGGCTATTTGAGAGGACATAAATAACAAGATCTGTTGATTGATTACCTGGAGGGAAGCAATGGAAATTGTGTCTGTGGGTAATACTCTGTATTACTGTACATTTTGCTAAATAAAAAGTATATATATGTATATATATATATATATGTATATATATATACATTTTTTTTTTTTTAAATTTGTTGACAGCTTAAAAGTTGTATTCACAACCAAGTAGGATTTTACCAACTGTATGCACTAACAAAGTGGGAAGGACATTGGGGGTATTCAATCTGAACATAACTGCAGCGATGAGATAATCAGTGCTTACACCGTATCTCTACTGTACACATTAGGTTTAATTAACAAAAGAATGTAGCATGGACATATTATTTTAAATAAACAAGTTGGGTTCTTAATGAAAGCACCAGTTATCTACTATATGAATAGCGCAGAGTAATCACAGGAAACAAAATCTCCTTTATTTAAATTAGAGACAGGGAGACATCTAAATTAAACAGTCAACGAAGCAAAAAAATCAGGGTAAAAAGACAAACACTTTAAAACAATACAAGATAATTCTGTACATAAAGCGGATCCCAAAACTGCCTCCCAGTGGAACAACAGAGGGATATTGTACAGCTATCAATCATTGTACCTCTTGGCTCATTTCCCTTATGAGCTGACAGTCACTTTATCATGACGGCCATAACTTCTAGACATTTTAATGATTTCACTAAGCATGAGTTTCAGTATTTACTCTTTAGCCCTGTGTTTGTCATTGGCTGAAAGAAAGACATTTGATTGAGCTATATCATATTTTCAGACACAAAACAGCAGAGTGAAATAACACAGAGTTCGGCATCAAAGAGAAGAAACAATAAAAATGAAATTGCAGCTTTGTAGCCGATCATTTTTTAATTTTTACATTTTAATATGGAAGAAGGCATTATTAAAAGGGCAATATATTTTTTAAAAATTGTAAAATTAAGACCAGGTTAATAGTTAAGTAGGCCAGTCTACTGTATATATATATAATATAGCAGGAGGTACATGCTTCCTTTTAATTGGTTGCTATAGGTTACTGGAGTTGGAGAAAAGCTGTCACCTGCTATTGTTATTACTGCTGTACCATTAAAGCATCAATAAGTATTTTCTTCTACTGAGTACAATTGAGTTAGAAAAATTTAGGGCATGCTGACACAAAAAAACATTGAAGTATTTTGAATAAGTCCTTTAAACTCGGAGAATTAAAGGACAAAGAAAACAAAAAACCCTATTTATTAGGCACAGTGCAGTGATTACAATTGCTTATCTTGAACTCCAGGCTCCTCTTTTCTGAAAAAACATACCAGCCTAGAGTTTATTTTAATTGCCATAGTGCTCCCATGTTTAGCCACTTCTCAGTAGTCCCTTTCAGCTATCCAGGACCATACACATGCACAATATACTGTAGCTGCCGGAGACTGGACATCTACACTGTACATGTGCAGTATTGAAAAAATAAAAATGTTACTAAACTGCACATGCGCATGGTCCTGGACAGTTGCAAGGGACCATTGGAAAATAGCTCAACCTGGTAGCACACTTCTAATGGAATATCCTGGGCATGTGAGTTTTTCAGCAAAGAAAAGCACTGGGGTTTATGGTTAGCCATCATTATTTCCAGGACTGGATTTGTGGGAAGTCCACAAAGGCCCAGGCCTAGGGTGGCACAAAATTAGGGGTGGCATGTCACCTAGCGACATCTGGATCAATGGATAAGCAGGAGTCCCTAGTCTCCAGCAGCTGAAAAACAAAGTAGTAGGTGGACGCGCATGTGCATATGGAAGTCAAGTTGTGTTGGGCTCCCAGGTGGGTGCACATGTGTTGGGTGGCCTAGGGTTGCCAAATTTAGAAATCCAACCTTGATGATCTACTGCCAGACAAATTGCTCCCCATTATTTTCACTTTCCTTGTCCTTTAATATTGAAAGAAGAGGAAGCTGTCTGTTTTTACTTATATCTCTTTTGTGCGGCCTGGGAGGTCAGCATGACCAAAAAACTGACTGCATCTGCATGTTAATTTGGATACAATTTTTGCACTTTTACACATTTAAAGTGGTTGTTCCCCTTCCAACATTTTGTTCAGTTCAGTTGTTTTCAGATAGTTTACTAGAAATAAAGACATTTTTCAGTTACTCTCAATTTGAGACCATTTTTTTCTAATTTTGAATTTTATAGTTTCATTTTTCACCTTCTTGTGTCTTTCTAACCCAGCTCTGGGAGATGTGAGTAACCAACTCTGTAAAGTGGCCATAGACGTGCAGGTTTTCCTGCAATATCGGACGAACGAACAGACGTCCCCCATCTCCCGATCTGCCACTAACCTTCAGTTTAAATAAAGTAGTAAAAGAACAGATCAGACGATGTTCTGCCCTGACAGCAATCGTACGAAAGTTTATGTCCGACAAAAGCTTGTGACAGTCTCCCACTGAAAATCACCAATACATAAAGAGATATTATCGGCAGCCGACAGAAATTTTCTAAGCTGTCCGATTGACTGAACGACCAATCACCATGGCACGAAAAATGTCGGGACTCTCCACACACGGTCCAAAAATCGTACGAATCCTCTGTATATCTATGGCCAGCTTAACTGTTCTAAATTGATACATAATGGATACATTTCTTATCTTTAGTCCTGCTGAGCAGCATTGATACAATAGTTGCTAATATTCCACATATGTTGCTGAGGAATGTATCAACTAATGCAGCAAATTGTAACAGTTCAGAATTTACACCTGGATCACTGAGCTGCCAGACTGAAACACCATAGGCAGAAACAATGAAATTTAAACATCCAGGTTGGAAAAACGGTAAAAAATAAAAAATGGAAAGCATCCGAAAAAAGTCTTTATTTCTAGGGAACAATCTGAAAACAATTGAACTGAAAAAAAGTATTTGGAACAACCCCTTTAATGGAGGACTAACAATTATCAGTTTGTACAAGTTGATCCAACAGTTGGAAGAATATGTGCACCCATTTACAATTTCTTTACAGAGAGTGCTACCTATATTTCTGAATTGAGAGATGACTGTTACTTTGTGATGCTTTGCCTTTAAAGTCTGAACTGTACAGTGCTAATTAACATTCGGTCAGTGACATCTGGCTGACAAATGATTATTGTAGATACAGAGGTAATAAAGCAGTTGCTGCTTATTCTTGCTATTTGTTTTTGCAAGGAAACAGCTGTGGCCAGAGCTCAGGGCCAGTTTAGAAGTGATATGGCCTCTAAACAGATTGGCGAACTGCTGATTTGTAGTACAATGTCACCTTGGACTCACTGATGCTGTATCCTAGTTGACTTATTATTTTAGCTATTCATGTTTAAATTTCCTGTGTATGGTTTGCTTAATTTTACACAATGTTGTTTCTAGTACCTTTAGTATCAGTCTTTTTGCTTGCAGTTGCTTAGCTATTTTGGAAAAGGTGCCGTCTCTCTACCATTATGGCCCTGAGTCACAATACACGGCTCTCTTTACTTTGTGAATGCATGATGACAAGTCTATTCTATTTATTCTATTCAATGTCCCCCACATCTATGGTAGAAATGTTAGCAAATTTTGCTTGACATTAGTAACCCAAAGCAACCAATCAAACACTCACATTGAGTCGGATTACATTTTATTTTTATCTGTTTTTTTGCCATGGGTTAGTAGACCTGGTTAGAAGTTTGTAACTGTTACCTACGCCCATGAGAACAATTGCAACAGACTGGGGTGTCCTAGCCCCCTATCCAAGTCACAAACTCTTTCAAATGCCACAAGTCTTGGCTCACACAATATATCTTCTATCCTTAGCAGCTAAGGGTCCTGCTGGGAAGCTGGAGCAAGTCAGGGTCGAGTTCCACAAGGGCTGGCCCCCACCGGGGTTTTTTCCAGTGTCCCATGGGCCCAGTCCGACCCTGAATTTTAATTGCACAAAAGCAAAGCCAAATGGATCAATAGTACTTCTTCTCCTTCAATGCCCAGATAGGCATCATCAACCTTCATAAACACAGTACACTCCCTTCTGCTTCAGGAAAATAGTCAATATGTATATAAAGAAAATGCTAGCAGGATTTACTCTACATTTACTTATTTTATTATTCACAAAATTCATAAGCTCAGTAGGACCAACATATACTATATACTATAGGTGGAAGATATCCCTATCTAGCATTTCTGCTGCTTTCCATCTGTCCGAAGGGATCTGAATTTCCTAGAATAATGCAAGACTGCTTAACCTTGCTCTTTATAGTAACCTTAGCTGTAAATTCCTAACAGGATGGAGCTAGATGTTAGAGCCTGCATGTGGCACCTCCCGTAAAGGACCCTAAATCCAAACGGTTTTTCAGACCAAATGGCCTTAGTTACCCATAGCAAGTCCAGACCTCATCCATTCTCCCTTCTACACTTACATATCAGCATTGGCCTCTTAGCTTTACTATATCACATCTAGGGCCTTGTTTAATAAAATCTGAATTTTGAGATTCATTTACCAAACTAGAATCCACTATTGGAGCTTAGTTATTATTTAAAAACTAATATTTTATTGCATCGGTAAAAAAAACAAAATAAAAGAGTTTTGAGAGAGTTGTATGATTATTTTGGAGTTTTTTCCCCGAATCGCCCCGAATCACTTGATTTTTTCTAGGCTTTTTCCTGAAAAGCTTGTATTTTTGGATTTTTTCCCAAAAAATCCAAAATAGTCAGATTTTCAGGCTAATTTCAGTGCAGGCCACAAAAAATTCCAAATAGGATAGGGATCTCTCCCATTGACTTATATACAACCTCGGTAGGTCTGAGTTGCCGGATTTTCAGGTTTGGACTTTTTCCTCACTCGGGGTATAATAAATCTCAAAAAATTAGAAGGGTTTTTTTTTCAACTAAAAATTTAAATTTAAACTTGAATTTTTCAAGTTTTTGGCATTCGGTCTTTAATAAATAACCCCCCTAATGGGGATTATTTTATAGATGGGCTATTTCAGAATGAATATTCAAATCAACTCAAATTAAAATGTGTGATAGTCCCGTAATAAAATGGAATCTTTTGTAAAGGTCTTACATTTTATCAAGATGTATCGGACTGGCCCACTGGGATACCAGGAAAACTCCTAGTGGGCCCAGGTGTCAGTGGGCCCTCTTGTTTCTAAACATTTAGCCTATTTCATTTGTCATTCCCTATTCCCTTATTATTGGAAGAATATGGTAAGTAGATATAAAAGACTAGGAGAATAAACAGGTTGAGTGAGGAGAGGAGGAATAATAGTTTGGAAAGTGGACCCATGGTCTAAAGGTTTTCTGGTGGGCCCCAGGCATGAACTTGACTATGTGAGAGAAAATAACTGAAAATAAATATATAAGAAATTATGGAAGGACAAGTAATTGAGCTGTTTACAGTGTGATATACATTGTGCAACACTTACAAAGACAAGACTACTTTTAAACTACAAGGACAAATTTAATGAGCTGTATTTATAATTTAGTTTAACCTTTTATACAGCTATAATAGATTGTGTGGCTACACAAGGACATCTTTCTTAAAAATGTTGTCATATTTAATAGAGTTTAAACTGGTCTCTCTATCAGTACCTTTCCCCTTGCTATTAATTTATCGATTTTCTTGGTTGAGTAATGGCGCACAAGGCCTTTCAACACATTGCTCTGCTATTTTTGGATCCTTAAAAGGCTTCAGTCTCAACCACAAAAATGTTTATATTACATAAGCTGTTAAAACATTCAGCAGAAATAATTACTGTTGAAATATATCAAATGTCATAAAATTATTATAAATGTATAAAAATTACGACCTATTTAAGATATGTAAGATAAAAATTATTAAACTGTCCTGGAATATAAAAATGATTATGGACACACACAGTTGAATCCATTGACAGCTAGGGTACCAGCTCCTCTTTCTCATTCAGTTGGTTTGCACAGGAAGTAGGAAGTTGGTCCCTGTCACTTCCTGTCAGCCAGTTAAAACAGGAATCATAAACTGCCAGAATTAGTTAACAAATGAGTCTGAGTCACATTGCTCCAATTTTAACCAGTTTTCATTTTAAAAACAGCTACAGTGTGAGTCATAATTTATCTCCTTTTGCCAAGTGCTAGTGTCCTAGACTCAAATTTATGACATTACCTCCACCCAACCAGTGATTTGTTTATTTTCTGGGTTCCTGTAATGACACTGGGATTCTGTGGGGATAAACATGATGATTTACTTCTGCTTTAGCACTTTGCACTGGCATTTCATAAATCAACTGTTCCGTTCCTTAGATATCAAGCTACATTTTTAGATGCCTTTGAAATTGCACCGAGGTTTGCCACCTTTTAAGATTAAATTTACTGGGATGGAAGCAGCAGGTGTTAGGGGGTCAGTTATATCAGTGGGTGGAACATTTATATCTGTGGGCAGATCACTGACATTG